>NC_140589.1:881908635-882508635 GCF_964204655.1 Triturus cristatus
ATATCACTGTTCCACAGGCAGCATGATGTCACAATGTTCCTTGTCTGTAGCCTGAACCATGAGCCTTTGCAACCCTGGCATAATCTACATACTTCCAATTGGTGAAGTCTTGGACCACAAATGCAGTGAAGAATAATGGATTGTTACTCTTCATGCATTTTTGCCCATTGGCTCAGATTTGAATGCTTACTGGCCATACGAGCATCTCTGCCAGGCCACCCTATGTCTAGAGACCGTAGATTTAGAGAGTCTATAAACATTGTAGGTTCATCAATGAAGTGTGCTCGCTTCGGCGGCACATATACTAAAATTGGAACGATACAGAGAAGATTAGCATGGCCCCTGCGCAAGGATGACACGCAAATTCGTGAAGCGTTCCATATTTTTACCAGCTTTCAGGAGAGAAATGTTCTATGTTTTCAAGACTAATTGAAATAATAAAGCAGGTTCCAGTGCTTTCCTCCTAATATCTATTTTTCAATTTGTCCCTCCTCAACATTTTTAATGTATTTACCTCGCAGTAATGAAGGTGCACTCTATGCCCAGCTGCATTTAGCAAGGAAGCCTGCAGGACTTCTGGGACTTTTCTTTCCCTTCTTCAGCCTCCCTGTCATTATTCTTCACAACCCCCAAATCTATACTGCTGCCAGCGATGCGTTGCTTTGTGGGAAGCAAGAGAAAGAGAAGAGGAGGGCCTATGCAAATGATGGCCTCAGGGCTGTCTGGGAGTCCCTTTTCAGCAGTACTGTTAAAATCCGCCTTGCAACCAGATTGGTCGGGTAAGCTGAAAAACACCAGGCATGATTGGGCGCCAGGTCCTCTAGGCCCTTGGAGGACATATCGGCGCTGCATCCCTCAGTTTCTGAGGTCCAAGAAATGTTCACCCTCCACCCTAATAGAGAGGTCTTGGCCGATCGTGGGCAGAAGGGAGCAGGGCAAGATGCTCATGATCCTGCTCTAATAATGAACTGCCTTCCTCTCTCCTTACCTGTGGTTCTGCCTGGCTGCTTTGTTCCAGTTGTAGGCCTACATCCCACACGCAATTTGCTTGTCCCTCTCACACATGTAAATGGGTCAGCACTCAAGTGCACACACCTGCCTGCACCCACAGACCCTCTCACACACACTTTTCTCAACAAGATTTTTTCCTAGTTTAGAGACTCAGAGACCCTTGTTGAAATACAAAAGCAGCACACCACATGACAGCCTTCACATAGAATCCAGCAGCAAATGGGAAACTTTTAACTGGCCGTGGTCCTATTACTGCAGCCCTACCATGGAACGACTGCTGGATGAGTCCTGCTCGAGAATATTGAACCTACAACAAGTCTGAGGTAAATAAGAATTCCACAGGAATACCATAAAACAGGGACCTATGACCCTTTCGAGCCAGATAGGAGTCGAACCTACAATCTTCTGATCCGTAGTCAGACGCGTTATCCATTGCACCACTGGCCCCATGGAGGATTACCCATACTTTTGTCCTTAAGAGGACCAGAAGTTGTGTGTGTGTGTGTGTGTGTGTTTTAAAACACCATTCCATCAACCTTTTTAGCCACGTTTACTGCTCACAACCAGAAGACACAAGTAAACCCACCTGACCTCCTGAAATTCTGTTCTGTCAGGTGTTCCTAACTTATACAAAGGACTTTAGGAGGACGAAGGACCTAAAAGTCAGGCGAAATGGTCCTAGATCCAAAGAAATGTTTTAGATCAGCCTCAGTTTCTTAAATAGTCTGCATTAACATCATCAGTTCCACGTCTGTGTGGAGCTGATCTTGAGGACTCCTTAATCAGCAGGCGGGTACAACAATAAAGTGTTTAATATTACAATACAGGCGAAAATTCAGACACCTTGTCATAGGCTCACCTTGTCCAGGGACCCAAGCATGCTGCCTTTCACCTCTCAGAGCCCTTCACCTAACCTACTGTGCAGCTGTCTTACCTTTAATATCACTGTTCCACAGGCAGCATGATGTCACAATGTTCCTTGTCTGTAGCCTGAACCATGAGCCTTTGCAACCCTGGCATAATCTACATACTTCCAATTGGTGAAGTCTTGGACCACAAATGCAGTGAAGAATAATGGATTGTTACTCTTCATGCATTTTTGCCCATTGGCTCAGATTTGAATGCTTACTGGCCATACGAGCATCTCTGCCAGGCCACCCTATGTCTAGAGACCGTAGATTTAGAGAGTTTATAAACATTGTAGGTTCATCAATGAAGTGTGCTTGCTTCGGCGGCACATATACTAAAATTGGAACGATACAGAGAAGATTAGCATGGCCCCTGCGCAAGGATGACACGCAAATTCGTGAAGCGTTCCATATTTTTACCAGCTTTCAGGAGAGAAATGTTCTATGTTTTCAAGACTAATTGAAATAATAAAGCAGGTTCCAGTGCTTTCCTCCTAATATCTATTTTTCAATTTGTCCCTCCTCAACATTTTTTATGTATTTACCTCGCAGTAATGAAGGTGCACTCTATGGCCAGCTGCATTTAGCAAGGAAGCCTGCAGGACTTCTGGGACTTTTCTTTCCCTTCTTCAGCCTCCCTGTCATTATTCTTCACAACCCCCAAATCTATACTGCTGCCAGCGATGCGTTGCTTTGTGGGAAGCAAGAGAAAGAGAAGGGGAGGGCCTATGCAAATGATGGCCTCAGGGCTGTCTGGGAGTCCCTTTTCAGCAGTACTGTTAAAATCCGCCTTGCAACCAGATTGGTCGGGTAAGCTGAAAAACACCAGGCATGATTGGGCGCCAGGTCCTCTAGGCCCTTGGATGACATATCGGCGCTGCATCCCTCAGTTTCTGAGGTCCAAGAAATGTTCACCCTCCACCCTAATAGAGAGGTCTTGGCCGATCGTGGGCAGAAGGGAGCAGGGCAAGATGCTCATGATCCTGCTCTAATAATGAACTGCTTTCCTCTCTCCTTACCTGTGGTTCTGCCTGGCTGCTTTGTTCCAGTTGTAGGCCTACATCCCACAGGCAATTTGCTTGTCCCTCTCACACATGTAAATGGGTCAGCACTCAAGTGCACACACCTGCCTGCACCCACAGACCCTCTCACACACACTTTTCTCAACAAGATTTTTTCCTAGTTTAGAGACTCAGAGACCCATGTTGAAATACAAAAGCAGCACACCACATGACGGCCTTCACATAGAATCCAGCAGCAAATGGGAAACTTTTAACTGGCCGTGGTCCTATTACTGCAGCCCTACCATGGAACGACTGCTGGATGAGTCCTGCTCGAGAATATTGAACCTACAACAAGTCTGAGGTAAATAAGAATTCCACAGGAATACCATAAAACAGGGACCTATGACCCTTTCGAGCCAGACCTACAATCTTCTGATCCGTAGTCAGACGCGTTATCCATTGCGCCACTGGCCCCATGTAGGATTACCCATACTTTTGTCCTTAAGAGGACCAGAAGTTGTGTGTGTGTGTGTGTGTGTGTTTTAAAACACCATTCCATCAACCTTTTTAGCCACGTTTACTGCTCACAACCAGAAGACACAAGTAAACCCACCTGACCTCCTGAAATTCTGTTCTGTCAGGTGTTCCTAACTTATACAAAGGACTTTAGGAGGACGAAGGACCTAAAAGTCAGGCGAAATGGTCCTAGATCCAAGGAAATGTTTTAGATCAGCCTCAGTTTCTTAAATAGTCTGCATTAACATCATCAGTTCCACGTCTGTGTGGAGCTGATCTTGAGGACTCCTTAATCAGCAGGCGGGTACAACAATAAAGTGTTTAATATTACAATACAGGCGAAAATTCAGACACCTTGTCATAGGCTCACCTTGTCCAGGGACCCAAGCATGCTGCCTTTCACCTCTCAGAGCCCTTCACCTAACCTACTGTGCAGCTGTCTCACCTTTAATATCACTGTTCCACAGGCAGCATGATGTCACAATGTTCCTTGTCTGTAGCCTGAACCATGAGCCTTTGCAACCCTGGCATAATCTACATACTTCCAATTGGTGAAGTCTTGGACCACAAATGCAGTGAAGAATAATGGATTGTTACTCTTCATGCATTTTTGCCCATTGGCTCAGATTTGAATGCTTACTGGCCATACGAGCATCTCTGCCAGGCCACCCTATGTCTAGAGACCATAGATTTAGAGAGTTTATAAACATTGTAGGTTCATCAATGAAGTGTGCTCGCTTCGGCGGCACATATACTAAAATTGGAACGATACAGAGAAGATTAGCATGGCCCCTGCGCAAGGATGACACGCAAATTCGTGAAGCGTTCCATATTTTTACCAGCTTTCAGGAGAGAAATGTTCTATGTTTTCAAGACTAATTGAAATAATAAAGCAGGTTCCAGTGCTTTCCTCCTAATATCTATTTTTCAATTTGTCTCTCCTCAACATTTTTAATGTATTTAACTCGCAGTAATGAAGGTGCACTCTATGGCCAGCTGCATTTAGCAAGGAAGCCTGTAGGACTTCTGGGACTTTTCTTTCCCTTCTTCAGCCTCCCTGTCATTATTCTTCACAACCCCCAAATCTATACTGCTGCCAGCGATGCGTTGCTTTGTGGGAAGCAAGAGAAAGAGAAGGGGAGGGCCTATGCAAATGATGGCCTCAGGGCTGTCTGGGAGTCTCTTTTCAGCAGTACTGTTAAAATCCACCTTGCAACCAGATTGGTCGGGTAAGCTGAAAAACACCAGGCATGATTGGGCGCCAGGTCCTCTAGGCCCTTGGAGGACATATCGGCGCTGCATCCCTCAGTTTCTGAGGTCCAAGAAATGTTCACCCTCCACCCTAATAGAGAGGTCTTGGCCGATCGTGGGCAGAAGGGAGCAGGGCAAGATGCTCATGATCCTGCTCTAATAATGAACTGCCTTCCTCTCTCCTTACCTGTGGTTCTGCCTGGCTGCTTTGTTCCAGTTGTAGGCCTACATCCCACAGGCAATTTGCTTGTCCCTCTCACACATGTAAATGGGTCAGCACTCAAGTGCACACACCTGCCTGCACCCACAGCCCTCTCACACACACTTTTCTCAACAAGATTTTTTCCTAGTTTAGAGACTCAGAGACCCATGTTGAAATACAAAAGCAGCACACCACATGACGGCCTTCACATAGAATCCAGCAGCAAATGGGAAACTTTTAACTGGCCGTGGTCCTATTACTGCAGCCCTACCATGGAACGACTGCTGGATGAGTCCTGCTCGAGAATATTGAACCTACAACAAGTCTGAGGTAAATAAGAATTCCACAGGAATACCATAAAACAGGGACCTATGACCCTTTCGAGCCAGACCTACAATCTTCTGATCCGTAGTCAGACGCGTTATCCATTGCGCCACTGGCCCCATGTAGGATTACCCATACTTTTGTCCTTAAGAGGACCAGAAGTTGTGTGTGTGTGTGTGTGTGTGTTTTAAAACACCATTCCATCAACCTTTTTAGCCACGTTTACTGCTCACAACCAGAAGACACAAGTAAACCCACCTGACCTCCTGAAATTCTGTTCTGTCAGGTGTTCCTAACTTATACAAAGGACTTTAGGAGGACGAAGGACCTAAAAGTCAGGCGAAATGGTCCTAGATCCAAGGAAATGTTTTAGATCAGCCTCAGTTTCTTAAATAGTCTGCATTAACATCATCAGTTCCACGTCTGTGTGGAGCTGATCTTGAGGACTCCTTAATCAGCAGGCGGGTACAACAATAAAGTGTTTAATATTACAATACAGGCGAAAATTCAGACACCTTGTCATAGGCTCACCTTGTCCAGGGACCCAAGCATGCTGCCTTTCACCTCTCAGAGCCCTTCACCTAACCTACTGTGCAGCTGTCTCACCTTTAATATCACTGTTCCACAGGCAGCATGATGTCACAATGTTCCTTGTCTGTAGCCTGAACCATGAGCCTTTGCAACCCTGGCATAATCTACATACTTCCAATTGGTGAAGTCTTGGACCACAAATGCAGTGAAGAATAATGGATTGTTACTCTTCATGCATTTTTGCCCATTGGCTCAGATTTGAATGCTTACTGGCCATACGAGCATCTCTGCCAGGCCACCCTATGTCTAGAGACCGTAGATTTAGAGAGTTTATAAACATTGTAGGTTCATCAATGAAGTGTGCTCGCTTCGGCGGCACATATACTAAATTTGGAACGATACAGAGAAGATTACCATGGCCCCTGCGCAAGGATGACACGCAAATTCGTGAAGCGTTCCATATTTTTACCAGCTTTCAGGAGAGAAATGTTCTATGTTTTCAAGACTAATTGAAATAATAAAGCAGGTTCGAGTGCTTTCCTCCTAATATCTATTTTTCAATTTGTCCCTCCTCAACATTTTTAATGTATTTACCTCGCAGTAATGAAGGTGCACTCTATGGCCAGCTGCATTTAGCAAGGAAGCCTGCAGGACTTCTGGGACTTTTCTTTCCCTTCTTCAGCCTCCCTGTCATTATTCTTCACAACCCCCAAATCTATACTGCTGCCAGCGATGCGTTGCTTTGTGGGAAGCAAGAGAAAGAGAAGGGGAGGGCCTATGCAAATGATGGCCTCAGGGCTGTCTGGGAGTCCCTTTTCAGCAGTACTGTTAAAATCCGCCTTGCAACCAGATTGGTCGGGTAAGCTGAAAAACACCAGACATGATTGGGCACCAGGTCCTCTAGGCCCTTGGAGGACATATCAGCGCTGCATCCCTCAGTTTCTGAGGTCCAAGAAATGTTCACCCTCCACCCTAATAGAGAGGTCTTGGCCGATCGTGGGCAGAAGGGAGCAGGGCAAGATGCTCATGATCCTGCTCTAATAATGAACTGCCTTCCTCTCTCCTTACCTGTGGTTCTGCCTGGCTGCTTTGTTCCAGTTGTAGGCCTACATCCCACAGGCAATTTGCTTGTCCCTCTCACACATGTAAATGGGTCAGCACTCAAGTGCACACACCTGCCTGCACCCACAGACCCTCTCACACACACTTTTCTCAACAAGATTTTTTCCTAGTTTAGAGACTCAGAGACCCATGTTGAAATACAAAAGCAGCACACCACATGACGGCCTTCACATAGAATCCAGCAGCAAATGGGAAACTTTTAACTGGCCGTGGTCCTATTACTGCAGCCCTACCATGGAACGACTGCTGGATGAGTCCTGCTCGAGAATATTGAACCTACAACAAGTCTGAGGTAAATAAGAATTCCACAGGAATACCATAAAACAGGGACCTATGACCCTTTTGAGCCAGATAGGAGTCGAACCTACAATCTTCTGATCCGTAGTCAGACGTGTTATCCATTGCGCCACTGGCCCCATGTAGGATTACCCATACTTTTGTCCTTAAGAGGACCAGAAGTTGTGTGTGTGTGTGTGTGTGTGTTTTAAAACACCATTCCATCAACCTTTTTAGCCACGTTTACTGCTCACAACCAGAAGACACAAGTAAACCCACCTGACCTCCTGAAATTCTGTTCTGTCAGGTGTTCCTAACTTATACAAAGGACTTTAGGAGGACGAAGGACCTAAAAGTCAGGCGAAATGGTCCTAGATCCAAGGAAATGTTTTAGATCAGCCTCAGTTTCTTAAATAGTCTGCATTAACATCATCAGTTCCACGTCTGTGTGGAGCTGATCTTGAGGACTCCTTAATCAGCAGGCGGGTACAACAATAAAGTGTTTAATATTACAATACAGGCGAAAATTCAGACACCTTGTCATAGGCTCACCTTGTCCAGGGACCCAAGCATGCTGCCTTTCACCTCTCAGAGCCCTTCACCTAACCTACTGTGCAGCTGTCTCACCTTTAATATCACTGTTCCACAGGCAGCATGATGTCACAATGTTCCTTGTCTGTAGCCTGAACCATGAGCCTTTGCAACCCTGGCATAATCTACATACTTCCAATTGGTGAAGTCTTGGACCACAAATGCAGTGAAGAATAATGGATTGTTACTCTTCATGCATTTTTGCCCATTGGCTCAGATTTGAATGCTTACTGGCCATACGAGCATCTCTGCCAGGCCACCCTATGTCTAGAGACCGTAGATTTAGAGAGTCTATAAACATTGTAGGTTCATCAATGAAGTGTGCTCGCTTCAGCGGCACATATACTAAAATTGGAACGATACAGAGAAGATTAGCATGGCCCCTGCGCAAGGATGACACGCAAATTCGTGAAGCGTTCCATATTTTTACCAGCTTTCAGGAGAGAAATGTTCTATGTTTTCAAGACTAATTGAAATAATAAAGCAGGTTCCAGTGCTTTCCTCCTAATATCTATTTTTCAATTTGTCTCTCCTCAACATTTTTAATGTATTTACCTCGCAGTAACGAAGGTGCACTCTATGGCCAGCTGCATTTAGCAAGGAAGCCTGCAGGACTTCTGGGACTTTTCTTTCCCTTCTTCAGCCTCCCTGTCATTATTCTTCACAACCCCCAAATCTATACTGCTGCCAGCGATGCGTTGCTTTGTGGGAAGCAAGAGAAAGAGAAGGGGAGGGCCTATGCAAATGATGGCCTCAGGGCTGTCTGGGAGTCCCTTTTCAGCAGTACTGTTAAAATCCGCCTTGCAACCAGATTGGTCGGGTAAGCTGAAAAACACCAGGCATGATTGGGCGCCAGGTCCTCTAGGCCCTTGGAGGACATATCGGCGCTGCATCCCTCAGTTTCTGAGGTCCAAGAAATGTTCACCCTCCACCCTAATAGAGAGGTCATGGCCGATCGTGGGCAGAAGGGAGCAGGGCAAGATGCTCATGATCCTGCTCTAATAATGAACTGCCTTCCTCTCTCCTTACCTGTGGTTCTGCCTGGCTGCTTTGTTCCAGTTGTAGGCCTACATCCCACACGCAATTTGCTTGTCCCTCTCACACATGTAAATGGGTCAGCACTCAAGTGCACACACCTGCCTGCACCCACAGACCCTCTCACACACACTTTTCTCAACAAGATTTTTTCCTAGTTTAGAGACTCAGAGACCCTTGTTGAAATACAAAAGCAGCACACCACATGACAGCCTTCACATAGAATCCAGCAGGAAATGGGAAACTTTTAACTGGCCGTGGTCCTATTACTGCAGCCCTACCATGGAACGACTGCTGGATGAGTCCTGCTCGAGAATATTGAACCTACAACAAGTCTGAGGTAAATAAGAATTCCACAGGAATACCATAAAACAGGGACCTATGACCCTTTCGAGCCAGATAGGAGTCGAACCTACAATCTTCTGATCCGTAGTCAGACGCGTTATCCATTGCGCCACTGGCCCCATGGAGGATTACCCATACTTTTGTCCTTAAGAGGACCAGAAGTTGTGTGTGTGTGTGTGTGTGTGTGTGTGTGTGTGTTTTAAAACACCATTCCATCAACCTTTTTAGCCACGTTTACTGCTCACAACCAGAAGACACAAGTAAACCCACCTGACCTCCTGAAATTCTGTTCTGTCAGGTGTTCCTAACTTATACAAAGGACTTTAGGAGTACGAAGGACCTAAAAGTCAGGCGAAATGGTCCTAGATCCAAAGAAATGTTTTAGATCAGCCTCTGTTTCTTAAATAGTCTGCATTAACATCATCAGTTCCACGTCTGTGTGGAGCTGATCTTGAGGACTCCTTAATCAGCAGGCGGGTACAACAATAAAGTGTTTAATATTACAATACAGGCGAAAATTCAGACACCTTGTCATAGGCTCACCTTGTCCAGGGACCCAAGCATGCTGCCTTTCACCTCTCAGAGCCCTTCACCTAACCTACTGTGCAGCTGTCTTACCTTTAATATCACTGTTCCACAGGCAGCATGATGTCACAATGTTCCTTGTCTGTAGCCTGAACCATGAGCCTTTGCAACCCTGGCATAATCTACATACTTCCAATTGGTGAAGTCTTGGACCACAAATGCAGTGAAGAATAATGGATTGTTACTCTTCATGCATTTTTGCCCATTGGCTCAGATTTGAATGCTTACTGGCCATACGAGCATCTCTGCCAGGCCACCCTATGTCTAGAGACCGTAGATTTAGAGAGTTTATAAACATTGTAGGTTCATCAATGAAGTGTGCTTGCTTCGGCGGCACATATACTAAAATTGGAACGATACAGAGAAGATTAGCATGGCCCCTGCGCAAGGATGACACGCAAATTCGTGAAGCGTTCCATATTTTTACCAGCTTTCAGGAGAGAAATGTTCTATGTTTTCAAGACTAATTGAAATAATAAAGCAGGTTCCAGTGCTTTCCTCCTAATATCTATTTTTCAATTTGTCCCTCCTCAACATTTTTTATGTATTTACCTCGCAGTAATGAAGGTGCACTCTATGGCCAGCTGCATTTAGCAAGGAAGCCTGCAGGACTTCTGGGACTTTTCTTTCCCTTCTTCAGCCTCCCTGTCATTATTCTTCACAACTCCCAAATCTATACTGCTGCCAGCGATGCGTTGCTTTGTGGGAAGCAAGAGAAAGAGAAGGGGAGGGCCTATGCAAATGATGGCCTCAGGGCTGTCTGGGAGTCCCTTTTCAGCAGTACTGTTAAAATCTGCCTTGCAACCAGATTGGTCGGGTAAGCTGAAAAACACCAGGCATGATTGGGCACCAGGTCCTCTAGGCCCTTGGAGGACATATCAGCGCTGCATCCCTCAGTTTCTGAGGTCCAAGAAATGTTCACCCTCCACCCTAATAGAGAGGTCTTGGCAGATCGTGGGCAGAAGGGAGCAGGGCAAGATGCTCATGATCCTGCTCTAATAATGAACTGCCTTCCTCTCTCCTTACCTGTGGTTCTGCCTGGCTGCTTTGTTCCAGTTGTAGGCCTACATCCCACAGGCAATTTGCTTGTCCCTCTCACACATGTAAATGGGTCAGCACTCAAGTGCACACACCTGCCTGCACCCACAGACCCTCTCACACACACTTTTCTCAAGAAGATTTTTTCCTAGTTTAGAGACTCAGAGACCCATGTTGAAATACAAAAGCAGCACACCACATGACGGCCTTCACATAGAATCCAGCAGCAAATGGGAAACTTTTAACTGGCCGTGGTCCTATTACTGCAGCCCTACCATGGAACGACTGCTGGATGAGTCCTGCTCGAGAATATTGAACCTACAACAAGTCTGAGGTAAATAAGAATTCCACAGGAATACCATAAAACAGGGACCTATGACCCTTTCGAGCCAGATAGGAGTCGAACCTACAATCTTCTGATCCGTAGTCAGACGTGTTATCCATTGCGCCACTGGCCCCATGTAGGATTACCCATACTTTTGTCCTTAAGAGGACCAGAAGTTGTGCGTGTGTGTGTGTGTTTTAAAACACCATTCCATCAACCTTTTTAGCCACGTTTACTGCTCACAACCAGAAGACACAAGTAAACCCACCTGACCTCCTGAAATTCTGTTCTGTCAGGTGTTCCTAACTTATACAAAGGACTTTAGGAGGACGAAGGACCTAAAAGTCAGGCGAAATGGTCCTAGATCCAAGGAAATGTTTTAGATCAGCCTCAGTTTCTTAAATAGTCTGCATTAACATCATCAGTTCCACGTCTGTGTGGAGCTGATCTTGAGGACTCCTTAATCAGCAGGCGGGTACAACAATAAAGTGTTTAATATTACAATACAGGCGAAAATTCAGACACCTTGTCATAGGCTCACCTTGTCCAGGGACCCAAGCATGCTGCCTTTCACCTCTCAGAGCCCTTCACCTAACCTACTGTGCAGCTGTCTCACCTTTAATATCACTGTTCCACAGGCAGCATGATGTCACAATGTTCCTTGTCTGTAGCCTGAACCATGAGCCTTTGCAACCCTGGCATAATCTACATACTTCCAATTGGTGAAGTCTTGGACCACAAATGCAGTGAAGAATAATGGATTGTTACTCTTCATGCATTTTTGCCCATTGGCTCAGATTTGAATGCTTACTGGCCATACGAGCATCTCTGCCAGGCCACCCTATGTCTAGAGACCGTAGATTTAGAGAGTTTATAAACATTGTGGGTTCATCAATGAAGTGTGCTCGCTTCGGCGGCACATATACTAAAATTGGAACGATACAGAGAAGATTAGCATGGCCCCTGCGCAAGGATGACACGCAAATTCGTGAAGCGTTCCATATTTTTACCAGCTTTCAGGAGAGAAATGTTCTATGTTTTCAAGACTAATTGAAATAATAAAGCAGGTTCCAGTGCTTTCCTCCTAATATCTATTTTTCAATTTGTCTCTCCTCAACATTTTTAATGTATTTACCTCGCAGTAATGAAGGTGCACTCTATGGCCAGCTGCATTTAGCAAGGAAGCCTGCAGGACTTCTGGGACTTTTCTTTCCCTTCTTCAGCCTCCCTGTCATTATTCTTCACAACCCCCAAATCTATACTGCTGCCAGCGATGCGTTGCTTTGTGGGAAGCAAGAGAAAGAGAAGGGGAGGGCCTATGCAAATGATGGCCTCAGGGCTGTCTGGGAGTCTCTTTTCAGCAGTACTGTTAAAATCCACCTTGCAACCAGATTGGTCGGGTAAGCTGAAAAACACCAGGCATGATTGGGCGCCAGGTCCTCTAGGCCCTTGGAGGACATATCGGCGCTGCATCCCTCAGTTTCTGAGGTCCAAGAAATGTTCACCCTCCACCCTAATAGAGAGGTCTTGGCCGATCGTGGGCAGAAGGGAGCAGGGCAAGATGCTCATGATCCTGCTCTAATAATGAACTGCCTTCCTCTCTCCTTACCTGTGGTTCTGCCTGGCTGCTTTGTTCCAGTTGTAGGCCTACATCCCACAGGCAATTTGCTTGTCCCTCTCACACATGTAAATGGGTCAGCACTCAAGTGCACACACCTGCCTGCACCCACAGACCCTCTCACACACACTTTTCTCAACAAGATTTTTTCCTAGTTTAGAGACTCAGAGACCCTTGTTGAAATACAAAAGCAGCACACCACATGACAGCCTTCACATAGAATCCAGCAGCAAATGGGAAACTTTTAACTGGCCGTGGTCCTATTACTGCAGCCCTACCATGGAACGACTGCTGGATGAGTCCTGCTCGAGAATATTGAACCTACAACAAGTCTGAGGTAAATAAGAATTCCACAGGAATACCATAAAACAGGGACCTATGACCCTTTCGAGCCAGATAGGAGTCGAACCTACAATCTTCTGATCCGTAGTCAGACACATTATCCAATCCGCCACTGGCCCCATGTAGGATTACCCATACTTTTGTCCTTAAGAGGACCAGAAGTTGTGTGTGTGTGTGTGTGTGTGTGTGTTTTAAAACACCATTCCATCAACCTTTTTAGCCACGTTTACTGCTCACAACCAGAAGACACAAGTAAACCCACCTGACCTCCTGAAATTCTGTTCTGTCAGGTGTTCCTAACTTATACAAAGGACTTTAGGAGGACGAAGGACCTAAAAGTCAGGCGAAATGGTCCTAGATCCAAGGAAATGTTTTAGATCAGCCTCAGTTTCTTAAATAGTCTGCATTAACATCATCAGTTCCACGTCTGTGTGGAGCTGATCTTGAGGACTCCTTAATCAGCAGGCGGGTACAACAATAAAGTGTTTAATATTACAATACAGGCGAAAATTCAGACACCTTGTCATAGGCTCACCTTGTCCAGGGACCCAAGCATGCTGCCTTTCACCTCTCAGAGCCCTTCACCTAACCTACTGTGCAGCTGTCTCACCTTTAATATCACTGTTCCACAGCCAGCATGATGTCACAATGTTCCTTGTCTGTAGCCTGAACCATGAGCCTTTGCAACCCTGGCATAATCTACATACTTCCAATTGGTGAAGTCTTGGACCACAAATGCAGTGAAGAATAATGGATTGTTACTCTTCATGCATTTTTGCCCATTGGCTCAGATTTGAATGCTTACTGGCCATACGAGCATCTCTGCCAGGCCACCCTATGTCTAGAGACCGTAGATTTAGAGAGTTTATAAACATTGTAGGTTCATCAATGAAGTGTGCTCGCTTCGGCGGCACATATACTAAAATTGGAACGATACAGAGAAGATTAGCATGGCCCCTGCGCAAGGATGACACGCAAATTCGTGAAGCGTTCCATATTTTTACCAGCTTTCAGGAGAGAAATGTTCTATGTTTTCAAGACTAATTGAAATAATAAAGCAGGTTCCAGTGCTTTCCTCCTAATATCTATTTTTCAATTTGTCTCTCCTCAACATTTTTAATGTATTTACCTCGCAGTAATGAAGGTGCACTCTATGGCCAGCTGCATTTAGCAAGGAAGCCTGCAGGACTTCTGGGACTTTTCTTTCCCTTCTTCAGCCTCCCTGTCATTATTCTTCACAACCCCCAAATCTATACTGCTGCCAGCGATGCGTTGCTTTGTGGGAAGCAAGAGAAAGAGAAGGGGAGGGCCTATGCAAATGATGGCCTCAGGGCTGCCTGGGAGTCCCTTTTCAGCAGTACTGTTAAAATCCGCCTTGCAACCAGATTGGTCGGGTAAGCTGAAAAACACCAGGCATGATTGGGCACCAGGTCCTCTAGGCCCTTGGAGGACATATCGGCGCTGCATCCCTCAGTTTCTGAGGTCCAAGAAATGTTCACCCTCCACCCTAATAGAGAGGTCTTGGTCGATCGTGGGCAGAAGGGAGCAGGGCAAGATGCTCATGATCCTGCTCTAATAATGAACTGCCTTCCTCTCTCCTTACCTGTGGTTCTGCCTGGCTGCTTTGTTCCAGTTGTAGGCCTACATCTCACAGGCAATTTGCTTGTCCCTCTCACACATGTAAATGGGTCAGCACTCAAGTGCGCACACCTGCCTGCACCCACAGACCCTCTCAAACACACTTTTCTCAACAAGATTTTTTCCTAGTTTAGAGACTCAGAGACCCATGTTGAAATACAAAAGCAGCACACCACATGACGGCCTTCACATAGAATCCAGCAGCAAATGGGAAACTTTTAACTGGCCGTGGTCCTATTACTGCAGCCCTACCATGGAACGACTGCTGGATGAGTCCTGCTCGAGAATATTGAACCTACAACAAGTCTGAGGTAAATAAGAATTCCACAGGAATACCATAAAACAGGGACCTATGACCCTTTCGAGCCAGATAGGAGTCGAACCTACAATCTTCTGATCCGTAGTCAGACACGTTATCCATTGCGCCACTGGCCCCATGTAGGATTACCCATACTTTTGTCCTTAAGAGGACCAGAAGTTGTGTGTGTGTGTGTGTGTGTGTTTTAAAACACCATTCCATCAACCTTTTTAGCCACGTTTACTGCTCACAACCAGAAGACACAAGTAAACCCACCTGACCTCCTGAAATTCTGTTCTGTCAGGTGTTCCTAACTTATACAAAGGACTTTAGGAGGACGAAGGACCTAAAAGTCAGGCGAAATGGTCCTAGATCCAAGGAAATGTTTTAGATCAGCCTCAGTTTCTTAAATAGTCTGCATTAACATCATCAGTTCCACGTCTGTGTGGAGCTGATCTTGAGGACTTCTTAATCTGCAGGCGGGTACAACAATAAAGTGTTTAATATTACAATACAGGCGAAAATTCAGACACCTTGTCATAGGCTCACCTTGTCCAGGGACCCAAGCATGCTGCCTTTCACCTCTCAGAGCCCTTCACCTAACCTACTGTGCAGCTGTCTCACCTTTAATATCACTGTTCCACAGGCAGCATGATGTCACAATGTTCCTTGTCTGTAGCCTGAACCATGAGCCTTTGCAACCCTGGCATAATCTACATACTTCCAATTGGTGAAGTCTTGGACCACAAATGCAGTGAAGAATAATGGATTGTTACTCTTCATGCATTTTTGCCCATTGGCTCAGATTTGAATGCTTACTGGCCATACGAGCATCTCTGCCAGGCCACCCTATGTCTAGAGACCGTAGATTTAGAGAGTTTATAAACATTGTAGGTTCATCAATGAAGTGTGCTCGCTTTGGCGGCACATATACTAAAATTGGAACGATACAGAGAAGATTAGCATGGCCCCTGCGCAAGGATGACACGCAAATTCGTGAAGCGTTCCATATTTTTACCAGCTTTCAGGAGAGAAATGTTCTATGTTTTCAAGACTAATTGAAATAATAAAGCAGGTTCCAGTGCTTTCCTCCTAATATCTATTTTTCAATTTGTCTCTCCTCAACATTTTTAATGTATTTACCTCGCAGTAATGAAGGTGCACTCTATGGCCAGCTGCATTTAGCAAGGAAGCCTGCAGGACTTCTGGGACTTTTCTTTCCCTTCTTCAGCCTCCCTGTCATTATTCTTCACAACCCCCAAATCTATACTGCTGCCAGTGATGCGTTGCTTTGTGGGAAGCAAGAGAAAGAGAAGGGGAGGGCCTATGCAAATGATGGCCTCAGGGCTGTCTGGGAGTCCCTTTTCAGCAGTACTGTTAAAATCCGCCTTGCAACCAGATTGGTCGTGTAAGCTGAAAAACACCAGTCATGATTGGGCACCAGGTCCTCTAGGCCCTTGGAGGACATATCGGCGCTGCATCCCTCAGTTTCTGAGGTCCAAGAAATGTTCACCCTCCACCCTAATAGAGAGGTCTTGGCCGATCGTGGGCAGAAGGGAGCAGGGCAAGATGCTCATGATCCTGCTCTAATAATGAACTGCCTTCCTCTCTCCTTACCTGTGGTTCTGCCTGGCTGCTTGGTTCCAGTTGTAGGCCTACATCCCACAGGCAATTTGCTTGTCCCTCTCACACATGTAAATGGGTCAGCACTCAAGTGCACACACCTGCCTGCACCCACAGACCCTCTCACACACACTTTTCTCAACAAGATTTTTTCCTAGTTTAGAGACTCAGAGACCCATGTTGAAATACAAAAGCAGCACACCACATGACGGCCTTCACATAGAATCCAGCAGCAAATGGGAAACTTTTAACTGGCCGTGGTCCTATTACTGCAGCCCTACCATGGAACGACTGCTGGATGAGTCCTGCTCGAGAATATTGAACCTACAACAAGTCTGAGGTAAATAAGAATTCCACAGGAATACCATAAAACAGGGACCTATGACCCTTTCGAGCCAGACCTACAATCTTCTGATCCGTAGTCAGACGCGTTATCCATTGCGCCACTGGCCCCATGTAGGATTACCCATACTTTTGTCCTTAAGAGGACCAGAAGTTGTGTGTGTGTGTGTGTGTGTGTGTGTTTTAAAACACCATTCCATCAACCTTTTTAGCCACGGTTACTGCTCACAACCAGAAGACACAAGTAAACCCACCTGACCTCCTGAAATTCTGTTCTGTCAGGTGTTCCTAACTTATACAAAGGACTTTAGGAGGACGAAGGACCTAAAAGTCAGGCGAAATGGTCCTAGATCCAAGGAAATGTTTTAGATCAGCCTCAGTTTCTTAAATAGTCTGCATTAACATCATCAGTTCCACGTCTGTGTGGAGCTGATCTTGAGGACTCCTTAATCAGCAGGCGGGTACAACAATAAAGTGTTTAATATTACAATACAGGCGAAAATTCAGACACCTTGTCATAGGCTCACCTTGTCCAGGGACCCAAGCATGCTGCCTTTCACCTCTCAGAGCCCTTCACCTAACCTACTGTGCAGCTGTCTCACCTTTAATATCACTGTTCCACAGGCAGCATGATGTCACAATGTTCCTTGTCTGTAGCCTGAACCATGAGCCTTTGCAACCCTGGCATAATCTACATACTTCCAATTGGTGAAGTCTTGGACCACAAATGCAGTGAAGAATAATGGATTGTTACTCTTCATGCATTTTTGCCCATTGGCTCAGATTTGAATGCTTACTGGCCATACGAGCATCTCTGCCAGGCCACCCTATGTCTAGAGACCGTAGATTTAGAGAGTTTATAAACATTGTAGGTTCATCAATGAAGTGTGCTCGCTTCGGCGGCACATATACTAAAATTGGAACGATACAGAGAAGATTAGCATGGCCCCTGCGCAAGGATGACACGCAAATTCGTGAAGCGTTCCATATTTTTACCAGCTTTCAGGAGAGAAATGTTCTATGTTTTCAAGACTAATTGAAATAATAAAGCAGGTTCCAGTGCTTTCCTCCTAATATCTATTTTTCAATTCGTCCCTCCTCAACATTTTTAATGTATTTACCTCGCAGTAATGAAGGTGCACTCTATGGCCAGCTGCATTTAGCAAGGAAGCCTGCAGGACTTCTGGGACTTTTCTTTCCCTTCTTCAGCCTCCCTGTCATTATTCTTCACAACCCCCAAATCTATACTGCTGCCAGCGATGCGTTGCTTTGTGGGAAGCAAGAGAAAGAGAAGGGGAGGGCCTATGCAAATGATGGCCTCAGGGCTGTCTGGGAGTCCCTTTTCAGCAGTACTGTTAAAATCCGCCTTGCAACCAGATTGGTCGGGTAAGCTGAAAAACACCAGGCATGATTGGGCACCAGGTCCTCTAGGCCCTTGGAGGACATATCAGCGCTGCATCCCTCAGTTTCTGAGGTCCAAGAAATGTTCACCCTCCACCCTAATAGAGAGGTCTTGGCCAATCGTGGGCAGAAGGGAGCAGGGCAAGATGCTCATGATCCTGCTCTAATAATGAACTGCCTTCCTCTCTCCTTACCTGTGGTTCTGCCTGGCTGCTTTGTTCCAGTTGTAGGCCTACATCCCACAGGCAATTTGCTTGTCCCTCTCACACATGTAAATGGGTCAGCACTCAAGTGCACACACCTGCCTGCACCCACAGACCCTCTCACACACACTTTTCTCAACAAGATTTTTTCCTAGTTTAGAGACTCAGAGACCCATGTTGAAATACAAAAGCAGCACACCACATGACGGCCTTCACATAGAATCCAGCAGCAAATGGGAAACTTTTAACTGGCCTTGGTCCTATTACTGCAGCCCTACCATGGAACGACTGCTGGATGAGTCCTGCTCGAGAATATTGAACCTACAACAAGTCTGAGGTAAATAAGAATTCCACAGGAATACCATAAAACAGGGACCTATGACCCTTTCGAGCCAGATAGGAGTCGAACCTACAATCTTCTGATCCGTAGTCAGACGTGTTATCCATTGCGCCACTGGCCCCATGTAGGATTACCCATACTTTTGTCCTTAAGAGGACCAGAAGTTGTGTGTGTGTGTGTGTGTTTTAAAACACCATTCCATCAACCTTTTTAGCCACGTTTACTGCTCACAACCAGAAGACACAAGTAAACCCACCTGACCTCCTGAAATTCTGTTCTGTCAGGTGTTCCTAACTTATACAAAGGACTTTAGGAGGACGAAGGACCTAAAAGTCAGGCGAAATGGTCCTAGATCCAAGGAAATGTTTTAGATCAGCCTCAGTTTCTTAAATAGTCTGCATTAACATCATCAGTTCCACGTCTGTGTGGAGCTGATCTTGAGGACTCCTTAATCAGCAGGCGGGTACAACAATAAAGTGTTTAATATTACAATACAGGCGAAAATTCAGACACCTTGTCATAGGCTCACCTTGTCCAGGGACCCAAGCATGCTGCCTTTCACCTCTCAGAGCCCTTCACCTAACCTACTGTGCAGCTGTCTCACCTTTAATATCACTGTTCCACAGGCAGCATGATTTCACAATGTTCCTTGTCTGTAGCCTGAACCATGAGCCTTTGCAACCCTGGCATAATCTACATACTTCCAATTGGTGAAGTCTTGGACCACAAATGCAGTGAAGAATAATGGATTGTTACTCTTCATGCATTTTTGCCCATTGGCTCAGATTTGAATGCTTACTGGCCATACGAGCATCTCTGCCAGGCCACCCTATGTCTAGAGACCGTAGATTTAGAGAGTTTATAAACATTGTAGGTTCATCAATGAAGTGTGCTCGCTTCGGCGGCACATATACTAAAATTGGAACGATACAGAGAAGATTAGCATGGCCCCTGCGCAAGGATGACACGCAAATTCGTGAAGCGTTCCATATTTTTACCAGCTTTCAGGAGAGAAATGTTCTATGTTTTCAAGACTAATTGAAATAATAAAGCAGGTTCCAGTGCTTTCCTCCTAATATCTATTTTTCAATTTGTCTCTCCTCAACATTTTTAATGTATTTACCTCGCAGTAATGAAGGTGCACTCTATGGCCAGCTGCATTTAGCAAGGAAGCCTGCAGGACTTCTGGGACTTTTCTTTCCCTTCTTCAGCCTCCCTGTCATTATTCTTCACAACCCCCAAATCTATACTGCTGCCAGCGATGCGTTGCTTTGTGGGAAGCAAGAGAAAGAGAAGGGGAGGGCCTATGCAAATGATGGCCTCAGGGCTGTCTGGGAGTCCCTTTTCAGCAGTACTGTTAAAATCCGCCTTGCAACCAGATTGGTCGGGTAAGCTGAAAAACACCAGGCATGATTGGGCGCCAGGTCCTCTAGGCCCTTGGAGGACATATCGGCGCTGCATCCCTCAGTTTCTGAGGTCCAAGAAATGTTCACCCTCCACCCTAATAGAGAGGTCTTGGCCGATCGTGGGCAGAAGGGAGCAGGGCAAGATGCTCATGATCCTGCTCTAATAATGAACTGCCTTCCTCTCTCCTTACCTGTGGTTCTGCCTGGCTGCTTTGTTCCAGTTGTAGGCCTACATCCCACAGGCAATTTGCTTGTCCCTCTCACACATGTAAATGGGTCAGCACTCAAGTGCACACACCTGCCTGCACCCACAGACCCTCTCACACACACTTTTCTCAACAAGATTTTTTCCTAGTTTAGAGACTCAGAGACCCTTGTTGAAATACAAAAGCAGCACACCACATGACAGCCTTCACATAGAATCCAGCAGCAAATGGGAAACTTTTAACTGGCCGTGGTCCTATTACTGCAGCCCTACCATGGAACGACTGCTGGATGAGTCCTGCTCGAGAATATTGAACCTACAACAAGTCTGAGGTAAATAAGAATTCCACAGGAATACCATAAAACAGGGACCTATGACCCTTTCGAGCCAGACCTACAATCTTCTGATCCGTAGTCAGACGCGTTATCCATTGCGCCACTGGCCCCATGTAGGATTACCCATACTTTTGTCCTTAAGAGGACCAGAAGTTGTGTGTGTGTGTGTGTGTGTGTTTTAAAACACCATTCCATCAACCTTTTTAGCCACGTTTACTGCTCACAACCAGAAGACACAAGTAAACCCACCTGACCTCCTGAAATTCTGTTCTGTCAGGTGTTCCTAACTTATACAAAGGACTTTAGGAGGACGAAGGACCTAAAAGTCAGGCGAAATGGTCCTAAATCCAAGGAAATGTTTTAGATCAGCCTCAGTTTCTTAAATAGTCTGCATTAACATCATCGGTTCCACGTCTGTGTGGAGCTGATCTTGAGGACTCCTTAATCAGCAGGCGGGTACAACAATAAAGTGTTTAATATTACAATACAGGCGAAAATTCAGACACCTTGTCATAGGCTCACCTTGTCCAGGGACCCAAGCATGCTGCCTTTCACCTCTCAGAGCCCTTCACCTAACCTACTGTGCAGCTGTCTCACCTTTAATATCACTGTTCCACAGGCAGCATGATGTCACAATGTTCCTTGTCTGTAGCCTGAACCATGAGCCTTTGCAACCCTGGCATAATCTACATACTTCCAATTGGTGAAGTCTTGGACCACAAATGCAGTGAAGAACAATGGATTGTTACTCTTCATGCATTTTTGCCCATTGGCTCAGATTTGAATGCTTACTGGCCATACGAGCATCTCTGCCAGGCCACCCTATGTCTAGAGACCGTAGATTTAGAGAGTTTATAAACATTGTAGGTTCATCAATGAAGTGTGCTCGCTTCGGCGGCACATATACTAAAATTGGAACGATACAGAGAAGATTAGCATGGCCCCTGCGCAAGGATGACACGCAAATTCGTGAAGCGTTCCATATTTTTACCAGCTTTCAGGAGAGAAATGTTCTATGTTTTCAAGACTAATTGAAATAATAAAGCAGGTTCCAGTGCTTTCCTCCTAATATCTATTTTTCAATTTGTCCCTCCTCAACATTTTTAATGTATTTACCTCGCAGTAATGAAGGTGCACTCTATGGCCAGCTGCATTTAGCAAGGAAGCCTGCAGGACTTCTGGGACTTTTCTTTCCCTTCTTCAGCCTCCCTGTCATTATTCTTCACAACCCCCAAATCTATACTGCTGCCAGCGATGCGTTGCTTTGTGGGAAGCAAGAGAAAGAGAAGGGGAGGGCCTATGCAAATGATGGCCTCAGGGCTGTCTGGGAGTCCCTTTTCAGCAGTACTGTTAAAATCCGCCTTGCAACCAGATTGGTCGGGTAAGCTGAAAAACACCAGGCATGATTGGGCACCAGGTCCTCTAGGCCCTTGGAGGACATATCAGCGCTGCATCCCTCAGTTTCTGAGGTCCAAGAAATGTTCACCCTCCACCCTAATAGAGAGGTCTTGGCCAATCGTGGGCAGAAGGGAGCAGGGCAAGATGCTCATGATCCTGCTCTAATAATGAACTGCCTTCCTCTCTCCTTACCTGTGGTTCTGCCTGGCTGCTTTGTTCCAGTTGTAGGCCTACATCCCACAGGCAATTTGCTTGTCCCTCTCACACATGTAAATGGGTCAGCACTCAAGTGCACACACCTGCCTGCACCCACAGACCCTCTCACACACACTTTTCTCAACAAGATTTTTTCCTAGTTTAGAGACTCAGAGACCCATGTTGAAATACAAAAGCAGCACACCACATGACGGCCTTCACATAGAATCCAGCAGCAAATGGGAAACTTTTAACTGGCCGTGGTCCTATTACTGCAGCCCTACCATGGAACGACTGCTGGATGAGTCCTGCTCGAGAATATTGAACCTACAACAAGTCTGAGGTAAATAAGAATTCCACAGGAATACCATAAAACAGGGACCTATGACCCTTTCGAGCCAGATAGGAGTCGAACCTACAATCTTCTGATCCGTAGTCAGACGTGTTATCCCTTGCGCCACTGGCCCCATGTAGGATTACCCATACTTTTGTCCTTAAGAGGACCAGAAGTTGTGTGTGTGTGTGTGTGTTTTAAAACACCATTCCATCAACCTTTTTAGCCACGTTTACTGCTCACAACCAGAAGACACAAGTAAACCCACCTGACCTCCTGAAATTCTGTTCTGTCAGGTGTTCCTAACTTATACAAAGGACTTTAGGAGGACGAAGGACCTAAAAGTCAGGCGAAATGGTCCTAGATCCAAGGAAATGTTTTAGATCAGCCTCAGTTTCTTAAATAGTCTGCATTAACATCATCAGTTCCACGTCTGTGTGGAGCTGATCTTGAGGACTCCTTAATCAGCAGGCGGGTACAACAATAAAGTGTTTAATATTACAATACAGGCGAAAATTCAGACACCTTGTCATAGGCTCACCTTGTCCAGGGACCCAAGCATGCTGCCTTTCACCTCTCAGAGCCCTTCACCTAACCTACTGTGCAGCTGTCTCACCTTTAATATGTTCCACAGGCAGCATGATGTCACAATGTTCCTTGTCTGTAGCCTGAACCATGAGCCTTTGCAACCCTGGCATAATCTACATACTTCCAATTGGTGAAGTCTTGGACCACAAATGCAGTGAAGAATAATGGATTGTTACTCTTCATGCATTTTTGCCCAGTGGCTCAGATTTGAATGCTTACTGGCCATACGAGCATCTCTGCCAGGCCACCCTATGTCTAGAGACCGTAGATTTAGAGAGTTTATAAACATTGTAGGTTCATCAATGAAGTGTGCTCGCTTCGGCGGCACATATACTAAAATTGGAACGATACAGAGAAGATTAGCATGGCCCCTGCGCAAGGATGACACGCAAATTCGTGAAGCGTTCCATATTTTATACCAGCTTTCAGGAGAGAAATGTTCTATGTTTTCAAGACTAATTGAAATAATAAAGCAGGTTCCAGTGCTTTCCTCCTAATATCTATTTTTCAATTTGTCTCTCCTCAACATTTTTAATGTATTTACCTCGCAGTAATGAAGGTGCACTCTATGGCCAGCTGCATTTAGCAAGGAAGCCTGCAGGACTTCTGGGACTTTTCTTTCCCTTCTTCAGCCTCCCTGTCATTATTCTTCACAACCCCCAAATCTATACTGCTGCCAGCGATGCGTTGCTTTGTGGGAAGCAAGAGAAAGAGAAGGGGAGGGCCTATGCAAATGATGGCCTCAGGGCTGTCTGGGAGTCCCTTTTCAGCAGTACTGTTAAAATCCGCCTTGCAACCAGATTGGTCGGGTAAGCTGAAAAACACCAGGCATGATTGGGCGCCAGGTCCTCTAGGCCCTTGGAGGACATATCGGCGCTGCATCCCTCAGTTTCTGAGGTCCAAGAAATGTTCACCCTCCACCCTAATAGAGAGGTCTTGGCCGATCGTGGGCAGAAGGGAGCAGGGCAAGATGCTCATGATCCTGCTCTAATAATGAACTGCCTTCCTCTCTCCTTACCTGTGGTTCTGCCTGGCTGCTTTGTTCCAGTTGTAGGCCTACATCCCACAGGCAATTTGCTTGTCCCTCTCACACATGTAAATGGGTCAGCACTCAAGTGCACACACCTGCCTGCACCCACAGACCCTCTCACACACACTTTTCTCAACAAGATTTTTTCCTAGTTTAGAGACTCAGAGACCCTTGTTGAAATACAAAAGCAGCACACCACATGACGGCCTTCACATAGAATCCAGCAGCAAATGGGAAACTTTTAACTGGCCGTGGTCCTATTACTGCAGCCCTACCATGGAACGACTGCTGGATGAGTCCTGCTCGAGAATATTGAACCTACAACAAGTCTGAGGTAAATAAGAATTCCACAGGAATACCATAAAACAGGGACCTATGACCCTTTTGAGCCAGATAGGAGTCGAACCTACAATCTTCTGATCCGTAGTCAGACACCTTATCCATTGCGCCACTGGCCCCATGTAGGATTACCCATACTTTTGTCCTTAAGAGGACCAGAAGTTGTGTGTGTGTGTGTGTGTGTGTGTGTTTTAAAACACCATTCCATCAACCTTTTTAGCCACGTTTACTGCTCACAACCAGAAGACACAAGTAAACCCACCTGACCTCCTGAAATTCTGTTCTGTCAGGTGTTCCTAACTTATACAAAGGACTTTAGGAGGACGAAGGACCTAAAAGTCAGGCGAAATGGTCCTAGATCCAAGGAAATGTTTTAGATCAGCCTCAGTTTCTTAAATAGTCTGCATTAACATCATCAGTTCCACGTCTGTGTGGAGCTGATCTTGAGGACTCCTTAATCAGCAGGCGGGTACAACAATAAAGTGTTTAATATTACAATACAGGCGAAAATTCAGACACCTTGTCATAGGCTCACCTTGTCCAGGGACCCAAGCATGCTGCCTTTCACCTCTCAGAGCCCTTCACCTAACCTACTGTGCAGCTGTCTCACCTTTAATATCACTGTTCCACAGGCAGCATGATGTCACAATGTTCCTTGTCTGTAGCCTGAACCATGAGCCTTTGCAACCCTGGCATAATCTACATACTTCCAATTGGTGAAGTCTTGGACCACAAATGCAGTGAAGAATAATGGATTGTTACTCTTCATGCATTTTTGCCCATTGGCTCAGATTTGAATGCTTACTGGCCATACGAGCATCTCTGCCAGGCCACCCTATGTCTAGAGACCGTAGATTTAGAGAGTTTATAAACATTGTAGGTTCATCAATGAAGTGTGCTCGCTTCGGCGGCACATATACTAAAATTGGAACGATACAGAGAAGATTAGCATGGCCCCTGCGCAAGGATGACACGCAAATTCGTGAAGCGTTCCATATTTTTACCAGCTTTCAGGAGAGAAATGTTCTATGTTTTCAAGACTAATTGAAATAATAAAGCAGGTTCCAGTGCTTTCCTCCTAATATCTATTTTTCAATTTGTCCCTCCTCAACATTTTTAATGTATTTACCTCGCAGTAATGAAGGTGCACTCTATGGCCAGCTGCATTTAGCAAGGAAGCCTGCAGGACTTCTGGGACTTTTCTTTCCCTTCTTCAGCCTCCCTGTCATTATTCTTCACAACCCCCAAATCTATACTGCTGCCAGCGATGCGTTGCTTTGTGGGAAGCAAGAGAAAGAGAAGGGGAGGGCCTATGCAAATGATGGCCTCAGGGCTGTCTGGGAGTCCCTTTTCAGCAGTACTGTTAAAATCCGCCTTGCAACCAGATTGGTCGGGTAAGCTGAAAAACACCAGGCATGATTGGGCACCAGGTCCTCTAGGCCCTTGGAGGACATATCAGCGCTGCATCCCTCAGTTTCTGAGGTCCAAGAAATGTTCACCCTCCACCCTAATAGAGAGGTCTTGGCCAATCGTGGGCAGAAGGGAGCAGGGCAAGATGCTCATGATCCTGCTCTAATAATGAACTGCCTTCCTCTCTCCTTACCTGTGGTTCTGCCTGGCTGCTTTGTTCCAGTTGTAGGCCTACATCCCACAGGCAATTTGCTTGTCCCTCTCACACATGTAAATGGGTCAGCACTCAAGTGCACACACCTGCCTGCACCCACAGACCCTCTCACACACACTTTTCTCAACAAGATTTTTTCCTAGTTTAGAGACTCAGAGACCCATGTTGAAATACAAAAGCAGCACACCACATGACGGCCTTCACATAGAATCCAGCAGCAAATGGGAAACTTTTAACTGGCCGTGGTCCTATTACTGCAGCCCTACCATGGAACGACTGCTGGATGAGTCCTGCTCGAGAATATTGAACCTACAACAAGTCTGAGGTAAATAAGAATTCCACAGGAATACCATAAAACAGGGACCTATGACCCTTTCGAGCCAGATAGGAGTCGAACCTACAATCTTCTGATCCGTAGTCAGACGTGTTATCCATTGCGCCACTGGCCCCATGTAGGATTACCCATACTTTTGTCCTTAAGAGGACCAGAAGTTGTGTGTGTGTGTGTGTGTTTTAAAACACCATTCCATCAACCTTTTTAGCCACGTTTACTGCTCACAACCAGAAGACACAAGTAAACCCACCTGACCTCCTGAAATTCTGTTCTGTCAGGTGTTCCTAACTTATACAAAGGACTTTAGGAGGACGAAGGACCTAAAAGTCAGGCGAAATGGTCCTAGATCCAAGGAAATGTTTTAGATCAGCCTCAGTTTCTTAAATAGTCTGCATTAACATCATCAGTTCCACGTCTGTGTGGAGCTGATCTTGAGGACTCCTTAATCAGCAGGCGGGTACAACAATAAAGTGTTTAATATTACAATACAGGCGAAAATTCAGACACCTTGTCATAGGCTCACCTTGTCCAGGGACCCAAGCATGCTGCCTTTCACCTCTCAGAGCCCTTCACCTAACCTACTGTGCAGCTGTCTCACCTTTAATATCACTGTTCCACAGGCAGCATGATGTCACAATGTTCCTTGTCTGTAGCCTGAACCATGAGCCTTTGCAACCCTGGCATAATCTACATACTTCCAATTGGTGAAGTCTTGGACCACAAATGCAGTGAAGAATAATGGATTGTTACTCTTCATGCATTTTTGCCCATTGGCTCAGATTTGAATGCTTACTGGCCATACGAGCATCTCTGCCAGGCCACCCTATGTCTAGAGACCGTAGATTTAGAGAGTTTATAAACATTGTAGGTTCATCAATGAAGTGTGCTCGCTTCGGCGGCACATATACTAAAATTGGAACGATACAGAGAAGATTAGCATGGCCCCTGCGCAAGGATGACACGCAAATTCGTGAAGCGTTCCATATTTTTACCAGCTTTCAGGAGAGAAATGTTCTATGTTTTCAAGACTAATTGAAATAATAAAGCAGGTTCCAGTGCTTTCCTCCTAATATCTATTTTTCAATTTGTCTCTCCTCAACATTTTTAATGTATTTACCTCGCAGTAATGAAGGTGCACTCTATGGCCAGCTGCATTTAGCAAGGAAGCCTGCAGGACTTCTGGGACTTTTCTTTCCCTTCTTCAGCCTCCCTGTCATTATTCTTCACAACCCCCAAATCTATACTGCTGCCAGCGATGCGTTGCTTTGTGGGAAGCAAGAGAAAGAGAAGGGGAGGGCCTATGCAAATGATGGCCTCAGGGCTGTCTGGGAGTCCCTTTTCAGCAGTACTGTTAAAATCCGCCTTGCAACCAGATTGGTCGGGTAAGCTGAAAAACACCAGGCATGATTGGGCGCCAGGTCCTCTAGGCCCTTGGAGGACATATCGGCGCTGCATCCCTCAGTTTCTGAGGTCCAAGAAATGTTCACCCTCCACCCTAATAGAGAGGTCTTGGCCGATCGTGGGCAGAAGGGAGCAGGGCAAGATGCTCATGATCCTGCTCTAATAATGAACTGCCTTCCTCTCTCCTTACCTGTGGTTCTGCCTGGCTGCTTTGTTCCAGTTGTAGGCCTACATCCCACAGGCAATTTGCTTGTCCCTCTCACACATGTAAATGGGTCAGCACTCAAGTGCACACACCTGCCTGCACCCACAGACCCTCTCACACACACTTTTCTCAACAAGATTTTTTCCTAGTTTAGAGACTCAGAGACCCTTGTTGAAATACAAAAGCAGCACACCACATGACAGCCTTCACATAGAATCCAGCAGCAAATGGGAAACTTTTAACTGGCCGTGGTCCTATTACTGCAGCCCTACCATGGAACGACTGCTGGATGAGTCCTGCTCGAGAATATTGAACCTACAACAAGTCTGAGGTAAATAAGAATTCCACAGGAATACCATAAAACAGGGACCTATGACCCTTTCGAGCCAGACCTACAATCTTCTGATCCGTAGTCAGACGCGTTATCCATTGCGCCACTGGCCCCATGTAGGATTACCCATACTTTTGTCCTTAAGAGGACCAGAAGTTGTGTGTGTGTGTGTGTGTGTGTTTTAAAACACCATTCCATCAACCTTTTTAGCCACGTTTACTGCTCACAACCAGAAGACACAAGTAAACCCACCTGACCTCCTGAAATTCTGTTCTGTCAGGTGTTCCTAACTTATACAAAGGACTTTAGGAGGACGAAGGACCTAAAAGTCAGGCGAAATGGTCCTAAATCCAAGGAAATGTTTTAGATCAGCCTCAGTTTCTTAAATAGTCTGCATTAACATCATCGGTTCCACGTCTGTGTGGAGCTGATCTTGAGGACTCCTTAATCAGCAGGCGGGTACAACAATAAAGTGTTTAATATTACAATACAGGCGAAAATTCAGACACCTTGTCATAGGCTCACCTTGTCCAGGGACCCAAGCATGCTGCCTTTCACCTCTCAGAGCCCTTCACCTAACCTACTGTGCAGCTGTCTCACCTTTAATATCACTGTTCCACAGGCAGCATGATGTCACAATGTTCCTTGTCTGTAGCCTGAACCATGAGCCTTTGCAACCCTGGCATAATCTACATACTTCCAATTGGTGAAGTCTTGGACCACAAATGCAGTGAAGAATAATGGATTGTTACTCTTCATGCATTTTTGCCCATTGGCTCAGATTTGAATGCTTACTGGCCATACGAGCATCTCTGCCAGGCCACCCTATGTCTAGAGACCGTAGATTTAGAGAGTTTATAAACATTGTAGGTTCATCAATGAAGTGTGCTCGCTTCGGCGGCACATATACTAAAATTGGAACGATACAGAGAAGATTAGCATGGCCCCTGCGCAAGGATGACACGCAAATTCGTGAAGCGTTCCATATTTTTACCAGCTTTCAGGAGAGAAATGTTCTATGTTTTCAAGACTAATTGAAATAATAAAGCAGGTTCCAGTGCTTTCCTCCTAATATCTATTTTTCAATTTGTCCCTCCTCAACATTTTTAATGTATTTACCTCGCAGTAATGAAGGTGCACTCTATGGCCAGCTGCATTTAGCAAGGAAGCCTGCAGGACTTCTGGGACTTTTCTTTCCCTTCTTCAGCCTCCCTGTCATTATTCTTCACAACCCCCAAATCTATACTGCTGCCAGCGATGCGTTGCTTTGTGGGAAGCAAGAGAAAGAGAAGGGGAGGGCCTATGCAAATGATGGCCTCAGGGCTGTCTGGGAGTCCCTTTTCAGCAGTACTGTTAAAATCCGCCTTGCAACCAGATTGGTCGGGTAAGCTGAAAAACACCAGGCATGATTGGGCACCAGGTCCTCTAGGCCCTTGGAGGACATATCAGCGCTGCATCCCTCAGTTTCTGAGGTCCAAGAAATGTTCACCCTCCACCCTAATAGAGAGGTCTTGGCCAATCGTGGGCAGAAGGGAGCAGGGCAAGATGCTCATGATCCTGCTCTAATAATGAACTGCCTTCCTCTCTCCTTACCTGTGGTTCTGCCTGGCTGCTTTGTTCCAGTTGTAGGCCTACATCCCACAGGCAATTTGCTTGTCCCTCTCACACATGTAAATGGGTCAGCACTCAAGTGCACACACCTGCCTGCACCCACAGACCCTCTCACACACACTTTTCTCAACAAGATTTTTTCCTAGTTTAGAGACTCAGAGACCCATGTTGAAATACAAAAGCAGCACACCACATGACGGCCTTCACATAGAATCCAGCAGCAAATGGGAAACTTTTAACTGGCCGTGGTCCTATTACTGCAGCCCTACCATGGAACGACTGCTGGATGAGTCCTGCTCGAGAATATTGAACCTACAACATGTCTGAGGTAAATAAGAATTCCACAGGAATACCATAAAACAGGGACCTATGACCCTTTCGAGCCAGATAGGAGTCGAACCTACAATCTTCTGATCCGTAGTCAGACGTGTTATCCATTGCGCCACTGGCCCCATGTAGGATTACCCATACTTTTGTCCTTAAGAGGACCAGAAGTTGTGTGTGTGTGTGTGTGTTTTAAAACACCATTCCATCAACCTTTTTAGCCACGTTTACTGCTCACAACCAGAAGACACAAGTAAACCCACCTGACCTCCTGAAATTCTGTTCTGTCAGGTGTTCCTAACTTATACAAAGGACTTTAGGAGGACGAAGGACCTAAAAGTCAGGCGAAATGGTCCTAGATCCAAGGAAATGTTTTAGATCAGCCTCAGTTTCTTAAATAGTCTGCATTAACATCATCAGTTCCACGTCTGTGTGGAGCTGATCTTGAGGACTCCTTAATCAGCAGGCGGGTACAACAATAAAGTGTTTAATATTACAATACAGGCGAAAATTCAGACACCTTGTCATAGGCTCACCTTGTCCAGGGACCCAAGCATGCTGCCTTTCACCTCTCAGAGCCCTTCACCTAACCTACTGTGCAGCTGTCTCACCTTTAATATGTTCCACAGGCAGCATGATGTCACAATGTTCCTTGTCTGTAGCCTGAACCATGAGCCTTTGCAACCCTGGCATAATCTACATACTTCCAATTGGTGAAGTCTTGGACCACAAATGCAGTGAAGAATAATGGATTGTTACTCTTCATGCATTTTTGCCCAGTGGCTCAGATTTGAATGCTTACTGGCCATACGAGCATCTCTGCCAGGCCACCCTATGTCTAGAGACCGTAGATTTAGAGAGTTTATAAACATTGTAGGTTCATCAATGAAGTGTGCTCGCTTCGGCGGCACATATACTAAAATTGGAACGATACAGAGAAGATTAGCATGGCCCCTGCGCAAGGATGACACGCAAATTCGTGAAGCGTTCCATATTTTATACCAGCTTTCAGGAGAGAAATGTTCTATGTTTTCAAGACTAATTGAAATAATAAAGCAGGTTCCAGTGCTTTCCTCCTAATATCTATTTTTCAATTTGTCTCTCCTCAACATTTTTAATGTATTTACCTCGCAGTAATGAAGGTGCACTCTATGGCCAGCTGCATTTAGCAAGGAAGCCTGCAGGACTTCTGGGACTTTTCTTTCCCTTCTTCAGCCTCCCTGTCATTATTCTTCACAACCCCCAAATCTATACTGCTGCCAGCGATGCGTTGCTTTGTGGGAAGCAAGAGAAAGAGAAGGGGAGGGCCTATGCAAATGATGGCCTCAGGGCTGTCTGGGAGTCCCTTTTCAGCAGTACTGTTAAAATCCGCCTTGCAACCAGATTGGTCGGGTAAGCTGAAAAACACCAGGCATGATTGGGCGCCAGGTCCTCTAGGCCCTTGGATGACATATCGGCGCTGCATCCCTCAGTTTCTGAGGTCCAAGAAATGTTCACCCTCCACCCTAATAGAGAGGTCTTGGCCGATCGTGGGCAGAAGGGAGCAGGGCAAGATGCTCATGATCCTGCTCTAATAATGAACTGCCTTCCTCTCTCCTTACCTGTGGTTCTGCCTGGCTGCTTTGTTCCAGTTGTAGGCTTACATCCCACAGGCAATTTGCTTGTCCCTCTCACACATGTAAATGGGTCAGCACTCAAGTGCACACACCTGCCTGCACCCACAGACCCTCTCACACACACTTTTCTCAACAAGATTTTTTCCTAGTTTAGAGACTCAGAGACCCTTGTTGAAATACAAAAGCAGCACACCACATGACGGCCTTCACATAGAATCCAGCAGCAAATGGGAAACTTTTAACTGGCCGTGGTCCTATTACTGCAGCCCTACCATGGAACGACTGCTGGATGAGTCCTGCTCGAGAATATTGAACCTACAACAAGTCTGAGGTAAATAAGAATTCCACAGGAATACCATAAAACAGGGACCTATGACCCTTTCGAGCCAGACCTACAATCTTCTGATCCGTAGTCAGACGCGTTATCCATTGCGCCACTGGCCCCATGTAGGATTACCCATACTTTTGTCCTTAAGAGGACCAGAAGTTGTGTGTGTGTGTGTGTGTGTGTTTTAAAACACCATTCCATCAACCTTTTTAGCCACGTTTACTGCTCACAACCAGAAGACACAAGTAAACCCACCTGACCTCCTGAAATTCTGTTCTGTCAGGTGTTCCTAACTTATACAAAGGACTTTAGGAGGACGAAGGACCTAAAAGTCAGGCGAAATGGTCCTAAATCCAAGGAAATGTTTTAGATCAGCCTCAGTTTCTTAAATAGTCTGCATTAACATCATCGGTTCCACGTCTGTGTGGAGCTGATCTTGAGGACTCCTTAATCAGCAGGCGGGTACAACAATAAAGTGTTTAATATTACAATACAGGCGAAAATTCAGACACCTTGTCATAGGCTCACCTTGTCCAGGGACCCAAGCATGCTGCCTTTCACCTCTCAGAGCCCTTCACCTAACCTACTGTGCAGCTGTCTCACCTTTAATATCACTGTTCCACAGGCAGCATGATGTCACAATGTTCCTTGTCTGTAGCCTGAACCATGAGCCTTTGCAACCCTGGCATAATCTACATACTTCCAATTGGTGAAGTCTTGGACCACAAATGCAGTGAAGAATAATGGATTGTTACTCTTCATGCATTTTTGCCCATTGGCTCAGATTTGAATGCTTACTGGCCATACGAGCATCTCTGCCAGGCCACCCTATGTCTAGAGACCGTAGATTTAGAGAGTTTATAAACATTGTAGGTTCATCAATGAAGTGTGCTCGCTTCGGCGGCACATATACTAAAATTGGAACGATACAGAGAAGATTAGCATGGCCCCTGCGCAAGGATGACACGCAAATTCGTGAAGCGTTCCATATTTTTACCAGCTTTCAGGAGAGAAATGTTCTATGTTTTCAAGACTAATTGAAATAATAAAGCAGGTTCCAGTGCTTTCCTCCTAATATCTATTTTTCAATTTGTCCCTCCTCAACATTTTTAATGTATTTACCTCGCAGTAATGAAGGTGCACTCTATGGCCAGCTGCATTTAGCAAGGAAGCCTGCAGGACTTCTGGGACTTTTCTTTCCCTTCTTCAGCCTCCCTGTCATTATTCTTCACAACCCCCAAATCTATACTGCTGCCAGCGATGCGTTGCTTTGTGGGAAGCAAGAGAAAGAGAAGGGGAGGGCCTATGCAAATGATGGCCTCAGGGCTGTCTGGGAGTCCCTTTTCAGCAGTACTGTTAAAATCCGCCTTGCAACCAGATTGGTCGGGTAAGCTGAAAAACACCAGGCATGATTGGGCACCAGGTCCTCTAGGCCCTTGGAGGACATATCAGCGCTGCATCCCTCAGTTTCTGAGGTCCAAGAAATGTTCACCCTCCACCCTAATAGAGAGGTCTTGGCCAATCGTGGGCAGAAGGGAGCAGGGCAAGATGCTCATGATCCTGCTCTAATAATGAACTGCCTTCCTCTCTCCTTACCTGTGGTTCTGCCTGGCTGCTTTGTTCCAGTTGTAGGCCTACATCCCACAGGCAATTTGCTTGTCCCTCTCACACATGTAAATGGGTCAGCACTCAAGTGCACACACCTGCCTGCACCCACAGACCCTCTCACACACACTTTTCTCAACAAGATTTTTTCCTAGTTTAGAGACTCAGAGACCCATGTTGAAATACAAAAGCAGCACACCACATGACGGCCTTCACATAGAATCCAGCAGCAAATGGGAAACTTTTAACTGGCCGTGGTCCTATTACTGCAGCCCTACCATGGAACGACTGCTGGATGAGTCCTGCTCGAGAATATTGAACCTACAACAAGTCTGAGGTAAATAAGAATTCCACAGGAATACCATAAAACAGGGACCTATGACCCTTTCGAGCCAGATAGGAGTCGAACCTACAATCTTCTGATCCGTAGTCAGACGTGTTATCCATTGCGCCACTGGCCCCATGTAGGATTACCCATACTTTTGTCCTTAAGAGGACCAGAAGTTGTGTGTGTGTGTGTGTGTTTTAAAACACCATTCCATCAACCTTTTTAGCCACGTTTACTGCTCACAACCAGAAGACACAAGTAAACCCACCTGACCTCCTGAAATTCTGTTCTGTCAGGTGTTCCTAACTTATACAAAGGACTTTAGGAGGACGAAGGACCTAAAAGTCAGGCGAAATGGTCCTAGATCCAAGGAAATGTTTTAGATCAGCCTCAGTTTCTTAAATAGTCTGCATTAACATCATCAGTTCCACGTCTGTGTGGAGCTGATCTTGAGGACTCCTTAATCAGCAGGCGGGTACAACAATAAAGTGTTTAATATTACAATACAGGCGAAAATTCAGACACCTTGTCATAGGCTCACCTTGTCCAGGGACCCAAGCATGCTGCCTTTCACCTCTCAGAGCCCTTCACCTAACCTACTGTGCAGCTGTCTCACCTTTAATATGTTCCACAGGCAGCATGATGTCACAATGTTCCTTGTCTGTAGCCTGAACCATGAGCCTTTGCAACCCTGGCATAATCTACATACTTCCAATTGGTGAAGTCTTGGACCACAAATGCAGTGAAGAATAATGGATTGTTACTCTTCATTCATTTTTGCCCAGTGGCTCAGATTTGAATGCTTACTGGCCATACGAGCATCTCTGCCAGGCCACCCTATGTCTAGAGACCGTAGATTTAGAGAGTTTATAAACATTGTAGGTTCATCAATGAAGTGTGCTCGCTTCGGCGGCACATATACTAAAATTGGAACGATACAGAGAAGATTAGCATGGCCCCTGCGCAAGGATGACACGCAAATTCGTGAAGCGTTCCATATTTTATACCAGCTTTCAGGAGAGAAATGTTCTATGTTTTCAAGACTAATTGAAATAATAAAGCAGGTTCCAGTGCTTTCCTCCTAATATCTATTTTTCAATTTGTCTCTCCTCAACATTTTTAATGTATTTACCTCGCAGTAATGAAGGTGCACTCTATGGCCAGCTGCATTTAGCAAGGAAGCCTGCAGGACTTCTGGGACTTTTCTTTCCCTTCTTCAGCCTCCCTGTCATTATTCTTCACAACCCCCAAATCTATAGTGCTGCCAGCGATGCGTTGCTTTGTGGGAAGCAAGAGAAAGAGAAGGGGAGGGCCTATGCAAATGATGGCCTCAGGGCTGTCTGGGAGTCCCTTTTCAGCAGTACTGTTAAAATCCGCCTTGCAACCAGATTGGTCGGGTAAGCTGAAAAACACCAGGCATGATTGGGCGCCAGGTCCTCTAGGCCCTTGGATGACATATCGGCGCTGCATCCCTCAGTTTCTGAGGTCCAAGAAATGTTCACCCTCCACCCTAATAGAGAGGTCTTGGCCGATCGTGGGCAGAAGGGAGCAGGGCAAGATGCTCATGATCCTGCTCTAATAATGAACTGCCTTCCTCTCTCCTTACCTGTGGTTCTGCCTGGCTGCTTTGTTCCAGTTGTAGGCCTACATCCCACAGTCAATTTGCTTGTCCCTCTCACACATGTAAATGGGTCAGCACTCAAGTGCACACACCTGCCTGCACCCACAGACCCTCTCACACACACTTTTCTCAACAAGATTTTTTCCTAGTTTAGAGACTCAGAGACCCTTGTTGAAATACAAAAGCAGCACACCACATGACGGCCTTCACATAGAATCCAGCAGCAAATGGGAAACTTTTAACTGGCCGTGGTCCTATTACTGCAGCCCTACCATGGAACGACTGCTGGATGAGTCCTGCTCGAGAATATTGAACCTACAACAAGTCTGAGGTAAATAAGAATTCCACAGGAATACCATAAAACAGGGACCTATGACCCTTTCGAGCCAGACCTACAATCTTCTGATCCGTAGTCAGACGCGTTATCCATTGCGCCACTGGCCCCATGTAGGATTACCCATACTTTTGTCCTTAAGAGGACCAGAAGTTGTGTGTGTGTGTGTGTGTGTGTTTTAAAACACCATTCCATCAACCTTTTTAGCCACGTTTACTGCTCACAACCAGAAGACACAAGTAAACCCACCTGACCTCCTGAAATTCTGTTCTGTCAGGTGTTCCTAACTTATACAAAGGACTTTAGGAGGACGAAGGACCTAAAAGTCAGGCGAAATGGTCCTAAATCCAAGGAAATGTTTTAGATCAGCCTCAGTTTCTTAAATAGTCTGCATTAACATCATCGGTTCCACGTCTGTGTGGAGCTGATCTTGAGGACTCCTTAATCAGCAGGCGGGTACAACAATAAAGTGTTTAATATTACAATACAGGCGAAAATTCAGACACCTTGTCATAGGCTCACCTTGTCCAGGGACCCAAGCATGCTGCCTTTCACCTCTCAGAGCCCTTCACCTAACCTACTGTGCAGCTGTCTCACCTTTAATATCACTGTTCCACAGGCAGCATGATGTCACAATGTTCCTTGTCTGTAGCCTGAACCATGAGCCTTTGCAACCCTGGCATGATCTACATACTTCCAATTGGTGAAGTCTTGGACCACAAATGCAGTGAAGAATAATGGATTGTTACTCTTCAAGCATTTTTGCCCATTGGCTCAGATTTGAATGCTTACTGGCCATACGAGCATCTCTGCCAGGCCACCCTATGTCTAGAGACCGTAGATTTAGAGAGTTTATAAACATTGTAGGTTCATCAATGAAGTGTGCTCGCTTCGGCGGCACATATACTAAAATTGGAACGATACAGAGAAGATTAGCATGGCCCCTGCGCAAGGATGACACGCAAATTCGTGAAGCGTTCCATATTTTTACCAGCTTTCAGGAGAGAAATGTTCTATGTTTTCAAGACTAATTGAAATAATAAAGCAGGTTCCAGTGCTTTCCTCCTAATATCTATTTTTCAATTTGTCCCTCCTCAACATTTTTAATGTATTTACCTCGCAGTAATGAAGGTGCACTCTATGGCCAGCTGCATTTAGCAAGGAAGCCTGCAGGACTTCTGGGACTTTTCTTTCCCTTCTTCAGCCTCCCTGTCATTATTCTTCACAACCCCCAAATCTATACTGCTGCCAGCGATGCGTTGCTTTGTGGGAAGCAAGAGAAAGAGAAGGGGAGGGCCTATGCAAATGATGGCCTCAGGGCTGTCTGGGAGTCCCTTTTCAGCAGTACTGTTAAAATCCGCCTTGCAACCAGATTGGTCGGGTAAGCTGAAAAACACCAGGCATGATTGGGCACCAGGTCCTCTAGGCCCTTGGAGGACATATCAGCGCTGCATCCCTCAGTTTCTGAGGTCCAAGAAATGTTCACCCTCCACCCTAATAGAGAGGTCTTGGCCAATCGTGGGCAGAAGGGAGCAGGGCAAGATGCTCATGATCCTGCTCTAATAATGAACTGCCTTCCTCTCTCCTTACCTGTGGTTCTGCCTGGCTGCTTTGTTCCAGTTGTAGGCCTACATCCCACAGGCAATTTGCTTGTCCCTCTCACACATGTAAATGGGTCAGCACTCAAGTGCACACACCTGCCTGCACCCACAGACCCTCTCACACACACTTTTCTCAACAAGATTTTTTCCTAGTTTAGAGACTCAGAGACCCATGTTGAAATACAAAAGCAGCACACCACATGACGGCCTTCACATAGAATCCAGCAGCAAATGGGAAACTTTTAACTGGCCGTGGTCCTATTACTGCAGCCCTACCATGGAACGACTGCTGGATGAGTCCTGCTCGAGAATATTGAACCTACAACAAGTCTGAGGTAAATAAGAATTCCACAGGAATACCATAAAACAGGGACCTATGACCCTTTCGAGCCAGATAGGAGTCGAACCTACAATCTTCTGATCCGTAGTCAGACGTGTTATCCATTGCGCCACTGGCCCCATGTAGGATTACCCATACTTTTGTCCTTAAGAGGACCAGAAGTTGTGTGTGTGTGTGTGTGTTTTAAAACACCATTCCATCAACCTTTTTAGCCACGTTTACTGCTCACAACCAGAAGACACAAGTAAACCCACCTGACCTCCTGAAATTCTGTTCTGTCAGGTGTTCCTAACTTATACAAAGGACTTTAGGAGGACGAAGGACCTAAAAGTCAGGCGAAATGGTCCTAGATCCAAGGAAATGTTTTAGATCAGCCTCAGTTTCTTAAATAGTCTGCATTAACATCATCAGTTCCACGTCTGTGTGGAGCTGATCTTGAGGACTCCTTAATCAGCAGGCGGGTACAACAATAAAGTGTTTAATATTACAATACAGGCGAAAATTCAGACACCTTGTCATAGGCTCACCTTGTCCAGGGACCCAAGCATGCTGCCTTTCACCTCTCAGAGCCCTTCACCTAACCTACTGTGCAGCTGTCTCACCTTTAATATGTTCCACAGGCAGCAAGATGTCACAATGTTCCTTGTCTGTAGCCTGAACCATGAGCCTTTGCAACCCTGGCATAATCTACATACTTCCAATTGGTGAAGTCTTGGACCCCAAATGCAGTGAAGAATAATGGATTGTTACTCTTCATGCATTTTTGCCCAGTGGCTCAGATTTGAATGCTTACTGGCCATACGAGCATCTCTGCCAGGCCACCCTATGTCTAGAGACCGTAGATTTAGAGAGTTTATAAACATTGTAGGTTCATCAATGAAGTGTGCTCGCTTCGGCGGCACATATACTAAAATTGGAACGATACAGAGAAGATTAGCATGGCCCCTGCGCAAGGATGACACGCAAATTCGTGAAGCGTTCCATATTTTATACCAGCTTTCAGGAGAGAAATGTTCTATGTTTTCAAGACTAATTGAAATAATAAAGCAGGTTCCAGTGCTTTCCTCCTAATATCTATTTTTCAATTTGTCTCTCCTCAACATTTTTAATGTATTTACCTCGCAGTAATGAAGGTGCACTCTATGGCCAGCTGCATTTAGCAAGGAAGCCTTCAGGACTTCTGGGACTTTTCTTTCCCTTCTTCAGCCTCCCTGTCATTATTCTTCACAACCCCCAAATCTATACTGCTGCCAGCGATGCGTTGCTTTGTGGGAAGCAAGAGAAAGAGAAGGGGAGGGCCTATGCAAATGATGGCCTCAGGGCTGTCTGGGAGTCCCTTTTCAGCAGTACTGTTAAAATCCGCCTTGCAACCAGATTGGTCGGGTAAGCTGAAAAACACCAGGCATGATTGGGCGCCAGGTCCTCTAGGCCCTTGGATGACATATCGGCGCTGCATCCCTCAGTTTCTGAGGTCCAAGAAATGTTCACCCTCTACCCTAATAGAGAGGTCTTGGCCGATCGTGGGCAGAAGGGAGCAGGGCAAGATGCTCATGATCCTGCTCTAATAATGAACTGCCTTCCTCTCTCCTTACCTGTGGTTCTGCCTGGCTGCTTTGTTCCAGTTGTAGGCCTACATCCCACAGGCAATTTGCTTGTCCCTCTCACACATGTAAATGGGTCAGCACTCAAGTGCACACACCTGCCTGCACCCACAGACCCTCTCACACACACTTTTCTCAACAAGATTTTTTCCTAGTTTAGAGACTCAGAGACCCTTGTTGAAATACAAAAGCAGCACACCACATGACGGCCTTCACATAGAATCCAGCAGCAAATGGGAAACTTTTAACTGGCCGTGGTCCTATTACTGCAGCCCTACCATGGAACGACTGCTGGATGAGTCCTGCTCGAGAATATTGAACCTACAACAAGTCTGAGGTAAATAAGAATTCCACAGGAATACCATAAAACAGGGACCTATGACCCTTTCGAGCCAGATAGGAGTCGAACCTACAATCTTCTGATCCGTAGTCAGACGCGTTATCCATTGCGCCACTGGCCCCATGTAGGATTACCCATACTTTTGTCCTTAAGAGGATCAGAAGTTGTGTGTGTGTGTGTGTGTGTGTTTTAAAACACCATTCCATCAACCTTTTTAGCCACGTTTACTGCTCACAACCAGAAGACACAAGTAAACCCACCTGACCTCCTGAAATTCTGTTCTGTCAGGTGTTCCTAACTTATACAAAGGACTTTAGGAGGACGAAGGACCTAAAAGTCAGGGGAAATGGTCCTAGGTCCAAGGAAATGTTTTAGATCAGCCTCAGTTTCTTAAATATTCTGCATTAACATCATCAGTTCCACGTCTGTGTGGAGCTGATCTTGAGGACTCCTTAATCAGCAGGCGGGTACAACAATAAAGTGTTTAATATTACAATACAGGCGAAAATTCAGACACCTTGTCATAGGCTCACCTTGTCCAGGGACCCAAGCATGCTGCCTTTCACCTCTCAGAGCCCTTCACCTAACCTACTGTGCAGCTGTCTCACCTTTAATATCACTGTTCCACAGGCAGCATGATGTCACAATGTTCCTTGTCAGTAGCCTGAACCATGAGCCTTTGCAACCCTGGCATAATCTACATACTTCCAATTGGTGAAGTCTTGGACCACAAATGCAGTGAAGAATAATGGATTGTTACTCTTCATGCATTTTTGCCCATTGGCTCAGATTTGAATGCTTACTGGCCATACGAGCATCTCTGCCAGGCCACCCTATGTCTAGAGACCGTAGATTTAGAGAGTTTATAAACATTGTAGGTTCATCAATGAAGTGTGCTCGCTTCGGCGGCACATATACTAAAATTGGAACGATACAGAGAAGATTAGCATGGCCCCTGCGCAAGGATGACACGCAAATTCGTGAAGCGTTCCATATTTTTACCAGCTTTCAGAAGAGAAATGTTCTATGTTTTCAAGACTAATTGAAATAATAAAGCAGGTTCCAGTGCTTTCCTCCTAATATCTATTTTTCAATTTGTCTCTCCTCAACATTTTTAATGTATTTACCTCGCAGTAATGAAGGTGCACTCTATGGCCAGCTGCATTTAGCAAGGAAGCCTGCAGGACTTCTGGGACTTTTCTTTCCCTTCTTCAGCCTCCCTGTCATTATTCTTCACAACCCCCAAATCTATACTGCTGCCAGCGATGCGTTGCTTTGTGGGAAGCAAGAGAAAGAGAAGGGGAGGGCCTATGCAAATGATGGCCTCAGGGCTGTCTGGGAGTCCCTTTTCAGCAGTACTGTTAAAATCCGCCTTGCAACCAGATTGGTCGGGTAAGCTGAAAAACACCAGGCATGATTGGGCACCAGGTCCTCTAGGCCCTTGGAGGACATATCGGCGCTGCATCCCTCAGTTTCTGAGGTCCAAGAAATGTTCACCCTCCACCCTAATAGAGAGGTCTTGGCCGATCGTGGCCGATCGGGGCAGAAGGGAGCAGGGCAAGATGCTCATGATCCTGCTCTAATAATGAACTGCCTTCCTCTCTCCTTACCTGTGGTTCTGCCTGGCTGCTTGGTTCCAGTTGTAGGCCTACATCCCACAGGCAATTTGCTTGTCCCTCTCACACATGTAAATGGGTCAGCACTCAAGTGCACACACCTGCCTGCACCCACAGACCCTCTCACACACACTTTTCTCAACAAGATTTTTTCCTAGTTTAGAGACTCAGAGACCCATGTTGAAATACAAAAGCAGCACACCACATGACGGCCTTCACATAGAATCCAGCAGCAAATGGGAAACTTTTAACTAGCCGTGGTCCTATTACTGCAGCCCTACCATGGAACGACTGCTGGATGAGTCCTGCTCGAGAATATTGAACCTACAACAAGTCTGAGGTAAATAAGAATTCCACAGGAATACCATAAAACAGGGACCTATGACCCTTTCGAGCCAGATAGGAGTCGAACCTACAATCTTCTGATCCGTAGTCAGACGCGTTATCCATTGCGCCACTGGCCCCATGTAGGATTACCCATACTTTTGTCCTTAAGAGGACCAGAAGTTGTGTGTGTGTGTGTGTGTGTGTTTTAAAACACCATTCCATCAACCTTTTTAGCCACGTTTACTGCTCACAACCAGAAGACACAAGTAAACCCACCTGACCTCCTGAAATTCTGTTCTGTCAGGTGTTCCTAACTTATACAAAGTACTTTAGGAGGACGAAGGACCTAAAAGTCAGGGGAAATGGTCCTAGGTCCAAGGAAATGTTTTAGATCAGCCTCAGTTTCTTAAATATTCTGCATTAACATCATCAGTTCCACGTCTGTGTGGAGCTGATCTTGAGGACTCCTTAATCAGCAGGCGGGTACAACAATAAAGTGTTTAATATTACAATACAGGCGAAAATTCAGACACCTTGTCATAGGCTCACCTTGTCCAGGGACCCAAGCATGCTGCCTTTCACCTCTCAGAGCCCTTCACCTAACCTACTGTGCAGCTGTCTCACCTTTAATATCACTGTTCCACAGGCAGCATGATGTCACAATGTTCCTTGTCAGTAGCCTGAACCATGAGCCTTTGCAACCCTGGCATAATCTACATACTTCCAATTGGTGAAGTCTTGGACCACAAATGCAGTGAAGAATAATGGATTGTTACTCTTCATGCATTTTTGCCCATTGGCTCAGATTTGAATGCTTACTGGCCATACGAGCATCTCTGCCAGGCCACCCTATGTCTAGAGACCGTAGATTTAGAGAGTTTATAAACATTGTAGGTTCATCAATGAAGTGTGCTCGCTTCGGCGGCACATATACTAAAATTGGAACGATACAGAGAAGATTAGCATGGCCCCTGCGCAAGGATGACACGCAAATTCGTGAAGCGTTCCATATTTTTACCAGCTTTCAGGAGAGAAATGTTCTATGTTTTCAAGACTAATTGAAATAATAAAGCAGGTTCCAGTGCTTTCCTCCTAATATCTATTTTTCAATTTGTCTCTCCTCAACATTTTTAATGTATTTACCTCGCAGTAATGAAGGTGCACTCTATGGCCAGCTGCATTTAGCAAGGAAGCCTGCAGGACTTCTGGGACTTTTCTTTCCCTTCTTCAGCCTCCCTGTCATTATTCTTCACAACCCCCAAATCTATACTGCTGCCAGCGATGCGTTGCTTTGTGGGAAGCAAGAGAAAGAGAAGGGGAGGGCCTATGCAAATGATGGCCTCAGGGCTGTCTGGGAGTCCCTTTTCAGCAGTACTGTTAAAATCCGCCTTGCAACCAGATTGGTCGGGTAAGCTGAAAAACACCAGGCATGATTGGGCGCCAGGTCCTCTAGGCCCTTGGAGGACATATCGGCGCTGCATCCCTCAGTTTCTGAGGTCCAAGAAATGTTCACCCTCCACCCTAATAGAGAGGTCTTGGCCGATCGTGGGCAGAAGGGAGCAGGGCAAGATGCTCATGATCCTGCTCTAATAATGAACTGCCTTCCTCTCTCCTTACCTGTGGTTCTGCCTGGCTGCTTTGTTCCAGTTGTAGGCCTACATCCCACAGGCAATTTGCTTGTCCCTCTCACACATGTAAATGGGTCAGCACTCAAGTGCACACACCTGCCTGCACCCACAGACCCTCTCACACACACTTTTCTCAACAAGATTTTTTCCTAGTTTAGAGACTCAGAGACCCTTGTTGAAATACAAAAGCAGCACACCACATGACAGCCTTCACATAGAATCCAGCAGCAAATGGGAAACTTTTAACTGGCCGTGGTCCTATTACTGCAGCCCTACCATGGAACGACTGCTGGATGAGTCCTGCTCGAGAATATTGAACCTACAACAAGTCTGAGGTAAATAAGAATTCCACAGGAATACCATAAAACAGGGACCTATGACCCTTTCGAGCCAGACCTACAATCTTCTGATCCGTAGTCAGACGCGTTATCCATTGCGCCACTGGCCCCATGTAGGATTACCCATACTTTTGTCCTTAAGAGGACCAGAAGTTGTGTGTGTGTGTGTGTGTGTGTTTTAAAACACCATTCCATCAACCTTTTTAGCCACGTTTACTGCTCACAACCAGAAGACACAAGTAAACCCACCTGACCTCCTGAAATTCTGTTCTGTCAGGTGTTCCTAACTTATACAAAGGACTTTAGGAGGACGAAGGACCTAAAAGTCAGGCGAAATGGTCCTAAATCCAAGGAAATGTTTTAGATCAGCCTCAGTTTCTTAAATAGTCTGCATTAACATCATCGGTTCCACGTCTGTGTGGAGCTGATCTTGAGGACTCCTTAATCAGCAGGCGGGTACAACAATAAAGTGTTTAATATTACAATACAGGCGAAAATTCAGACACCTTGTCATAGGCTCACCTTGTCCAGGGACCCAAGCATGCTGCCTTTCACCTCTCAGAGCCCTTCACCTAACCTACTGTGCAGCTGTCTCACCTTTAATATCACTGTTCCACAGGCAGCATGATGTCACAATGTTCCTTGTCTGTAGCCTGAACCATGAGCCTTTGCAACCCTGGCATAATCTACATACTTCCAATTGGTGAAGTCTTGGACCACAAATGCAGTGAAGAATAATGGATTGTTACTCTTCATGCATTTTTGCCCATTGGCTCAGATTTGAATGCTTACTGGCCATACGAGCATCTCTGCCAGGCCACCCTATGTCTAGAGACCGTAGATTTAGAGAGTTTATAAACATTGTAGGTTCATCAATGAAGTGTGCTCGCTTCGGCGGCACATATACTAAAATTGGAACGATACAGAGAAGATTAGCATGGCCCCTGCGCAAGGATGACACGCAAATTCGTGAAGCGTTCCATATTTTTACCAGCTTTCAGGAGAGAAATGTTCTATGTTTTCAAGACTAATTGAAATAATAAAGCAGGTTCCAGTGCTTTCCTCCTAATATCTATTTTTCAATTTGTCCCTCCTCAACATTTTTAATGTATTTACCTCGCAGTAATGAAGGTGCACTCTATGGCCAGCTGCATTTAGCAAGGAAGCCTGCAGGACTTCTGGGACTTTTCTTTCCCTTCTTCAGCCTCCCTGTCATTATTCTTCACAACCCCCAAATCTATACTGCTGCCAGCGATGCGTTGCTTTGTGGGAAGCAAGAGAAAGAGAAGGGGAGGGCCTATGCAAATGATGGCCTCAGGGCTGTCTGGGAGTCCCTTTTCAGCAGTACTGTTAAAATCCGCCTTGCAACCAGATTGGTCGGGTAAGCTGAAAAACACCAGGCATGATTGGGCACCAGGTCCTCTAGGCCCTTGGAGGACATATCAGCGCTGCATCCCTCAGTTTCTGAGGTCCAAGAAATGTTCACCCTCCACCCTAATAGAGAGGTCTTGGCCAATCGTGGGCAGAAGGGAGCAGGGCAAGATGCTCATGATCCTGCTCTAATAATGAACTGCCTTCCTCTCTCCTTACCTGTGGTTCTGCCTGGCTGCTTTGTTCCAGTTGTAGGCCTACATCCCACAGGCAATTTGCTTGTCCCTCTCACACATGTAAATGGGTCAGCACTCAAGTGCACACACCTGCCTGCACCCACAGACCCTCTCACACACACTTTTCTCAACAAGATTTTTTCCTAGTTTAGAGACTCAGAGACCCATGTTGAAATACAAAAGCAGCACACCACATGACGGCCTTCACATAGAATCCAGCAGCAAATGGGAAACTTTTAACTGGCCGTGGTCCTATTACTGCAGCCCTACCATGGAACGACTGCTGGATGAGTCCTGCTCGAGAATATTGAACCTACAACATGTCTGAGGTAAATAAGAATTCCACAGGAATACCATAAAACAGGGACCTATGACCCTTTCGAGCCAGATAGGAGTCGAACCTACAATCTTCTGATCCGTAGTCAGACGTGTTATCCATTGCGCCACTGGCCCCATGTAGGATTACCCATACTTTTGTCCTTAAGAGGACCAGAAGTTGTGTGTGTGTGTGTGTGTTTTAAAACACCATTCCATCAACCTTTTTAGCCACGTTTACTGCTCACAACCAGAAGACACAAGTAAACCCACCTGACCTCCTGAAATTCTGTTCTGTCAGGTGTTCCTAACTTATACAAAGGACTTTAGGAGGACGAAGGACCTAAAAGTCAGGCGAAATGGTCCTAGATCCAAGGAAATGTTTTAGATCAGCCTCAGTTTCTTAAATAGTCTGCATTAACATCATCAGTTCCACGTCTGTGTGGAGCTGATCTTGAGGACTCCTTAATCAGCAGGCGGGTACAACAATAAAGTGTTTAATATTACAATACAGGCGAAAATTCAGACACCTTGTCATAGGCTCACCTTGTCCAGGGACCCAAGCATGCTGCCTTTCACCTCTCAGAGCCCTTCACCTAACCTACTGTGCAGCTGTCTCACCTTTAATATGTTCCACAGGCAGCATGATGTCACAATGTTCCTTGTCTGTAGCCTGAACCATGAGCCTTTGCAACCCTGGCATAATCTACATACTTCCAATTGGTGAAGTCTTGGACCACAAATGCAGTGAAGAATAATGGATTGTTACTCTTCATGCATTTTTGCCCAGTGGCTCAGATTTGAATGCTTACTGGCCATACGAGCATCTCTGCCAGGCCACCCTATGTCTAGAGACCGTAGATTTAGAGAGTTTATAAACATTGTAGGTTCATCAATGAAGTGTGCTCGCTTCGGCGGCACATATACTAAAATTGGAACGATACAGAGAAGATTAGCATGGCCCCTGCGCAAGGATGACACGCAAATTCGTGAAGCGTTCCATATTTTATACCAGCTTTCAGGAGAGAAATGTTCTATGTTTTCAAGACTAATTGAAATAATAAAGCAGGTTCCAGTGCTTTCCTCCTAATATCTATTTTTCAATTTGTCTCTCCTCAACATTTTTAATGTATTTACCTCGCAGTAATGAAGGTGCACTCTATGGCCAGCTGCATTTAGCAAGGAAGCCTGCAGGACTTCTGGGACTTTTCTTTCCCTTATTCAGCCTCCCTGTCATTATTCTTCACAACCCCCAAATCTATACTGCTGCCAGCGATGCGTTGCTTTGTGGGAAGCAAGAGAAAGAGAAGGGGAGGGCCTATGCAAATGATGGCCTCAGGGCTGTCTGGGAGTCCCTTTTCAGCAGTACTGTTAAAATCCGCCTTGCAACCAGATTGGTCGGGTAAGCTGAAAAACACCAGGCATGATTGGGCGCCAGGTCCTCTAGGCCCTTGGAGGACATATCGGCGCTGCATCCCTCAGTTTCTGAGGTCCAAGAAATGTTCACCCTCCACCCTAATAGAGAGGTCTTGGCCGATCGTGGGCAGAAGGGAGCAGGGCAAGATGCTCATGATCCTGCTCTAATAATGAACTGCCTTCCTCTCTCCTTACCTGTGGTTCTGCCTGGCTGCTTTGTTCCAGTTGTAGGCCTACATCCCACAGGCAATTTGCTTGTCCCTCTCACACATGTAAATGGGTCAGCACTCAAGTGCACACACCTGCCTGCACCCACAGACCCTCTCACACACACTTTTCTCAACAAGATTTTTTCCTAGTTTAGAGACTCAGAGACCCTTGTTGAAATACAAAAGCAGCACACCACATGACAGCCTTCACATAGAATCCAGCAGCAAATGGGAAACTTTTAACTGGCCGTGGTCCTATTACTGCAGCCCTACCATGGAACGACTGCTGGATGAGTCCTGCTCGAGAATATTGAACCTACAACAAGTCTGAGGTAAATAAGAATTCCACAGGAATACCATAAAACAGGGACCTATGACCCTTTCGAGCCAGACCTACAATCTTCTGATCCGTAGTCAGACGCGTTATCCATTGCGCCACTGGCCCCATGTAGGATTACCCATACTTTTGTCCTTAAGAGGACCAGAAGTTGTGTGTGTGTGTGTGTGTGTGTTTTAAAACACCATTCCATCAACCTTTTTAGCCACGTTTACTGCTCACAACCAGAAGACACAAGTAAACCCACCTGACCTCCTGAAATTCTGTTCTGTCAGGTGTTCCTAACTTATACAAAGGACTTTAGGAGGACGAAGGACCTAAAAGTCAGGCGAAATGGTCCTAAATCCAAGGAAATGTTTTAGATCAGCCTCAGTTTCTTAAATAGTCTGCATTAACATCATCGGTTCCACGTCTGTGTGGAGCTGATCTTGAGGACTCCTTAATCAGCAGGCGGGTACAACAATAAAGTGTTTAATATTACAATACAGGCGAAAATTCAGACACCTTGTCATAGGCTCACCTTGTCCAGGGACCCAAGCATGCTGCCTTTCACCTCTCAGAGCCCTTCACCTAACCTACTGTGCAGCTGTCTCACCTTTAATATCACTGTTCCACAGGCAGCATGATGTCACAATGTTCCTTGTCTGTAGCCTGAACCATGAGCCTTTGCAACCCTGGCATAATCTACATACTTCCAATTGGTGAAGTCTTGGACCACAAATGCAGTGAAGAATAATGGATTGTTACTCTTCATGCATTTTTGCCCATTGGCTCAGATTTGAATGCTTACTGGCCATACGAGCATCTCTGCCAGGCCACCCTATGTCTAGAGACCGTAGATTTAGAGAGTTTATAAACATTGTAGGTTCATCAATGAAGTGTGCTCGCTTCGGCGGCACATATACTAAAATTGGAACGATACAGAGAAGATTAGCATGGCCCCTGCGCAAGGATGACACGCAAATTCGTGAAGCGTTCCATATTTTTACCAGCTTTCAGGAGAGAAATGTTCTATGTTTTCAAGACTAATTGAAATAATAAAGCAGGTTCCAGTGCTTTCCTCCTAATATCTATTTTTCAATTTGTCCCTCCTCAACATTTTTAATGTATTTACCTCGCAGTAATGAAGGTGCACTCTATGGCCAGCTGCATTTAGCAAGGAAGCCTGCAGGACTTCTGGGACTTTTCTTTCCCTTCTTCAGCCTCCCTGTCATTATTCTTCACAACCCCCAAATCTATACTGCTGCCAGCGATGCGTTGCTTTGTGGGAAGCAAGAGAAAGAGAAGGGGAGGGCCTATGCAAATGATGGCCTCAGGGCTGTCTGGGAGTCCCTTTTCAGCAGTACTGTTAAAATCCGCCTTGCAACCAGATTGGTCGGGTAAGCTGAAAAACACCAGGCATGATTGGGCACCAGGTCCTCTAGGCCCTTGGAGGACATATCAGCGCTGCATCCCTCAGTTTCTGAGGTCCAAGAAATGTTCACCCTCCACCCTAATAGAGAGGTCTTGGCCAATCGTGGGCAGAAGGGAGCAGGGCAAGATGCTCATGATCCTGCTCTAATAATGAACTGCCTTCCTCTCTCCTTACCTGTGGTTCTGCCTGGCTGCTTTGTTCCAGTTGTAGGCCTACATCCCACAGGCAATTTGCTTGTCCCTCTCACACATGTAAATGGGTCAGCACTCAAGTGCACACACCTGCCTGCACCCACAGACCCTCTCACACACACTTTTCTCAACAAGATTTTTTCCTAGTTTAGAGACTCAGAGACCCATGTTGAAATACAAAAGCAGCACACCACATGACGGCCTTCACATAGAATCCAGCAGCAAATGGGAAACTTTTAACTGGCCGTGGTCCTATTACTGCAGCCCTACCATGGAACGACTGCTGGATGAGTCCTGCTCGAGAATATTGAACCTACAACAAGTCTGAGGTAAATAAGAATTCCACAGGAATACCATAAAACAGGGACCTATGACCCTTTCGAGCCAGATAGGAGTCGAACCTACAATCTTCTGATCCGTAGTCAGACGTGTTATCCATTGCGCCACTGGCCCCATGTAGGATTACCCATACTTTTGTCCTTAAGAGGACCAGAAGTTGTGTGTGTGTGTGTGTGTTTTAAAACACCATTCCATCAACCTTTTTAGCCACGTTTACTGCTCACAACCAGAAGACACAAGTAAACCCACCTGACCTCCTGAAATTCTGTTCTGTCAGGTGTTCCTAACTTATACAAAGGACTTTAGGAGGACGAAGGACCTAAAAGTCAGGCGAAATGGTCCTAGATCCAAGGAAATGTTTTAGATCAGCCTCAGTTTCTTAAATAGTCTGCATTAACATCATCAGTTCCACGTCTGTGTGGAGCTGATCTTGAGGACTCCTTAATCAGCAGGCGGGTACAACAATAAAGTGTTTAATATTACAATACAGGCGAAAATTCAGACACCTTGTCATAGGCTCACCTTGTCCAGGGACCCAAGCATGCTGCCTTTCACCTCTCAGAGCCCTTCACCTAACCTACTGTGCAGCTGTCTCACCTTTAATATGTTCCACAGGCAGCAAGATGTCACAATGTTCCTTGTCTGTAGCCTGAACCATGAGCCTTTGCAACCCTGGCATAATCTACATACTTCCAATTGGTGAAGTCTTGGACCCCAAATGCAGTGAAGAATAATGGATTGTTACTCTTCATGCATTTTTGCCCAGTGGCTCAGATTTGAATGCTTACTGGCCATACGAGCATCTCTGCCAGGCCACCCTATGTCTAGAGACCGTAGATTTAGAGAGTTTATAAACATTGTAGGTTCATCAATGAAGTGTGCTCGCTTCGGCGGCACATATACTAAAATTGGAACGATACAGAGAAGATTAGCATGGCCCCTGCGCAAGGATGACACGCAAATTCGTGAAGCGTTCCATATTTTATACCAGCTTTCAGGAGAGAAATGTTCTATGTTTTCAAGACTAATTGAAATAATAAAGCAGGTTCCAGTGCTTTCCTCCTAATATCTATTTTTCAATTTGTCTCTCCTCAACATTTTTAATGTATTTACCTCGCAGTAATGAAGGTGCACTCTATGGCCAGCTGCATTTAGCAAGGAAGCCTTCAGGACTTCTGGGACTTTTCTTTCCCTTCTTCAGCCTCCCTGTCATTATTCTTCACAACCCCCAAATCTATACTGCTGCCAGCGATGCGTTGCTTTGTGGGAAGCAAGAGAAAGAGAAGGGGAGGGCCTATGCAAATGATGGCCTCAGGGCTGTCTGGGAGTCCCTTTTCAGCAGTACTGTTAAAATCCGCCTTGCAACCAGATTGGTCGGGTAAGCTGAAAAACACCAGGCATGATTGGGCGCCAGGTCCTCTAGGCCCTTGGATGACATATCGGCGCTGCATCCCTCAGTTTCTGAGGTCCAAGAAATGTTCACCCTCTACCCTAATAGAGAGGTCTTGGCCGATCGTGGGCAGAAGGGAGCAGGGCAAGATGCTCATGATCCTGCTCTAATAATGAACTGCCTTCCTCTCTCCTTACCTGTGGTTCTGCCTGGCTGCTTTGTTCCAGTTGTAGGCCTACATCCCACAGGCAATTTGCTTGTCCCTCTCACACATGTAAATGGGTCAGCACTCAAGTGCACACACCTGCCTGCACCCACAGACCCTCTCACACACACTTTTCTCAACAAGATTTTTTCCTAGTTTAGAGACTCAGAGACCCTTGTTGAAATACAAAAGCAGCACACCACATGACGGCCTTCACATAGAATCCAGCAGCAAATGGGAAACTTTTAACTGGCCGTGGTCCTATTACTGCAGCCCTACCATGGAACGACTGCTGGATGAGTCCTGCTCGAGAATATTGAACCTACAACAAGTCTGAGGTAAATAAGAATTCCACAGGAATACCATAAAACAGGGACCTATGACCCTTTCGAGCCAGATAGGAGTCGAACCTACAATCTTCTGATCCGTAGTCAGACGCGTTATCCATTGCGCCACTGGCCCCATGTAGGATTACCCATACTTTTGTCCTTAAGAGGATCAGAAGTTGTGTGTGTGTGTGTGTGTGTGTTTTAAAACACCATTCCATCAACCTTTTTAGCCACGTTTACTGCTCACAACCAGAAGACACAAGTAAACCCACCTGACCTCCTGAAATTCTGTTCTGTCAGGTGTTCCTAACTTATACAAAGGACTTTAGGAGGACGAAGGACCTAAAAGTCAGGGGAAATGGTCCTAGGTCCAAGGAAATGTTTTAGATCAGCCTCAGTTTCTTAAATATTCTGCATTAACATCATCAGTTCCACGTCTGTGTGGAGCTGATCTTGAGGACTCCTTAATCAGCAGGCGGGTACAACAATAAAGTGTTTAATATTACAATACAGGCGAAAATTCAGACACCTTGTCATAGGCTCACCTTGTCCAGGGACCCAAGCATGCTGCCTTTCACCTCTCAGAGCCCTTCACCTAACCTACTGTGCAGCTGTCTCACCTTTAATATCACTGTTCCACAGGCAGCATGATGTCACAATGTTCCTTGTCAGTAGCCTGAACCATGAGCCTTTGCAACCCTGGCATAATCTACATACTTCCAATTGGTGAAGTCTTGGACCACAAATGCAGTGAAGAATAATGGATTGTTACTCTTCATGCATTTTTGCCCATTGGCTCAGATTTGAATGCTTACTGGCCATACGAGCATCTCTGCCAGGCCGCCCTATGTCTAGAGACCGTAGATTTAGAGAGTTTATAAACATTGTAGGTTCATCAATGAAGTGTGCTCGCTTCGGCGGCACATATACTAAAATTGGAACGATACAGAGAAGATTAGCATGGCCCCTGCGCAAGGATGACACGCAAATTCGTGAAGCGTTCCATATTTTTACCAGCTTTCAGAAGAGAAATGTTCTATGTTTTCAAGACTAATTGAAATAATAAAGCAGGTTCCAGTGCTTTCCTCCTAATATCTATTTTTCAATTTGTCTCTCCTCAACATTTTTAATGTATTTACCTCGCAGTAATGAAGGTGCACTCTATGGCCAGCTGCATTTAGCAAGGAAGCCTGCAGGACTTCTGGGACTTTTCTTTCCCTTCTTCAGCCTCCCTGTCATTATTCTTCACAACCCCCAAATCTATACTGCTGCCAGCGATGCGTTGCTTTGTGGGAAGCAAGAGAAAGAGAAGGGGAGGGCCTATGCAAATGATGGCCTCAGGGCTGTCTGGGAGTCCCTTTTCAGCAGTACTGTTAAAATCCGCCTTGCAACCAGATTGGTCGGGTAAGCTGAAAAACACCAGGCATGATTGGGCACCAGGTCCTCTAGGCCCTTGGAGGACATATCGGCGCTGCATCCCTCAGTTTCTGAGGTCCAAGAAATGTTCACCCTCCACCCTAATAGAGAGGTCTTGGCCGATCGTGGCCGATCGGGGCAGAAGGGAGCAGGGCAAGATGCTCATGATCCTGCTCTAATAATGAACTGCCTTCCTCTCTCCTTACCTGTGGTTCTGCCTGGCTGCTTGGTTCCAGTTGTAGGCCTACATCCCACAGGCAATTTGCTTGTCCCTCTCACACATGTAAATGGGTCAGCACTCAAGTGCACACACCTGCCTGCACCCACAGACCCTCTCACACACACTTTTCTCAACAAGATTTTTTCCTAGTTTAGAGACTCAGAGACCCATGTTGAAATACAAAAGCAGCACACCACATGACGGCCTTCACATAGAATCCAGCAGCAAATGGGAAACTTTTAACTAGCCGTGGTCCTATTACTGCAGCCCTACCATGGAACGACTGCTGGATGAGTCCTGCTCGAGAATATTGAACCTACAACAAGTCTGAGGTAAATAAGAATTCCACAGGAATACCATAAAACAGGGACCTATGACCCTTTCGAGCCAGATAGGAGTCGAACCTACAATCTTCTGATCCGTAGTCAGACGCGTTATCCATTGCGCCACTGGCCCCATGTAGGATTACCCATACTTTTGTCCTTAAGAGGACCAGAAGTTGTGTGTGTGTGTGTGTGTGTGTTTTAAAACACCATTCCATCAACCTTTTTAGCCACGTTTACTGCTCACAACCAGAAGACACAAGTAAACCCACCTGACCTCCTGAAATTCTGTTCTGTCAGGTGTTCCTAACTTATACAAAGTACTTTAGGAGGACGAAGGACCTAAAAGTCAGGGGAAATGGTCCTAGGTCCAAGGAAATGTTTTAGATCAGCCTCAGTTTCTTAAATATTCTGCATTAACATCATCAGTTCCACGTCTGTGTGGAGCTGATCTTGAGGACTCCTTAATCAGCAGGCGGGTACAACAATAAAGTGTTTAATATTACAATACAGGCGAAAATTCAGACACCTTGTCATAGGCTCACCTTGTCCAGGGACCCAAGCATGCTGCCTTTCACCTCTCAGAGCCCTTCACCTAACCTACTGTGCAGCTGTCTCACCTTTAATATCACTGTTCCACAGGCAGCATGATGTCACAATGTTCCTTGTCAGTAGCCTGAACCATGAGCCTTTGCAACCCTGGCATAATCTACATACTTCCAATTGGTGAAGTCTTGGACCACAAATGCAGTGAAGAATAATGGATTGTTACTCTTCATGCATTTTTGCCCATTGGCTCAGATTTGAATGCTTACTGGCCATACGAGCATCTCTGCCAGGCCACCCTATGTCTAGAGACCGTAGATTTAGAGAGTTTATAAACATTGTAGGTTCATCAATGAAGTGTGCTCGCTTCGGCGGCACATATACTAAAATTGGAACGATACAGAGAAGATTAGCATGGCCCCTGCGCAAGGATGACACGCAAATTCGTGAAGCGTTCCATATTTTTACCAGCTTTCAGGAGAGAAATGTTCTATGTTTTCAAGACTAATTGAAATAATAAAGCAGGTTCCAGTGCTTTCCTCCTAATATCTATTTTTCAATTTGTCTCTCCTCAACATTTTTAATGTATTTACCTCGCAGTAATGAAGGTGCACTCTATGGCCAGCTGCATTTAGCAAGGAAGCCTGCAGGACTTCTGGGACTTTTCTTTCCCTTCTTCAGCCTCCCTGTCATTATTCTTCACAACCCCCAAATCTATACTGCTGCCAGCGATGCGTTGCTTTGTGGGAAGCAAGAGAAAGAGAAGGGGAGGGCCTATGCAAATGATGGCCTCAGGGCTGTCTGGGAGTCCCTTTTCAGCAGTACTGTTAAAATCCGCCTTGCAACCAGATTGGTCGGGTAAGCTGAAAAACACCAGGCATGATTGGGCGCCAGGTCCTCTAGGCCCTTGGAGGACATATCGGCGCTGCATCCCTCAGTTTCTGAGGTCCAAGAAATGTTCACCCTCCACCCTAATAGAGAGGTCTTGGCCGATCGTGGGCAGAAGGGAGCAGGGCAAGATGCTCATGATCCTGCTCTAATAATGAACTGCCTTCCTCTCTCCTTACCTGTGGTTCTGCCTGGCTGCTTTGTTCCAGTTGTAGGCCTACATCCCACAGGCAATTTGCTTGTCCCTCTCACACATGTAAATGGGTCAGCACTCAAGTGCACACACCTGCCTGCACCCACAGACCCTCTCACACACACTTTTCTCAACAAGATTTTTTCCTAGTTTAGAGACTCAGAGACCCTTGTTGAAATACAAAAGCAGCACACCACATGACAGCCTTCACATAGAATCCAGCAGCAAATGGGAAACTTTTAACTGGCCGTGGTCCTATTACTGCAGCCCTACCATGGAACGACTGCTGGATGAGTCCTGCTCGAGAATATTGAACCTACAACAAGTCTGAGGTAAATAAGAATTCCACAGGAATACCATAAAACAGGGACCTATGACCCTTTCGAGCCAGACCTACAATCTTCTGATCCGTAGTCAGACGCGTTATCCATTGCGCCACTGGCCCCATGTAGGATTACCCATACTTTTGTCCTTAAGAGGACCAGAAGTTGTGTGTGTGTGTGTGTGTGTGTTTTAAAACACCATTCCATCAACCTTTTTAGCCACGTTTACTGCTCACAACCAGAAGACACAAGTAAACCCACCTGACCTCCTGAAATTCTGTTCTGTCAGGTGTTCCTAACTTATACAAAGGACTTTAGGAGGACGAAGGACCTAAAAGTCAGGCGAAATGGTCCTAAATCCAAGGAAATGTTTTAGATCAGCCTCAGTTTCTTAAATAGTCTGCATTAACATCATCGGTTCCACGTCTGTGTGGAGCTGATCTTGAGGACTCCTTAATCAGCAGGCGGGTACAACAATAAAGTGTTTAATATTACAATACAGGCGAAAATTCAGACACCTTGTCATAGGCTCACCTTGTCCAGGGACCCAAGCATGCTGCCTTTCACCTCTCAGAGCCCTTCACCTAACCTACTGTGCAGCTGTCTCACCTTTAATATCACTGTTCCACAGGCAGCATGATGTCACAATGTTCCTTGTCTGTAGCCTGAACCATGAGCCTTTGCAACCCTGGCATAATCTACATACTTCCAATTGGTGAAGTCTTGGACCACAAATGCAGTGAAGAATAATGGATTGTTACTCTTCATGCATTTTTGCCCATTGGCTCAGATTTGAATGCTTACTGGCCATACGAGCATCTCTGCCAGGCCACCCTATGTCTAGAGACCGTAGATTTAGAGAGTTTATAAACATTGTAGGTTCATCAATGAAGTGTGCTCGCTTCGGCGGCACATATACTAAAATTGGAACGATACAGAGAAGATTAGCATGGCCCCTGCGCAAGGATGACACGCAAATTCGTGAAGCGTTCCATATTTTTACCAGCTTTCAGGAGAGAAATGTTCTATGTTTTCAAGACTAATTGAAATAATAAAGCAGGTTCCAGTGCTTTCCTCCTAATATCTATTTTTCAATTTGTCCCTCCTCAACATTTTTAATGTATTTACCTCGCAGTAATGAAGGTGCACTCTATGGCCAGCTGCATTTAGCAAGGAAGCCTGCAGGACTTCTGGGACTTTTCTTTCCCTTCTTCAGCCTCCCTGTCATTATTCTTCACAACCCCCAAATCTATACTGCTGCCAGCGATGCGTTGCTTTGTGGGAAGCAAGAGAAAGAGAAGGGGAGGGCCTATGCAAATGATGGCCTCAGGGCTGTCTGGGAGTCCCTTTTCAGCAGTACTGTTAAAATCCGCCTTGCAACCAGATTGGTCGGGTAAGCTGAAAAACACCAGGCATGATTGGGCACCAGGTCCTCTAGGCCCTTGGAGGACATATCAGCGCTGCATCCCTCAGTTTCTGAGGTCCAAGAAATGTTCACCCTCCACCCTAATAGAGAGGTCTTGGCCAATCGTGGGCAGAAGGGAGCAGGGCAAGATGCTCATGATCCTGCTCTAATAATGAACTGCCTTCCTCTCTCCTTACCTGTGGTTCTGCCTGGCTGCTTTGTTCCAGTTGTAGGCCTACATCCCACAGGCAATTTGCTTGTCCCTCTCACACATGTAAATGGGTCAGCACTCAAGTGCACACACCTGCCTGCACCCACAGACCCTCTCACACACACTTTTCTCAACAAGATTTTTTCCTAGTTTAGAGACTCAGAGACCCATGTTGAAATACAAAAGCAGCACACCACATGACGGCCTTCACATAGAATCCAGCAGCAAATGGGAAACTTTTAACTGGCCGTGGTCCTATTACTGCAGCCCTACCATGGAACGACTGCTGGATGAGTCCTGCTCGAGAATATTGAACCTACAACATGTCTGAGGTAAATAAGAATTCCACAGGAATACCATAAAACAGGGACCTATGACCCTTTCGAGCCAGATAGGAGTCGAACCTACAATCTTCTGATCCGTAGTCAGACGTGTTATCCATTGCGCCACTGGCCCCATGTAGGATTACCCATACTTTTGTCCTTAAGAGGACCAGAAGTTGTGTGTGTGTGTGTGTGTTTTAAAACACCATTCCATCAACCTTTTTAGCCACGTTTACTGCTCACAACCAGAAGACACAAGTAAACCCACCTGACCTCCTGAAATTCTGTTCTGTCAGGTGTTCCTAACTTATACAAAGGACTTTAGGAGGACGAAGGACCTAAAAGTCAGGCGAAATGGTCCTAGATCCAAGGAAATGTTTTAGATCAGCCTCAGTTTCTTAAATAGTCTGCATTAACATCATCAGTTCCACGTCTGTGTGGAGCTGATCTTGAGGACTCCTTAATCAGCAGGCGGGTACAACAATAAAGTGTTTAATATTACAATACAGGCGAAAATTCAGACACCTTGTCATAGGCTCACCTTGTCCAGGGACCCAAGCATGCTGCCTTTCACCTCTCAGAGCCCTTCACCTAACCTACTGTGCAGCTGTCTCACCTTTAATATGTTCCACAGGCAGCATGATGTCACAATGTTCCTTGTCTGTAGCCTGAACCATGAGCCTTTGCAACCCTGGCATAATCTACATACTTCCAATTGGTGAAGTCTTGGACCACAAATGCAGTGAAGAATAATGGATTGTTACTCTTCATGCATTTTTGCCCAGTGGCTCAGATTTGAATGCTTACTGGCCATACGAGCATCTCTGCCAGGCCACCCTATGTCTAGAGACCGTAGATTTAGAGAGTTTATAAACATTGTAGGTTCATCAATGAAGTGTGCTCGCTTCGGCGGCACATATACTAAAATTGGAACGATACAGAGAAGATTAGCATGGCCCCTGCGCAAGGATGACACGCAAATTCGTGAAGCGTTCCATATTTTATACCAGCTTTCAGGAGAGAAATGTTCTATGTTTTCAAGACTAATTGAAATAATAAAGCAGGTTCCAGTGCTTTCCTCCTAATATCTATTTTTCAATTTGTCTCTCCTCAACATTTTTAATGTATTTACCTCGCAGTAATGAAGGTGCACTCTATGGCCAGCTGCATTTAGCAAGGAAGCCTGCAGGACTTCTGGGACTTTTCTTTCCCTTATTCAGCCTCCCTGTCATTATTCTTCACAACCCCCAAATCTATACTGCTGCCAGCGATGCGTTGCTTTGTGGGAAGCAAGAGAAAGAGAAGGGGAGGGCCTATGCAAATGATGGCCTCAGGGCTGTCTGGGAGTCCCTTTTCAGCAGTACTGTTAAAATCCGCCTTGCAACCAGATTGGTCGGGTAAGCTGAAAAACACCAGGCATGATTGGGCGCCAGGTCCTCTAGGCCCTTGGAGGACATATCGGCGCTGCATCCCTCAGTTTCTGAGGTCCAAGAAATGTTCACCCTCCACCCTAATAGAGAGGTCTTGGCCGATCGTGGGCAGAAGGGAGCAGGGCAAGATGCTCATGATCCTGCTCTAATAATGAACTGCCTTCCTCTCTCCTTACCTGTGGTTCTGCCTGGCTGCTTTGTTCCAGTTGTAGGCCTACATCCCACAGGCAATTTGCTTGTCCCTCTCACACATGTAAATGGGTCAGCACTCAAGTGCACACACCTGCCTGCACCCACAGACCCTCTCACACACACTTTTCTCAACAAGATTTTTTCCTAGTTTAGAGACTCAGAGACCCTTGTTGAAATACAAAAGCAGCACACCACATGACAGCCTTCACATAGAATCCAGCAGCAAATGGGAAACTTTTAACTGGCCGTGGTCCTATTACTGCAGCCCTACCATGGAACGACTGCTGGATGAGTCCTGCTCGAGAATATTGAACCTACAACAAGTCTGAGGTAAATAAGAATTCCACAGGAATACCATAAAACAGGGACCTATGACCCTTTCGAGCCAGACCTACAATCTTCTGATCCGTAGTCAGACGCGTTATCCATTGCGCCACTGGCCCCATGTAGGATTACCCATACTTTTGTCCTTAAGAGGACCAGAAGTTGTGTGTGTGTGTGTGTGTGTGTTTTAAAACACCATTCCATCAACCTTTTTAGCCACGTTTACTGCTCACAACCAGAAGACACAAGTAAACCCACCTGACCTCCTGAAATTCTGTTCTGTCAGGTGTTCCTAACTTATACAAAGGACTTTAGGAGGACGAAGGACCTAAAAGTCAGGCGAAATGGTCCTAAATCCAAGGAAATGTTTTAGATCAGCCTCAGTTTCTTAAATAGTCTGCATTAACATCATCGGTTCCACGTCTGTGTGGAGCTGATCTTGAGGACTCCTTAATCAGCAGGCGGGTACAACAATAAAGTGTTTAATATTACAATACAGGCGAAAATTCAGACACCTTGTCATAGGCTCACCTTGTCCAGGGACCCAAGCATGCTGCCTTTCACCTCTCAGAGCCCTTCACCTAACCTACTGTGCAGCTGTCTCACCTTTAATATCACTGTTCCACAGGCAGCATGATGTCACAATGTTCCTTGTCTGTAGCCTGAACCATGAGCCTTTGCAACCCTGGCATAATCTACATACTTCCAATTGGTGAAGTCTTGGACCACAAATGCAGTGAAGAATAATGGATTGTTACTCTTCATGCATTTTTGCCCATTGGCTCAGATTTGAATGCTTACTGGCCATACGAGCATCTCTGCCAGGCCACCCTATGTCTAGAGACCGTAGATTTAGAGAGTTTATAAACATTGTAGGTTCATCAATGAAGTGTGCTCGCTTCGGCGGCACATATACTAAAATTGGAACGATACAGAGAAGATTAGCATGGCCCCTGCGCAAGGATGACACGCAAATTCGTGAAGCGTTCCATATTTTTACCAGCTTTCAGGAGAGAAATGTTCTATGTTTTCAAGACTAATTGAAATAATAAAGCAGGTTCCAGTGCTTTCCTCCTAATATCTATTTTTCAATTTGTCCCTCCTCAACATTTTTAATGTATTTACCTCGCAGTAATGAAGGTGCACTCTATGGCCAGCTGCATTTAGCAAGGAAGCCTGCAGGACTTCTGGGACTTTTCTTTCCCTTCTTCAGCCTCCCTGTCATTATTCTTCACAACCCCCAAATCTATACTGCTGCCAGCGATGCGTTGCTTTGTGGGAAGCAAGAGAAAGAGAAGGGGAGGGCCTATGCAAATGATGGCCTCAGGGCTGTCTGGGAGTCCCTTTTCAGCAGTACTGTTAAAATCCGCCTTGCAACCAGATTGGTCGGGTAAGCTGAAAAACACCAGGCATGATTGGGCACCAGGTCCTCTAGGCCCTTGGAGGACATATCAGCGCTGCATCCCTCAGTTTCTGAGGTCCAAGAAATGTTCACCCTCCACCCTAATAGAGAGGTCTTGGCCAATCGTGGGCAGAAGGGAGCAGGGCAAGATGCTCATGATCCTGCTCTAATAATGAACTGCCTTCCTCTCTCCTTACCTGTGGTTCTGCCTGGCTGCTTTGTTCCAGTTGTAGGCCTACATCCCACAGGCAATTTGCTTGTCCCTCTCACACATGTAAATGGGTCAGCACTCAAGTGCACACACCTGCCTGCACCCACAGACCCTCTCACACACACTTTTCTCAACAAGATTTTTTCCTAGTTTAGAGACTCAGAGACCCATGTTGAAATACAAAAGCAGCACACCACATGACGGCCTTCACATAGAATCCAGCAGCAAATGGGAAACTTTTAACTGGCCGTGGTCCTATTACTGCAGCCCTACCATGGAACGACTGCTGGATGAGTCCTGCTCGAGAATATTGAACCTACAACATGTCTGAGGTAAATAAGAATTCCACAGGAATACCATAAAACAGGGACCTATGACCCTTTCGAGCCAGATAGGAGTCGAACCTACAATCTTCTGATCCGTAGTCAGACGTGTTATCCATTGCGCCACTGGCCCCATGTAGGATTACCCATACTTTTGTCCTTAAGAGGACCAGAAGTTGTGTGTGTGTGTGTGTGTTTTAAAACACCATTCCATCAACCTTTTTAGCCACGTTTACTGCTCACAACCAGAAGACACAAGTAAACCCACCTGACCTCCTGAAATTCTGTTCTGTCAGGTGTTCCTAACTTATACAAAGGACTTTAGGAGGACGAAGGACCTAAAAGTCAGGCGAAATGGTCCTAGATCCAAGGAAATGTTTTAGATCAGCCTCAGTTTCTTAAATAGTCTGCATTAACATCATCAGTTCCACGTCTGTGTGGAGCTGATCTTGAGGACTCCTTAATCAGCAGGCGGGTACAACAATAAAGTGTTTAATATTACAATACAGGCGAAAATTCAGACACCTTGTCATAGGCTCACCTTGTCCAGGGACCCAAGCATGCTGCCTTTCACCTCTCAGAGCCCTTCACCTAACCTACTGTGCAGCTGTCTCACCTTTAATATGTTCCACAGGCAGCATGATGTCACAATGTTCCTTGTCTGTAGCCTGAACCATGAGCCTTTGCAACCCTGGCATAATCTACATACTTCCAATTGGTGAAGTCTTGGACCACAAATGCAGTGAAGAATAATGGATTGTTACTCTTCATGCATTTTTGCCCAGTGGCTCAGATTTGAATGCTTACTGGCCATACGAGCATCTCTGCCAGGCCACCCTATGTCTAGAGACCGTAGATTTAGAGAGTTTATAAACATTGTAGGTTCATCAATGAAGTGTGCTCGCTTCGGCGGCACATATACTAAAATTGGAACGATACAGAGAAGATTAGCATGGCCCCTGCGCAAGGATGACACGCAAATTCGTGAAGCGTTCCATATTTTATACCAGCTTTCAGGAGAGAAATGTTCTATGTTTTCAAGACTAATTGAAATAATAAAGCAGGTTCCAGTGCTTTCCTCCTAATATCTATTTTTCAATTTGTCTCTCCTCAACATTTTTAATGTATTTACCTCGCAGTAATGAAGGTGCACTCTATGGCCAGCTGCATTTAGCAAGGAAGCCTGCAGGACTTCTGGGACTTTTCTTTCCCTTATTCAGCCTCCCTGTCATTATTCTTCACAACCCCCAAATCTATACTGCTGCCAGCGATGCGTTGCTTTGTGGGAAGCAAGAGAAAGAGAAGGGGAGGGCCTATGCAAATGATGGCCTCAGGGCTGTCTGGGAGTCCCTTTTCAGCAGTACTGTTAAAATCCGCCTTGCAACCAGATTGGTCGGGTAAGCTGAAAAACACCAGGCATGATTGGGCGCCAGGTCCTCTAGGCCCTTGGATGACATATCGGCGCTGCATCCCTCAGTTTCTGAGGTCCAAGAAATGTTCACCCTCCACCCTAATAGAGAGGTCTTGGCCGATCGTGGGCAGAAGGGAGCAGGGCAAGATGCTCATGATCCTGCTCTAATAATGAACTGCCTTCCTCTCTCCTTACCTGTGGTTCTGCCTGGCTGCTTTGTTCCAGTTGTAGGCCTACATCCCACAGGCAATTTGCTTGTCCCTCTCACACATGTAAATGGGTCAGCACTCAAGTGCACACACCTGCCTGCACCCACAGACCCTCTCACACACACTTTTCTCAACAAGATTTTTTCCTAGTTTAGAGACTCAGAGACCCTTGTTGAAATACAAAAGCAGCACACCACATGACGGCCTTCACATAGAATCCAGCAGCAAATGGGAAACTTTTAACTGGCCGTGGTCCTATTACTGCAGCCCTACCATGGAACGACTGCTGGATGAGTCCTGCTCGAGAATATTGAACCTACAACAAGTCTGAGGTAAATAAGAATTCCACAGGAATACCATAAAACAGGGACCTATGACCCTTTCGAGCCAGACCTACAATCTTCTGATCCGTAGTCAGACGCGTTATCCATTGCGCCACTGGCCCCATGTAGGATTACCCATACTTTTGTCCTTAAGAGGACCAGAAGTTGTGTGTGTGTGTGTGTGTGTGTTTTAAAACACCATTCCATCAACCTTTTTAGCCACGTTTACTGCTCACAACCAGAAGACACAAGTAAACCCACCTGACCTCCTGAAATTCTGTTCTGTCAGGTGTTCCTAACTTATACAAAGGACTTTAGGAGGACGAAGGACCTAAAAGTCAGGCGAAATGGTCCTAAATCCAAGGAAATGTTTTAGATCAGCCTCAGTTTCTTAAATAGTCTGCATTAACATCATCGGTTCCACGTCTGTGTGGAGCTGATCTTGAGGACTCCTTAATCAGCAGGCGGGTACAACAATAAAGTGTTTAATATTACAATACAGGCGAAAATTCAGACACCTTGTCATAGGCTCACCTTGTCCAGGGACCCAAGCATGCTGCCTTTCACCTCTCAGAGCCCTTCACCTAACCTACTGTGCAGCTGTCTCACCTTTAATATCACTGTTCCACAGGCAGCATGATGTCACAATGTTCCTTGTCTGTAGCCTGAACCATGAGCCTTTGCAACCCTGGCATAATCTACATACTTCCAATTGGTGAAGTCTTGGACCACAAATGCAGTGAAGAATAATGGATTGTTACTCTTCATGCATTTTTGCCCATTGGCTCAGATTTGAATGCTTACTGGCCATACGAGCATCTCTGCCAGGCCACCCTATGTCTAGAGACCGTAGATTTAGAGAGTTTATAAACATTGTAGGTTCATCAATGAAGTGTGCTCGCTTCGGCGGCACATATACTAAAATTGGAACGATACAGAGAAGATTAGCATGGCCCCTGCGCAAGGATGACACGCAAATTCGTGAAGCGTTCCATATTTTTACCAGCTTTCAGGAGAGAAATGTTCTATGTTTTCAAGACTAATTGAAATAATAAAGCAGGTTCCAGTGCTTTCCTCCTAATATCTATTTTTCAATTTGTCCCTCCTCAACATTTTTAATGTATTTACCTCGCAGTAATGAAGGTGCACTCTATGGCCAGCTGCATTTAGCAAGGAAGCCTGCAGGACTTCTGGGACTTTTCTTTCCCTTCTTCAGCCTCCCTGTCATTATTCTTCACAACCCCCAAATCTATACTGCTGCCAGCGATGCGTTGCTTTGTGGGAAGCAAGAGAAAGAGAAGGGGAGGGCCTATGCAAATGATGGCCTCAGGGCTGTCTGGGAGTCCCTTTTCAGCAGTACTGTTAAAATCCGCCTTGCAACCAGATTGGTCGGGTAAGCTGAAAAACACCAGGCATGATTGGGCACCAGGTCCTCTAGGCCCTTGGAGGACATATCAGCGCTGCATCCCTCAGTTTCTGAGGTCCAAGAAATGTTCACCCTCCACCCTAATAGAGAGGTCTTGGCCAATTGTGGGCAGAAGGGAGCAGGGCAAGATGCTCATGATCCTGCTCTAATAATGAACTGCCTTCCTCTCTCCTTACCTGTGGTTCTGCCTGGCTGCTTTGTTCCAGTTGTAGGCCTACATCCCACAGGCAATTTGCTTGTCCCTCTCACACATGTAAATGGGTCAGCACTCAAGTGCACACACCTGCCTGCACCCACAGACCCTCTCACACACACTTTTCTCAACAAGATTTTTTCCTAGTTTAGAGACTCAGAGACCCATGTTGAAATACAAAAGCAGCACACCACATGACGGCCTTCACATAGAATCCAGCAGCAAATGGGAAACTTTTAACTGGCCGTGGTCCTATTACTGCAGCCCTACCATGGAACGACTGCTGGATGAGTCCTGCTCGAGAATATTGAACCTACAACAAGTCTGAGGTAAATAAGAATTCCACAGGAATACCATAAAACAGGGACCTATGACCCTTTCGAGCCAGATAGGAGTCGAACCTACAATCTTCTGATCCGTAGTCAGACGTGTTATCCATTGCGCCACTGGCCCCATGTAGGATTACCCATACTTTTGTCCTTAAGAGGACCAGAAGTTGTGTGTGTGTGTGTGTGTTTTAAAACACCATTCCATCAACCTTTTTAGCCACGTTTACTGCTCACAACCAGAAGACACAAGTAAACCCACCTGACCTCCTGAAATTCTGTTCTGTCAGGTGTTCCTAACTTATACAAAGGACTTTAGGAGGACGAAGGACCTAAAAGTCAGGCGAAATGGTCCTAGATCCAAGGAAATGTTTTAGATCAGCCTCAGTTTCTTAAATAGTCTGCATTAACATCATCAGTTCCACGTCTGTGTGGAGCTGATCTTGAGGACTCCTTAATCAGCAGGCGGGTACAACAATAAAGTGTTTAATATTACAATACAGGCGAAAATTCAGACACCTTGTCATAGGCTCACCTTGTCCAGGGACCCAAGCATGCTGCCTTTCACCTCTCAGAGCCCTTCACCTAACCTACTGTGCAGCTGTCTCACCTTTAATATGTTCCACAGGCAGCATGATGTCACAATGTTCCTTGTCTGTAGCCTGAACCATGAGCCTTTGCAACCCTGGCATAATCTACATACTTCCAATTGGTGAAGTCTTGGACCACAAATGCAGTGAAGAATAATGGATTGTTACTCTTCATTCATTTTTGCCCAGTGGCTCAGATTTGAATGCTTACTGGCCATACGAGCATCTCTGCCAGGCCACCCTATGTCTAGAGACCGTAGATTTAGAGAGTTTATAAACATTGTAGGTTCATCAATAAAGTGTGCTCGCTTCGGCGGCACATATACTAAAATTGGAACGATACAGAGAAGATTAGCATGGCCCCTGCGCAAGGATGACACGCAAATTCGTGAAGCGTTCCATATTTTATACCAGCTTTCAGGAGAGAAATGTTCTATGTTTTCAAGACTAATTGAAATAATAAAGCAGGTTCCAGTGCTTTCCTCCTAATATCTATTTTTCAATTTGTCTCTCCTCAACATTTTTAATGTATTTACCTCGCAGTAATGAAGGTGCACTCTATGGCCAGCTGCATTTAGCAAGGAAGCCTGCAGGACTTCTGGGACTTTTCTTTCCCTTCTTCAGCCTCCCTGTCATTATTCTTCACAACCCCCAAATCTATAGTGCTGCCAGCGATGCGTTGCTTTGTGGGAAGCAAGAGAAAGAGAAGGGGAGGGCCTATGCAAATGATGGCCTCAGGGCTGTCTGGGAGTCCCTTTTCAGCAGTACTGTTAAAATCCGCCTTGCAACCAGATTGGTCGGGTAAGCTGAAAAACACCAGGCATGATTGGGCGCCAGGTCCTCTAGGCCCTTGGATGACATATCGGCGCTGCATCCCTCAGTTTCTGAGGTCCAAGAAATGTTCACCCTCCACCCTAATAGAGAGGTCTTGGCCGATCGTGGGCAGAAGGGAGCAGGGCAAGATGCTCATGATCCTGCTCTAATAATGAACTGCCTTCCTCTCTCCTTACCTGTGGTTCTGCCTGGCTGCTTTGTTCCAGTTGTAGGCCTACATCCCACAGGCAATTTGCTTGTCCCTCTCACACATGTAAATGGGTCAGCACTCAAGTGCACACACCTGCCTGCACCCACAGACCCTCTCACACACACTTTTCTCAACAAGATTTTTTCCTAGTTTAGAGACTCAGAGACCCTTGTTGAAATACAAAAGCAGCACACCACATGACGGCCTTCACATAGAATCCAGCAGCAAATGGGAAACTTTTAACTGGCCGTGGTCCTATTACTGCAGCCCTACCATGGAACGACTGCTGGATGAGTCCTGCTCGAGAATATTGAACCTACAACAAGTCTGAGGTAAATAAGAATTCCACAGGAATACCATAAAACAGGGACCTATGACCCTTTCGAGCCAGACCTACAATCTTCTGATCCGTAGTCAGACGCGTTATCCATTGCGCCACTGGCCCCATGTAGGATTACCCATACTTTTGTCCTTAAGAGGACCAGAAGTTGTGTGTGTGTGTGTGTGTGTGTTTTAAAACACCATTCCATCAACCTTTTTAGCCACGTTTACTGCTCACAACCAGAAGACACAAGTAAACCCACCTGACCTCCTGAAATTCTGTTCTGTCAGGTGTTCCTAACTTATACAAAGGACTTTAGGAGGACGAAGGACCTAAAAGTCAGGCGAAATGGTCCTAAATCCAAGGAAATGTTTTAGATCAGCCTCAGTTTCTTAAATAGTCTGCATTAACATCATCGGTTCCACGTCTGTGTGGAGCTGATCTTGAGGACTCCTTAATCAGCAGGCGGGTACAACAATAAAGTGTTTAATATTACAATACAGGCGAAAATTCAGACACCTTGTCATAGGCTCACCTTGTCCAGGGACCCAAGCATGCTGCCTTTCACCTCTCAGAGCCCTTCACCTAACCTACTGTGCAGCTGTCTCACCTTTAATATCACTGTTCCACAGGCAGCATGATGTCACAATGTTCCTTGTCTGTAGCCTGAACCATGAGCCTTTGCAACCCTGGCATGATCTACATACTTCCAATTGGTGAAGTCTTGGACCACAAATGCAGTGAAGAATAATGGATTGTTACTCTTCAAGCATTTTTGCCCATTGGCTCAGATTTGAATGCTTACTGGCCATACGAGCATCTCTGCCAGGCCACCCTATGTCTAGAGACCGTAGATTTAGAGAGTTTATAAACATTGTAGGTTCATCAATGAAGTGTGCTCGCTTCGGCGGCACATATACTAAAATTGGAACGATACAGAGAAGATTAGCATGGCCCCTGCGCAAGGATGACACGCAAATTCGTGAAGCGTTCCATATTTTTACCAGCTTTCAGGAGAGAAATGTTCTATGTTTTCAAGACTAATTGAAATAATAAAGCAGGTTCCAGTGCTTTCCTCCTAATATCTATTTTTCAATTTGTCCCTCCTCAACATTTTTAATGTATTTACCTCGCAGTAATGAAGGTGCACTCTATGGCCAGCTGCATTTAGCAAGGAAGCCTGCAGGACTTCTGGGACTTTTCTTTCCCTTCTTCAGCCTCCCTGTCATTATTCTTCACAACCCCCAAATCTATACTGCTGCCAGCGATGCGTTGCTTTGTGGGAAGCAAGAGAAAGAGAAGGGGAGGGCCTATGCAAATGATGGCCTCAGGGCTGTCTGGGAGTCCCTTTTCAGCAGTACTGTTAAAATCCGCCTTGCAACCAGATTGGTCGGGTAAGCTGAAAAACACCAGGCATGATTGGGCACCAGGTCCTCTAGGCCCTTGGAGGACATATCAGCGCTGCATCCCTCAGTTTCTGAGGTCCAAGAAATGTTCACCCTCCACCCTAATAGAGAGGTCTTGGCCAATCGTGGGCAGAAGGGAGCAGGGCAAGATGCTCATGATCCTGCTCTAATAATGAACTGCCTTCCTCTCTCCTTACCTGTGGTTCTGCCTGGCTGCTTTGTTCCAGTTGTAGGCCTACATCCCACAGGCAATTTGCTTGTCCCTCTCACACATGTAAATGGGTCAGCACTCAAGTGCACACACCTGCCTGCACCCACAGACCCTCTCACACACACTTTTCTCAACAAGATTTTTTCCTAGTTTAGAGACTCAGAGACCCTTGTTGAAATACAAAAGCAGCACACCACATGACGGCCTTCACATAGAATCCAGCAGCAAATGGGAAACTTTTAACTGGCCGTGGTCCTATTACTGCAGCCCTACCATGGAACGACTGCTGGATGAGTCCTGCTCGAGAATATTGAACCTACAACAAGTCTGAGGTAAATAAGAATTCCACAGGAATACCATAAAACAGGGACCTATGACCCTTTCGAGCCAGATAGGAGTCGAACCTACAATCTTCTGATCCGTAGTCAGACGTGTTATCCATTGCGCCACTGGCCCCATGTAGGATTACCCATACTTTTGTCCTTAAGAGGACCAGAAGTTGTGTGTGTGTGTGTGTGTTTTAAAACACCATTCCATCAACCTTTTTAGCCACGTTTACTGCTCACAACCAGAAGACACAAGTAAACCCACCTGACCTCCTGAAATTCTGTTCTGTCAGGTGTTCCTAACTTATACAAAGGACTTTAGGAGGACGAAGGACCTAAAAGTCAGGCGAAATGGTCCTAGATCCAAGGAAATGTTTTAGATCAGCCTCAGTTTCTTAAATAGTCTGCATTAACATCATCAGTTCCACGTCTGTGTGGAGCTGATCTTGAGGACTCCTTAATCAGCAGGCGGGTACAACAATAAAGTGTTTAATATTACAATACAGGCGAAAATTCAGACACCTTGTCATAGGCTCACCTTGTCCAGGGACCCAAGCATGCTGCCTTTCACCTCTCAGAGCCCTTCACCTAACCTACTGTGCAGCTGTCTCACCTTTAATATGTTCCACAGGCAGCAAGATGTCACAATGTTCCTTGTCTGTAGCCTGAACCATGAGCCTTTGCAACCCTGGCATAATCTACATACTTCCAATTGGTGAAGTCTTGGACCCCAAATGCAGTGAAGAATAATGGATTGTTACTCTTCATGCATTTTTGCCCAGTGGCTCAGATTTGAATGCTTACTGGCCATACGAGCATCTCTGCCAGGCCACCCTATGTCTAGAGACCGTAGATTTAGAGAGTTTATAAACATTGTAGGTTCATCAATGAAGTGTGCTCGCTTCGGCGGCACATATACTAAAATTGGAACGATACAGAGAAGATTAGCATGGCCCCTGCGCAAGGATGACACGCAAATTCGTGAAGCGTTCCATATTTTATACCAGCTTTCAGGAGAGAAATGTTCTATGTTTTCAAGACTAATTGAAATAATAAAGCAGGTTCCAGTGCTTTCCTCCTAATATCTATTTTTCAATTTGTCTCTCCTCAACATTTTTAATGTATTTACCTCGCAGTAATGAAGGTGCACTCTATGGCCAGCTGCATTTAGCAAGGAAGCCTGCAGGACTTCTGGGACTTTTCTTTCCCTTCTTCAGCCTCCCTGTCATTATTCTTCACAACCCCCAAATCTATACTGCTGCCAGCGATGCGTTGCTTTGTGGGAAGCAAGAGAAAGAGAAGGGGAGGGCCTATGCAAATGATGGCCTCAGGGCTGTCTGGGAGTCCCTTTTCAGCAGTACTGTTAAAATCCGCCTTGCAACCAGATTGGTCGGGTAAGCTGAAAAACACCAGGCATGATTGGGCGCCAGGTCCTCTAGGCCCTTGGATGACATATCGGCGCTGCATCCCTCAGTTTCTGAGGTCCAAGAAATGTTCACCCTCTACCCTAATAGAGAGGTCTTGGCCGATCGTGGGCAGAAGGGAGCAGGGCAAGATGCTCATGATCCTGCTCTAATAATGAACTGCCTTCCTCTCTCCTTACCTGTGGTTCTGCCTGGCTGCTTTGTTCCAGTTGTAGGCCTACATCCCACAGGCAATTTGCTTGTCCCTCTCACACATGTAAATGGGTCAGCACTCAAGTGCACACACCTGCCTGCACCCACAGACCCTCTCACACACACTTTTCTCAACAAGATTTTTTCCTAGTTTAGAGACTCAGAGACCCTTGTTGAAATACAAAAGCAGCACACCACATGACGGCCTTCACATAGAATCCAGCAGCAAATGGGAAACTTTTAACTGGCCGTGGTCCTATTACTGCAGCCCTACCATGGAACGACTGCTGGATGAGTCCTGCTCGAGAATATTGAACCTACAACAAGTCTGAGGTAAATAAGAATTCCACAGGAATACCATAAAACAGGGACCTATGACCCTTTCGAGCCAGATAGGAGTCGAACCTACAATCTTCTGATCCGTAGTCAGACGCGTTATCCATTGCGCCACTGGCCCCATGTAGGATTACCCATACTTTTGTCCTTAAGAGGATCAGAAGTTGTGTGTGTGTGTGTGTGTGTGTTTTAAAACACCATTCCATCAACCTTTTTAGCCACGTTTACTGCTCACAACCAGAAGACACAAGTAAACCCACCTGACCTCCTGAAATTCTGTTCTGTCAGGTGTTCCTAACTTATACAAAGGACTTTAGGAGGACGAAGGACCTAAAAGTCAGGGGAAATGGTCCTAGGTCCAAGGAAATGTTTTAGATCAGCCTCAGTTTCTTAAATATTCTGCATTAACATCATCAGTTCCACGTCTGTGTGGAGCTGATCTTGAGGACTCCTTAATCAGCAGGCGGGTACAACAATAAAGTGTTTAATATTACAATACAGGCGAAAATTCAGACACCTTGTCATAGGCTCACCTTGTCCAGGGACCCAAGCATGCTGCCTTTCACCTCTCAGAGCCCTTCACCTAACCTACTGTGCAGCTGTCTCACCTTTAATATCACTGTTCCACAGGCAGCATGATGTCACAATGTTCCTTGTCAGTAGCCTGATCCATGAGCCTTTGCAACCCTGGCATAATCTACATACTTCCAATTGGTGAAGTCTTGGACCACAAATGCAGTGAAGAATAATGGATTGTTACTCTTCATGCATTTTTGCCCATTGGCTCAGATTTGAATGCTTACTGGCCATACGAGCATCTCTGCCAGGCCACCCTATGTCTAGAGACCGTAGATTTAGAGAGTTTATAAACATTGTAGGTTCATCAATGAAGTGTGCTCGCTTCGGCGGCACATATACTAAAATTGGAACGATACAGAGAAGATTAGCATGGCCCCTGCGCAAGGATGACACGCAAATTCGTGAAGCGTTCCATATTTTTACCAGCTTTCAGAAGAGAAATGTTCTATGTTTTCAAGACTAATTGAAATAATAAAGCAGGTTCCAGTGCTTTCCTCCTAATATCTATTTTTCAATTTGTCTCTCCTCAACATTTTTAATGTATTTACCTCGCAGTAATGAAGGTGCACTCTATGGCCAGCTGCATTTAGCAAGGAAGCCTGCAGGACTTCTGGGACTTTTCTTTCCCTTCTTCAGCCTCCCTGTCATTATTCTTCACAACCCCCAAATCTATACTGCTGCCAGCGATGCGTTGCTTTGTGGGAAGCAAGAGAAAGAGAAGGGGAGGGCCTATGCAAATGATGGCCTCAGGGCTGTCTGGGAGTCCCTTTTCAGCAGTACTGTTAAAATCCGCCTTGCAACCAGATTGGTCGGGTAAGCTGAAAAACACCAGGCATGATTGGGCACCAGGTCCTCTAGGCCCTTGGAGGACATATCGGCGCTGCATCCCTCAGTTTCTGAGGTCCAAGAAATGTTCACCCTCCACCCTAATAGAGAGGTCTTGGCCGATCGTGGCCGATCGGGGCAGAAGGGAGCAGGGCAAGATGCTCATGATCCTGCTCTAATAATGAACTGCCTTCCTCTCTCCTTACCTGTGGTTCTGCCTGGCTGCTTGGTTCCAGTTGTAGGCCTACATCCCACAGGCAATTTGCTTGTCCCTCTCACACATGTAAATGGGTCAGCACTCAAGTGCACACACCTGCCTGCACCCACAGACCCTCTCACACACACTTTTCTCAACAAGATTTTTTCCTAGTTTAGAGACTCAGAGACCCATGTTGAAATACAAAAGCAGCACACCACATGACGGCCTTCACATAGAATCCAGCAGCAAATGGGAAACTTTTAACTAGCCGTGGTCCTATTACTGCAGCCCTACCATGGAACGACTGCTGGATGAGTCCTGCTCGAGAATATTGAACCTACAACAAGTCTGAGGTAAATAAGAATTCCACAGGAATACCATAAAACAGGGACCTATGACCCTTTCGAGCCAGATAGGAGTCGAACCTACAATCTTCTGATCCGTAGTCAGACGCGTTATCCATTGCGCCACTGGCCCCATGTAGGATTACCCATACTTTTGTCCTTAAGAGGACCAGAAGTTGTGTGTGTGTGTGTGTGTGTGTTTTAAAACACCATTCCATCAACCTTTTTAGCCACGTTTACTGCTCACAACCAGAAGACACAAGTAAACCCACCTGACCTCCTGAAATTCTGTTCTGTCAGGTGTTCCTAACTTATACAAAGTACTTTAGGAGGACGAAGGACCTAAAAGTCAGGGGAAATGGTCCTAGGTCCAAGGAAATGTTTTAGATCAGCCTCAGTTTCTTAAATATTCTGCATTAACATCATCAGTTCCACGTCTGTGTGGAGCTGATCTTGAGGACTCCTTAATCAGCAGGCGGGTACAACAATAAAGTGTTTAATATTACAATACAGGCGAAAATTCAGACACCTTGTCATAGGCTCACCTTGTCCAGGGACCCAAGCATGCTGCCTTTCACCTCTCAGAGCCCTTCACCTAACCTACTGTGCAGCTGTCTCACCTTTAATATCACTGTTCCACAGGCAGCATGATGTCACAATGTTCCTTGTCAGTAGCCTGAACCATGAGCCTTTGCAACCCTGGCATAATCTACATACTTCCAATTGGTGAAGTCTTGGACCACAAATGCAGTGAAGAATAATGGATTGTTACTCTTCATGCATTTTTGCCCATTGGCTCAGATTTGAATGCTTACTGGCCATACGAGCATCTCTGCCAGGCCACCCTATGTCTAGAGACCGTAGATTTAGAGAGTTTATAAACATTGTAGGTTCATCAATGAAGTGTGCTCGCTTCAGCGGCACATATAATAAAATTGGAACGATACAGAGAAGATTAGCATGGCCCCTGCGCAAGGATGACACGCAAATTCGTGAAGCGTTCCATATTTTTACCAGCTTTCAGGAGAGAAATGTTCTATGTTTTCAAGACTAATTGAAATAATAAAGCAGGTTCCAGTGCTTTCCTCCTAATATCTATTTTTCAATTTGTCTCTCCTCAACATTTTTAATGTATTTACCTCGCAGTAATGAATGTGCACTCTATGGCCAGCTGCATTTAGCAAGGAAGCCTGCAGGACTTCTGGGACTTTTCTTTCCCTTCTTCAGCCTCCCTGTCATTATTCTTCACAACCCCCAAATCTATACTGCTGCCAGCGATGCGTTGCTTTGTGGGAAGCAAGAGAAAGAGAAGGGGAGGGCCTATGCAAATGATGGCCTCAGGGCTGTCTGGGAGTCCCTTTTTAGCAGTACTGTTAAAATCCGCCTTGCAACCAGATTGGTCGGGTAAGCTGAAAAACACCAGGCATGATTGGGCACCAGGTCCTCTAGGCCCTTGGAGGACATATCGGCGCTGCATCCCTCAGTTTCTGAGGTCCAAGAAATGTTCACCCTCCACCCTAATAGAGAGGTCTTGGCCGATCGGGGCAGAAGGGAGCAGGGCAAGATGCTCATGATCCTGCTCTAATAATGAACTGCCTTCCTCTCTCCTTACCTGTGGTTCTGCCTGGCTGCTTGGTTCCAGTTGTAGGCCTACATCCCACAGGCAATTTGCTTGTCCCTCTCACACATGTAAATGGGTCAGCACTCAAGTGCACACACCTGCCTGCACCCACAGACCCTCTCACACACACTTTTCTCAACAAGATTTTTTCCTAGTTTAGAGACTCAGAGACCCATGTTGAAATACAAAAGCAGCACACCACATGACGGCCTTCACATAGAATCCAGCAGCAAATGGGAAACTTTTAACTAGCCGTGGTCCTATTACTGCAGCCCTACCATGGAACGACTGCTGGATGAGTCCTGCTCGAGAATATTGAACCTACAACAAGTCTGAGGTAAATAAGAATTCCACAGGAATACCATAAAACAGGGACCTATGACCCTTTCGAGCCAGATAGGAGTCGAACCTACAATCTTCTGATCCGTAGTCAGACGCGATATCCATTGCGCCACTGGCCCCATGTAGGATTACCCATATTTTTGTCCTTAAGAGGACCAGAAGTTGTGTGTGTGTGTGTGTGTGTGTGTTTTAAAACACCATTCCATCAACCTTTTTAGCCACGTTTACTGCTCACAACCAGAAGACACAAGTAAACCCACCTGACCTCCTGAAATTCTGTTCTGTCAGGTGTTCCTAACTTATACAAAGGACTTTAGGAGGACGAAGGACCTAAAAGTCAGGGGAAATGGTCCTAGGTCCAAGGAAATGTTTTAGATCAGCCTCAGTTTCTTAAATATTCTGCATTAACATCATCAGTTCCACGTCTGTGTGGAGCTGATCTTGAGGACTCCTTAATCAGCAGGCGGGTACAACAATAAAGTGTTTAATATTACAATACAGGCGAAAATTCAGACACCTTGTCATAGGCTCACCTTGTCCAGGGACCCAAGCATGCTGCCTTTCACCTCTCAGAGCCCTTCACCTAACCTACTGTGCAGCTGTCTCACCTTTAATATCACTGTTCCACAGGCAGCATGATGTCACAATGTTCCTTGTCAGTAGCCTGAACCATGAGCCTTTGCAACCCTGGCATAATCTACATACTTCCAATTGGTGAAGTCTTGGACCACAAATGCAGTGAAGAATAATGGATTGTTACTCTTCATGCATTTTTGCCCATTGGCTCAGATTTGAATGCTTACTGGCCATACGAGCATCTCTGCCAGGCCACTCTATGTCTAGAGACCGTAGATTTAGAGAGTTTATAAACATTGTAGGTTCATCAATGAAGTGTGCTCGCTTCGGCGGCACATATACTAAAATTGGAACGATACAGAGAAGATTAGCATGGCCCCTGCGCAAGGATGACACGCAAATTCGTGAAGCGTTCCATATTTTTACCAGCTTTCAGGAGAGAAATGTTCTATGTTTTCAAGACTAATTGAAATAATAAAGCAGGTTCCAGTGCTTTCCTCCTAATATCTATTTTTCAATTTGTCTCTCCTCAACATTTTTAATGTATTTACCTCGCAGTAATGAAGGTGCACTCTATGGCCAGCTGCATTTAGCAAGGAAGCCTGCAGGACTTCTGGGACTTTTCTTTCCCTTCTTCAGCCTCCCTGTCATTATTCTTCACAACCCCCAAATCTATACTGCTGCCAGCGATGCGTTGCTTTGTGGGAAGCAAGAGAAAGAGAAGGGGAGGGCCTATGCAAATGATGGCCTCAGGGCTGTCTGGGAGTCCCTTTTCAGCAGTACTGTTAAAATCCGCCTTGCAACCAGATTGGTCGGGTAAGCTGAAAAACACCAGGCATGATTGGGCACCAGGTCCTCTAGGCCCTTGGAGGACATATCGGCGCTGCATCCCTCAGTTTCTGAGGTCCAAGAAATGTTCACCCTCCACCCTAATAGAGAGGTCTTGGCCGATCGGGGCCGATCGGGGCAGAAGGGCCTGGGCAAGATGCTCATGATCCTGCTCTAATAATGAACTGCCTTCCTCTCTCCTTACCTGTGGTTCTGCCTGGCTGCTTGGTTCCAGTTGTAGGCCTACATCCCACAGGCAATTTGCTTGTCCCTCTCACACATGTAAATGGGTCAGCACTCAAGTGCACACACCTGCCTGCACCCACAGACCCTCTCACACACACTTTTCTCAACAAGATTTTTTCCTAGTTTAGAGACTCAGAGACCCATGTTGAAATACAAAAGCAGCACACCACATGACGGCCTTCACATAGAATCCAGCAGCAAATGGGAAACTTTTAACTAGCCGTGGTCCTATTACTGCAGCCCTACCATGGAACGACTGCTGGATGAGTCCTGCTCGAGAATATTGAACCTACAACAAGTCTGAGGTAAATAAGAATTCCACATGAATACCATAAAACAGAGACCTATGACCCAGATAGGAGTCGAACCTACAATCTTCTGATCCGTAGTCAGACGCGTTATCCATTGCGCCACTGGCCCCATGTAGGATTACCCATACTTTTGTCCTTAAGAGGACCAGAAGTTGTGTGTGTGTGTGTGTGTGTGTGTTTTAAAACACCATTCCATCAACCTTTTTAGCCACGTTTACTGCTCACAACCAGAAGACACAAGTAAACCCACCTGACCTCCTGAAATTCTGTTCTGTCAGGTGTTCCTAACTTATACAAAGGACTTTAGGAGGACGAAGGACCTAAAAGTCAGGGGAAATGGTCCTAGGTCCAAGGAAATGTTTTAGATCAGCCTCAGTTTCTTAAATATTCTGCATTAACATCATCAGTTCCACGTCTGTGTGGAGCTGATCTTGAGGACTCCTTAATCAGCAGGCGGGTACAACAATAAAGTGTTTAATATTACAATACAGGCGAAAATTCAGACACCTTGTCATAGGCTCACCTTGTCCAGGGACCCAAGCATGCTGCCTTTCACCTCTCAGAGCCCTTCACCTAACCTACTGTGCAGCTGTCTCACCTTTAATATCACTGTTCCACAGGCAGCATGATGTCACAATGTTCCTTGTCAGTAGCCTGAACCATGAGCCTTTGCAACCCTGGCATAATCTACATACTTCCAATTGGTGAAGTCTTGGACCACAAATGCAGTGAAGAATAATGGATTGTTACTCTTCATGCATTTTTGCCCATTGGCTCAGATTTGAATGCTTACTGGCCATACGAGCATCTCTGCCAGGCCACCCTATGTCTAGAGACCGTAGATTTAGAGAGTTTATAAACATTGTAGGTTCATCAATGAAGTGTGCTCGCTTCGGCGGCACATATACTAAAATTGGAACGATACAGAGAAGATTAGCATGGCCCCTGCGCAAGGATGACACGCAAATTCGTGAAGCGTTCCATATTTTTACCAGCTTTCAGGAGAGAAATGTTCTATGTTTTCAAGACTAATTGAAATAATAAAGCAGGTTCCAGTGCTTTCCTCCTAATATCTATTTTTCAATTTGTCTCTCCTCAACATTTTTAATGTATTTACCTCGCAGTAATGAAGGTGCACTCTATGGCCAGCTGCATTTAGCAAGGAAGCCTGCAGGACTTCTGGGACTTTTCTTTCCCTTCTTCAGCCTCCCTGTCATTATTCTTCACAACCCCCAAATCTATACTGCTGCCAGCGATGCGTTGCTTTGTGGGAAGCAAGAGAAAGAGAAGGGGAGGGCCTATGCAAATGATGGCCTCAGGGCTGTCTGGGAGTCCCTTTTTAGCAGTACTGTTAAAATCCGCCTTGCAACCAGATTGGTCGGGTAAGCTGAAAAACACCAGGCATGATTGGGCACCAGGTCCTCTAGGCCCTTGGAGGACATATCGGCGCTGCATCCCTCAGTTTCTGAGGTCCAAGAAATGTTCACCCTCCACCCTAATAGAGAGGTCTTGGCCGATCGTGGCCGATCGGGGCAGAAGGGAGCAGGGCAAGATGCTCATGATCCTGCTCTAATAATGAACTGCCTTCCTCTCTCCTTACCTGTGGTTCTGCCTGGCTGCTTGGTTCCAGTTGTAGGCCTACATCCCACAGGCAATTTGCTTGTCCCTCTCACACATGTAAATGGGTCAGCACTCAAGTGCACACACCTGCCTGCACCCACAGACCCTCTCACACACACTTTTCTCAACAAGATTTTTTCCTAGTTTAGAGACTCAGAGACCCATGTTGAAATACAAAAGCAGCACACCACATGACGGCCTTCACATAGAATCCAGCAGCAAATGGGAAACTTTTAACTAGCCGTGGTCCTATTACTGCAGCCCTACCATGGAACGACTGCTGGATGAGTCCTGCTCGAGAATATTGAACCTACAACAAGTCTGAGGTAAATAAGAATTCCACAGGAATACCATAAAACAGGGACCTATGACCCTTTCGAGCCAGATAGGAGTCGAACCTACAATCTTCTGATCCGTAGTCAGACGCGTTATCCATTGCGCCACTGGCCCCATGTAGGATTACCCATACTTTTGTCCTTAAGAGGACCAGAAGTTGTGTGTGTGTGTGTGTGTGTGTGTTTTAAAACACCATTCCATCAACCTTTTTAGCCACGTTTACTGCTCACAACCAGAAGACACAAGTAAACCCACCTGACCTCCTGAAATTCTGTTCTGTCAGGTGTTCCTAACTTATACAAAGGACTTTAGGAGGACGAAGGACCTAAAAGTCAGGGGAAATGGTCCTAGGTCCAAGGAAATGTTTTAGATCAGCCTCAGTTTCTTAAATATTCTGCATTAACATCATCAGTTCCACGTCTGTGTGGAGCTGATCTTGAGGACTCCTTAATCAGCAGGCGGGTACAACAATAAAGTGTTTAATATTACAATACAGGCGAAAATTCAGACACCTTGTCATAGGCTCACCTTGTCCAGGGACCCAAGCATGCTGCCTTTCACCTCTCAGAGCCCTTCACCTAACCTACTGTGCAGCTGTCTCACCTTTAATATCACTGTTCCACAGGCAGCATGATGTCACAATGTTCCTTGTCAGTAGCCTGAACCATGAGCCTTTGCAACCCTGGCATAATCTACATACTTCCAATTGGTGAAGTCTTGGACCACAAATGCAGTGAAGAATAATGGATTGTTACTCTTCATGCATTTTTGCCCATTGGCTCAGATTTGAATGCTTACTGGCCATACGAGCATCTCTGCCAGGCCACCCTATGTCTAGAGACCGTAGATTTAGAGAGTTTATAAACATTGTAGGTTCATCAATGAAGTGTGCTCGCTTCGGCGGCACATATACTAAAATTGGAACGATACAGAGAAGATTAGCATGGCCCCTGCGCAAGGATGACACGCAAATTCGTGAAGCGTTCCATATTTTTACCAGCTTTCAGGAGAGAAATGTTCTATGTTTTCAAGACTAATTGAAATAATAAAGCAGGTTCCAGTGCTTTCCTCCTAATATCTATTTTTCAATTTGTCTCTCCTCAACATTTTTAATGTATTTACCTCGCAGTAATGAAGGTGCACTCTATGGCCAGCTGCATTTAGCAAGGAAGCCTGCAGGACTTCTGGGACTTTTCTTTCCCTTCTTCAGCCTCCCTGTCATTATTCTTCACAACCCCCAAATCTATACTGCTGCCAGCGATGCGTTGCTTTGTGGGAAGCAAGAGAAAGAGAAGGGGAGGGCCTATGCAAATGATGGCCTCAGGGCTGTCTGGGAGTCCCTTTTCAGCAGTACTGTTAAAATCCGCCTTGCAACCAGATTGGTCGGGTAAGCTGAAAAACACCAGGCATGATTGGGCACCAGGTCCTCTAGGCCCTTGGAGGACATATCGGCGCTGCATCCCTCAGTTTCTGAGGTCCAAGAAATGTTCACCCTCCACCCTAATAGAGAGGTCTTGGCCGATCGTGGGCAGAAGGGAGCAGGGCAAGATGCTCATGATCCTGCTCTAATAATGAACTGCCTTCCTCTCTCCTTACCTGTGGTTCTGCCTGGCTGCTTGGTTCCAGTTGTAGGCCTACATCCCACAGGCAATTTGCTTGTCCCTCTCACACATGTAAATGGGTCAGCACTCAAGTGCACACACCTGCCTGCACCCACAGACCCTCTCACACACACTTTTCTCAACAAGATTTTTTCCTAGTTTAGAGACTCAGAGACCCATGTTGAAATACAAAAGCAGCACACCACATGACGGCCTTCACATAGAATCCAGCAGCAAATGGGAAACTTTTAACTAGCCGTGGTCCTATTACTGCAGCCCTACCATGGAACGACTGCTGGATGAGTCCTGCTCGAGAATATTGAACCTACAACAAGTCTGAGGTAAATAAGAATTCCACAGGAATACCATAAAACAGGGACCTATGACCCTTTCGAGCCAGATAGGAGTCGAACCTACAATCTTCTGATCCGTAGTCAGACGCGTTATCCATTGCGCCACTGGCCCCATGTAGGATTACCCATACTTTTGTCCTTAAGAGGACCAGAAGTTGTGTGTGTGTGTGTGTGTGTGTTTTAAAACACCATTCCATCAACCTTTTTAGCCACGTTTACTGCTCACAACCAGAAGACACAAGTAAACCCACCTGACCTCCTGAAATTCTGTTCTGTCAGGTGTTCCTAACTTATACAAAGTACTTTAGGAGGACGAAGGACCTAAAAGTCAGGGGAAATGGTCCTAGGTCCAAGGAAATGTTTTAGATCAGCCTCAGTTTCTTAAATATTCTGCATTAACATCATCAGTTCCACGTCTGTGTGGAGCTGATCTTGAGGACTCCTTAATCAGCAGGCGGGTACAACAATAAAGTGTTTAATATTACAATACAGGCGAAAATTCAGACACCTTGTCATAGGCTCACCTTGTCCAGGGACCCAAGCATGCTGCCTTTCACCTCTCAGAGCCCTTCACCTAACCTACTGTGCAGCTGTCTCACCTTTAATATCACTGTTCCACAGGCAGCATGATGTCACAATGTTCCTTGTCAGTAGCCTGAACCATGAGCCTTTGCAACCCTGGCATAATCTACATACTTCCAATTGGTGAAGTCTTGGACCACAAATGCAGTGAAGAATAATGGATTGTTACTCTTCATGCATTTTTGCCCATTGGCTCAGATTTGAATGCTTACTGGCCATACGAGCATCTCTGCCAGGCCACCCTATGTCTAGAGACCGTAGATTTAGAGAGTTTATAAACATTGTAGGTTCATCAATGAAGTGTGCTCGCTTCAGCGGCACATATAATAAAATTGGAACGATACAGAGAAGATTAGCATGGCCCCTGCGCAAGGATGACACGCAAATTCGTGAAGCGTTCCATATTTTTACCAGCTTTCAGGAGAGAAATGTTCTATGTTTTCAAGACTAATTGAAATAATAAAGCAGGTTCCAGTGCTTTCCTCCTAATATCTATTTTTCAATTTGTCTCTCCTCAACATTTTTAATGTATTTACCTCGCAGTAATGAATGTGCACTCTATGGCCAGCTGCATTTAGCAAGGAAGCCTGCAGGACTTCTGGGACTTTTCTTTCCCTTCTTCAGCCTCCCTGTCATTATTCTTCACAACCCCCAAATCTATACTGCTGCCAGCGATGCGTTGCTTTGTGGGAAGCAAGAGAAAGAGAAGGGGAGGGCCTATGCAAATGATGGCCTCAGGGCTGTCTGGGAGTCCCTTTTTAGCAGTACTGTTAAAATCCGCCTTGCAACCAGATTGGTCGGGTAAGCTGAAAAACACCAGGCATGATTGGGCACCAGGTCCTCTAGGCCCTTGGAGGACATATCGGCGCTGCATCCCTCAGTTTCTGAGGTCCAAGAAATGTTCACCCTCCACCCTAATAGAGAGGTCTTGGCCGATCGGGGCAGAAGGGAGCAGGGCAAGATGCTCATGATCCTGCTCTAATAATGAACTGCCTTCCTCTCTCCTTACCTGTGGTTCTGCCTGGCTGCTTGGTTCCAGTTGTAGGCCTACATCCCACAGGCAATTTGCTTGTCCCTCTCACACATGTAAATGGGTCAGCACTCAAGTGCACACACCTGCCTGCACCCACAGACCCTCTCACACACACTTTTCTCAACAAGATTTTTTCCTAGTTTAGAGACTCAGAGACCCATGTTGAAATACAAAAGCAGCACACCACATGACGGCCTTCACATAGAATCCAGCAGCAAATGGGAAACTTTTAACTAGCCGTGGTCCTATTACTGCAGCCCTACCATGGAACGACTGCTGGATGAGTCCTGCTCGAGAATATTGAACCTACAACAAGTCTGAGGTAAATAAGAATTCCACAGGAATACCATAAAACAGGGACCTATGACCCTTTCGAGCCAGATAGGAGTCGAACCTACAATCTTCTGATCCGTAGTCAGACGCGATATCCATTGCGCCACTGGCCCCATGTAGGATTACCCATATTTTTGTCCTTAAGAGGACCAGAAGTTGTGTGTGTGTGTGTGTGTGTGTGTTTTAAAACACCATTCCATCAACCTTTTTAGCCACGTTTACTGCTCACAACCAGAAGACACAAGTAAACCCACCTGACCTCCTGAAATTCTGTTCTGTCAGGTGTTCCTAACTTATACAAAGGACTTTAGGAGGACGAAGGACCTAAAAGTCAGGGGAAATGGTCCTAGGTCCAAGGAAATGTTTTAGATCAGCCTCAGTTTCTTAAATATTCTGCATTAACATCATCAGTTCCACGTCTGTGTGGAGCTGATCTTGAGGACTCCTTAATCAGCAGGCGGGTACAACAATAAAGTGTTTAATATTACAATACAGGCGAAAATTCAGACACCTTGTCATAGGCTCACCTTGTCCAGGGACCCAAGCATGCTGCCTTTCACCTCTCAGAGCCCTTCACCTAACCTACTGTGCAGCTGTCTCACCTTTAATATCACTGTTCCACAGGCAGCATGATGTCACAATGTTCCTTGTCAGTAGCCTGAACCATGAGCCTTTGCAACCCTGGCATAATCTACATACTTCCAATTGGTGAAGTCTTGGACCACAAATGCAGTGAAGAATAATGGATTGTTACTCTTCATGCATTTTTGCCCATTGGCTCAGATTTGAATGCTTACTGGCCATACGAGCATCTCTGCCAGGCCACTCTATGTCTAGAGACCGTAGATTTAGAGAGTTTATAAACATTGTAGGTTCATCAATGAAGTGTGCTCGCTTCGGCGGCACATATACTAAAATTGGAACGATACAGAGAAGATTAGCATGGCCCCTGCGCAAGGATGACACGCAAATTCGTGAAGCGTTCCATATTTTTACCAGCTTTCAGGAGAGAAATGTTCTATGTTTTCAAGACTAATTGAAATAATAAAGCAGGTTCCAGTGCTTTCCTCCTAATATCTATTTTTCAATTTGTCTCTCCTCAACATTTTTAATGTATTTACCTCGCAGTAATGAAGGTGCACTCTATGGCCAGCTGCATTTAGCAAGGAAGCCTGCAGGACTTCTGGGACTTTTCTTTCCCTTCTTCAGCCTCCCTGTCATTATTCTTCACAACCCCCAAATCTATACTGCTGCCAGCGATGCGTTGCTTTGTGGGAAGCAAGAGAAAGAGAAGGGGAGGGCCTATGCAAATGATGGCCTCAGGGCTGTCTGGGAGTCCCTTTTCAGCAGTACTGTTAAAATCCGCCTTGCAACCAGATTGGTCGGGTAAGCTGAAAAACACCAGGCATGATTGGGCACCAGGTCCTCTAGGCCCTTGGAGGACATATCGGCGCTGCATCCCTCAGTTTCTGAGGTCCAAGAAATGTTCACCCTCCACCCTAATAGAGAGGTCTTGGCCGATCGGGGCCGATCGGGGCAGAAGGGAGCAGGGCAAGATGCTCATGATCCTGCTCTAATAATGAACTGCCTTCCTCTCTCCTTACCTGTGGTTCTGCCTGGCTGCTTGGTTCCAGTTGTAGGCCTACATCCCACAGGCAATTTGCTTGTCCCTCTCACACATGTAAATGGGTCAGCACTCAAGTGCACACACCTGCCTGCACCCACAGACCCTCTCACACACACTTTTCTCAACAAGATTTTTTCCTAGTTTAGAGACTCAGAGACCCATGTTGAAATACAAAAGCAGCACACCACATGACGGCCTTCACATAGAATCCAGCAGCAAATGGGAAACTTTTAACTAGCCGTGGTCCTATTACTGCAGCCCTACCATGGAACGACTGCTGGATGAGTCCTGCTCGAGAATATTGAACCTACAACAAGTCTGAGGTAAATAAGAATTCCACATGAATACCATAAAACAGAGACCTATGACCCTTTCGAGCCAGATAGGAGTCGAACCTACAATCTTCTGATCCGTAGTCAGACGCGTTATCCATTGCGCCACTGGCCCCATGTAGGATTACCCATACTTTTGTCCTTAAGAGGACCAGAAGTTGTGTGTGTGTGTGTGTGTGTGTGTTTTAAAACACCATTCCATCAACCTTTTTAGCCACGTTTACTGCTCACAACCAGAAGACACAAGTAAACCCACCTGACCTCCTGAAATTCTGTTCTGTCAGGTGTTCCTAACTTATACAAAGGACTTTAGGAGGACGAAGGACCTAAAAGTCAGGGGAAATGGTCCTAGGTCCAAGGAAATGTTTTAGATCAGCCTCAGTTTCTTAAATATTCTGCATTAACATCATCAGTTCCACGTCTGTGTGGAGCTGATCTTGAGGACTCCTTAATCAGCAGGCGGGTACAACAATAAAGTGTTTAATATTACAATACAGGCGAAAATTCAGACACCTTGTCATAGGCTCACCTTGTCCAGGGACCCAAGCATGCTGCCTTTCACCTCTCAGAGCCCTTCACCTAACCTACTGTGCAGCTGTCTCACCTTTAATATCACTGTTCCACAGGCAGCATGATGTCACAATGTTCCTTGTCAGTAGCCTGAACCATGAGCCTTTGCAACCCTGGCATAATCTACATACTTCCAATTGGTGAAGTCTTGGACCACAAATGCAGTGAAGAATAATGGATTGTTACTCTTCATGCATTTTTGCCCATTGGCTCAGATTTGAATGCTTACTGGCCATACGAGCATCTCTGCCAGGCCACCCTATGTCTAGAGACCGTAGATTTAGAGAGTTTATAAACATTGTAGGTTCATCAATGAAGTGTGCTCGCTTCGGCGGCACATATACTAAAATTGGAACGATACAGAGAAGATTAGCATGGCCCCTGCGCAAGGATGACACACAAATTCGTGAAGCGTTCCATATTTTTACCAGCTTTCAGGAGAGAAATGTTCTATGTTTTCAAGACTAATTGAAATAATAAAGCAGGTTCCAGTGCTTTCCTCCTAATATCTATTTTTCAATTTGTCTCTCCTCAACATTTTTAATGTATTTACCTCGCAGTAATGAAGGTGCACTCTATGGCCAGCTGCATTTAGCAAGGAAGCCTGCAGGACTTCTGGGACTTTTCTTTCCCTTCTTCAGCCTCCCTGTCATTATTCTTCACAACCCCCAAATCTATACTGCTGCCAGCGATGCGTTGCTTTGTGGGAAGCAAGAGAAAGAGAAGGGGAGGGCCTATGCAAATGATGGCCTCAGGGCTGTCTGGGAGTCCCTTTTTAGCAGTACTGTTAAAATCCGCCTTGCAACCAGATTGGTCGGGTAAGCTGAAAAACACCAGGCATGATTGGGCACCAGGTCCTCTAGGCCCTTGGAGGACATATCGGCGCTGCATCCCTCAGTTTCTGAGGTCCAAGAAATGTTCACCCTCCACCCTAATAGAGAGGTCTTGGCCGATCGTGGCCGATCGGGGCAGAAGGGAGCAGGGCAAGATGCTCATGATCCTGCTCTAATAATGAACTGCCTTCCTCTCTCCTTACCTGTGGTTCTGCCTGGCTGCTTGGTTCCAGTTGTAGGCCTACATCCCACAGGCAATTTGCTTGTCCCTCTCACACATGTAAATGGGTCAGCACTCAAGTGCACACACCTGCCTGCACCCACAGACCCTCTCACACACACTTTTCTCAACAAGATTTTTTCCTAGTTTAGAGACTCAGAGACCCATGTTGAAATACAAAAGCAGCACACCACATGACGGCCTTCACATAGAATCCAGCAGCAAATGGGAAACTTTTAACTAGCCGTGGTCCTATTACTGCAGCCCTACCATGGAACGACTGCTGGATGAGTCCTGCTCGAGAATATTGAACCTACAACAAGTCTGAGGTAAATAAGAATTCCACAGGAATACCATAAAACAGGGACCTATGACCCTTTCGAGCCAGATAGGAGTCGAACCTACAATCTTCTGATCCGTAGTCAGACGCGTTATCCATTGCGCCACTGGCCCCATGTAGGATTACCCATACTTTTGTCCTTAAGAGGACCAGAAGTTGTGTGTGTGTGTGTGTGTGTGTGTTTTAAAACACCATTCCATCAACCTTTTTAGCCACGTTTACTGCTCACAACCAGAAGACACAAGTAAACCCACCTGACCTCCTGAAATTCTGTTCTGTCAGGTGTTCCTAACTTATACAAAGGACTTTAGGAGGACGAAGGACCTAAAAGTCAGGGGAAATGGTCCTAGGTCCAAGGAAATGTTTTAGATCAGCCTCAGTTTCTTAAATATTCTGCATTAACATCATCAGTTCCACGTCTGTGTGGAGCTGATCTTGAGGACTCCTTAATCAGCAGGCGGGTACAACAATAAAGTGTTTAATATTACAATACAGGCGAAAATTCAGACACCTTGTCATAGGCTCACCTTGTCCAGGGACCCAAGCATGCTGCCTTTCACCTCTCAGAGCCCTTCACCTAACCTACTGTGCAGCTGTCTCACCTTTAATATCACTGTTCCACAGGCAGCATGATGTCACAATGTTCCTTGTCAGTAGCCTGAACCATGAGCCTTTGCAACCCTGGCATAATCTACATACTTCCAATTGGTGAAGTCTTGGACCACAAATGCAGTGAAGAATAATGGATTGTTACTCTTCATGCATTTTTGCCCATTGGCTCAGATTTGAATGCTTACTGGCCATACGAGCATCTCTGCCAGGCCACTCTATGTCTAGAGACCGTAGATTTAGAGAGTTTATAAACATTGTAGGTTCATCAATGAAGTGTGCTCGCTTCGGCGGCACATATACTAAAATTGGAACGATACAGAGAAGATTAGCATGGCCCCTGCGCAAGGATGACACGCAAATTCGTGAAGCGTTCCATATTTTTACCAGCTTTCAGGAGAGAAATGTTCTATGTTTTCAAGACTAATTGAAATAATAAAGCAGGTTCCAGTGCTTTCCTCCTAATATCTATTTTTCAATTTGTCTCTCCTCAACATTTTTAATGTATTTACCTCGCAGTAATGAAGGTGCACTCTATGGCCAGCTGCATTTAGCAAGGAAGCCTGCAGGACTTCTGGGACTTTTCTTTCCCTTCTTCAGCCTCCCTGTCATTATTCTTCACAACCCCCAAATCTATACTGCTGCCAGCGATGCGTTGCTTTGTGGGAAGCAAGAGAAAGAGAAGGGGAGGGCCTATGCAAATGATGGCCTCAGGGCTGTCTGGGAGTCCCTTTTCAGCAGTACTGTTAAAATCCGCCTTGCAACCAGATTGGTCGGGTAAGCTGAAAAACACCAGGCATGATTGGGCACCAGGTCCTCTAGGCCCTTGGAGGACATATCGGCGCTGCATCCCTCAGTTTCTGAGGTCCAAGAAATGTTCACCCTCCACCCTAATAGAGAGGTCTTGGCCGATCGGGGCCGATCGGGGCAGAAGGGAGCAGGGCAAGATGCTCATGATCCTGCTCTAATAATGAACTGCCTTCCTCTCTCCTTACCTGTGGTTCTGCCTGGCTGCTTGGTTCCAGTTGTAGGCCTACATCCCACAGGCAATTTGCTTGTCCCTCTCACACATGTAAATGGGTCAGCACTCAAGTGCACACACCTGCCTGCACCCACAGACCCTCTCACACACACTTTTCTCAACAAGATTTTTTCCTAGTTTAGAGACTCAGAGACCCATGTTGAAATACAAAAGCAGCACACCACATGACGGCCTTCACATAGAATCCAGCAGCAAATGGGAAACTTTTAACTAGCCGTGGTCCTATTACTGCAGCCCTACCATGGAACGACTGCTGGATGAGTCCTGCTCGAGAATATTGAACCTACAACAAGTCTGAGGTAAATAAGAATTCCACATGAATACCATAAAACAGAGACCTATGACCCTTTCGAGCCAGATAGGAGTCGAACCTACAATCTTCTGATCCGTAGTCAGACGCGTTATCCATTGCGCCACTGGCCCCATGTAGGATTACCCATACTTTTGTCCTTAAGAGGACCAGAAGTTGTGTGTGTGTGTGTGTGTGTGTGTTTTAAAACACCATTCCATCAACCTTTTTAGCCACGTTTACTGCTCACAACCAGAAGACACAAGTAAACCCACCTGACCTCCTGAAATTCTGTTCTGTCAGGTGTTCCTAACTTATACAAAGGACTTTAGGAGGACGAAGGACCTAAAAGTCAGGGGAAATGGTCCTAGGTCCAAGGAAATGTTTTAGATCAGCCTCAGTTTCTTAAATATTCTGCATTAACATCATCAGTTCCACGTCTGTGTGGAGCTGATCTTGAGGACTCCTTAATCAGCAGGCGGGTACAACAATAAAGTGTTTAATATTACAATACAGGCGAAAATTCAGACACCTTGTCATAGGCTCACCTTGTCCAGGGACCCAAGCATGCTGCCTTTCACCTCTCAGAGCCCTTCACCTAACCTACTGTGCAGCTGTCTCACCTTTAATATCACTGTTCCACAGGCAGCATGATGTCACAATGTTCCTTGTCAGTAGCCTGAACCATGAGCCTTTGCAACCCTGGCATAATCTACATACTTCCAATTGGTGAAGTCTTGGACCACAAATGCAGTGAAGAATAATGGATTGTTACTCTTCATGCATTTTTGCCCATTGGCTCAGATTTGAATGCTTACTGGCCATACGAGCATCTCTGCCAGGCCACCCTATGTCTAGAGACCGTAGATTTAGAGAGTTTATAAACATTGTAGGTTCATCAATGAAGTGTGCTCGCTTCGGCGGCACATATACTAAAATTGGAACGATACAGAGAAGATTAGCATGGCCCCTGCGCAAGGATGACACACAAATTCGTGAAGCGTTCCATATTTTTACCAGCTTTCAGGAGAGAAATGTTCTATGTTTTCAAGACTAATTGAAATAATAAAGCAGGTTCCAGTGCTTTCCTCCTAATATCTATTTTTCAATTTGTCTCTCCTCAACATTTTTAATGTATTTACCTCGCAGTAATGAAGGTGCACTCTATGGCCAGCTGCATTTAGCAAGGAAGCCTGCAGGACTTCTGGGACTTTTCTTTCCCTTCTTCAGCCTCCCTGTCATTATTCTTCACAACCCCCAAATCTATACTGCTGCCAGCGATGCGTTGCTTTGTGGGAAGCAAGAGAAAGAGAAGGGGAGGGCCTATGCAAATGATGGCCTCAGGGCTGTCTGGGAGTCCCTTTTTAGCAGTACTGTTAAAATCCGCCTTGCAACCAGATTGGTCGGGTAAGCTGAAAAACACCAGGCATGATTGGGCACCAGGTCCTCTAGGCCCTTGGAGGACATATCGGCGCTGCATCCCTCAGTTTCTGAGGTCCAAGAAATGTTCACCCTCCACCCTAATAGAGAGGTCTTGGCCGATCGTGGCCGATCGGGGCAGAAGGGAGCAGGGCAAGATGCTCATGATCCTGCTCTAATAATGAACTGCCTTCCTCTCTCCTTACCTGTGGTTCTGCCTGGCTGCTTGGTTCCAGTTGTAGGCCTACATCCCACAGGCAATTTGCTTGTCCCTCTCACACATGTAAATGGGTCAGCACTCAAGTGCACACACCTGCCTGCACCCACAGACCCTCTCACACACACTTTTCTCAACAAGATTTTTTCCTAGTTTAGAGACTCAGAGACCCATGTTGAAATACAAAAGCAGCACACCACATGACGGCCTTCACATAGAATCCAGCAGCAAATGGGAAACTTTTAACTAGCCGTGGTCCTATTACTGCAGCCCTACCATGGAACGACTGCTGGATGAGTCCTGCTCGAGAATATTGAACCTACAACAAGTCTGAGGTAAATAAGAATTCCACAGGAATACCATAAAACAGGGACCTATGACCCTTTCGAGCCAGATAGGAGTCGAACCTACAATCTTCTGATCCGTAGTCAGACGCGTTATCCATTGCGCCACTGGCCCCATGTAGGATTACCCATACTTTTGTCCTTAAGAGGACCAGAAGTTGTGTGTGTGTGTGTGTGTGTGTGTTTTAAAACACCATTCCATCAACCTTTTTAGCCACGTTTACTGCTCACAACCAGAAGACACAAGTAAACCCACCTGACCTCCTGAAATTCTGTTCTGTCAGGTGTTCCTAACTTATACAAAGGACTTTAGGAGGACGAAGGACCTAAAAGTCAGGGGAAATGGTCCTAGGTCCAAGGAAATGTTTTAGATCAGCCTCAGTTTCTTAAATATTCTGCATTAACATCATCAGTTCCACGTCTGTGTGGAGCTGATCTTGAGGACTCCTTAATCAGCAGGCGGGTACAACAATAAAGTGTTTAATATTACAATACAGGCGAAAATTCAGACACCTTGTCATAGGCTCACCTTGTCCAGGGACCCAAGCATGCTGCCTTTCACCTCTCAGAGCCCTTCACCTAACCTACTGTGCAGCTGTCTCACCTTTAATATCACTGTTCCACAGGCAGCATGATGTCACAATGTTCCTTGTCAGTAGCCTGAACCATGAGCCTTTGCAACCCTGGCATAATCTACATACTTCCAATTGGTGAAGTCTTGGACCACAAATGCAGTGAAGAATAATGGATTGTTACTCTTCATGCATTTTTGCCCATTGGCTCAGATTTGAATGCTTACTGGCCATACGAGCATCTCTGCCAGGCCACCCTATGTCTAGAGACCGTAGATTTAGAGAGTTTATAAACATTGTAGGTTCATCAATGAAGTGTGCTCGCTTCGGCGGCACATATACTAAAATTGGAACGATACAGAGAAGATTAGCATGGCCCCTGCGCAAGGATGACACGCAAATTCGTGAAGCGTTCCATATTTTTACCAGCTTTCAGGAGAGAAATGTTCTATGTTTTCAAGACTAATTGAAATAATAAAGCAGGTTCCAGTGCTTTCCTCCTAATATCTATTTTTCAATTTGTCTCTCCTCAACATTTTTAATGTATTTACCTCGCAGTAATGAAGGTGCACTCTATGGCCAGCTGCATTTAGCAAGGAAGCCTGCAGGACTTCTGGGACTTTTCTTTCCCTTCTTCAGCCTCCCTGTCATTATTCTTCACAACCCCCAAATCTATACTGCTGCCAGCGATGCGTTGCTTTGTGGGAAGCAAGAGAAAGAGAAGGGGAGGGCCTATGCAAATGATGGCCTCAGGGCTGTCTGGGAGTCCCTTTTCAGCAGTACTGTTAAAATCCGCCTTGCAACCAGATTGGTCGGGTAAGCTGAAAAACACCAGGCATGATTGGGCACCAGGTCCTCTAGGCCCTTGGAGGACATATCGGCGCTGCATCCCTCAGTTTCTGAGGTCCAAGAAATGTTCACCCTCCACCCTAATAGAGAGGTCTTGGCCGATCGTGGCCGATCGGGGCAGAAGGGAGCAGGGCAAGATGCTCATGATCCTGCTCTAATAATGAACTGCCTTCCTCTCTCCTTACCTGTGGTTCTGCCTGGCTGCTTGGTTCCAGTTGTAGGCCTACATCCCACAGGCAATTTGCTTGTCCCTCTCACACATGTAAATGGGTCAGCACTCAAGTGCACACACCTGCCTGCACCCACAGACCCTCTCACACACACTTTTCTCAACAAGATTTTTTCCTAGTTTAGAGACTCAGAGACCCATGTTGAAATACAAAAGCAGCACACCACATGACGGCCTTCACATAGAATCCAGCAGCAAATGGGAAACTTTTAACTAGCCGTGGTCCTATTACTGCAGCCCTACCATGGAACGACTGCTGGATGAGTCCTGCTCGAGAATATTGAACCTACAACAAGTCTGAGGTAAATAAGAATTCCACAGGAATACCATAAAACAGGGACCTATGACCCTTTCGAGCCAGATAGGAGTCGAACCCATAATCTTCTGATCCGTAGTCAGACGCGTTATCCATTGCGCCACTGGCCCCATGTAGGATTACCCATACTTTTGTCCTTAAGAGGACCAGAAGTTGTGTGTGTGTGTGTGTGTGTGTTTTAAAACACCATTCCATCAACCTTTTTAGCCACGTTTACTGCTCACAACCAGAAGACACAAGTAAACCCACCTGACCTCCTGAAATTCTGTTCTGTCAGGTGTTCCTAACTTATACAAAGGACTTTAGGAGGACGAAGGACCTAAAAGTCAGGGGAAATGGTCCTAGGTCCAAGGAAATGTTTTAGATCAGCCTCAGTTTCTTAAATATTCTGCATTAACATCATCAGTTCCACGTCTGTGTGGAGCTGATCTTGAGGACTCCTTAATCAGCAGGCGGGTACAACAATAAAGTGTTTAATATTACAATACAGGCGAAAATTCAGACACCTTGTCATAGGCTCACCTTGTCCAGGGACCCAAGCATGCTGCCTTTCACCTCTCAGAGCCCTTCACCTAACCTACTGTGCAGCTGTCTCACCTTTAATATCACTGTTCCACAGGCAGCATGATGTCACAATGTTCCTTGTCAGTAGCCTGAACCATGAGCCTTTGCAACCCTGGCATAATCTACATACTTCCAATTGGTGAAGTCTTGGACCACAAATGCAGTGAAGAATAATGGATTGTTACTCTTCATGCATTTTTGCCCATTGGCTCAGATTTGAATGCTTACTGGCCATACGAGCATCTCTGCCAGGCCACCCTATGTCTAGAGACCGTAGATTTAGAGAGTTTATAAACATTGTAGGTTCATCAATGAAGTGTGCTCGCTTCGGCGGCACATATACTAAAATTGGAACGATACAGAGAAGATTAGCATGGCCCCTGCGCAAGGATGACACGCAAATTCGTGAAGCGTTCCATATTTTTACCAGCTTTCAGGAGAGAAATGTTCTATGTTTTCAAGACTAATTGAAATAATAAAGCAGGTTCCAGTGCTTTCCTCCTAATATCTATTTTTCAATTTGTCTCTCCTCAACATTTTTAATGTATTTACCTCGCAGTAATGAAGGTGCACTCTATGGCCAGCTGCATTTAGCAAGGAAGCCTGCAGGACTTCTGGGACTTTTCTTTCCCTTCTTCAGCCTCCCTGTCATTATTCTTCACAACCCCCAAATCTATACTGCTGCCAGCGATGCGTTGCTTTGTGGGAAGCAAGAGAAAGAGAAGGGGAGGGCCTATGCAAATGATGGCCTCAGGGCTGTCTGGGAGTCCCTTTTCAGCAGTACTGTTAAAATCCGCCTTGCAACCAGATTGGTCGGGTAAGCTGAAAAACACCAGGCATGATTGGGCGCCAGGTCCTCTAGGCCCTTGGAGGACATATCGGCGCTGCATCCCTCAGTTTCTGAGGTCCAAGAAATGTTCACCCTCCACCCTAATAGAGAGGTCTTGGCCGATCGGGGCCGATCGGGGCAGAAGGGAGCAGGGCAAGATGCTCATGATCCTGCTCTAATAATGAACTGCCTTCCTCTCTCCTTACCTGTGGTTCTGCCTGGCTGCTTGGTTCCAGTTGTAGGCCTACATCCCACAGGCAATTTGCTTGTCCCTCTCACACATGTAAATGGGTCAGCACTCAAGTGCACACACCTGCCTGCACCCACAGACCCTCTCACACACACTTTTCTCAACAAGATTTTTTCCTAGTTTAGAGACTCAGAGACCCATGTTGAAATACAAAAGCAGCACACCACATGACGGCCTTCACATAGAATCCAGCAGCAAATGGGAAACTTTTAACTAGCCGTGGTCCTATTACTGCAGCCCTACCATGGAACGACTGCTGGATGAGTCCTGCTCGAGAATATTGAACCTACAACAAGTCTGAGGTAAATAAGAATTCCACAGGAATACCATAAAACAGGGACCTATGACCCTTTCGAGCCAGATAGGAGTCGAACCTACAATCTTCTGATCCGTAGTCAGACGCGTTATCCATTGCGCCACTGGCCCCATGTAGGATTACCCATACTTTTGTCCTTAAGAGGACCAGAAGTTGTGTGTGTGTGTGTGTGTGTGTTTTAAAACACCATTCCATCAACCTTTTTAGCCACGTTTACTGCTCACAACCAGAAGACACAAGTAAACCCACCTGACCTCCTGAAATTCTGTTCTGTCAGGTGTTCCTAACTTATACAAAGGACTTTAGGAGGACGAAGGACCTAAAAGTCAGGGGAAATGGTCCTAGGTCCAAGGAAATGTTTTAGATCAGCCTCAGTTTCTTAAATATTCTGCATTAACATCATCAGTTCCACGTCTGTGTGGAGCTGATCTTGAGGACTCCTTAATCAGCAGGCGGGTACAACAATAAAGTGTTTAATATTACAATACAGGCAAAAATTCAGACACCTTGTCATAGGCTCACCTTGTCCAGGGACCCAAGCATGCTGCCTTTCACCTCTCAGAGCCCTTCACCTAACCTACTGTGCAGCTGTCTCACCTTTAATATCACTGTTCCACAGGCAGCATGATGTCACAATGTTCCTTGTCAGTAGCCTGAACCATGAGCCTTTGCAACCCTGGCATAATCTACATACTTCCAATTGGTGAAGTCTTGGACCACAAATGCAGTGAAGAATAATGGATTGTTACTCTTCATGCATTTTTGCCCATTGGCTCAGATTTGAATGCTTACTGGCCATACGAGCATCTCTGCCAGGCCACCCTATGTCTAGAGACCGTAGATTTAGAGAGTTTATAAACATTGTAGGTTCATCAATGAAGTGTGCTCGCTTCGGCGGCACATATACTAAAATTGGAACGATACAGAGAAGATTAGCATGGCCCCTGCGCAAGGATGACACGCAAATTCGTGAAGCGTTCCATATTTTTACCAGCTTTCAGGAGAGAAATGTTCTATGTTTTCAAGACTAATTGAAATAATAAAGCAGGTTCCAGTGCTTTCCTCCTAATATCTATTTTTCAATTTGTCTCTCCTCAACATTTTTAATGTATTTACCTCGCAGTAATGAAGGTGCACTCTATGGCCAGCTGCATTTAGCAAGGAAGCCTGCAGGACTTCTGGGACTTTTCTTTCCCTTCTTCAGCCTCCCTGTCATTATTCTTCACAACCCCCAAATCTATACTGCTGCCAGCGATGCGTTGCTTTGTGGGAAGCAAGAGAAAGAGAAGGGGAGGGCCTATGCAAATGATGGCCTCAGGGCTGTCTGGGAGTCCCTTTTCAGCAGTACTGTTAAAATCCGCCTTGCAACCAGATTGGTCGGGTAAGCTGAAAAACACCAGGCATGATTGGGCACCAGGTCCTCTAGGCCCTTGGAGGACATATCGGCGCTGCATCCCTCAGTTTCTGAGGTCCAAGAAATGTTCACCCTCCACCCTAATAGAGAGGTCTTGGCCGATCGTGGCCGATCGGGGCAGAAGGGAGCAGGGCAAGATGCTCATGATCCTGCTCTAATAATGAACTGCCTTCCTCTCTCCTTACCTGTTGTTCTGCCTGGCTGCTTGGTTCCAGTTGTAGGCCTACATCCCACAGGCAATTTGCTTGTCCCTCTCACACATGTAAATGGGTCAGCACTCAAGTGCACACACCTGCCTGCACCCACAGACCCTCTCACACACACTTTTCTCAACAAGATTTTTTCCTAGTTTAGAGACTCAGAGACCCATGTTGAAATACAAAAGCAGCACACCACATGACGGCCTTCACATAGAATCCAGCAGCAAATGGGAAACTTTTAACTAGCCGTGGTCCTATTACTGCAGCCCTACCATGGAACGACTGCTGGATGAGTCCTGCTCGAGAATATTGAACCTACAACAAGTCTGAGGTAAATAAGAATTCCACAGGAATACCATAAAACAGGGACCTATGACCCTTTCGAGCCAGATAGGAGTCGAACCTACAATCTTCTGATCCGTAGTCAGACGCGTTATCCATTGCGCCACTGGCCCCATGTAGGATTACCCATACTTTTGTCCTTAAGAGGACCAGAAGTTGTGTGTGTGTGTGTGTGTTTTAAAACACCATTCCATCAACCTTTTTAGCCACGTTTACTGCTCACAACCAGAAGACACAAGTAAACCCACCTGACCTCCTGAAATTCTGTTCTGTCAGGTGTTCCTAACTTATACAAAGGACTTTAGGAGGACGAAGGACCTAAAAGTCAGGGGAAATGGTCCTAGGTCCAAGGAAATGTTTTAGATCAGCCTCAGTTTCTTAAATATTCTGCATTAACATCATCAGTTCCACGTCTGTGTGGAGCTGATCTTGAGGACTCCTTAATCAGCAGGCGGGTACAACAATAAAGTGTTTAATATTACAATACAGGCGAAAATTCAGACACCTTGTCATAGGCTCACCTTGTCCAGGGACCCAAGCATGCTGCCTTTCACCTCTCAGAGCCCTTCACCTAACCTACTGTGCAGCTGTCTCACCTTTAATATCACTGTTCCACAGGCAGCATGATGTCACAATGTTCCTTGTCAGTAGCCTGAACCATGAGCCTTTGCAACCCTGGCATAATCTACATACTTCCAATTGGTGAAGTCTTGGACCACAAATGCAGTGAAGAATAATGGATTGTTACTCTTCATGCATTTTTGCCCATTGGCTCAGATTTGAATGCTTACTGGCCATACGAGCATCTCTGCCAGGCCACCCTATGTCTAGAGACCGTAGATTTAGAGAGTTTATAAACATTGTAGGTTCATCAATGAAGTGTGCTCGCTTCGGCGGCACATATACTAAAATTGGAACGATACAGAGAAGATTAGCATGGCCCCTGCGCAAGGATGACACGCAAATTCGTGAAGCGTTCCATATTTTTACCAGCTTTCAGGAGAGAAATGTTCTATGTTTTCAAGACTAATTGAAATAATAAAGCAGGTTCCAGTGCTTTCCTCCTAATATCTATTTTTCAATTTGTCTCTCCTCAACATTTTTAATGTATTTACCTCGCAGTAATGAAGGTGCACTCTATGGCCAGCTGCATTTAGCAAGGAAGCCTGCAGGACTTCTGGGACTTTTCTTTCCCTTCTTCAGCCTCCCTGTCATTATTCTTCACAACCCCCAAATCTATACTGCTGCCAGCGATGCGTTGCTTTGTGGGAAGCAAGAGAAAGAGAAGGGGAGGGCCTATGCAAATGATGGCCTCAGGGCTGTCTGGGAGTCCCTTTTCAGCAGTACTGTTAAAATCCGCCTTGCAACCAGATTGGTCGGGTAAGCTGAAAAACACCAGGCATGATTGGGCACCAGGTCCTCTAGGCCCTTGGAGGACATATCGGCGCTGCATCCCTCAGTTTCTGAGGTCCAAGAAATGTTCACCCTCCACCCTAATAGAGAGGTCGTGGCCGATCGTGGCCGATCGGGGCAGAAGGGAGCAGGGCAAGATGCTCATGATCCTGCTCTAATAATGAACTGCCTTCCTCTCTCCTTACCTGTGGTTCTGCCTGGCTGCTTGGTTCCAGTTGTAGGCCTACATCCCACAGGCAATTTGCTTGTCCCTCTCACACATGTAAATGGGTCAGCACTCAAGTGCACACACCTGCCTGCACCCACAGACCCTCTCACACACACTTTTCTCAACAAGATTTTTTCCTAGTTTAGAGACTCAGAGACCCATGTTGAAATACAAAAGCAGCACACCACATGACGGCCTTCACATAGAATCCAGCAGCAAATGGGAAACTTTTAACTAGCCGTGGTCCTATTACTGCAGCCCTACCATGGAACGACTGCTGGATGAGTCCTGCTCGAGAATATTGAACCTACAACAAGTCTGAGGTAAATAAGAATTCCACAGGAATACCATAAAACAGGGACCTATGACCCTTTCGAGCCAGATAGGAGTCGAACCTACAATCTTCTGATCCGTAGTCAGACGCGTTATCCATTGCGCCACTGGCCCCATGTAGGATTACCCATACTTTTGTCCTTAAGAGGACCAGAAGTTGTGTGTGTGTGTGTGTGTGTTTTAAAACACCATTCCATCAACCTTTTTAGCCACGTTTACTGCTCACAACCAGAAGACACAAGTAAACCCACCTGACCTCCTGAAATTCTGTTCTGTCAGGTGTTCCTAACTTATACAAAGGACTTTAGGAGGACGAAGGACCTAAAAGTCAGGGGAAATGGTCCTAGGTCCAAGGAAATGTTTTAGATCAGCCTCAGTTTCTTAAATATTCTGCATTAACATCATCAGTTCCACGTCTGTGTGGAGCTGATCTTGAGGACTCCTTAATCAGCAGGCGGGTACAACAATAAAGTGTTTAATATTACAATACAGGCGAAAATTCAGACACCTTGTCATAGGCTCACCTTGTCCAGGGACCCAAGCATGCTGCCTTTCACCTCTCAGAGCCCTTCACCTAACCTACTGTGCAGCTGTCTCACCTTTAATATCACTGTTCCACAGGCAGCATGATGTCACAATGTTCCTTGTCAGTAGCCTGAACCATGAGCCTTTGCAACCCTGGCATAATCTACATACTTCCAATTGGTGAAGTCTTGGACCACAAATGCAGTGAAGAATAATGGATTGTTACTCTTCATGCATTTTTGCCCATTGGCTCAGATTTGAATGCTTACTGGCCATACGAGCATCTCTGCCAGGCCACCCTATGTCTAGAGACCGTAGATTTAGAGAGTTTATAAACATTGTAGGTTCATCAATGAAGTGTGCTCGCTTCGGCGGCACATATACTAAAATTGGAACGATACAGAGAAGATTAGCATGGCCCCTGCGCAAGGATGACACGCAAATTCGTGAAGCGTTCCATATTTTATACCAGCTTTCAGGAGAGAAATGTTCTATGTTTTCAAGACTAATTGAAATAATAAAGCAGGTTCCAGTGCTTTCCTCCTAATATCTATTTTTCAATTTGTCTCTCCTCAACATTTTTAATGTATTTACCTCGCAGTAATGAAGGTGCACTCTATGGCCAGCTGCATTTAGCAAGGAAGCCTGCAGGACTTCTGGGACTTTTCTTTCCCTTCTTCAGCCTCCCTGTCATTATTCTTCACAACCCCCAAATCTATACTGCTGCCAGCGATGCGTTGCTTTGTGGGAAGCAAGAGAAAGAGAAGGGGAGGGCCTATGCAAATGATGGCCTCAGGGCTGTCTGGGAGTCCCTTTTCAGCAGTACTGTTAAAATCCGCCTTGCAACCAGATTGGTCGGGTAAGCTGAAAAACACCAGGCATGATTGGGCGCCAGGTCCTCTAGGCCCTTGGAGGACATATCGGCGCTGCATCCCTCAGTTTCTGAGGTCCAAGAAATGTTCACCCTCCACCCTAATAGAGAGGTCTTGGCCGATCGTGGCCGATCGGGGCAGAAGGGAGCAGGGCAAGATGCTCATGATCCTGCTCTAATAATGAACTGCCTTCCTCTCTCCTTACCTGTGGTTCTGCCTGGCTGCTTGGTTCCAGTTGTAGGCCTACATCCCACAGGCAATTTGCTTGTCCCTCTCACACATGTAAATGGGTCAGCACTCAAGTGCACACACCTGCCTGCACCCACAGACCCTCTCACACACACTTTTCTCAACAAGATTTTTTCCTAGTTTAGAGACTCAGAGACCCATGTTGAAATACAAAAGCAGCACACCACATGACGGCCTTCACATAGAATCCAGCAGCAAATGGGAAACTTTTAACTAGCCGTGGTCCTATTACTGCAGCCCGACCATGGAACGACTGCTGGATGAGTCCTGCTCGAGAATATTGAACCTACAACAAGTCTGAGGTAAATAAGAATTCCACAGGAATACCATAAAACAGGGACCTATGACCCTTTCGAGCCAGATAGGAGTCGAACCCACAATCTTCTGATCCGTAGTCAGACGCGTTATCCATTGCGCCACTGGCCCCATGTAGGATTACCCATACTTTTGTCCTTAAGAGGACCAGAAGTTGTGTGTGTGTGTGTGTGTGTGTGTGTTTTAAAACACCATTCCATCAACCTTTTTAGCCACGTTTACTGCTCACAACCAGAAGACACAAGTAAACCCACCTGACCTCCTGAAATTCTGTTCTGTCAGGTGTTCCTAACTTATACAAAGGACTTTAGGAGGACGAAGGACCTAAAAGTCAGGGGAAATGGTCCTAGGTCCAAGGAAATGTTTTAGATCAGCCTCAGTTTCTTAAATATTCTGCATTAACATCATCAGTTCCACGTCTGTGTGGAGCTGATCTTGAGGACTCCTTAATCAGCAGGCGGGTACAACAATAAAGTGTTTAATATTACAATACAGGCGAAAATTCAGACACCTTGTCATAGGCTCACCTTGTCCAGGGACCCAAGCATGCTGCCTTTCACCTCTCAGAGCCCTTCACCTAACCTACTGTGCAGCTGTCTCACCTTTAATATCACTGTTCCACAGGCAGCATGATGTCACAATGTTCCTTGTCAGTAGCCTGAACCATGAGCCTTTGCAACCCTGGCATAATCTACATACTTCCAATTGGTGAAGTCTTGGACCACAAATGCAGTGAAGAATAATGGATTGTTACTCTTCATGCATTTTTGCCCATTGGCTCAGATTTGAATGCTTACTGGCCATACGAGCATCTCTGCCAGGCCACCCTATGTCTAGAGACCGTAGATTTAGAGAGTTTATAAACATTGTAGGTTCATCAATGAAGTGTGCTCGCTTCGGCGGCACATATACTAAAATTGGAACGATACAGAGAAGATTAGCATGGCCCCTGCGCAAGGATGACACGCAAATTCGTGAAGCGTTCCATATTTTTACCAGCTTTCAGGAGAGAAATGTTCTATGTTTTCAAGACTAATTGAAATAATAAAGCAGGTTCCAGTGCTTTCCTCCTAATATCTATTTTTCAATTTGTCTCTCCTCAACATTTTTAATGTATTTACCTCGCAGTAATGAAGGTGCACTCTATGGCCAGCTGCATTTAGCAAGGAAGCCTGCAGGACTTCTGGGACTTTTCTTTCCCTTCTTCAGCCTCCCTGTCATTATTCTTCACAACCCCCAAATCTATACTGCTGCCAGCGATGCGTTGCTTTGTGGGAAGCAAGAGAAAGAGAAGGGGAGGGCCTATGCAAATGATGGCCTCAGGGCTATCTGGGAGTCCCTTTTCAGCAGTACTGTTAAAATCCGCCTTGCAACCAGATTGGTCGGGTAAGCTGAAAAACACCAGGCATGATTGGGCGCCAGGTCCTCTAGGCCCTTGGAGGACATATCGGCGCTGCATCCCTCAGTTTCTGAGGTCCAAGAAATGTTCACCCTCCACCCTAATAGAGAGGTCTTGGCCGATCGGGGCCGATCGGGGCAGAAGGGAGCAGGGCAAGATGCTCATGATCCTGCTCTAATAATGAACTGCCTTCCTCTCTCCTTACCTGTGGTTCTGCCTGGCTGCTTGGTTCCAGTTGTAGGCCTACATCCCACAGGCAATTTGCTTGTCCCTCTCACACATGTAAATGGGTCAGCACTCAAGTGCACACACCTGCCTGCACCCACAGACCCTCTCACACACACTTTTCTCAACAAGATTTTTTCCTAGTTTAGAGACTCAGAGACCCATGTTGAAATACAAAAGCAGCACACCACATGACGGCCTTCACATAGAATCCAGCAGCAAATGGGAAACTTTTAACTAGCCGTGGTCCTATTACTGCAGCCCTACCATGGAACGACTGCTGGATGAGTCCTGCTCGAGAATATTGAACCTACAACAAGTCTGAGGTAAATAAGAATTCCACAGGAATACCATAAAACAGGGACCTATGACCCTTTCGAGCCAGATAGGAGTCGAACCTACAATCTTCTGATCCGTAGTCAGACGCGTTATCCATTGCGCCACTGGCCCCATGTAGGATTACCCATACTTTTGTCCTTAAGAGGACCAGAAGTTGTGTGTGTGTGTGTGTGTGTGTGTGTTTTAAAACACCATTCCATCAACCTTTTTAGCCACGTTTACTGCTCACAACCAGAAGACACAAGTAAACCCACCTGACCTCCTGAAATTCTGTTCTGTCAGGTGTTCCTAACTTATACAAAGGACTTTAGGAGGACGAAGGACCTAAAAGTCAGGGGAAATGGTCCTAGGTCCAAGGAAATGTTTTAGATCAGCCTCAGTTTCTTAAATATTCTGCATTAACATCATCAGTTCCACGTCTGTGTGGAGCTGATCTTGAGGACTCCTTAATCAGCAGGCGGGTACAACAATAAAGTGTTTAATATTACAATACAGGCGAAAATTCAGACACCTTGTCATAGGCTCACCTTGTCCAGGGACCCAAGCATGCTGCCTTTCACCTCTCAGAGCCCTTCACCTAACCTACTGTGCAGCTGTCTCACCTTTAATATCACTGTTCCACAGGCAGCATGATGTCACAATGTTCCTTGTCAGTAGCCTGAACCATGAGCCTTTGCAACCCTGGCATAATCTACATACTTCCAATTGGTGAAGTCTTGGACCACAAATGCAGTGAAGAATAATGGATTGTTACTCTTCATGCATTTTTGCCCATTGGCTCAGATTTGAATGCTTACTGGCCATACGAGCATCTCTGCCAGGCCACCCTATGTCTAGAGACCGTAGATTTAGAGAGTTTATAAACATTGTAGGTTCATCAATGAAGTGTGCTCGCTTCGGCGGCACATATACTAAAATTGGAACGATACAGAGAAGATTAGCATGGCCCCTGCGCAAGGATGACACGCAAATTCGTGAAGCGTTCCATATTTTTACCAGCTTTCAGGAGAGAAATGTTCTATGTTTTCAAGACTAATTGAAATAATAAAGCAGGTTCCAGTGCTTTCCTCCTAATATCTATTTTTCAATTTGTCTCTCCTCAACATTTTTAATGTATTTACCTCGCAGTAATGAAGGTGCACTCTATGGCCAGCTGCATTTAGCAAGGAAGCCTGCAGGACTTCTGGGACTTTTCTTTCCCTTCTTCAGCCTCCCTGTCATTATTCTTCACAACCCCCAAATCTATACTGCTGCCAGCGATGCGTTGCTTTGTGGGAAGCAAGAGAAAGAGAAGGGGAGGGCCTATGCAAATGATGGCCTCAGGGCTGTCTGGGAGTCCCTTTTCAGCAGTACTGTTAAAATCCGCCTTGCAACCAGATTGGTCGGGTAAGCTGAAAAACACCAGGCATGATTGGGCGCCAGGTCCTCTAGGCCCTTGGAGGACATATCGGCGCTGCATCCCTCAGTTTCTGAGGTCCAAGAAATGTTCACCCTCCACCCTAATAGAGAGGTCTTGGCCGATCGGGGCCGATCGGGGCAGAAGGGAGCAGGGCAAGATGCTCATGATCCTGCTCTAATAATGAACTGCCTTCCTCTCTCCTTACCTGTGGTTCTGCCTGGCTGCTTGGTTCCAGTTGTAGGCCTACATCCCACAGGCAATTTGCTTGTCCCTCTCACACATGTAAATGGGTCAGCACTCAAGTGCACACACCTGCCTGCACCCACAGACCCTCTCACACACACTTTTCTCAACAAGATTTTTTCCTAGTTTAGAGACTCAGAGACCCATGTTGAAATACAAAAGCAGCACACCACATGACGGCCTTCACATAGAATCCAGCAGCAAATGGGAAACTTTTAACTAGCCGTGGTCCTATTACTGCAGCCCTACCATGGAACGACTGCTGGATGAGTCCTGCTCGAGAATATTGAACCTACAACAAGTCTGAGGTAAATAAGAATTCCACAGGAATACCATAAAACAGGGACCTATGACCCTTTCGAGCCAGATAGGAGTCGAACCTACAATTTTCTGATCCGTAGTCAGACGCGTTATCCATTGCGCCACTGGCCCCATGTAGGATTACCCATACTTTTGTCCTTAAGAGGACCAGAAGTTGTGTGTGTGTGTGTGTGTGTGTTTTAAAACACCATTCCATCAACCTTTTTAGCCACGTTTACTGCTCACAACCAGAAGACACAAGTAAACCCACCTGACCTCCTGAAATTCTGTTCTGTCAGGTGTTCCTAACTTATACAAAGGACTTTAGGAGGACGAAGGACCTAAAAGTCAGGGGAAATGGTCCTAGGTCCAAGGAAATGTTTTAGATCAGCCTCAGTTTCTTAAATATTCTGCATTAACATCATCAGTTCCACGTCTGTGTGGAGCTGATCTTGAGGACTCCTTAATCAGCAGGCGGGTACAACAATAAAGTGTTTAATATTACAATACAGGCGAAAATTCAGACACCTTGTCATAGGCTCACCTTGTCCAGGGACCCAAGCATGCTGCCTTTCACCTCTCAGAGCCCTTCACCTAACCTACTGTGCAGCTGTCTCACCTTTAATATCACTGTTCCACAGGCAGCATGATGTCACAATGTTCCTTGTCAGTAGCCTGAACCATGAGCCTTTGCAACCCTGGCATAATCTACATACTTCCAATTGGTGAAGTCTTGGACCACAAATGCAGTGAAGAATAATGGATTGTTACTCTTCATGCATTTTTGCCCATTGGCTCAGATTTGAATGCTTACTGGCCATACGAGCATCTCTGCCAGGCCACCCTATGTCTAGAGACCGTAGATTTAGAGAGTTTATAAACATTGTAGGTTCATCAATGAAGTGTGCTCGCTTCGGCGGCACATATACTAAAATTGGAACGATACAGAGAAGATTAGCATGGCCCCTGCGCAAGGATGACACGCAAATTCGTGAAGCGTTCCATATTTTTACCAGCTTTCAGGAGAGAAATGTTCTATGTTTTCAAGACTAATTGAAATAATAAAGCAGGTTCCAGTGCTTTCCTCCTAATATCTATTTTTCAATTTGTCTCTCCTCAACATTTTTAATGTATTTACCTCGCAGTAATGAAGGTGCACTCTATGGCCAGCTGCATTTAGCAAGGAAGCCTGCAGGACTTCTGGGACTTTTCTTTCCCTTCTTCAGCCTCCCTGTCATTATTCTTCACAACCCCCAAATCTATACTGCTGCCAGCGATGCGTTGCTTTGTGGGAAGCAAGAGAAAGAGAAGGGGAGGGCCTATGCAAATGATGGCCTCAGGGCTGTCTGGGAGTCCCTTTTCAGCAGTACTGTTAAAATCCGCCTTGCAACCAGATTGGTCGGGTAAGCTGAAAAACACCAGGCATGATTGGGCACCAGGTCCTCTAGGCCCTTGGAGGACATATCGGCGCTGCATCCCTCAGTTTCTGAGGTCCAAGAAATGTTCACCCTCCACCCTAATAGAGAGGTCTTGGCCGATCGGGGCAGAAGGGAGCAGGGCAAGATGCTCATGATCCTGCTCTAATAATGAACTGCCTTCCTCTCTCCTTACCTGTGGTTCTGCCTGGCTGCTTGGTTCCAGTTGTAGGCCTACATCCCACAGGCAATTTGCTTGTCCCTCTCACACATGTAAATGGGTCAGCACTCAAGTGCACACACCTGCCTGCACCCACAGACCCTCTCACACACACTTTTCTCAACAAGATTTTTTCCTAGTTTAGAGACTCAGAGACCCATGTTGAAATACAAAAGCAGCACACCACATGACGGCCTTCACATAGAATCCAGCAGCAAATGGGAAACTTTTAACTAGCCGTGGTCCTATTACTGCAGCCCTACCATGGAACGACTGCTGGATGAGTCCTGCTCGAGAATATTGAACCTACAACAAGTCTGAGGTAAATAAGAATTCCACAGGAATACCATAAAACAGGGACCTATGACCCTTTCGAGCCAGATAGGAGTCGAACCTACAATCTTCTGATCCGTAGTCAGACGCGTTATCCATTGCGCCACTGGCCCCATGTAGGATTACCCATACTTTTGTCCTTAAGAGGACCAGAAGTTGTGTGTGTGTGTGTGTGTGTGTGTTTTAAAACACCATTTCATCAACCTTTTTAGCCACGTTTACTGCTCACAACCAGAAGACACAAGTAAACCCACCTGACCTCCTGAAATTCTGTTCTGTCAGGTGTTCCTAACTTATACAAAGGACTTTAGGAGGACGAAGGACCTAAAAGTCAGGGGAAATGGTCCTAGGTCCAAGGAAATGTTTTAGATCAGCCTCAGTTTCTTAAATATTCTGCATTAACATCATCAGTTCCACGTCTGTGTGGAGCTGATCTTGAGGACTCCTTAATCAGCAGGCGGGTACAACAATAAAGTGTTTAATATTACAATACAGGCGAAAATTCAGACACCTTGTCATAGGCTCACCTTGTCCAGGGACCCAAGCATGCTGCCTTTCACCTCTCAGAGCCCTTCACCTAACCTACTGTGCAGCTGTCTCACCTTTAATATCACTGTTCCACAGGCAGCATGATGTCACAATGTTCCTTGTCAGTAGCCTGAACCATGAGCCTTTGCAACCCTGGCATAATCTACATACTTCCAATTGGTGAAGTCTTGGACCACAAATGCAGTGAAGAATAATGGATTGTTACTCTTCATGCATTTTTGCCCATTGGCTCAGATTTGAATGCTTACTGGCCATACGAGCATCTCTGCCAGGCCACCCTATGTCTAGAGACCGTAGATTTAGAGAGTTTATAAACATTGTAGGTTCATCAATGAAGTGTGCTCGCTTCGGCGGCACATATACTAAAATTGGAACGATACAGAGAAGATTAGCATGGCCCCTGCGCAAGGATGACACGCAAATTCGTGAAGCGTTCCATATTTTTACCAGCTTTCAGGAGAGAAATGTTCTATGTTTTCAAGACTAATTGAAATAATAAAGCAGGTTCCAGTGCTTTCCTCCTAATATCTATTTTTCAATTTGTCTCTCCTCAACATTTTTAATGTATTTACCTCGCAGTAATGAAGGTGCACTCTATGGCCAGCTGCATTTAGCAAGGAAGCCTGCAGGACTTCTGGGACTTTTCTTTCCCTTCTTCAGCCTCCCTGTCATTATTCTTCACAACCCCCAAATCTATACTGCTGCCAGCGATGCGTTGCTTTGTGGGAAGCAAGAGAAAGAGAAGGGGAGGGCCTATGCAAATGATGGCCTCAGGGCTGTCTGGGAGTCCCTTTTCAGCAGTACTGTTAAAATCCGCCTTGCAACCAGATTGGTCGGGTAAGCTGAAAAACACCAGGCATGATTGGGCACCAGGTCCTCTAGGCCCTTGGAGGACATATCGGCGCTGCATCCCTCAGTTTCTGAGGTCCAAGAAATGTTCACCCTCCACCCTAATAGAGAGGTCTTGGCCGATCGTGGCCGATCGGGGCAGAAGGGAGCAGGGCAAGATGCTCATGATCCTGCTCTAATAATGAACTGCCTTCCTCTCTCCTTACCTGTGGTTCTGCCTGGCTGCTTGGTTCCAGTTGTAGGCCTACATCCCACAGGCAATTTGCTTGTCCCTCTCACACATGTAAATGGGTCAGCACTCAAGTGCACACACCTGCCTGCACCCACAGACCCTCTCACACACACTTTTCTCAACAAGATTTTTTCCTAGTTTAGAGACTCAGAGACCCATGTTGAAATACAAAAGCAGCACACCACATGACGGCCTTCACATAGAATCCAGCAGCAAATGGGAAACTTTTAACTAGCCGTGGTCCTATTACTGCAGCCCTACCATGGAACGACTGCTGGATGAGTCCTGCTCGAGAATATTGAACCTACAACAAGTCTGAGGTAAATAAGAATTCCACAGGAATACCATAAAACAGGGACCTATGACCCTTTCGAGCCAGATAGGAGTCGAACCCATAATCTTCTGATCCGTAGTCAGACGCGTTATCCATTGCGCCACTGGCCCCATGTAGGATTACCCATACTTTTGTCCTTAAGAGGACCAGAAGTTGTGTGTGTGTGTGTGTGTGTGTTTTAAAACACCATTCCATCAACCTTTTTAGCCACGTTTACTGCTCACAACCAGAAGACACAAGTAAACCCACCTGACCTCCTGAAATTCTGTTCTGTCAGGTGTTCCTAACTTATACAAAGGACTTTAGGAGGACGAAGGACCTAAAAGTCAGGGGAAATGGTCCTAGGTCCAAGGAAATGTTTTAGATCAGCCTCAGTTTCTTAAATATTCTGCATTAACATCATCAGTTCCACGTCTGTGTGGAGCTGATCTTGAGGACTCCTTAATCAGCAGGCGGGTACAACAATAAAGTGTTTAATATTACAATACAGGCGAAAATTCAGACACCTTGTCATAGGCTCACCTTGTCCAGGGACCCAAGCATGCTGCCTTTCACCTCTCAGAGCCCTTCACCTAACCTACTGTGCAGCTGTCTCACCTTTAATATCACTGTTCCACAGGCAGCATGATGTCACAATGTTCCTTGTCAGTAGCCTGAACCATGAGCCTTTGCAACCCTGGCATAATCTACATACTTCCAATTGGTGAAGTCTTGGACCACAAATGCAGTGAAGAATAATGGATTGTTACTCTTCATGCATTTTTGCCCATTGGCTCAGATTTGAATGCTTACTGGCCATACGAGCATCTCTGCCAGGCCACCCTATGTCTAGAGACCGTAGATTTAGAGAGTTTATAAACATTGTAGGTTCATCAATGAAGTGTGCTCGCTTCGGCGGCACATATACTAAAATTGGAACGATACAGAGAAGATTAGCATGGCCCCTGCGCAAGGATGACACGCAAATTCGTGAAGCGTTCCATATTTTTACCAGCTTTCAGGAGAGAAATGTTCTATGTTTTCAAGACTAATTGAAATAATAAAGCAGGTTCCAGTGCTTTCCTCCTAATATCTATTTTTCAATTTGTCTCTCCTCAACATTTTTAATGTATTTACCTCGCAGTAATGAAGGTGCACTCTATGGCCAGCTGCATTTAGCAAGGAAGCCTGCAGGACTTCTGGGACTTTTCTTTCCCTTCTTCAGCCTCCCTGTCATTATTCTTCACAACCCCCAAATCTATACTGCTGCCAGCGATGCGTTGCTTTGTGGGAAGCAAGAGAAAGAGAAGGGGAGGGCCTATGCAAATGATGGCCTCAGGGCTGTCTGGGAGTCCCTTTTCAGCAGTACTGTTAAAATCCGCCTTGCAACCAGATTGGTCGGGTAAGCTGAAAAACACCAGGCATGATTGGGCGCCAGGTCCTCTAGGCCCTTGGAGGACATATCGGCGCTGCATCCCTCAGTTTCTGAGGTCCAAGAAATGTTCACCCTCCACCCTAATAGAGAGGTCTTGGCCGATCGGGGCCGATCGGGGCAGAAGGGAGCAGGGCAAGATGCTCATGATCCTGCTCTAATAATGAACTGCCTTCCTCTCTCCTTACCTGTGGTTCTGCCTGGCTGCTTGGTTCCAGTTGTAGGCCTACATCCCACAGGCAATTTGCTTGTCCCTCTCACACATGTAAATGGGTCAGCACTCAAGTGCACACACCTGCCTGCACCCACAGACCCTCTCACACACACTTTTCTCAACAAGATTTTTTCCTAGTTTAGAGACTCAGAGACCCATGTTGAAATACAAAAGCAGCACACCACATGACGGCCTTCACATAGAATCCAGCAGCAAATGGGAAACTTTTAACTAGCCGTGGTCCTATTACTGCAGCCCTACCATGGAACGACTGCTGGATGAGTCCTGCTCGAGAATATTGAACCTACAACAAGTCTGAGGTAAATAAGAATTCCACAGGAATACCATAAAACAGGGACCTATGACCCTTTCGAGCCAGATAGGAGTCGAACCTACAATCTTCTGATCCGTAGTCAGACGCGTTATCCATTGCGCCACTGGCCCCATGTAGGATTACCCATACTTTTGTCCTTAAGAGGACCAGAAGTTGTGTGTGTGTGTGTGTGTGTGTTTTAAAACACCATTCCATCAACCTTTTTAGCCACGTTTACTGCTCACAACCAGAAGACACAAGTAAACCCACCTGACCTCCTGAAATTCTGTTCTGTCAGGTGTTCCTAACTTATACAAAGGACTTTAGGAGGACGAAGGACCTAAAAGTCAGGGGAAATGGTCCTAGGTCCAAGGAAATGTTTTAGATCAGCCTCAGTTTCTTAAATATTCTGCATTAACATCATCAGTTCCACGTCTGTGTGGAGCTGATCTTGAGGACTCCTTAATCAGCAGGCGGGTACAACAATAAAGTGTTTAATATTACAATACAGGCAAAAATTCAGACACCTTGTCATAGGCTCACCTTGTCCAGGGACCCAAGCATGCTGCCTTTCACCTCTCAGAGCCCTTCACCTAACCTACTGTGCAGCTGTCTCACCTTTAATATCACTGTTCCACAGGCAGCATGATGTCACAATGTTCCTTGTCAGTAGCCTGAACCATGAGCCTTTGCAACCCTGGCATAATCTACATACTTCCAATTGGTGAAGTCTTGGACCACAAATGCAGTGAAGAATAATGGATTGTTACTCTTCATGCATTTTTGCCCATTGGCTCAGATTTGAATGCTTACTGGCCATACGAGCATCTCTGCCAGGCCACCCTATGTCTAGAGACCGTAGATTTAGAGAGTTTATAAACATTGTAGGTTCATCAATGAAGTGTGCTCGCTTCGGCGGCACATATACTAAAATTGGAACGATACAGAGAAGATTAGCATGGCCCCTGCGCAAGGATGACACGCAAATTCGTGAAGCGTTCCATATTTTTACCAGCTTTCAGGAGAGAAATGTTCTATGTTTTCAAGACTAATTGAAATAATAAAGCAGGTTCCAGTGCTTTCCTCCTAATATCTATTTTTCAATTTGTCTCTCCTCAACATTTTTAATGTATTTACCTCGCAGTAATGAAGGTGCACTCTATGGCCAGCTGCATTTAGCAAGGAAGCCTGCAGGACTTCTGGGACTTTTCTTTCCCTTCTTCAGCCTCCCTGTCATTATTCTTCACAACCCCCAAATCTATACTGCTGCCAGCGATGCGTTGCTTTGTGGGAAGCAAGAGAAAGAGAAGGGGAGGGCCTATGCAAATGATGGCCTCAGGGCTGTCTGGGAGTCCCTTTTCAGCAGTACTGTTAAAATCCGCCTTGCAACCAGATTGGTCGGGTAAGCTGAAAAACACCAGGCATGATTGGGCACCAGGTCCTCTAGGCCCTTGGAGGACATATCGGCGCTGCATCCCTCAGTTTCTGAGGTCCAAGAAATGTTCACCCTCCACCCTAATAGAGAGGTCTTGGCCGATCGTGGCCGATCGGGGCAGAAGGGAGCAGGGCAAGATGCTCATGATCCTGCTCTAATAATGAACTGCCTTCCTCTCTCCTTACCTGTTGTTCTGCCTGGCTGCTTGGTTCCAGTTGTAGGCCTACATCCCACAGGCAATTTGCTTGTCCCTCTCACACATGTAAATGGGTCAGCACTCAAGTGCACACACCTGCCTGCACCCACAGACCCTCTCACACACACTTTTCTCAACAAGATTTTTTCCTAGTTTAGAGACTCAGAGACCCATGTTGAAATACAAAAGCAGCACACCACATGACGGCCTTCACATAGAATCCAGCAGCAAATGGGAAACTTTTAACTAGCCGTGGTCCTATTACTGCAGCCCTACCATGGAACGACTGCTGGATGAGTCCTGCTCGAGAATATTGAACCTACAACAAGTCTGAGGTAAATAAGAATTCCACAGGAATACCATAAAACAGGGACCTATGACCCTTTCGAGCCAGATAGGAGTCGAACCTACAATCTTCTGATCCGTAGTCAGACGCGTTATCCATTGCGCCACTGGCCCCATGTAGGATTACCCATACTTTTGTCCTTAAGAGGACCAGAAGTTGTGTGTGTGTGTGTGTGTTTTAAAACACCATTCCATCAACCTTTTTAGCCACGTTTACTGCTCACAACCAGAAGACACAAGTAAACCCACCTGACCTCCTGAAATTCTGTTCTGTCAGGTGTTCCTAACTTATACAAAGGACTTTAGGAGGACGAAGGACCTAAAAGTCAGGGGAAATGGTCCTAGGTCCAAGGAAATGTTTTAGATCAGCCTCAGTTTCTTAAATATTCTGCATTAACATCATCAGTTCCACGTCTGTGTGGAGCTGATCTTGAGGACTCCTTAATCAGCAGGCGGGTACAACAATAAAGTGTTTAATATTACAATACAGGCGAAAATTCAGACACCTTGTCATAGGCTCACCTTGTCCAGGGACCCAAGCATGCTGCCTTTCACCTCTCAGAGCCCTTCACCTAACCTACTGTGCAGCTGTCTCACCTTTAATATCACTGTTCCACAGGCAGCATGATGTCACAATGTTCCTTGTCAGTAGCCTGAACCATGAGCCTTTGCAACCCTGGCATAATCTACATACTTCCAATTGGTGAAGTCTTGGACCACAAATGCAGTGAAGAATAATGGATTGTTACTCTTCATGCATTTTTGCCCATTGGCTCAGATTTGAATGCTTACTGGCCATACGAGCATCTCTGCCAGGCCACCCTATGTCTAGAGACCGTAGATTTAGAGAGTTTATAAACATTGTAGGTTCATCAATGAAGTGTGCTCGCTTCGGCGGCACATATACTAAAATTGGAACGATACAGAGAAGATTAGCATGGCCCCTGCGCAAGGATGACACGCAAATTCGTGAAGCGTTCCATATTTTTACCAGCTTTCAGGAGAGAAATGTTCTATGTTTTCAAGACTAATTGAAATAATAAAGCAGGTTCCAGTGCTTTCCTCCTAATATCTATTTTTCAATTTGTCTCTCCTCAACATTTTTAATGTATTTACCTCGCAGTAATGAAGGTGCACTCTATGGCCAGCTGCATTTAGCAAGGAAGCCTGCAGGACTTCTGGGACTTTTCTTTCCCTTCTTCAGCCTCCCTGTCATTATTCTTCACAACCCCCAAATCTATACTGCTGCCAGCGATGCGTTGCTTTGTGGGAAGCAAGAGAAAGAGAAGGGGAGGGCCTATGCAAATGATGGCCTCAGGGCTGTCTGGGAGTCCCTTTTCAGCAGTACTGTTAAAATCCGCCTTGCAACCAGATTGGTCGGGTAAGCTGAAAAACACCAGGCATGATTGGGCACCAGGTCCTCTAGGCCCTTGGAGGACATATCGGCGCTGCATCCCTCAGTTTCTGAGGTCCAAGAAATGTTCACCCTCCACCCTAATAGAGAGGTCGTGGCCGATCGTGGCCGATCGGGGCAGAAGGGAGCAGGGCAAGATGCTCATGATCCTGCTCTAATAATGAACTGCCTTCCTCTCTCCTTACCTGTGGTTCTGCCTGGCTGCTTGGTTCCAGTTGTAGGCCTACATCCCACAGGCAATTTGCTTGTCCCTCTCACACATGTAAATGGGTCAGCACTCAAGTGCACACACCTGCCTGCACCCACAGACCCTCTCACACACACTTTTCTCAACAAGATTTTTTCCTAGTTTAGAGACTCAGAGACCCATGTTGAAATACAAAAGCAGCACACCACATGACGGCCTTCACATAGAATCCAGCAGCAAATGGGAAACTTTTAACTAGCCGTGGTCCTATTACTGCAGCCCTACCATGGAACGACTGCTGGATGAGTCCTGCTCGAGAATATTGAACCTACAACAAGTCTGAGGTAAATAAGAATTCCACAGGAATACCATAAAACAGGGACCTATGACCCTTTCGAGCCAGATAGGAGTCGAACCTACAATCTTCTGATCCGTAGTCAGACGCGTTATCCATTGCGCCACTGGCCCCATGTAGGATTACCCATACTTTTGTCCTTAAGAGGACCAGAAGTTGTGTGTGTGTGTGTGTGTGTTTTAAAACACCATTCCATCAACCTTTTTAGCCACGTTTACTGCTCACAACCAGAAGACACAAGTAAACCCACCTGACCTCCTGAAATTCTGTTCTGTCAGGTGTTCCTAACTTATACAAAGGACTTTAGGAGGACGAAGGACCTAAAAGTCAGGGGAAATGGTCCTAGGTCCAAGGAAATGTTTTAGATCAGCCTCAGTTTCTTAAATATTCTGCATTAACATCATCAGTTCCACGTCTGTGTGGAGCTGATCTTGAGGACTCCTTAATCAGCAGGCGGGTACAACAATAAAGTGTTTAATATTACAATACAGGCGAAAATTCAGACACCTTGTCATAGGCTCACCTTGTCCAGGGACCCAAGCATGCTGCCTTTCACCTCTCAGAGCCCTTCACCTAACCTACTGTGCAGCTGTCTCACCTTTAATATCACTGTTCCACAGGCAGCATGATGTCACAATGTTCCTTGTCAGTAGCCTGAACCATGAGCCTTTGCAACCCTGGCATAATCTACATACTTCCAATTGGTGAAGTCTTGGACCACAAATGCAGTGAAGAATAATGGATTGTTACTCTTCATGCATTTTTGCCCATTGGCTCAGATTTGAATGCTTACTGGCCATACGAGCATCTCTGCCAGGCCACCCTATGTCTAGAGACCGTAGATTTAGAGAGTTTATAAACATTGTAGGTTCATCAATGAAGTGTGCTCGCTTCGGCGGCACATATACTAAAATTGGAACGATACAGAGAAGATTAGCATGGCCCCTGCGCAAGGATGACACGCAAATTCGTGAAGCGTTCCATATTTTATACCAGCTTTCAGGAGAGAAATGTTCTATGTTTTCAAGACTAATTGAAATAATAAAGCAGGTTCCAGTGCTTTCCTCCTAATATCTATTTTTCAATTTGTCTCTCCTCAACATTTTTAATGTATTTACCTCGCAGTAATGAAGGTGCACTCTATGGCCAGCTGCATTTAGCAAGGAAGCCTGCAGGACTTCTGGGACTTTTCTTTCCCTTCTTCAGCCTCCCTGTCATTATTCTTCACAACCCCCAAATCTATACTGCTGCCAGCGATGCGTTGCTTTGTGGGAAGCAAGAGAAAGAGAAGGGGAGGGCCTATGCAAATGATGGCCTCAGGGCTGTCTGGGAGTCCCTTTTCAGCAGTACTGTTAAAATCCGCCTTGCAACCAGATTGGTCGGGTAAGCTGAAAAACACCAGGCATGATTGGGCACCAGGTCCTCTAGGCCCTTGGAGGACATATCGGCGCTGCATCCCTCAGTTTCTGAGGTCCAAGAAATGTTCACCCTCCACCCTAATAGAGAGGTCGTGGCCGATCGTGGCCGATCGGGGCAGAAGGGAGCAGGGCAAGATGCTCATGATCCTGCTCTAATAATGAACTGCCTTCCTCTCTCCTTACCTGTGGTTCTGCCTGGCTGCTTGGTTCCAGTTGTAGGCCTACATCCCACAGGCAATTTGCTTGTCCCTCTCACACATGTAAATGGGTCAGCACTCAAGTGCACACACCTGCCTGCACCCACAGACCCTCTCACACACACTTTTCTCAACAAGATTTTTTCCTAGTTTAGAGACTCAGAGACCCATGTTGAAATACAAAAGCAGCACACCACATGACGGCCTTCACATAGAATCCAGCAGCAAATGGGAAACTTTTAACTAGCCGTGGTCCTATTACTGCAGCCCTACCATGGAACGACTGCTGGATGAGTCCTGCTCGAGAATATTGAACCTACAACAAGTCTGAGGTAAATAAGAATTCCACAGGAATACCATAAAACAGGGACCTATGACCCTTTCGAGCCAGATAGGAGTCGAACCTACAATCTTCTGATCCGTAGTCAGACGCGTTATCCATTGCGCCACTGGCCCCATGTAGGATTACCCATACTTTTGTCCTTAAGAGGACCAGAAGTTGTGTGTGTGTGTGTGTGTGTTTTAAAACACCATTCCATCAACCTTTTTAGCCACGTTTACTGCTCACAACCAGAAGACACAAGTAAACCCACCTGACCTCCTGAAATTCTGTTCTGTCAGGTGTTCCTAACTTATACAAAGGACTTTAGGAGGACGAAGGACCTAAAAGTCAGGGGAAATGGTCCTAGGTCCAAGGAAATGTTTTAGATCAGCCTCAGTTTCTTAAATATTCTGCATTAACATCATCAGTTCCACGTCTGTGTGGAGCTGATCTTGAGGACTCCTTAATCAGCAGGCGGGTACAACAATAAAGTGTTTAATATTACAATACAGGCGAAAATTCAGACACCTTGTCATAGGCTCACCTTGTCCAGGGACCCAAGCATGCTGCCTTTCACCTCTCAGAGCCCTTCACCTAACCTACTGTGCAGCTGTCTCACCTTTAATATCACTGTTCCACAGGCAGCATGATGTCACAATGTTCCTTGTCAGTAGCCTGAACCATGAGCCTTTGCAACCCTGGCATAATCTACATACTTCCAATTGGTGAAGTCTTGGACCACAAATGCAGTGAAGAATAATGGATTGTTACTCTTCATGCATTTTTGCCCATTGGCTCAGATTTGAATGCTTACTGGCCATACGAGCATCTCTGCCAGGCCACCCTATGTCTAGAGACCGTAGATTTAGAGAGTTTATAAACATTGTAGGTTCATCAATGAAGTGTGCTCGCTTCGGCGGCACATATACTAAAATTGGAACGATACAGAGAAGATTAGCATGGCCCCTGCGCAAGGATGACACGCAAATTCGTGAAGCGTTCCATATTTTATACCAGCTTTCAGGAGAGAAATGTTCTATGTTTTCAAGACTAATTGAAATAATAAAGCAGGTTCCAGTGCTTTCCTCCTAATATCTATTTTTCAATTTGTCTCTCCTCAACATTTTTAATGTATTTACCTCGCAGTAATGAAGGTGCACTCTATGGCCAGCTGCATTTAGCAAGGAAGCCTGCAGGACTTCTGGGACTTTTCTTTCCCTTCTTCAGCCTCCCTGTCATTATTCTTCACAACCCCCAAATCTATACTGCTGCCAGCGATGCGTTGCTTTGTGGGAAGCAAGAGAAAGAGAAGGGGAGGGCCTATGCAAATGATGGCCTCAGGGCTGTCTGGGAGTCCCTTTTCAGCAGTACTGTTAAAATCCGCCTTGCAACCAGATTGGTCGGGTAAGCTGAAAAACACCAGGCATGATTGGGCGCCAGGTCCTCTAGGCCCTTGGAGGACATATCGGCGCTGCATCCCTCAGTTTCTGAGGTCCAAGAAATGTTCACCCTCCACCCTAATAGAGAGGTCTTGGCCGATCGTGGCCGATCGGGGCAGAAGGGAGCAGGGCAAGATGCTCATGATCCTGCTCTAATAATGAACTGCCTTCCTCTCTCCTTACCTGTGGTTCTGCCTGGCTGCTTGGTTCCAGTTGTAGGCCTACATCCCACAGGCAATTTGCTTGTCCCTCTCACACATGTAAATGGGTCAGCACTCAAGTGCACACACCTGCCTGCACCCACAGACCCTCTCACACACACTTTTCTCAACAAGATTTTTTCCTAGTTTAGAGACTCAGAGACCCATGTTGAAATACAAAAGCAGCACACCACATGACGGCCTTCACATAGAATCCAGCAGCAAATGGGAAACTTTTAACTAGCCGTGGTCCTATTACTGCAGCCCGACCATGGAACGACTGCTGGATGAGTCCTGCTCGAGAATATTGAACCTACAACAAGTCTGAGGTAAATAAGAATTCCACAGGAATACCATAAAACAGGGACCTATGACCCTTTCGAGCCAGATAGGAGTCGAACCCACAATCTTCTGATCCGTAGTCAGACGCGTTATCCATTGCGCCACTGGCCCCATGTAGGATTACCCATACTTTTGTCCTTAAGAGGACCAGAAGTTGTGTGTGTGTGTGTGTGTGTGTGTGTTTTAAAACACCATTCCATCAACCTTTTTAGCCACGTTTACTGCTCACAACCAGAAGACACAAGTAAACCCACCTGACCTCCTGAAATTCTGTTCTGTCAGGTGTTCCTAACTTATACAAAGGACTTTAGGAGGACGAAGGACCTAAAAGTCAGGGGAAATGGTCCTAGGTCCAAGGAAATGTTTTAGATCAGCCTCAGTTTCTTAAATATTCTGCATTAACATCATCAGTTCCACGTCTGTGTGGAGCTGATCTTGAGGACTCCTTAATCAGCAGGCGGGTACAACAATAAAGTGTTTAATATTACAATACAGGCGAAAATTCAGACACCTTGTCATAGGCTCACCTTGTCCAGGGACCCAAGCATGCTGCCTTTCACCTCTCAGAGCCCTTCACCTAACCTACTGTGCAGCTGTCTCACCTTTAATATCACTGTTCCACAGGCAGCATGATGTCACAATGTTCCTTGTCAGTAGCCTGAACCATGAGCCTTTGCAACCCTGGCATAATCTACATACTTCCAATTGGTGAAGTCTTGGACCACAAATGCAGTGAAGAATAATGGATTGTTACTCTTCATGCATTTTTGCCCATTGGCTCAGATTTGAATGCTTACTGGCCATACGAGCATCTCTGCCAGGCCACCCTATGTCTAGAGACCGTAGATTTAGAGAGTTTATAAACATTGTAGGTTCATCAATGAAGTGTGCTCGCTTCGGCGGCACATATACTAAAATTGGAACGATACAGAGAAGATTAGCATGGCCCCTGCGCAAGGATGACACGCAAATTCGTGAAGCGTTCCATATTTTTACCAGCTTTCAGGAGAGAAATGTTCTATGTTTTCAAGACTAATTGAAATAATAAAGCAGGTTCCAGTGCTTTCCTCCTAATATCTATTTTTCAATTTGTCTCTCCTCAACATTTTTAATGTATTTACCTCGCAGTAATGAAGGTGCACTCTATGGCCAGCTGCATTTAGCAAGGAAGCCTGCAGGACTTCTGGGACTTTTCTTTCCCTTCTTCAGCCTCCCTGTCATTATTCTTCACAACCCCCAAATCTATACTGCTGCCAGCGATGCGTTGCTTTGTGGGAAGCAAGAGAAAGAGAAGGGGAGGGCCTATGCAAATGATGGCCTCAGGGCTATCTGGGAGTCCCTTTTCAGCAGTACTGTTAAAATCCGCCTTGCAACCAGATTGGTCGGGTAAGCTGAAAAACACCAGGCATGATTGGGCGCCAGGTCCTCTAGGCCCTTGGAGGACATATCGGCGCTGCATCCCTCAGTTTCTGAGGTCCAAGAAATGTTCACCCTCCACCCTAATAGAGAGGTCTTGGCCGATCGGGGCCGATCGGGGCAGAAGGGAGCAGGGCAAGATGCTCATGATCCTGCTCTAATAATGAACTGCCTTCCTCTCTCCTTACCTGTGGTTCTGCCTGGCTGCTTGGTTCCAGTTGTAGGCCTACATCCCACAGGCAATTTGCTTGTCCCTCTCACACATGTAAATGGGTCAGCACTCAAGTGCACACACCTGCCTGCACCCACAGACCCTCTCACACACACTTTTCTCAACAAGATTTTTTCCTAGTTTAGAGACTCAGAGACCCATGTTGAAATACAAAAGCAGCACACCACATGACGGCCTTCACATAGAATCCAGCAGCAAATGGGAAACTTTTAACTAGCCGTGGTCCTATTACTGCAGCCCTACCATGGAACGACTGCTGGATGAGTCCTGCTCGAGAATATTGAACCTACAACAAGTCTGAGGTAAATAAGAATTCCACAGGAATACCATAAAACAGGGACCTATGACCCTTTCGAGCCAGATAGGAGTCGAACCTACAATCTTCTGATCCGTAGTCAGACGCGTTATCCATTGCGCCACTGGCCCCATGTAGGATTACCCATACTTTTGTCCTTAAGAGGACCAGAAGTTGTGTGTGTGTGTGTGTGTGTGTGTGTTTTAAAACACCATTCCATCAACCTTTTTAGCCACGTTTACTGCTCACAACCAGAAGACACAAGTAAACCCACCTGACCTCCTGAAATTCTGTTCTGTCAGGTGTTCCTAACTTATACAAAGGACTTTAGGAGGACGAAGGACCTAAAAGTCAGGGGAAATGGTCCTAGGTCCAAGGAAATGTTTTAGATCAGCCTCAGTTTCTTAAATATTCTGCATTAACATCATCAGTTCCACGTCTGTGTGGAGCTGATCTTGAGGACTCCTTAATCAGCAGGCGGGTACAACAATAAAGTGTTTAATATTACAATACAGGCGAAAATTCAGACACCTTGTCATAGGCTCACCTTGTCCAGGGACCCAAGCATGCTGCCTTTCACCTCTCAGAGCCCTTCACCTAACCTACTGTGCAGCTGTCTCACCTTTAATATCACTGTTCCACAGGCAGCATGATGTCACAATGTTCCTTGTCAGTAGCCTGAACCATGAGCCTTTGCAACCCTGGCATAATCTACATACTTCCAATTGGTGAAGTCTTGGACCACAAATGCAGTGAAGAATAATGGATTGTTACTCTTCATGCATTTTTGCCCATTGGCTCAGATTTGAATGCTTACTGGCCATACGAGCATCTCTGCCAGGCCACCCTATGTCTAGAGACCGTAGATTTAGAGAGTTTATAAACATTGTAGGTTCATCAATGAAGTGTGCTCGCTTCGGCGGCACATATACTAAAATTGGAACGATACAGAGAAGATTAGCATGGCCCCTGCGCAAGGATGACACGCAAATTCGTGAAGCGTTCCATATTTTTACCAGCTTTCAGGAGAGAAATGTTCTATGTTTTCAAGACTAATTGAAATAATAAAGCAGGTTCCAGTGCTTTCCTCCTAATATCTATTTTTCAATTTGTCTCTCCTCAACATTTTTAATGTATTTACCTCGCAGTAATGAAGGTGCACTCTATGGCCAGCTGCATTTAGCAAGGAAGCCTGCAGGACTTCTGGGACTTTTCTTTCCCTTCTTCAGCCTCCCTGTCATTATTCTTCACAACCCCCAAATCTATACTGCTGCCAGCGATGCGTTGCTTTGTGGGAAGCAAGAGAAAGAGAAGGGGAGGGCCTATGCAAATGATGGCCTCAGGGCTGTCTGGGAGTCCCTTTTCAGCAGTACTGTTAAAATCCGCCTTGCAACCAGATTGGTCGGGTAAGCTGAAAAACACCAGGCATGATTGGGCGCCAGGTCCTCTAGGCCCTTGGAGGACATATCGGCGCTGCATCCCTCAGTTTCTGAGGTCCAAGAAATGTTCACCCTCCACCCTAATAGAGAGGTCTTGGCCGATCGGGGCCGATCGGGGCAGAAGGGAGCAGGGCAAGATGCTCATGATCCTGCTCTAATAATGAACTGCCTTCCTCTCTCCTTACCTGTGGTTCTGCCTGGCTGCTTGGTTCCAGTTGTAGGCCTACATCCCACAGGCAATTTGCTTGTCCCTCTCACACATGTAAATGGGTCAGCACTCAAGTGCACACACCTGCCTGCACCCACAGACCCTCTCACACACACTTTTCTCAACAAGATTTTTTCCTAGTTTAGAGACTCAGAGACCCATGTTGAAATACAAAAGCAGCACACCACATGACGGCCTTCACATAGAATCCAGCAGCAAATGGGAAACTTTTAACTAGCCGTGGTCCTATTACTGCAGCCCTACCATGGAACGACTGCTGGATGAGTCCTGCTCGAGAATATTGAACCTACAACAAGTCTGAGGTAAATAAGAATTCCACAGGAATACCATAAAACAGGGACCTATGACCCTTTCGAGCCAGATAGGAGTCGAACCTACAATTTTCTGATCCGTAGTCAGACGCGTTATCCATTGCGCCACTGGCCCCATGTAGGATTACCCATACTTTTGTCCTTAAGAGGACCAGAAGTTGTGTGTGTGTGTGTGTGTGTGTTTTAAAACACCATTCCATCAACCTTTTTAGCCACGTTTACTGCTCACAACCAGAAGACACAAGTAAACCCACCTGACCTCCTGAAATTCTGTTCTGTCAGGTGTTCCTAACTTATACAAAGGACTTTAGGAGGACGAAGGACCTAAAAGTCAGGGGAAATGGTCCTAGGTCCAAGGAAATGTTTTAGATCAGCCTCAGTTTCTTAAATATTCTGCATTAACATCATCAGTTCCACGTCTGTGTGGAGCTGATCTTGAGGACTCCTTAATCAGCAGGCGGGTACAACAATAAAGTGTTTAATATTACAATACAGGCGAAAATTCAGACACCTTGTCATAGGCTCACCTTGTCCAGGGACCCAAGCATGCTGCCTTTCACCTCTCAGAGCCCTTCACCTAACCTACTGTGCAGCTGTCTCACCTTTAATATCACTGTTCCACAGGCAGCATGATGTCACAATGTTCCTTGTCAGTAGCCTGAACCATGAGCCTTTGCAACCCTGGCATAATCTACATACTTCCAATTGGTGAAGTCTTGGACCACAAATGCAGTGAAGAATAATGGATTGTTACTCTTCATGCATTTTTGCCCATTGGCTCAGATTTGAATGCTTACTGGCCATACGAGCATCTCTGCCAGGCCACCCTATGTCTAGAGACCGTAGATTTAGAGAGTTTATAAACATTGTAGGTTCATCAATGAAGTGTGCTCGCTTCGGCGGCACATATACTAAAATTGGAACGATACAGAGAAGATTAGCATGGCCCCTGCGCAAGGATGACACGCAAATTCGTGAAGCGTTCCATATTTTTACCAGCTTTCAGGAGAGAAATGTTCTATGTTTTCAAGACTAATTGAAATAATAAAGCAGGTTCCAGTGCTTTCCTCCTAATATCTATTTTTCAATTTGTCTCTCCTCAACATTTTTAATGTATTTACCTCGCAGTAATGAAGGTGCACTCTATGGCCAGCTGCATTTAGCAAGGAAGCCTGCAGGACTTCTGGGACTTTTCTTTCCCTTCTTCAGCCTCCCTGTCATTATTCTTCACAACCCCCAAATCTATACTGCTGCCAGCGATGCGTTGCTTTGTGGGAAGCAAGAGAAAGAGAAGGGGAGGGCCTATGCAAATGATGGCCTCAGGGCTGTCTGGGAGTCCCTTTTCAGCAGTACTGTTAAAATCCGCCTTGCAACCAGATTGGTCGGGTAAGCTGAAAAACACCAGGCATGATTGGGCACCAGGTCCTCTAGGCCCTTGGAGGACATATCGGCGCTGCATCCCTCAGTTTCTGAGGTCCAAGAAATGTTCACCCTCCACCCTAATAGAGAGGTCTTGGCCGATCGGGGCAGAAGGGAGCAGGGCAAGATGCTCATGATCCTGCTCTAATAATGAACTGCCTTCCTCTCTCCTTACCTGTGGTTCTGCCTGGCTGCTTGGTTCCAGTTGTAGGCCTACATCCCACAGGCAATTTGCTTGTCCCTCTCACACATGTAAATGGGTCAGCACTCAAGTGCACACACCTGCCTGCACCCACAGACCCTCTCACACACACTTTTCTCAACAAGATTTTTTCCTAGTTTAGAGACTCAGAGACCCATGTTGAAATACAAAAGCAGCACACCACATGACGGCCTTCACATAGAATCCAGCAGCAAATGGGAAACTTTTAACTAGCCGTGGTCCTATTACTGCAGCCCTACCATGGAACGACTGCTGGATGAGTCCTGCTCGAGAATATTGAACCTACAACAAGTCTGAGGTAAATAAGAATTCCACAGGAATACCATAAAACAGGGACCTATGACCCTTTCGAGCCAGATAGGAGTCGAACCTACAATCTTCTGATCCGTAGTCAGACGCGTTATCCATTGCGCCACTGGCCCCATGTAGGATTACCCATACTTTTGTCCTTAAGAGGACCAGAAGTTGTGTGTGTGTGTGTGTGTGTTTTAAAACACCATTTCATCAACCTTTTTAGCCACGTTTACTGCTCACAACCAGAAGACACAAGTAAACCCACCTGACCTCCTGAAATTCTGTTCTGTCAGGTGTTCCTAACTTATACAAAGGACTTTAGGAGGACGAAGGACCTAAAAGTCAGGGGAAATGGTCCTAGGTCCAAGGAAATGTTTTAGATCAGCCTCAGTTTCTTAAATATTCTGCATTAACATCATCAGTTCCACGTCTGTGTGGAGCTGATCTTGAGGACTCCTTAATCAGCAGGCGGGTACAACAATAAAGTGTTTAATATTACAATACAGGCGAAAATTCAGACACCTTGTCATAGGCTCACCTTGTCCAGGGACCCAAGCATGCTGCCTTTCACCTCTCAGAGCCCTTCACCTAACCTACTGTGCAGCTGTCTCACCTTTAATATCACTGTTCCACAGGCAGCATGATGTCACAATGTTCCTTGTCAGTAGCCTGAACCATGAGCCTTTGCAACCCTGGCATAATCTACATACTTCCAATTGGTGAAGTCTTGGACCACAAATGCAGTGAAGAATAATGGATTGTTACTCTTCATGCATTTTTGCCCATTGGCTCAGATTTGAATGCTTACTGGCCATACGAGCATCTCTGCCAGGCCACCCTATGTCTAGAGACCGTAGATTTAGAGAGTTTATAAACATTGTAGGTTCATCAATGAAGTGTGCTCGCTTCGGCGGCACATATACTAAAATTGGAACGATACAGAGAAGATTAGCATGGCCCCTGCGCAAGGATGACACGCAAATTCGTGAAGCGTTCCATATTTTTACCAGCTTTCAGGAGAGAAATGTTCTATGTTTTCAAGACTAATTGAAATAATAAAGCAGGTTCCAGTGCTTTCCTCCTAATATCTATTTTTCAATTTGTCTCTCCTCAACATTTTTAATGTATTTACCTCGCAGTAATGAAGGTGCACTCTATGGCCAGCTGCATTTAGCAAGGAAGCCTGCAGGACTTCTGGGACTTTTCTTTCCCTTCTTCAGCCTCCCTGTCATTATTCTTCACAACCCCCAAATCTATACTGCTGCCAGCGATGCGTTGCTTTGTGGGAAGCAAGAGAAAGAGAAGGGGAGGGCCTATGCAAATGATGGCCTCAGGGCTGTCTGGGAGTCCCTTTTCAGCAGTACTGTTAAAATCCGCCTTGCAACCAGATTGGTCGGGTAAGCTGAAAAACACCAGGCATGATTGGGCACCAGGTCCTCTAGGCCCTTGGAGGACATATCGGCGCTGCATCCCTCAGTTTCTGAGGTCCAAGAAATGTTCACCCTCCACCCTAATAGAGAGGTCTTGGCCGATCGTGGCCGATCGGGGCAGAAGGGAGCAGGGCAAGATGCTCATGATCCTGCTCTAATAATGAACTGCCTTCCTCTCTCCTTACCTGTGGTTCTGCCTGGCTGCTTGGTTCCAGTTGTAGGCCTACATCCCACAGGCAATTTGCTTGTCCCTCTCACACATGTAAATGGGTCAGCACTCAAGTGCACACACCTGCCTGCACCCACAGACCCTCTCACACACACTTTTCTCAACAAGATTTTTTCCTAGTTTAGAGACTCAGAGACCCATGTTGAAATACAAAAGCAGCACACCACATGACGGCCTTCACATAGAATCCAGCAGCAAATGGGAAACTTTTAACTAGCCGTGGTCCTATTACTGCAGCCCTACCATGGAACGACTGCTGGATGAGTCCTGCTCGAGAATATTGAACCTACAACAAGTCTGAGGTAAATAAGAATTCCACAGGAATACCATAAAACAGGGACCTATGACCCTTTCGAGCCAGATAGGAGTCGAACCCACAATCTTCTGATCCGTAGTCAGACGCGTTATCCATTGCGCCACTGGCCCCATGTAGGATTACCCATACTTTTGTCCTTAAGAGGACCAGAAGTTGTGTGTGTGTGTGTGTGTGTGTGTTTTAAAACACCATTCCATCAACCTTTTTAGCCACGTTTACTGCTCACAACCAGAAGACACAAGTAAACCCACCTGACCTCCTGAAATTCTGTTCTGTCAGGTGTTCCTAACTTATACAAAGGACTTTAGGAGGACGAAGGACCTAAAAGTCAGGGGAAATGGTCCTAGGTCCAAGGAAATGTTTTAGATCAGCCTCAGTTTCTTAAATATTCTGCATTAACATCATCAGTTCCACGTCTGTGTGGAGCTGATCTTGAGGACTCCTTAATCAGCAGGCGGGTACAACAATAAAGTGTTTAATATTACAATACAGGCGAAAATTCAGACACCTTGTCATAGGCTCACCTTGTCCAGGGACCCAAGCATGCTGCCTTTCACCTCTCAGAGCCCTTCACCTAACCTACTGTGCAGCTGTCTCACCTTTAATATCACTGTTCCACAGGCAGCATGATGTCACAATGTTCCTTGTCAGTAGCCTGAACCATGAGCCTTTGCAACCCTGGCATAATCTACATACTTCCAATTGGTGAAGTCTTGGACCACAAATGCAGTGAAGAATAATGGATTGTTACTCTTCATGCATTTTTGCCCATTGGCTCAGATTTGAATGCTTACTGGCCATACGAGCATCTCTGCCAGGCCACCCTATGTCTAGAGACCGTAGATTTAGAGAGTTTATAAACATTGTAGGTTCATCAATGAAGTGTGCTCGCTTCGGCGGCACATATACTAAAATTGGAACGATACAGAGAAGATTAGCATGGCCCCTGCGCAAGGATGACACGCAAATTCGTGAAGCGTTCCATATTTTTACCAGCTTTCAGGAGAGAAATGTTCTATGTTTTCAAGACTAATTGAAATAATAAAGCAGGTTCCAGTGCTTTCCTCCTAATATCTATTTTTCAATTTGTCTCTCCTCAACATTTTTAATGTATTTACCTCGCAGTAATGAAGGTGCACTCTATGGCCAGCTGCATTTAGCAAGGAAGCCTGCAGGACTTCTGGGACTTTTCTTTCCCTTCTTCAGCCTCCCTGTCATTATTCTTCACAACCCCCAAATCTATACTGCTGCCAGCGATGCGTTGCTTTGTGGGAAGCAAGAGAAAGAGAAGGGGAGGGCCTATGCAAATGATGGCCTCAGGGCTATCTGGGAGTCCCTTTTCAGCAGTACTGTTAAAATCCGCCTTGCAACCAGATTGGTCGGGTAAGCTGAAAAACACCAGGCATGATTGGGCGCCAGGTCCTCTAGGCCCTTGGAGGACATATCGGCGCTGCATCCCTCAGTTTCTGAGGTCCAAGAAATGTTCACCCTCCACCCTAATAGAGAGGTCTTGGCCGATCGGGGCCGATCGGGGCAGAAGGGAGCAGGGCAAGATGCTCATGATCCTGCTCTAATAATGAACTGCCTTCCTCTCTCCTTACCTGTGGTTCTGCCTGGCTGCTTGGTTCCAGTTGTAGGCCTACATCCCACAGGCAATTTGCTTGTCCCTCTCACACATGTAAATGGGTCAGCACTCAAGTGCACACACCTGCCTGCACCCACAGACCCTCTCACACACACTTTTCTCAACAAGATTTTTTCCTAGTTTAGAGACTCAGAGACCCATGTTGAAATACAAAAGCAGCACACCACATGACGGCCTTCACATAGAATCCAGCAGCAAATGGGAAACTTTTAACTAGCCGTGGTCCTATTACTGCAGCCCTACCATGGAACGACTGCTGGATGAGTCCTGCTCGAGAATATTGAACCTACAACAAGTCTGAGGTAAATAAGAATTCCACAGGAATACCATAAAACAGGGACCTATGACCCTTTCGAGCCAGATAGGAGTCGAACCCACAATCTTCTGATCCGTAGTCAGACGCGTTATCCATTGCGCCACTGGCCCCATGTAGGATTACCCATACTTTTGTCCTTAAGAGGACCAGAAGTTGTGTGTGTGTGTGTGTGTGTGTTTTAAAACACCATTCCATCAACCTTTTTAGCCACGTTTACTGCTCACAACCAGAAGACACAAGTAAACCCACCTGACCTCCTGAAATTCTGTTCTGTCAGGTGTTCCTAACTTATACAAAGGACTTTAGGAGGACGAAGGACCTAAAAGTCAGGGGAAATGGTCCTAGGTCCAAGGAAATGTTTTAGATCAGCCTCAGTTTCTTAAATATTCTGCATTAACATCATCAGTTCCACGTCTGTGTGGAGCTGATCTTGAGGACTCCTTAATCAGCAGGCGGGTACAACAATAAAGTGTTTAATATTACAATACAGGCGAAAATTCAGACACCTTGTCATAGGCTCACCTTGTCCAGGGACCCAAGCATGCTGCCTTTCACCTCTCAGAGCCCTTCACCTAACCTACTGTGCAGCTGTCTCACCTTTAATATCACTGTTCCACAGGCAGCATGATGTCACAATGTTCCTTGTCAGTAGCCTGAACCATGAGCCTTTGCAACCCTGGCATAATCTACATACTTCCAATTGGTGAAGTCTTGGACCACAAATGCAGTGAAGAATAATGGATTGTTACTCTTCATGCATTTTTGCCCATTGGCTCAGATTTGAATGCTTACTGGCCATACGAGCATCTCTGCCAGGCCACCCTATGTCTAGAGACCGTAGATTTAGAGAGTTTATAAACATTGTAGGTTCATCAATGAAGTGTGCTCGCTTCGGCGGCACATATACTAAAATTGGAACGATACAGAGAAGATTAGCATGGCCCCTGCGCAAGGATGACACGCAAATTCGTGAAGCGTTCCATATTTTTACCAGCTTTCAGGAGAGAAATGTTCTATGTTTTCAAGACTAATTGAAATAATAAAGCAGGTTCCAGTGCTTTCCTCCTAATATCTATTTTTCAATTTGTCTCTCCTCAACATTTTTAATGTATTTACCTCGCAGTAATGAAGGTGCACTCTATGGCCAGCTGCATTTAGCAAGGAAGCCTGCAGGACTTCTGGGACTTTTCTTTCCCTTCTTCAGCCTCCCTGTCATTATTCTTCACAACCCCCAAATCTATACTGCTGCCAGCGATGCGTTGCTTTGTGGGAAGCAAGAGAAAGAGAAGGGGAGGGCCTATGCAAATGATGGCCTCAGGGCTATCTGGGAGTCCCTTTTCAGCAGTACTGTTAAAATCCGCCTTGCAACCAGATTGGTCGGGTAAGCTGAAAAACACCAGGCATGATTGGGCGCCAGGTCCTCTAGGCCCTTGGAGGACATATCGGCGCTGCATCCCTCAGTTTCTGAGGTCCAAGAAATGTTCACCCTCCACCCTAATAGAGAGGTCTTGGCCGATCGGGGCCGATCGGGGCAGAAGGGAGCAGGGCAAGATGCTCATGATCCTGCTCTAATAATGAACTGCCTTCCTCTCTCCTTACCTGTGGTTCTGCCTGGCTGCTTGGTTCCAGTTGTAGGCCTACATCCCACAGGCAATTTGCTTGTCCCTCTCACACATGTAAATGGGTCAGCACTCAAGTGCACACACCTGCCTGCACCCACAGACCCTCTCACACACACTTTTCTCAACAAGATTTTTTCCTAGTTTAGAGACTCAGAGACCCATGTTGAAATACAAAAGCAGCACACCACATGACGGCCTTCACATAGAATCCAGCAGCAAATGGGAAACTTTTAACTAGCCGTGGTCCTATTACTGCAGCCCTACCATGGAACGACTGCTGGATGAGTCCTGCTCGAGAATATTGAACCTACAACAAGTCTGAGGTAAATAAGAATTCCACAGGAATACCATAAAACAGGGACCTATGACCCTTTCGAGCCAGATAGGAGTCGAACCTACAATCTTCTGATCCGTAGTCAGACGCGTTATCCATTGCGCCACTGGCCCCATGTAGGATTACCCATACTTTTGTCCTTAAGAGGACCAGAAGTTGTGTGTGTGTGTGTGTGTGTGTTTTAAAACACCATTCCATCAACCTTTTTAGCCACGTTTACTGCTCACAACCAGAAGACACAAGTAAACCCACCTGACCTCCTGAAATTCTGTTCTGTCAGGTGTTCCTAACTTATACAAAGGACTTTAGGAGGACGAAGGACCTAAAAGTCAGGGGAAATGGTCCTAGGTCCAAGGAAATGTTTTAGATCAGCCTCAGTTTCTTAAATATTCTGCATTAACATCATCAGTTCCACGTCTGTGTGGAGCTGATCTTGAGGACTCCTTAATCAGCAGGCGGGTACAACAATAAAGTGTTTAATATTACAATACAGGCGAAAATTCAGACACCTTGTCATAGGCTCACCTTGTCCAGGGACCCAAGCATGCTGCCTTTCACCTCTCAGAGCCCTTCACCTAACCTACTGTGCAGCTGTCTCACCTTTAATATCACTGTTCCACAGGCAGCATGATGTCACAATGTTCCTTGTCAGTAGCCTGAACCATGAGCCTTTGCAACCCTGGCATAATCTACATACTTCCAATTGGTGAAGTCTTGGACCACAAATGCAGTGAAGAATAATGGATTGTTACTCTTCATGCATTTTTGCCCATTGGCTCAGATTTGAATGCTTACTGGCCATACGAGCATCTCTGCCAGGCCACCCTATGTCTAGAGACCGTAGATTTAGAGAGTTTATAAACATTGTAGGTTCATCAATGAAGTGTGCTCGCTTCGGCGGCACATATACTAAAATTGGAACGATACAGAGAAGATTAGCATGGCCCCTGCGCAAGGATGACACGCAAATTCGTGAAGCGTTCCATATTTTTACCAGTTTTCAGGAGAGAAATGTTCTATGTTTTCAAGACTAATTGAAATAATAAAGCAGGTTCCAGTGCTTTCCTCCTAATATCTATTTTTCAATTTGTCTCTCCTCAACATTTTTAATGTATTTACCTCGCAGTAATGAAGGTGCACTCTATGGCCAGCTGCATTTAGCAAGGAAGCCTGCAGGACTTCTGGGACTTTTCTTTCCCTTCTTCAGCCTCCCTGTCATTATTCTTCACAACCCCCAAATCTATACTGCTGCCAGCGATGCGTTGCTTTGTGGGAAGCAAGAGAAAGAGAAGGGGAGGGCCTATGCAAATGATGGCCTCAGGGCTGTCTGGGAGTCCCTTTTCAGCAGTACTGTTAAAATCCGCCTTGCAACCAGATTGGTCGGGTAAGCTGAAAAACACCAGGCATGATTGGGCACCAGGTCCTCTAGGCCCTTGGAGGACATATCGGCGCTGCATCCCTCAGTTTCTGAGGTCCAAGAAATGTTCACCCTCCACCCTAATAGAGAGGTCTTGGCCGATCGTGGCCGATCGGGGCAGAAGGGAGCAGGGCAAGATGCTCATGATCCTGCTCTAATAATGAACTGCCTTCCTCTCTCCTTACCTGTGGTTCTGCCTGGCTGCTTGGTTCCAGTTGTAGGCCTACATCCCACAGGCAATTTGCTTGTCCCTCTCACACATGTAAATGGGTCAGCACTCAAGTGCACACACCTGCCTGCACCCACAGACCCTCTCACACACACTTTTCTCAACAAGATTTTTTCCTAGTTTAGAGACTCAGAGACCCATGTTGAAATACAAAAGCAGCACACCACATGACGGCCTTCACATAGAATCCAGCAGCAAATGGGAAACTTTTAACTAGCCGTGGTCCTATTACTGCAGCCCTACCATGGAACGACTGCTGGATGAGTCCTGCTCGAGAATATTGAACCTACAACAAGTCTGAGGTAAATAAGAATTCCACAGGAATACCATAAAACAGGGACCTATGACCCTTTCGAGCCAGATAGGAGTCGAACCCACAATCTTCTGATCCGTAGTCAGACGCGTTATCCATTGCGCCACTGGCCCCATGTAGGATTACCCATACTTTTGTCCTTAAGAGGACCAGAAGTTGTGTGTGTGTGTGTGTGTGTGTGTTTTAAAACACCATTCCATCAACCTTTTTAGCCACGTTTACTGCTCACAACCAGAAGACACAAGTAAACCCACCTGACCTCCTGAAATTCTGTTCTGTCAGGTGTTCCTAACTTATACAAAGGACTTTAGGAGGACGAAGGACCTAAAAGTCAGGGGAAATGGTCCTAGGTCCAAGGAAATGTTTTAGATCAGCCTCAGTTTCTTAAATATTCTGCATTAACATCATCAGTTCCACGTCTGTGTGGAGCTGATCTTGAGGACTCCTTAATCAGCAGGCGGGTACAACAATAAAGTGTTTAATATTACAATACAGGCGAAAATTCAGACACCTTGTCATAGGCTCACCTTGTCCAGGGACCCAAGCATGCTGCCTTTCACCTCTCAGAGCCCTTCACCTAACCTACTGTGCAGCTGTCTCACCTTTAATATCACTGTTCCACAGGCAGCATGATGTCACAATGTTCCTTGTCAGTAGCCTGAACCATGAGCCTTTGCAACCCTGGCATAATCTACATACTTCCAATTGGTGAAGTCTTGGACCACAAATGCAGTGAAGAATAATGGATTGTTACTCTTCATGCATTTTTGCCCATTGGCTCAGATTTGAATGCTTACTGGCCATACGAGCATCTCTGCCAGGCCACCCTATGTCTAGAGACCGTAGATTTAGAGAGTTTATAAACATTGTAGGTTCATCAATGAAGTGTGCTCGCTTCGGCGGCACATATACTAAAATTGGAACGATACAGAGAAGATTAGCATGGCCCCTGCGCAAGGATGACACGCAAATTCGTGAAGCGTTCCATATTTTTACCAGCTTTCAGGAGAGAAATGTTCTATGTTTTCAAGACTAATTGAAATAATAAAGCAGGTTCCAGTGCTTTCCTCCTAATATCTATTTTTCAATTTGTCTCTCCTCAACATTTTTAATGTATTTACCTCGCAGTAATGAAGGTGCACTCTATGGCCAGCTGCATTTAGCAAGGAAGCCTGCAGGACTTCTGGGACTTTTCTTTCCCTTCTTCAGCCTCCCTGTCATTATTCTTCACAACCCCCAAATCTATACTGCTGCCAGCGATGCGTTGCTTTGTGGGAAGCAAGAGAAAGAGAAGGGGAGGGCCTATGCAAATGATGGCCTCAGGGCTATCTGGGAGTCCCTTTTCAGCAGTACTGTTAAAATCCGCCTTGCAACCAGATTGGTCGGGTAAGCTGAAAAACACCAGGCATGATTGGGCGCCAGGTCCTCTAGGCCCTTGGAGGACATATCGGCGCTGCATCCCTCAGTTTCTGAGGTCCAAGAAATGTTCACCCTCCACCCTAATAGAGAGGTCTTGGCCGATCGGGGCCGATCGGGGCAGAAGGGAGCAGGGCAAGAGGCTCATGATCCTGCTCTAATAATGAACTGCCTTCCTCTCTCCTTACCTGTGGTTCTGCCTGGCTGCTTGGTTCCAGTTGTAGGCCTACATCCCACAGGCAATTTGCTTGTCCCTCTCACACATGTAAATGGGTCAGCACTCAAGTGCACACACCTGCCTGCACCCACAGACCCTCTCACACACACTTTTCTCAACAAGATTTTTTCCTAGTTTAGAGACTCAGAGACCCATGTTGAAATACAAAAGCAGCACACCACATGACGGCCTTCACATAGAATCCAGCAGCAAATGGGAAACTTTTAACTAGCCGTGGTCCTATTACTGCAGCCCTACCATGGAACGACTGCTGGATGAGTCCTGCTCGAGAATATTGAACCTACAACAAGTCTGAGGTAAATAAGAATTCCACAGGAATACCATAAAACAGGGACCTATGACCCTTTCGAGCCAGATAGGAGTCGAACCCACAATCTTCTGATCCGTAGTCAGACGCGTTATCCATTGCGCCACTGGCCCCATGTAGGATTACCCATACTTTTGTCCTTAAGAGGACCAGAAGTTGTGTGTGTGTGTGTGTGTGTGTTTTAAAACACCATTCCATCAACCTTTTTAGCCACGTTTACTGCTCACAACCAGAAGACACAAGTAAACCCACCTGACCTCCTGAAATTCTGTTCTGTCAGGTGTTCCTAACTTATACAAAGGACTTTAGGAGGACGAAGGACCTAAAAGTCAGGGGAAATGGTCCTAGGTCCAAGGAAATGTTTTAGATCAGCCTCAGTTTCTTAAATATTCTGCATTAACATCATCAGTTCCACGTCTGTGTGGAGCTGATCTTGAGGACTCCTTAATCAGCAGGCGGGTACAACAATAAAGTGTTTAATATTACAATACAGGCGAAAATTCAGACACCTTGTCATAGGCTCACCTTGTCCAGGGACCCAAGCATGCTGCCTTTCACCTCTCAGAGCCCTTCACCTAACCTACTGTGCAGCTGTCTCACCTTTAATATCACTGTTCCACAGGCAGCATGATGTCACAATGTTCCTTGTCAGTAGCCTGAACCATGAGCCTTTGCAACCCTGGCATAATCTACATACTTCCAATTGGTGAAGTCTTGGACCACAAATGCAGTGAAGAATAATGGATTGTTACTCTTCATGCATTTTTGCCCATTGGCTCAGATTTGAATGCTTACTGGCCATACGAGCATCTCTGCCAGGCCACCCTATGTCTAGAGACCGTAGATTTAGAGAGTTTATAAACATTGTAGGTTCATCAATGAAGTGTGCTCGCTTCGGCGGCACATATACTAAAATTGGAACGATACAGAGAAGATTAGCATGGCCCCTGCGCAAGGATGACACGCAAATTCGTGAAGCGTTCCATATTTTTACCAGCTTTCAGGAGAGAAATGTTCTATGTTTTCAAGACTAATTGAAATAATAAAGCAGGTTCCAGTGCTTTCCTCCTAATATCTATTTTTCAATTTGTCTCTCCTCAACATTTTTAATGTATTTACCTCGCAGTAATGAAGGTGCACTCTATGGCCAGCTGCATTTAGCAAGGAAGCCTGCAGGACTTCTGGGACTTTTCTTTCCCTTCTTCAGCCTCCCTGTCATTATTCTTCACAACCCCCAAATCTATACTGCTGCCAGCGATGCGTTGCTTTGTGGGAAGCAAGAGAAAGAGAAGGGGAGGGCCTATGCAAATGATGGCCTCAGGGCTATCTGGGAGTCCCTTTTCAGCAGTACTGTTAAAATCCGCCTTGCAACCAGATTGGTCGGGTAAGCTGAAAAACACCAGGCATGATTGGGCGCCAGGTCCTCTAGGCCCTTGGAGGACATATCGGCGCTGCATCCCTCAGTTTCTGAGGTCCAAGAAATGTTCACCCTCCACCCTAATAGAGAGGTCTTGGCCGATCGGGGCCGATCGGGGCAGAAGGGAGCAGGGCAAGATGCTCATGATCCTGCTCTAATAATGAACTGCCTTCCTCTCTCCTTACCTGTGGTTCTGCCTGGCTGCTTGGTTCCAGTTGTAGGCCTACATCCCACAGGCAATTTGCTTGTCCCTCTCACACATGTAAATGGGTCAGCACTCAAGTGCACACACCTGCCTGCACCCACAGACCCTCTCACACACACTTTTCTCAACAAGATTTTTTCCTAGTTTAGAGACTCAGAGACCCATGTTGAAATACAAAAGCAGCACACCACATGACGGCCTTCACATAGAATCCAGCAGCAAATGGGAAACTTTTAACTAGCCGTGGTCCTATTACTGCAGCCCTACCATGGAACGACTGCTGGATGAGTCCTGCTCGAGAATATTGAACCTACAACAAGTCTGAGGTAAATAAGAATTCCACAGGAATACCATAAAACAGGGACCTATGACCCTTTCGAGCCAGATAGGAGTCGAACCTACAATCTTCTGATCCGTAGTCAGACGCGTTATCCATTGCGCCACTGGCCCCATGTAGGATTACCCATACTTTTGTCCTTAAGAGGACCAGAAGTTGTGTGTGTGTGTGTGTGTGTGTTTTAAAACACCATTCCATCAACCTTTTTAGCCACGTTTACTGCTCACAACCAGAAGACACAAGTAAACCCACCTGACCTCCTGAAATTCTGTTCTGTCAGGTGTTCCTAACTTATACAAAGGACTTTAGGAGGACGAAGGACCTAAAAGTCAGGGGAAATGGTCCTAGGTCCAAGGAAATGTTTTAGATCAGCCTCAGTTTCTTAAATATTCTGCATTAACATCATCAGTTCCACGTCTGTGTGGAGCTGATCTTGAGGACTCCTTAATCAGCAGGCGGGTACAACAATAAAGTGTTTAATATTACAATACAGGCGAAAATTCAGACACCTTGTCATAGGCTCACCTTGTCCAGGGACCCAAGCATGCTGCCTTTCACCTCTCAGAGCCCTTCACCTAACCTACTGTGCAGCTGTCTCACCTTTAATATCACTGTTCCACAGGCAGCATGATGTCACAATGTTCCTTGTCAGTAGCCTGAACCATGAGCCTTTGCAACCCTGGCATAATCTACATACTTCCAATTGGTGAAGTCTTGGACCACAAATGCAGTGAAGAATAATGGATTGTTACTCTTCATGCATTTTTGCCCATTGGCTCAGATTTGAATGCTTACTGGCCATACGAGCATCTCTGCCAGGCCACCCTATGTCTAGAGACCGTAGATTTAGAGAGTTTATAAACATTGTAGGTTCATCAATGAAGTGTGCTCGCTTCGGCGGCACATATACTAAAATTGGAACGATACAGAGAAGATTAGCATGGCCCCTGCGCAAGGATGACACGCAAATTCGTGAAGCGTTCCATATTTTTACCAGTTTTCAGGAGAGAAATGTTCTATGTTTTCAAGACTAATTGAAATAATAAAGCAGGTTCCAGTGCTTTCCTCCTAATATCTATTTTTCAATTTGTCTCTCCTCAACATTTTTAATGTATTTACCTCGCAGTAATGAAGGTGCACTCTATGGCCAGCTGCATTTAGCAAGGAAGCCTGCAGGACTTCTGGGACTTTTCTTTCCCTTCTTCAGCCTCCCTGTCATTATTCTTCACAACCCCCAAATCTATACTGCTGCCAGCGATGCGTTGCTTTGTGGGAAGCAAGAGAAAGAGAAGGGGAGGGCCTATGCAAATGATGGCCTCAGGGCTGTCTGGGAGTCCCTTTTCAGCAGTACTGTTAAAATCCGCCTTGCAACCAGATTGGTCGGGTAAGCTGAAAAACACCAGGCATGATTGGGCACCAGGTCCTCTAGGCCCTTGGAGGACATATCGGCGCTGCATCCCTCAGTTTCTGAGGTCCAAGAAATGTTCACCCTCCACCCTAATAGAGAGGTCTTGGCCGATCGTGGCCGATCGGGGCAGAAGGGAGCAGGGCAAGATGCTCATGATCCTGCTCTAATAATGAACTGCCTTCCTCTCTCCTTACCTGTGGTTCTGCCTGGCTGCTTGGTTCCAGTTGTAGGCCTACATCCCACAGGCAATTTGCTTGTCCCTCTCACACATGTAAATGGGTCAGCACTCAAGTGCACACACCTGCCTGCACCCACAGACCCTCTCACACACACTTTTCTCAACAAGATTTTTTCCTAGTTTAGAGACTCAGAGACCCATGTTGAAATACAAAAGCAGCACACCACATGACGGCCTTCACATAGAATCCAGCAGCAAATGGGAAACTTTTAACTAGCCGTGGTCCTATTACTGCAGCCCTACCATGGAACGACTGCTGGATGAGTCCTGCTCGAGAATATTGAACCTACAACAAGTCTGAGGTAAATAAGAATTCCACAGGAATACCATAAAACAGGGACCTATGACCCTTTCGAGCCAGATAGGAGTCGAACCCACAATCTTCTGATCCGTAGTCAGACGCGTTATCCATTGCGCCACTGGCCCCATGTAGGATTACCCATACTTTTGTCCTTAAGAGGACCAGAAGTTGTGTGTGTGTGTGTGTGTGTGTGTTTTAAAACACCATTCCATCAACCTTTTTAGCCACGTTTACTGCTCACAACCAGAAGACACAAGTAAACCCACCTGACCTCCTGAAATTCTGTTCTGTCAGGTGTTCCTAACTTATACAAAGGACTTTAGGAGGACGAAGGACCTAAAAGTCAGGGGAAATGGTCCTAGGTTCAAGGAAATGTTTTAGATCAGCCTCAGTTTCTTAAATATTCTGCATTAACATCATCAGTTCCACGTCTGTGTGGAGCTGATCTTGAGGACTCCTTAATCAGCAGGCGGGTACAACAATAAAGTGTTTAATATTACAATACAGGCGAAAATTCAGACACCTTGTCATAGGCTCACCTTGTCCAGGGACCCAAGCATGCTGCCTTTCACCTCTCAGAGCCCTTCACCTAACCTACTGTGCAGCTGTCTCACCTTTAATATCACTGTTCCACAGGCAGCATGATGTCACAATGTTCCTTGTCAGTAGCCTGAACCATGAGCCTTTGCAACCCTGGCATAATCTACATACTTCCAATTGGTGAAGTCTTGGACCACAAATGCAGTGAAGAATAATGGATTGTTACTCTTCATGCATTTTTGCCCATTGGCTCAGATTTGAATGCTTACTGGCCATACGAGCATCTCTGCCAGGCCACCCTATGTCTAGAGACCGTAGATTTAGAGAGTTTATAAACATTGTAGGTTCATCAATGAAGTGTGCTCGCTTCGGCGGCACATATACTAAAATTGGAACGATACAGAGAAGATTAGCATGGTCCCTGCGCAAGGATGACACGCAAATTCGTGAAGCGTTCCATATTTTTACCAGCTTTCAGGAGAGAAATGTTCTATGTTTTCAAGACTAATTGAAATAATAAAGCAGGTTCCAGTGCTTTCCTCCTAATATCTATTTTTCAATTTGTCTCTCCTCAACATTTTTAATGTATTTACCTCGCAGTAATGAAGGTGCACTCTATGGCCAGCTGCATTTAGCAAGGAAGCCTGCAGGACTTCTGGGACTTTTCTTTCCCTTCTTCAGCCTCCCTGTCATTATTCTTCACAACCCCCAAATCTATACTGCTGCCAGCGATGCGTTGCTTTGTGGGAAGCAAGAGAAAGAGAAGGGGAGGGCCTATGCAAATGATGGCCTCAGGGCTGTCTGGGAGTCCCTTTTCAGCAGTACTGTTAAAATCCGCCTTGCAACCAGATTGGTCGGGTAAGCTGAAAAACACCAGGCATGATTGGGCGCCAGGTCCTCTAGGCCCTTGGAGGACATATCGGCGCTGCATCCCTCAGTTTCTGAGGTCCAAGAAATGTTCACCCTCCACCCTAATAGAGAGGTCTTGGCCGATCGGGGCCGATCGGGGCAGAAGGGAGCAGGGCAAGATGCTCATGATCCTGCTCTAATAATGAACTGCCTTCCTCTCTCCTTACCTGTGGTTCTGCCTGGCTGCTTGGTTCCAGTTGTAGGCCTACATCCCACAGGCAATTTGCTTGTCCCTCTCACACATGTAAATGGGTCAGCACTCAAGTGCACACACCTGCCTGCACCCACAGACCCTCTCACACACACTTTTCTCAACAAGATTTTTTCCTAGTTTAGAGACTCAGAGACCCATGTTGAAATACAAAAGCAGCACACCACATGACGGCCTTCACATAGAATCCAGCAGCAAATGGGAAACTTTTAACTAGCCGTGGTCCTATTACTGCAGCCCTACCATGGAACGACTGCTGGATGAGTCCTGCTCGAGAATATTGAACCTACAACAAGTCTGAGGTAAATAAGAATTCCACAGGAATACCATAAAACAGGGACCTATGACCCTTTCGAGCCAGATAGGAGTCGAACCCACAATCTTCTGATCCGTAGTCAGACGCGTTATCCATTGCGCCACTGGCCCCATGTAGGATTACCCATACTTTTGTCCTTAAGAGGACCAGAAGTTGTGTGTGTGTGTGTGTGTGTGTTTTAAAACACCATTCCATCAACCTTTTTAGCCACGTTTACTGCTCACAACCAGAAGACACAAGTAAACCCACCTGACCTCCTGAAATTCTGTTCTGTCAGGTGTTCCTAACTTATACAAAGGACTTTAGGAGGACGAAGGACCTAAAAGTCAGGGGAAATGGTCCTAGGTCCAAGGAAATGTTTTAGATCAGCCTCAGTTTCTTAAATATTCTGCATTAACATCATCAGTTCCACGTCTGTGTGGAGCTGATCTTGAGGACTCCTTAATCAGCAGGCGGGTACAACAATAAAGTGTTTAATATTACAATACAGGCGAAAATTCAGACACCTTGTCATAGGCTCACCTTGTCCAGGGACCCAAGCATGCTGCCTTTCACCTCTCAGAGCCCTTCACCTAACCTACTGTGCAGCTGTCTCACCTTTAATATCACTGTTCCACAGGCAGCATGATGTCACAATGTTCCTTGTCAGTAGCCTGAACCATGAGCCTTTGCAACCCTGGCATAATCTACATACTTCCAATTGGTGAAGTCTTGGACCACAAATGCAGTGAAGAATAATGGATTGTTACTCTTCATGCATTTTTGCCCATTGGCTCAGATTTGAATGCTTACTGGCCATACGAGCATCTCTGCCAGGCCACCCTATGTCTAGAGACCGTAGATTTAGAGAGTTTATAAACATTGTAGGTTCATCAATGAAGTGTGCTCGCTTCGGCGGCACATATACTAAAATTGGAACGATACAGAGAAGATTAGCATGGCCCCTGCGCAAGGATGACACGCAAATTCGTGAAGCGTTCCATATTTTTACCAGCTTTCAGGAGAGAAATGTTCTATGTTTTCAAGACTAATTGAAATAATAAAGCAGGTTCCAGTGCTTTCCTCCTAATATCTATTTTTCAATTTGTCTCTCCTCAACATTTTTAATGTATTTACCTCGCAGTAATGAAGGTGCACTCTATGGCCAGCTGCATTTAGCAAGGAAGCCTGCAGGACTTCTGGGACTTTTCTTTCCCTTCTTCAGCCTCCCTGTCATTATTCTTCACAACCCCCAAATCTATACTGCTGCCAGCGATGCGTTGCTTTGTGGGAAGCAAGAGAAAGAGAAGGGGAGGGCCTATGCAAATGATGGCCTCAGGGCTGTCTGGGAGTCCCTTTTCAGCAGTACTGTTAAAATCCGCCTTGCAACCAGATTGGTCGGGTAAGCTGAAAAACACCAGGCATGATTGGGCACCAGGTCCTCTAGGCCCTTGGAGGACATATCGGCGCTGCATCCCTCAGTTTCTGAGGTCCAAGAAATGTTCACCCTCCACCCTAATAGAGAGGTCTTGGCCGATCGTGGCCGATCGGGGCAGAAGGGAGCAGGGCAAGATGCTCATGATCCTGCTCTAATAATGAACTGCCTTCCTCTCTCCTTACCTGTGGTTCTGCCTGGCTGCTTGGTTCCAGTTGTAGGCCTACATCCCACAGGCAATTTGCTTGTCCCTCTCACACATGTAAATGGGTCAGCACTCAAGTGCACACACCTGCCTGCACCCACAGACCCTCTCACACACACTTTTCTCAACAAGATTTTTTCCTAGTTTAGAGACTCAGAGACCCATGTTGAAATACAAAAGCAGCACACCACATGACGGCCTTCACATAGAATCCAGCAGCAAATGGGAAACTTTTAACTAGCCGTGGTCCTATTACTGCAGCCCTACCATGGAACGACTGCTGGATGAGTCCTGCTCGAGAATATTGAACCTACAACAAGTCTGAGGTAAATAAGAATTCCACAGGAATACCATAAAACAGGGACCTATGACCCTTTCGAGCCAGATAGGAGTCGAACCCACAATCTTCTGATCCGTAGTCAGACGCGTTATCCATTGCGCCACTGGCCCCATGTAGGATTACCCATACTTTTGTCCTTAAGAGGACCAGAAGTTGTGTGTGTGTGTGTGTTTTAAAACACCATTCCATCAACCTTTTTAGCCACGTTTACTGCTCACAACCAGAAGACACAAGTAAACCCACCTGACCTCCTGAAATTCTGTTCTGTCAGGTGTTCCTAACTTATACAAAGGACTTTAGGAGGACGAAGGACCTAAAAGTCAGGGGAAATGGTCCTAGGTCCAAGGAAATGTTTTAGATCAGCCTCAGTTTCTTAAATATTCTGCATTAACATCATCAGTTCCACGTCTGTGTGGAGCTGATCTTGAGGACTCCTTAATCAGCAGGCGGGTACAACAATAAAGTGTTTAATATTACAATACAGGCGAAAATTCAGACACCTTGTCATAGGCTCACCTTGTCCAGGGACCCAAGCATGCTGCCTTTCACCTCTCAGAGCCCTTCACCTAACCTACTGTGCAGCTGTCTCACCTTTAATATCACTGTTCCACAGGCAGCATGATGTCACAATGTTCCTTGTCAGTAGCCTGAACCATGAGCCTTTGCAACACTGGCATAATCTACATACTTCCAATTGGTGAAGTCTTGGACCACAAATGCAGTGAAGAATAATGGATTGTTACTCTTCATGCATTTTTGCCCATTGGCTCAGATTTGAATGCTTACTGGCCATACGAGCATCTCTGCCAGGCCACCCTATGTCTAGAGACCGTAGATTTAGAGAGTTTATAAACATTGTAGGTTCATCAATGAAGTGTGCTCGCTTCGGCGGCACATATACTAAAATTGGAACGATACAGAGAAGATTAGCATGGCCCCTGCGCAAGGATGACACGCAAATTCGTGAAGCGTTCCATATTTTTACCAGCTTTCAGGAGAGAAATGTTCTATGTTTTCAAGACTAATTGAAATAATAAAGCAGGTTCCAGTGCTTTCCTCCTAATATCTATTTTTCAATTTGTCTCTCCTCAACATTTTTAATGTATTTACCTCGCAGTAATGAAGGTGCACTCTATGGCCAGCTGCATTTAGCAAGGAAGCCTGCAGGACTTCTGGGACTTTTCTTTCCCTTCTTCAGCCTCCCTGTCATTATTCTTCACAACCCCCAAATCTATACTGCTGCCAGCGATGCGTTGCTTTGTGGGAAGCAAGAGAAAGAGAAGGGGAGGGCCTATGCAAATGATGGCCTCAGGGCTGTCTGGGAGTCCCTTTTCAGCAGTACTGTTAAAATCCGCCTTGCAACCAGATTGGTCGGGTAAGCTGAAAAACACCAGGCATGATTGGGCACCAGGTCCTCTAGGCCCTTGGAGGACATATCGGCGCTGCATCCCTCAGTTTCTGAGGTCCAAGAAATGTTCACCCTCCACCCTAATAGAGAGGTCTTGGCCGATCGGGGCCGATCGGGGCAGAAGGGAGCAGGGCAAGATGCTCATGATCCTGCTCTAATAATGAACTGCCTTCCTCTCTCCTTACCTGTGGTTCTGCCTGGCTGCTTGGTTCCAGTTGTAGGCCTACATCCCACAGGCAATTTGCTTGTCCCTCTCACACATGTAAATGGGTCAGCACTCAAGTGCACACACCTGCCTGCACCCACAGACCCTCTCACACACACTTTTCTCAACAAGATTTTTTCCTAGTTTAGAGACTCAGAGACCCATGTTGAAATACAAAAGCAGCACACCACATGACGGCCTTCACATAGAATCCAGCAGCAAATGGGAAACTTTTAACTAGCCGTGGTCCTATTACTGCAGCCCTACCATGGAACGACTGCTGGATGAGTCCTGCTCGAGAATATTGAACCTACAACAAGTCTGAGGTAAATAAGAATTCCACATGAATACCATAAAACAGGGACCTATGACCCTTTCGAGCCAGATAGGAGTCGAACCTACAATCTTCTGATCCGTAGTCAGACTCGTTATCCATTGCGCCACTGGCCCCATGTAGGATTACCCATACTTTTGTCCTTAAGAGGACCAGAAGTTGTGTGTGTGTGTGTGTGTGTGTTTTAAAACACCATTCCATCAACCTTTTTAGCCACGTTTACTGCTCACAACCAGAAGACACAAGTAAACCCACCTGACCTCCTGAAATTCTGTTCTGTCAGGTGTTCCTAACTTATACAAAGGACTTTAGGAGGACGAAGGACCTAAAAGTCAGGGGAAATGGTCCTAGGTCCAAGGAAATGTTTTAGATCAGCCTCAGTTTCTTAAATATTCTGCATTAACATCATCAGTTCCACGTCTGTGTGGAGCTGATCTTGAGGACTCCTTAATCAGCAGGTGGGTACAACAATAAAGTGTTTAATATTACAATACAGGCGAAAATTCAGACACCTTGTCATAGGCTCACCTTGTCCAGGGACCCAAGCATGCTGCCTTTCACCTCTCAGAGCCCTTCACCTAACCTACTGTGCAGCTGTCTCACCTTTAATATCACTGTTCCACAGGCAGCATGATGTCACAATGTTCCTTGTCAGTAGCCTGAACCATGAGCCTTTGCAACCCTGGCATAATCTACATACTTCCAATTGGTGAAGTCTTGGACCACAAATGCAGTGAAGAATAATGGATTGTTACTCTTCATGCATTTTTGCCCATTGGCTCAGATTTGAATGCTTACTGGCCATACGAGCATCTCTGCCAGGCCACCCTATGTCTAGAGACCGTAGATTTAGAGAGTTTATAAACATTGTAGGTTCATCAATGAAGTGTGCTCGCTTCGGCGGCACATATACTAAAATTGGAACGATACAGAGAAGATTAGCATGGCCCCTGCGCAAGGATGACACGCAAATTCGTGAAGCGTTCCATATTTTTACCAGCTTTCAGGAGAGAAATGTTCTATGTTTTCAAGACTAATTGAAATAATAAAGCAGGTTCCAGTGCTTTCCTCCTAATATCTATTTTTCAATTTGTCTCTCCTCAACATTTTTAATGTATTTACCTCGCAGTAATGAATGTGCACTCTATGGCCAGCTGCATTTAGCAAGGAAGCCTGCAGGACTTCTGGGACTTTTCTTTCCCTTCTTCAGCCTCCCTGTCATTATTCTTCACAACCCCCAAATCTATACTGCTGCCAGCGATGCGTTGCTTTGTGGGAAGCAAGAGAAAGAGAAGGGGAGGGCCTATGCAAATGATGGCCTCAGGGCTGTCTGGGAGTCCCTTTTTAGCAGTACTGTTAAAATCCGCCTTGCAACCAGATTGGTCGGGTAAGCTGAAAAACACCAGGCATGATTGGGCACCAGGTCCTCTAGGCCCTTGGAGGACATATCGGCGCTGCATCCCTCAGTTTCTGAGGTCCAAGAAATGTTCACCCTCCACCCTAATAGAGAGGTCTTGGCCGATCGGGGCAGAAGGGAGCAGGGCAAGATGCTCATGATCCTGCTCTAATAATGAACTGCCTTCCTCTCTCCTTACCTGTGGTTCTGCCTGGCTGCTTGGTTCCAGTTGTAGGCCTACATCCCACAGGCAATTTGCTTGTCCCTCTCACACATGTAAATGGGTCAGCACTCAAGTGCACACACCTGCCTGCACCCACAGACCCTCTCACACACACTTTTCTCAACAAGATTTTTTCCTAGTTTAGAGACTCAGAGACCCATGTTGAAATACAAAAGCAGCACACCACATGACGGCCTTCACATAGAATCCAGCAGCAAATGGGAAACTTTTAACTAGCCGTGGTCCTATTACTGCAGCCCTACCATGGAACGACTGCTGGATGAGTCCTGCTCGAGAATATTGAACCTACAACAAGTCTGAGGTAAATAAGAATTCCACAGGAATACCATAAAACAGGGACCTATGACCCTTTCGAGCCAGATAGGAGTCGAACCTACAATCTTCTGATCCGTAGTCAGACGCGTTATCCATTGCGCCACTGGCCCCATGTAGGATTACCCATACTTTTGTCCTTAAGAGGACCAGAAGTTGTGTGTGTGTGTGTGTGTGTGTGTTTTAAAACACCATTCCATCAACCTTTTTAGCCACGTTTACTGCTCACAACCAGAAGACACAAGTAAACCCACCTGACCTCCTGAAATTCTGTTCTGTCAGGTGTTCCTAACTTATACAAAGGACTTTAGGAGGACGAAGGACCTAAAAGTCAGGGGAAATGGTCCTAGGTCCAAGGAAATGTTTTAGATCAGCCTCAGTTTCTTAAATATTCTGCATTAACATCATCAGTTCCACGTCTGTGTGGAGCTGATCTTGAGGACTCCTTAATCAGCAGGCGGGTACAACAATAAAGTGTTTAATATTACAATACAGGCGAAAATTCAGACACCTTGTCATAGGCTCACCTTGTCCAGGGACCCAAGCATGCTGCCTTTCACCTCTCAGAGCCCTTCACCTAACCTACTGTGCAGCTGTCTCACCTTTAATATCACTGTTCCACAGGCAGCATGATGTCACAATGTTCCTTGTCAGTAGCCTGAACCATGAGCCTTTGCAACCCTGGCATAATCTACATACTTCCAATTGGTGAAGTCTTGGACCACAAATGCAGTGAAGAATAATGGATTGTTACTCTTCATGCATTTTTGCCCATTGGCTCAGATTTGAATGCTTACTGGCCATACGAGCATCTCTGCCAGGCCACTCTATGTCTAGAGACCGTAGATTTAGAGAGTTTATAAACATTGTAGGTTCATCAATGAAGTGTGCTCGCTTCGGCGGCACATATACTAAAATTGGAACGATACAGAGAAGATTAGCATGGCCCCTGCGCAAGGATGACACGCAAATTCGTGAAGCGTTCCATATTTTTACCAGCTTTCAGGAGAGAAATGTTCTATGTTTTCAAGACTAATTGAAATAATAAAGCAGGTTCCAGTGCTTTCCTCCTAATATCTATTTTTCAATTTGTCTCTCCTCAACATTTTTAATGTATTTACCTCGCAGTAATGAAGGTGCACTCTATGGCCAGCTGCATTTAGCAAGGAAGCCTGCAGGACTTCTGGGACTTTTCTTTCCCTTCTTCAGCCTCCCTGTCATTATTCTTCACAACCCCCAAATCTATACTGCTGCCAGCGATGCGTTGCTTTGTGGGAAGCAAGAGAAAGAGAAGGGGAGGGCCTATGCAAATGATGGCCTCAGGGCTGTCTGGGAGTCCCTTTTCAGCAGTACTGTTAAAATCCGCCTTGCAACCAGATTGGTCGGGTAAGCTGAAAAACACCAGGCATGATTGGGCACCAGGTCCTCTAGGCCCTTGGAGGACATATCGGCGCTGCATCCCTCAGTTTCTGAGGTCCAAGAAATGTTCACCCTCCACCCTAATAGAGAGGTCTTGGCCGATCGGGGCCGATCGGGGCAGAAGGGAGCAGGGCAAGATGCTCATGATCCTGCTCTAATAATGAACTGCCTTCCTCTCTCCTTACCTGTGGTTCTGCCTGGCTGCTTGGTTCCAGTTGTAGGCCTACATCCCACAGGCAATTTGCTTGTCCCTCTCACACATGTAAATGGGTCAGCACTCAAGTGCACACACCTGCCTGCACCCACAGACCCTCTCACACACACTTTTCTCAACAAGATTTTTTCCTAGTTTAGAGACTCAGAGACCCATGTTGAAATACAAAAGCAGCACACCACATGACGGCCTTCACATAGAATCCAGCAGCAAATGGGAAACTTTTAACTAGCCGTGGTCCTATTACTGCAGCCCTACCATGGAACGACTGCTGGATGAGTCCTGCTCGAGAATATTGAACCTACAACAAGTCTGAGGTAAATAAGAATTCCACATGAATACCATAAAACAGAGACCTATGACCCTTTCGAGCCAGATAGGAGTCGAACCTACAATCTTCTGATCCGTAGTCAGACGCGTTATCCATTGCGCCACTGGCCCCATGTAGGATTACCCATACTTTTGTCCTTAAGAGGACCAGAAGTTGTGTGTGTGTGTGTGTGTGTGTTTTAAAACACCATTCCATCAACCTTTTTAGCCACGTTTACTGCTCACAACCAGAAGACACAAGTAAACCCACCTGACCTCCTGAAATTCTGTTCTGTCAGGTGTTCCTAACTTATACAAAGGACTTTAGGAGGACGAAGGACCTAAAAGTCAGGGGAAATGGTCCTAGGTCCAAGGAAATGTTTTAGATCAGCCTCTGTTTCTTAAATATTCTGCATTAACATCATCAGTTCCACGTCTGTGTGGAGCTGATCTTGAGGACTCCTTAATCAGCAGGCGGGTACAACAATAAAGTGTTTAATATTACAATACAGGCGAAAATTCAGACACCTTGTCATAGGCTCACCTTGTCCAGGGACCCAAGCATGCTGCCTTTCACCTCTCAGAGCCCTTCACCTAACCTACTGTGCAGCTGTCTCACCTTTAATATCACTGTTCCACAGGCAGCATGATGTCACAATGTTCCTTGTCAGTAGCCTGAACCATGAGCCTTTGCAACCCTGGCATAATCTACATACTTCCAATTGGTGAAGTCTTGGACCACAAATGCAGTGAAGAATAATGGATTGTTACTCTTCATGCATTTTTGCCCATTGGCTCAGATTTGAATGCTTACTGGCCATACGAGCATCTCTGCCAGGCCACCCTATGTCTAGAGACCGTAGATTTAGAGAGTTTATAAACATTGTAGGTTCATCAATGAAGTGTGCTCGCTTCGGCGGCACATATACTAAAATTGGAACGATACAGAGAAGATTAGCATGGCCCCTGCGCAAGGATGACACGCAAATTCGTGAAGCGTTCCATATTTTTACCAGCTTTCAGGAGAGAAATGTTCTATGTTTTCAAGACTAATTGAAATAATAAAGCAGGTTCCAGTGCTTTCCTCCTAATATCTATTTTTCAATTTGTCTCTCCTCAACATTTTTAATGTATTTACCTCGCAGTAATGAAGGTGCACTCTATGGCCAGCTGCATTTAGCAAGGAAGCCTGCAGGACTTCTGGGACTTTTCTTTCCCTTCTTCAGCCTCCCTGTCATTATTCTTCACAACCCCCAAATCTATACTGCTGCCAGCGATGCGTTGCTTTGTGGGAAGCAAGAGAAAGAGAAGGGGAGGGCCTATGCAAATGATGGCCTCAGGGCTGTCTGGGAGTCCCTTTTTAGCAGTACTGTTAAAATCCGCCTTGCAACCAGATTGGTCGGGTAAGCTGAAAAACACCAGGCATGATTGGGCACCAGGTCCTCTAGGCCCTTGGAGGACATATCGGCGCTGCATCCCTCAGTTTCTGAGGTCCAAGAAATGTTCACCCTCCACCCTAATAGAGAGGTCTTGGCCGATCGGGGCCGATCGGGGCAGAAGGGAGCAGGGCAAGATGCTCATGATCCTGCTCTAATAATGAACTGCCTTCCTCTCTCCTTACCTGTGGTTCTGCCTGGCTGCTTGGTTCCAGTTGTAGGCCTACATCCCACAGGCAATTTGCTTGTCCCTCTCACACATGTAAATGGGTCAGCACTCAAGTGCACACACCTGCCTGCACCCACAGACCCTCTCACACACACTTTTCTCAACAAGATTTTTTCCTAGTTTAGAGACTCAGAGACCCATGTTGAAATACAAAAGCAGCACACCACATGACGGCCTTCACATAGAATCCAGCAGCAAATGGGAAACTTTTAACTAGCCGTGGTCCTATTACTGCAGCCCTACCATGGAACGACTGCTGGATGAGTCCTGCTCGAGAATATTGAACCTACAACAAGTCTGAGGTAAATAAGAATTCCACAGGAATACCATAAAACAGGGACCTATGACCCTTTCGAGCCAGATAGGAGTCGAACCCACAATCTTCTGATCCGTAGTCAGACGCGTTATCCATTGCGCCACTGGCCCCATGTAGGATTACCCATACTTTTGTCCTTAAGAGGACCAGAAGTTGTGTGTGTGTGTGTGTGTGTGTGTTTTAAAACACCATTCCATCAACCTTTTTAGCCACGTTTACTGCTCACAACCAGAAGACACAAGTAAACCCACCTGACCTCCTGAAATTCTGTTCTGTCAGGTGTTCCTAACTTATACAAAGGACTTTAGGAGGACGAAGGACCTAAAAGTCAGGGGAAATGGTCCTAGGTCCAAGGAAATGTTTTAGATCAGCCTCAGTTTCTTAAATATTCTGCATTAACATCATCAGTTCCACGTCTGTGTGGAGCTGATCTTGAGGACTCCTTAATCAGCAGGCGGGTACAACAATAAAGTGTTTAATATTACAATACAGGCGAAAATTCAGACACCTTGTCATAGGCTCACCTTGTCCAGGGACCCAAGCATGCTGCCTTTCACCTCTCAGAGCCCTTCACCTAACCTACTGTGCAGCTGTCTCACCTTTAATATCACTGTTCCACAGGCAGCATGATGTCACAATGTTCCTTGTCAGTAGCCTGAACCATGAGCCTTTGCAACCCTGGCATAATCTACATACTTCCAATTGGTGAAGTCTTGGACCACAAATGCAGTGAAGAATAATGGATTGTTACTCTTCATGCATTTTTGCCCATTGGCTCAGATTTGAATGCTTACTGGCCATACGAGCATCTCTGCCAGGCCACCCTATGTCTAGAGACCGTAGATTTAGAGAGTTTATAAACATTGTAGGTTCATCAATGAAGTGTGCTCGCTTCGGCGGCACATATACTAAAATTGGAACGATACAGAGAAGATTAGCATGGCCCCTGCGCAAGGATGACACGCAAATTCGTGAAGCGTTCCATATTTTTACCAGCTTTCAGGAGAGAAATGTTCTATGTTTTCAAGACTAATTGAAATAATAAAGCAGGTTCCAGTGCTTTCCTCCTAATATCTATTTTTCAATTTGTCTCTCCTCAACATTTTTAATGTATTTACCTCGCAGTAATGAAGGTGCACTCTATGGCCAGCTGCATTTAGCAAGGAAGCCTGCAGGACTTCTGGGACTTTTCTTTCCCTTCTTCAGCCTCCCTGTCATTATTCTTCACAACCCCCAAATCTATACTGCTGCCAGCGATGCGTTGCTTTGTGGGAAGCAAGAGAAAGAGAAGGGGAGGGCCTATGCAAATGATGGCCTCAGGGCTGTCTGGGAGTCCCTTTTCAGCAGTACTGTTAAAATCCGCCTTGCAACCAGATTGGTCGGGTAAGCTGAAAAACACCAGGCATGATTGGGCGCCAGGTCCTCTAGGCCCTTGGAGGACATATCGGCGCTGCATCCCTCAGTTTCTGAGGTCCAAGAAATGTTCACCCTCCACCCTAATAGAGAGGTCTTGGCCGATCGGGGCCGATCGGGGCAGAAGGGAGCAGGGCAAGATGCTCATGATCCTGCTCTAATAATGAACTGCCTTCCTCTCTCCTTACCTGTGGTTCTGCCTGGCTGCTTGGTTCCAGTTGTAGGCCTACATCCCACAGGCAATTTGCTTGTCCCTCTCACACATGTAAATGGGTCAGCACTCAAGTGCACACACCTGCCTGCACCCACAGACCCTCTCACACACACTTTTCTCAACAAGATTTTTTCCTAGTTTAGAGACTCAGAGACCCATGTTGAAATACAAAAGCAGCACACCACATGACGGCCTTCACATAGAATCCAGCAGCAAATGGGAAACTTTTAACTAGCCGTGGTCCTATTACTGCAGCCCTACCATGGAACGACTGCTGGATGAGTCCTGCTCGAGAATATTGAACCTACAACAAGTCTGAGGTAAATAAGAATTCCACAGGAATACCATAAAACAGGGACCTATGACCCTTTCGAGCCAGATAGGAGTCGAACCCACAATCTTCTGATCCGTAGTCAGACGCGTTATCCATTGCGCCACTGGCCCCATGTAGGATTACCCATACTTTTGTCCTTAAGAGGACCAGAAGTTGTGTGTGTGTGTGTGTGTGTGTGTTTTAAAACACCATTCCATCAACCTTTTTAGCCACGTTTACTGCTCACAACCAGAAGACACAAGTAAACCCACCTGACCTCCTGAAATTCTGTTCTGTCAGGTGTTCCTAACTTATACAAAGGACTTTAGGAGGACGAAGGACCTAAAAGTCAGGGGAAATGGTCCTAGGTTCAAGGAAATGTTTTAGATCAGCCTCAGTTTCTTAAATATTCTGCATTAACATCATCAGTTCCACGTCTGTGTGGAGCTGATCTTGAGGACTCCTTAATCAGCAGGCGGGTACAACAATAAAGTGTTTAATATTACAATACAGGCGAAAATTCAGACACCTTGTCATAGGCTCACCTTGTCCAGGGACCCAAGCATGCTGCCTTTCACCTCTCAGAGCCCTTCACCTAACCTACTGTGCAGCTGTCTCACCTTTAATATCACTGTTCCACAGGCAGCATGATGTCACAATGTTCCTTGTCAGTAGCCTGAACCATGAGCCTTTGCAACCCTGGCATAATCTACATACTTCCAATTGGTGAAGTCTTGGACCACAAATGCAGTGAAGAATAATGGATTGTTACTCTTCATGCATTTTTGCCCATTGGCTCAGATTTGAATGCTTACTGGCCATACGAGCATCTCTGCCAGGCCACCCTATGTCTAGAGACCGTAGATTTAGAGAGTTTATAAACATTGTAGGTTCATCAATGAAGTGTGCTCGCTTCGGCGGCACATATACTAAAATTGGAACGATACAGAGAAGATTAGCATGGTCCCTGCGCAAGGATGACACGCAAATTCGTGAAGCGTTCCATATTTTTACCAGCTTTCAGGAGAGAAATGTTCTATGTTTTCAAGACTAATTGAAATAATAAAGCAGGTTCCAGTGCTTTCCTCCTAATATCTATTTTTCAATTTGTCTCTCCTCAACATTTTTAATGTATTTACCTCGCAGTAATGAAGGTGCACTCTATGGCCAGCTGCATTTAGCAAGGAAGCCTGCAGGACTTCTGGGACTTTTCTTTCCCTTCTTCAGCCTCCCTGTCATTATTCTTCACAACCCCCAAATCTATACTGCTGCCAGCGATGCGTTGCTTTGTGGGAAGCAAGAGAAAGAGAAGGGGAGGGCCTATGCAAATGATGGCCTCAGGGCTGTCTGGGAGTCCCTTTTCAGCAGTACTGTTAAAATCCGCCTTGCAACCAGATTGGTCGGGTAAGCTGAAAAACACCAGGCATGATTGGGCGCCAGGTCCTCTAGGCCCTTGGAGGACATATCGGCGCTGCATCCCTCAGTTTCTGAGGTCCAAGAAATGTTCACCCTCCACCCTAATAGAGAGGTCTTGGCCGATCGGGGCCGATCGGGGCAGAAGGGAGCAGGGCAAGATGCTCATGATCCTGCTCTAATAATGAACTGCCTTCCTCTCTCCTTACCTGTGGTTCTGCCTGGCTGCTTGGTTCCAGTTGTAGGCCTACATCCCACAGGCAATTTGCTTGTCCCTCTCACACATGTAAATGGGTCAGCACTCAAGTGCACACACCTGCCTGCACCCACAGACCCTCTCACACACACTTTTCTCAACAAGATTTTTTCCTAGTTTAGAGACTCAGAGACCCATGTTGAAATACAAAAGCAGCACACCACATGACGGCCTTCACATAGAATCCAGCAGCAAATGGGAAACTTTTAACTAGCCGTGGTCCTATTACTGCAGCCCTACCATGGAACGACTGCTGGATGAGTCCTGCTCGAGAATATTGAACCTACAACAAGTCTGAGGTAAATAAGAATTCCACAGGAATACCATAAAACAGGGACCTATGACCCTTTCGAGCCAGATAGGAGTCGAACCCACAATCTTCTGATCCGTAGTCAGACGCGTTATCCATTGCGCCACTGGCCCCATGTAGGATTACCCATACTTTTGTCCTTAAGAGGACCAGAAGTTGTGTGTGTGTGTGTGTGTGTGTTTTAAAACACCATTCCATCAACCTTTTTAGCCACGTTTACTGCTCACAACCAGAAGACACAAGTAAACCCACCTGACCTCCTGAAATTCTGTTCTGTCAGGTGTTCCTAACTTATACAAAGGACTTTAGGAGGACGAAGGACCTAAAAGTCAGGGGAAATGGTCCTAGGTCCAAGGAAATGTTTTAGATCAGCCTCAGTTTCTTAAATATTCTGCATTAACATCATCAGTTCCACGTCTGTGTGGAGCTGATCTTGAGGACTCCTTAATCAGCAGGCGGGTACAACAATAAAGTGTTTAATATTACAATACAGGCGAAAATTCAGACACCTTGTCATAGGCTCACCTTGTCCAGGGACCCAAGCATGCTGCCTTTCACCTCTCAGAGCCCTTCACCTAACCTACTGTGCAGCTGTCTCACCTTTAATATCACTGTTCCACAGGCAGCATGATGTCACAATGTTCCTTGTCAGTAGCCTGAACCATGAGCCTTTGCAACCCTGGCATAATCTACATACTTCCAATTGGTGAAGTCTTGGACCACAAATGCAGTGAAGAATAATGGATTGTTACTCTTCATGCATTTTTGCCCATTGGCTCAGATTTGAATGCTTACTGGCCATACGAGCATCTCTGCCAGGCCACCCTATGTCTAGAGACCGTAGATTTAGAGAGTTTATAAACATTGTAGGTTCATCAATGAAGTGTGCTCGCTTCGGCGGCACATATACTAAAATTGGAACGATACAGAGAAGATTAGCATGGCCCCTGCGCAAGGATGACACGCAAATTCGTGAAGCGTTCCATATTTTTACCAGCTTTCAGGAGAGAAATGTTCTATGTTTTCAAGACTAATTGAAATAATAAAGCAGGTTCCAGTGCTTTCCTCCTAATATCTATTTTTCAATTTGTCTCTCCTCAACATTTTTAATGTATTTACCTCGCAGTAATGAAGGTGCACTCTATGGCCAGCTGCATTTAGCAAGGAAGCCTGCAGGACTTCTGGGACTTTTCTTTCCCTTCTTCAGCCTCCCTGTCATTATTCTTCACAACCCCCAAATCTATACTGCTGCCAGCGATGCGTTGCTTTGTGGGAAGCAAGAGAAAGAGAAGGGGAGGGCCTATGCAAATGATGGCCTCAGGGCTGTCTGGGAGTCCCTTTTCAGCAGTACTGTTAAAATCCGCCTTGCAACCAGATTGGTCGGGTAAGCTGAAAAACACCAGGCATGATTGGGCACCAGGTCCTCTAGGCCCTTGGAGGACATATCGGCGCTGCATCCCTCAGTTTCTGAGGTCCAAGAAATGTTCACCCTCCACCCTAATAGAGAGGTCTTGGCCGATCGTGGCCGATCGGGGCAGAAGGGAGCAGGGCAAGATGCTCATGATCCTGCTCTAATAATGAACTGCCTTCCTCTCTCCTTACCTGTGGTTCTGCCTGGCTGCTTGGTTCCAGTTGTAGGCCTACATCCCACAGGCAATTTGCTTGTCCCTCTCACACATGTAAATGGGTCAGCACTCAAGTGCACACACCTGCCTGCACCCACAGACCCTCTCACACACACTTTTCTCAACAAGATTTTTTCCTAGTTTAGAGACTCAGAGACCCATGTTGAAATACAAAAGCAGCACACCACATGACGGCCTTCACATAGAATCCAGCAGCAAATGGGAAACTTTTAACTAGCCGTGGTCCTATTACTGCAGCCCTACCATGGAACGACTGCTGGATGAGTCCTGCTCGAGAATATTGAACCTACAACAAGTCTGAGGTAAATAAGAATTCCACAGGAATACCATAAAACAGGGACCTATGACCCTTTCGAGCCAGATAGGAGTCGAACCCACAATCTTCTGATCCGTAGTCAGACGCGTTATCCATTGCGCCACTGGCCCCATGTAGGATTACCCATACTTTTGTCCTTAAGAGGACCAGAAGTTGTGTGTGTGTGTGTGTTTTAAAACACCATTCCATCAACCTTTTTAGCCACGTTTACTGCTCACAACCAGAAGACACAAGTAAACCCACCTGACCTCCTGAAATTCTGTTCTGTCAGGTGTTCCTAACTTATACAAAGGACTTTAGGAGGACGAAGGACCTAAAAGTCAGGGGAAATGGTCCTAGGTCCAAGGAAATGTTTTAGATCAGCCTCAGTTTCTTAAATATTCTGCATTAACATCATCAGTTCCACGTCTGTGTGGAGCTGATCTTGAGGACTCCTTAATCAGCAGGCGGGTACAACAATAAAGTGTTTAATATTACAATACAGGCGAAAATTCAGACACCTTGTCATAGGCTCACCTTGTCCAGGGACCCAAGCATGCTGCCTTTCACCTCTCAGAGCCCTTCACCTAACCTACTGTGCAGCTGTCTCACCTTTAATATCACTGTTCCACAGGCAGCATGATGTCACAATGTTCCTTGTCAGTAGCCTGAACCATGAGCCTTTGCAACACTGGCATAATCTACATACTTCCAATTGGTGAAGTCTTGGACCACAAATGCAGTGAAGAATAATGGATTGTTACTCTTCATGCATTTTTGCCCATTGGCTCAGATTTGAATGCTTACTGGCCATACGAGCATCTCTGCCAGGCCACCCTATGTCTAGAGACCGTAGATTTAGAGAGTTTATAAACATTGTAGGTTCATCAATGAAGTGTGCTCGCTTCGGCGGCACATATACTAAAATTGGAACGATACAGAGAAGATTAGCATGGCCCCTGCGCAAGGATGACACGCAAATTCGTGAAGCGTTCCATATTTTTACCAGCTTTCAGGAGAGAAATGTTCTATGTTTTCAAGACTAATTGAAATAATAAAGCAGGTTCCAGTGCTTTCCTCCTAATATCTATTTTTCAATTTGTCTCTCCTCAACATTTTTAATGTATTTACCTCGCAGTAATGAAGGTGCACTCTATGGCCAGCTGCATTTAGCAAGGAAGCCTGCAGGACTTCTGGGACTTTTCTTTCCCTTCTTCAGCCTCCCTGTCATTATTCTTCACAACCCCCAAATCTATACTGCTGCCAGCGATGCGTTGCTTTGTGGGAAGCAAGAGAAAGAGAAGGGGAGGGCCTATGCAAATGATGGCCTCAGGGCTGTCTGGGAGTCCCTTTTCAGCAGTACTGTTAAAATCCGCCTTGCAACCAGATTGGTCGGGTAAGCTGAAAAACACCAGGCATGATTGGGCACCAGGTCCTCTAGGCCCTTGGAGGACATATCGGCGCTGCATCCCTCAGTTTCTGAGGTCCAAGAAATGTTCACCCTCCACCCTAATAGAGAGGTCTTGGCCGATCGGGGCCGATCGGGGCAGAAGGGAGCAGGGCAAGATGCTCATGATCCTGCTCTAATAATGAACTGCCTTCCTCTCTCCTTACCTGTGGTTCTGCCTGGCTGCTTGGTTCCAGTTGTAGGCCTACATCCCACAGGCAATTTGCTTGTCCCTCTCACACATGTAAATGGGTCAGCACTCAAGTGCACACACCTGCCTGCACCCACAGACCCTCTCACACACACTTTTCTCAACAAGATTTTTTCCTAGTTTAGAGACTCAGAGACCCATGTTGAAATACAAAAGCAGCACACCACATGACGGCCTTCACATAGAATCCAGCAGCAAATGGGAAACTTTTAACTAGCCGTGGTCCTATTACTGCAGCCCTACCATGGAACGACTGCTGGATGAGTCCTGCTCGAGAATATTGAACCTACAACAAGTCTGAGGTAAATAAGAATTCCACATGAATACCATAAAACAGGGACCTATGACCCTTTCGAGCCAGATAGGAGTCGAACCTACAATCTTCTGATCCGTAGTCAGACTCGTTATCCATTGCGCCACTGGCCCCATGTAGGATTACCCATACTTTTGTCCTTAAGAGGACCAGAAGTTGTGTGTGTGTGTGTGTGTGTGTTTTAAAACACCATTCCATCAACCTTTTTAGCCACGTTTACTGCTCACAACCAGAAGACACAAGTAAACCCACCTGACCTCCTGAAATTCTGTTCTGTCAGGTGTTCCTAACTTATACAAAGGACTTTAGGAGGACGAAGGACCTAAAAGTCAGGGGAAATGGTCCTAGGTCCAAGGAAATGTTTTAGATCAGCCTCAGTTTCTTAAATATTCTGCATTAACATCATCAGTTCCACGTCTGTGTGGAGCTGATCTTGAGGACTCCTTAATCAGCAGGTGGGTACAACAATAAAGTGTTTAATATTACAATACAGGCGAAAATTCAGACACCTTGTCATAGGCTCACCTTGTCCAGGGACCCAAGCATGCTGCCTTTCACCTCTCAGAGCCCTTCACCTAACCTACTGTGCAGCTGTCTCACCTTTAATATCACTGTTCCACAGGCAGCATGATGTCACAATGTTCCTTGTCAGTAGCCTGAACCATGAGCCTTTGCAACCCTGGCATAATCTACATACTTCCAATTGGTGAAGTCTTGGACCACAAATGCAGTGAAGAATAATGGATTGTTACTCTTCATGCATTTTTGCCCATTGGCTCAGATTTGAATGCTTACTGGCCATACGAGCATCTCTGCCAGGCCACCCTATGTCTAGAGACCGTAGATTTAGAGAGTTTATAAACATTGTAGGTTCATCAATGAAGTGTGCTCGCTTCGGCGGCACATATACTAAAATTGGAACGATACAGAGAAGATTAGCATGGCCCCTGCGCAAGGATGACACGCAAATTCGTGAAGCGTTCCATATTTTTACCAGCTTTCAGGAGAGAAATGTTCTATGTTTTCAAGACTAATTGAAATAATAAAGCAGGTTCCAGTGCTTTCCTCCTAATATCTATTTTTCAATTTGTCTCTCCTCAACATTTTTAATGTATTTACCTCGCAGTAATGAATGTGCACTCTATGGCCAGCTGCATTTAGCAAGGAAGCCTGCAGGACTTCTGGGACTTTTCTTTCCCTTCTTCAGCCTCCCTGTCATTATTCTTCACAACCCCCAAATCTATACTGCTGCCAGCGATGCGTTGCTTTGTGGGAAGCAAGAGAAAGAGAAGGGGAGGGCCTATGCAAATGATGGCCTCAGGGCTGTCTGGGAGTCCCTTTTTAGCAGTACTGTTAAAATCCGCCTTGCAACCAGATTGGTCGGGTAAGCTGAAAAACACCAGGCATGATTGGGCACCAGGTCCTCTAGGCCCTTGGAGGACATATCGGCGCTGCATCCCTCAGTTTCTGAGGTCCAAGAAATGTTCACCCTCCACCCTAATAGAGAGGTCTTGGCCGATCGGGGCAGAAGGGAGCAGGGCAAGATGCTCATGATCCTGCTCTAATAATGAACTGCCTTCCTCTCTCCTTACCTGTGGTTCTGCCTGGCTGCTTGGTTCCAGTTGTAGGCCTACATCCCACAGGCAATTTGCTTGTCCCTCTCACACATGTAAATGGGTCAGCACTCAAGTGCACACACCTGCCTGCACCCACAGACCCTCTCACACACACTTTTCTCAACAAGATTTTTTCCTAGTTTAGAGACTCAGAGACCCATGTTGAAATACAAAAGCAGCACACCACATGACGGCCTTCACATAGAATCCAGCAGCAAATGGGAAACTTTTAACTAGCCGTGGTCCTATTACTGCAGCCCTACCATGGAACGACTGCTGGATGAGTCCTGCTCGAGAATATTGAACCTACAACAAGTCTGAGGTAAATAAGAATTCCACAGGAATACCATAAAACAGGGACCTATGACCCTTTCGAGCCAGATAGGAGTCGAACCTACAATCTTCTGATCCGTAGTCAGACGCGTTATCCATTGCGCCACTGGCCCCATGTAGGATTACCCATACTTTTGTCCTTAAGAGGACCAGAAGTTGTGTGTGTGTGTGTGTGTGTGTGTTTTAAAACACCATTCCATCAACCTTTTTAGCCACGTTTACTGCTCACAACCAGAAGACACAAGTAAACCCACCTGACCTCCTGAAATTCTGTTCTGTCAGGTGTTCCTAACTTATACAAAGGACTTTAGGAGGACGAAGGACCTAAAAGTCAGGGGAAATGGTCCTAGGTCCAAGGAAATGTTTTAGATCAGCCTCAGTTTCTTAAATATTCTGCATTAACATCATCAGTTCCACGTCTGTGTGGAGCTGATCTTGAGGACTCCTTAATCAGCAGGCGGGTACAACAATAAAGTGTTTAATATTACAATACAGGCGAAAATTCAGACACCTTGTCATAGGCTCACCTTGTCCAGGGACCCAAGCATGCTGCCTTTCACCTCTCAGAGCCCTTCACCTAACCTACTGTGCAGCTGTCTCACCTTTAATATCACTGTTCCACAGGCAGCATGATGTCACAATGTTCCTTGTCAGTAGCCTGAACCATGAGCCTTTGCAACCCTGGCATAATCTACATACTTCCAATTGGTGAAGTCTTGGACCACAAATGCAGTGAAGAATAATGGATTGTTACTCTTCATGCATTTTTGCCCATTGGCTCAGATTTGAATGCTTACTGGCCATACGAGCATCTCTGCCAGGCCACTCTATGTCTAGAGACCGTAGATTTAGAGAGTTTATAAACATTGTAGGTTCATCAATGAAGTGTGCTCGCTTCGGCGGCACATATACTAAAATTGGAACGATACAGAGAAGATTAGCATGGCCCCTGCGCAAGGATGACACGCAAATTCGTGAAGCGTTCCATATTTTTACCAGCTTTCAGGAGAGAAATGTTCTATGTTTTCAAGACTAATTGAAATAATAAAGCAGGTTCCAGTGCTTTCCTCCTAATATCTATTTTTCAATTTGTCTCTCCTCAACATTTTTAATGTATTTACCTCGCAGTAATGAAGGTGCACTCTATGGCCAGCTGCATTTAGCAAGGAAGCCTGCAGGACTTCTGGGACTTTTCTTTCCCTTCTTCAGCCTCCCTGTCATTATTCTTCACAACCCCCAAATCTATACTGCTGCCAGCGATGCGTTGCTTTGTGGGAAGCAAGAGAAAGAGAAGGGGAGGGCCTATGCAAATGATGGCCTCAGGGCTGTCTGGGAGTCCCTTTTCAGCAGTACTGTTAAAATCCGCCTTGCAACCAGATTGGTCGGGTAAGCTGAAAAACACCAGGCATGATTGGGCACCAGGTCCTCTAGGCCCTTGGAGGACATATCGGCGCTGCATCCCTCAGTTTCTGAGGTCCAAGAAATGTTCACCCTCCACCCTAATAGAGAGGTCTTGGCCGATCGGGGCCGATCGGGGCAGAAGGGAGCAGGGCAAGATGCTCATGATCCTGCTCTAATAATGAACTGCCTTCCTCTCTCCTTACCTGTGGTTCTGCCTGGCTGCTTGGTTCCAGTTGTAGGCCTACATCCCACAGGCAATTTGCTTGTCCCTCTCACACATGTAAATGGGTCAGCACTCAAGTGCACACACCTGCCTGCACCCACAGACCCTCTCACACACACTTTTCTCAACAAGATTTTTTCCTAGTTTAGAGACTCAGAGACCCATGTTGAAATACAAAAGCAGCACACCACATGACGGCCTTCACATAGAATCCAGCAGCAAATGGGAAACTTTTAACTAGCCGTGGTCCTATTACTGCAGCCCTACCATGGAACGACTGCTGGATGAGTCCTGCTCGAGAATATTGAACCTACAACAAGTCTGAGGTAAATAAGAATTCCACATGAATACCATAAAACAGAGACCTATGACCCTTTCGAGCCAGATAGGAGTCGAACCTACAATCTTCTGATCCGTAGTCAGACGCGTTATCCATTGCGCCACTGGCCCCATGTAGGATTACCCATACTTTTGTCCTTAAGAGGACCAGAAGTTGTGTGTGTGTGTGTGTGTGTGTTTTAAAACACCATTCCATCAACCTTTTTAGCCACGTTTACTGCTCACAACCAGAAGACACAAGTAAACCCACCTGACCTCCTGAAATTCTGTTCTGTCAGGTGTTCCTAACTTATACAAAGGACTTTAGGAGGACGAAGGACCTAAAAGTCAGGGGAAATGGTCCTAGGTCCAAGGAAATGTTTTAGATCAGCCTCTGTTTCTTAAATATTCTGCATTAACATCATCAGTTCCACGTCTGTGTGGAGCTGATCTTGAGGACTCCTTAATCAGCAGGCGGGTACAACAATAAAGTGTTTAATATTACAATACAGGCGAAAATTCAGACACCTTGTCATAGGCTCACCTTGTCCAGGGACCCAAGCATGCTGCCTTTCACCTCTCAGAGCCCTTCACCTAACCTACTGTGCAGCTGTCTCACCTTTAATATCACTGTTCCACAGGCAGCATGATGTCACAATGTTCCTTGTCAGTAGCCTGAACCATGAGCCTTTGCAACCCTGGCATAATCTACATACTTCCAATTGGTGAAGTCTTGGACCACAAATGCAGTGAAGAATAATGGATTGTTACTCTTCATGCATTTTTGCCCATTGGCTCAGATTTGAATGCTTACTGGCCATACGAGCATCTCTGCCAGGCCACCCTATGTCTAGAGACCGTAGATTTAGAGAGTTTATAAACATTGTAGGTTCATCAATGAAGTGTGCTCGCTTCGGCGGCACATATACTAAAATTGGAACGATACAGAGAAGATTAGCATGGCCCCTGCGCAAGGATGACACGCAAATTCGTGAAGCGTTCCATATTTTTACCAGCTTTCAGGAGAGAAATGTTCTATGTTTTCAAGACTAATTGAAATAATAAAGCAGGTTCCAGTGCTTTCCTCCTAATATCTATTTTTCAATTTGTCTCTCCTCAACATTTTTAATGTATTTACCTCGCAGTAATGAAGGTGCACTCTATGGCCAGCTGCATTTAGCAAGGAAGCCTGCAGGACTTCTGGGACTTTTCTTTCCCTTCTTCAGCCTCCCTGTCATTATTCTTCACAACCCCCAAATCTATACTGCTGCCAGCGATGCGTTGCTTTGTGGGAAGCAAGAGAAAGAGAAGGGGAGGGCCTATGCAAATGATGGCCTCAGGGCTGTCTGGGAGTCCCTTTTTAGCAGTACTGTTAAAATCCGCCTTGCAACCAGATTGGTCGGGTAAGCTGAAAAACACCAGGCATGATTGGGCACCAGGTCCTCTAGGCCCTTGGAGGACATATCGGCGCTGCATCCCTCAGTTTCTGAGGTCCAAGAAATGTTCACCCTCCACCCTAATAGAGAGGTCTTGGCCGATCGGGGCCGATCGGGGCAGAAGGGAGCAGGGCAAGATGCTCATGATCCTGCTCTAATAATGAACTGCCTTCCTCTCTCCTTACCTGTGGTTCTGCCTGGCTGCTTGGTTCCAGTTGTAGGCCTACATCCCACAGGCAATTTGCTTGTCCCTCTCACACATGTAAATGGGTCAGCACTCAAGTGCACACACCTGCCTGCACCCACAGACCCTCTCACACACACTTTTCTCAACAAGATTTTTTCCTAGTTTAGAGACTCAGAGACCCATGTTGAAATACAAAAGCAGCACACCACATGACGGCCTTCACATAGAATCCAGCAGCAAATGGGAAACTTTTAACTAGCCGTGGTCCTATTACTGCAGCCCTACCATGGAACGACTGCTGGATGAGTCCTGCTCGAGAATATTGAACCTACAACAAGTCTGAGGTAAATAAGAATTCCACAGGAATACCATAAAACAGGGACCTATGACCCTTTCGAGCCAGATAGGAGTCGAACCCACAATCTTCTGATCCGTAGTCAGACGCGTTATCCATTGCGCCACTGGCCCCATGTAGGATTACCCATACTTTTGTCCTTAAGAGGACCAGAAGTTGTGTGTGTGTGTGTGTGTGTGTGTTTTAAAACACCATTCCATCAACCTTTTTAGCCACGTTTACTGCTCACAACCAGAAGACACAAGTAAACCCACCTGACCTCCTGAAATTCTGTTCTGTCAGGTGTTCCTAACTTATACAAAGGACTTTAGGAGGACGAAGGACCTAAAAGTCAGGGGAAATGGTCCTAGGTCCAAGGAAATGTTTTAGATCAGCCTCAGTTTCTTAAATATTCTGCATTAACATCATCAGTTCCACGTCTGTGTGGAGCTGATCTTGAGGACTCCTTAATCAGCAGGCGGGTACAACAATAAAGTGTTTAATATTACAATACAGGCGAAAATTCAGACACCTTGTCATAGGCTCACCTTGTCCAGGGACCCAAGCATGCTGCCTTTCACCTCTCAGAGCCCTTCACCTAACCTACTGTGCAGCTGTCTCACCTTTAATATCACTGTTCCACAGGCAGCATGATGTCACAATGTTCCTTGTCAGTAGCCTGAACCATGAGCCTTTGCAACCCTGGCATAATCTACATACTTCCAATTGGTGAAGTCTTGGACCACAAATGCAGTGAAGAATAATGGATTGTTACTCTTCATGCATTTTTGCCCATTGGCTCAGATTTGAATGCTTACTGGCCATACGAGCATCTCTGCCAGGCCACCCTATGTCTAGAGACCGTAGATTTAGAGAGTTTATAAACATTGTAGGTTCATCAATGAAGTGTGCTCGCTTCGGCGGCACATATACTAAAATTGGAACGATACAGAGAAGATTAGCATGGCCCCTGCGCAAGGATGACACGCAAATTCGTGAAGCGTTCCATATTTTTACCAGCTTTCAGGAGAGAAATGTTCTATGTTTTCAAGACTAATTGAAATAATAAAGCAGGTTCCAGTGCTTTCCTCCTAATATCTATTTTTCAATTTGTCTCTCCTCAACATTTTTAATGTATTTACCTCGCAGTAATGAAGGTGCACTCTATGGCCAGCTGCATTTAGCAAGGAAGCCTGCAGGACTTCTGGGACTTTTCTTTCCCTTCTTCAGCCTCCCTGTCATTATTCTTCACAACCCCCAAATCTATACTGCTGCCAGCGATGCGTTGCTTTGTGGGAAGCAAGAGAAAGAGAAGGGGAGGGCCTATGCAAATGATGGCCTCAGGGCTGTCTGGGAGTCCCTTTTCAGCAGTACTGTTAAAATCCGCCTTGCAACCAGATTGGTCGGGTAAGCTGAAAAACACCAGGCATGATTGGGCGCCAGGTCCTCTAGGCCCTTGGAGGACATATCGGCGCTGCATCCCTCAGTTTCTGAGGTCCAAGAAATGTTCACCCTCCACCCTAATAGAGAGGTCTTGGCCGATCGGGGCCGATCGGGGCAGAAGGGAGCAGGGCAAGATGCTCATGATCCTGCTCTAATAATGAACTGCCTTCCTCTCTCCTTACCTGTGGTTCTGCCTGGCTGCTTGGTTCCAGTTGTAGGCCTACATCCCACAGGCAATTTGCTTGTCCCTCTCACACATGTAAATGGGTCAGCACTCAAGTGCACACACCTGCCTGCACCCACAGACCCTCTCACACACACTTTTCTCAACAAGATTTTTTCCTAGTTTAGAGACTCAGAGACCCATGTTGAAATACAAAAGCAGCACACCACATGACGGCCTTCACATAGAATCCAGCAGCAAATGGGAAACTTTTAACTAGCCGTGGTCCTATTACTGCAGCCCTACCATGGAACGACTGCTGGATGAGTCCTGCTCGAGAATATTGAACCTACAACAAGTCTGAGGTAAATAAGAATTCCACAGGAATACCATAAAACAGGGACCTATGACCCTTTCGAGCCAGATAGGAGTCGAACCTACAATCTTCTGATCCGTAGTCAGACACTTTATCCATTGCGCCACTGGCCCCATGTAGGATTACCCATACTTTTGTCCTTAAGAGGACCAGAAGTTGTGTGTGTGTGTGTGTGTGTGTTTTAAAACACCATTCCATCAACCTTTTTAGCCACGTTTACTGCTCACAACCAGAAGACACAAGTAAACCCACCTGACCTCCTGAAATTCTGTTCTGTCAGGTGTTCCTAACTTATACAAAGGACTTTAGGAGGACGAAGGACCTAAAAGTCAGGGGAAATGGTCCTAGGTCCAAGGAAATGTTTTAGATCAGCCTCAGTTTCTTAAATATTCTGCATTAACATCATCAGTTCCACGTCTGTGTGGAGCTGATCTTGAGGACTCCTTAATCAGCAGGCGGGTACAACAATAAAGTGTTTAATATTACAATACAGGCGAAAATTCAGACACCTTGTCATAGGCTCACCTTGTCCAGGGACCCAAGCATGCTGCCTTTCACCTCTCAGAGCCCTTCACCTAACCTACTGTGCAGCTGTCTCACCTTTAATATCACTGTTCCACAGGCAGCATGATGTCACAATGTTCCTTGTCAGTAGCCTGAACCATGAGCCTTTGCAACCCTGGCATAATCTACATACTTCCAATTGGTGAAGTCTTGGACCACAAATGCAGTGAAGAATAATGGATTGTTACTCTTCATGCATTTTTGCCCATTGGCTCAGATTTGAATGCTTACTGGCCATACGAGCATCTCTGCCAGGCCACTCTATGTCTAGAGACCGTAGATTTAGAGAGTTTATAAACATTGTAGGTTCATCAATGAAGTGTGCTCGCTTCGGCGGCACATATACTAAAATTGGAACGATACAGAGAAGATTAGCATGGCCCCTGCGCAAGGATGACACGCAAATTCGTGAAGCGTTCCATATTTTTACCAGCTTTCAGGAGAGAAATGTTCTATGTTTTCAAGACTAATTGAAATAATAAAGCAGGTTCCAGTGCTTTCCTCCTAATATCTATTTTTCAATTTGTCTCTCCTCAACATTTTTAATGTATTTACCTCGCAGTAATGAAGGTGCACTCTATGGCCAGCTGCATTTAGCAAGGAAGCCTGCAGGACTTCTGGGACTTTTCTTTCCCTTCTTCAGCCTCCCTGTCATTATTCTTCACAACCCCCAAATCTATACTGCTGCCAGCGATGCGTTGCTTTGTGGGAAGCAAGAGAAAGAGAAGGGGAGGGCCTATGCAAATGATGGCCTCAGGGCTGTCTGGGAGTCCCTTTTCAGCAGTACTGTTAAAATCCGCCTTGCAACCAGATTGGTCGGGTAAGCTGAAAAACACCAGGCATGATTGGGCACCAGGTCCTCTAGGCCCTTGGAGGACATATCGGCGCTGCATCCCTCAGTTTCTGAGGTCCAAGAAATGTTCACCCTCCACCCTAATAGAGAGGTCTTGGCCGATCGTGGCCGATCGGGCAGAAGGGAGCAGGGCAAGATGCTCATGATCCTGCTCTAATAATGAACTGCCTTCCTCTCTCCTTACCTGTGGTTCTGCCTGGCTGCTTGGTTCCAGTTGTAGGCCTACATCCCACAGGCAATTTGCTTGTCCCTCTCACACATGTAAATGGGTCAGCACTCAAGTGCACACACCTGCCTGCACCCACAGACCCTCTCACACACACTTTTCTCAACAAGATTTTTTCCTAGTTTAGAGACTCAGAGACCCATGTTGAAATACAAAAGCAGCACACCACATGACGGCCTTCACATAGAATCCAGCAGCAAATGGGAAACTTTTAACTAGCCGTGGTCCTATTACTGCAGCCCTACCATGGAACGACTGCTGGATGAGTCCTGCTCGAGAATATTGAACCTACAACAAGTCTGAGGTAAATAAGAATTCCACAGGAATACCATAAAACAGGGACCTATGACCCTTTCGAGCCAGATAGGAGTCGAACCTACAATCTTCTGATCCGTAGTCAGACGCGTTATCCATTGCGCCACTGGCCCCATGTAGGATTACCCATACTTTTGTCCTTAAGAGGACCAGAAGTTGTGTGTGTGTGTGTGTGTGTGTGTGTTTTAAAACACCATTCCATCAACCTTTTTAGCCACGTTTACTGCTCACAACCAGAAGACACAAGTAAACCCACCTGACCTCCTGAAATTCTGTTCTGTCAGGTGTTCCTAACTTATACAAAGGACTTTAGGAGGACGAAGGACCTAAAAGTCAGGGGAAATGGTCCTAGGTCCAAGGAAATGTTTTAGATCAGCCTCTGTTTCTTAAATATTCTGCATTAACATCATCAGTTCCACGTCTGTGTGGAGCTGATCTTGAGGACTCCTTAATCAGCAGGCGGGTACAACAATAAAGTGTTTAATATTACAATACAGGCGAAAATTCAGACACCTTGTCATAGGCTCACCTTGTCCAGGGACCCAAGCATGCTGCCTTTCACCTCTCAGAGCCCTTCACCTAACCTACTGTGCAGCTGTCTCACCTTTAATATCACTGTTCCACAGGCAGCATGATGTCACAATGTTCCTTGTCAGTAGCCTGAACCATGAGCCTTTGCAACCCTGGCATAATCTACATACTTCCAATTGGTGAAGTCTTGGACCACAAATGCAGTGAAGAATAATGGATTGTTACTCTTCATGCATTTTTGCCCATTGGCTCAGATTTGAATGCTTACTGGCCATACGAGCATCTCTGCCAGGCCACTCTATGTCTAGAGACCGTAGATTTAGAGAGTTTATAAACATTGTAGGTTCATCAATGAAGTGTGCTCGCTTCGGCGGCACATATACTAAAATTGGAACGATACAGAGAAGATTAGCATGGCCCCTGCGCAAGGATGACACGCAAATTCGTGAAGCGTTCCATATTTTTACCAGCTTTCAGGAGAGAAATGTTCTATGTTTTCAAGACTAATTGAAATAATAAAGCAGGTTCCAGTGCTTTCCTCCTAATATCTATTTTTCAATTTGTCTCTCCTCAACATTTTTAATGTATTTACCTCGCAGTAATGAAGGTGCACTCTATGGCCAGCTGCATTTAGCAAGGAAGCCTGCAGGACTTCTGGGACTTTTCTTTCCCTTCTTCAGCCTCCCTGTCATTATTCTTCACAACCCCCAAATCTATACTGCTGCCAGCGATGCGTTGCTTTGTGGGAAGCAAGAGAAAGAGAAGGGGAGGGCCTATGCAAATGATGGCCTCAGGGCTGTCTGGGAGTCCCTTTTCAGCAGTACTGTTAAAATCCGCCTTGCAACCAGATTGGTCGGGTAAGCTGAAAAACACCAGGCATGATTGGGCACCAGGTCCTCTAGGCCCTTGGAGGACATATCGGCGCTGCATCCCTCAGTTTCTGAGGTCCAAGAAATGTTCACCCTCCACCCTAATAGAGAGGTCTTGGCCGATCGGGGCCGATCGGGGCAGAAGGGAGCAGGGCAAGATGCTCATGATCCTGCTCTAATAATGAACTGCCTTCCTCTCTCCTTACCTGTGGTTCTGCCTGGCTGCTTGGTTCCAGTTGTAGGCCTACATCCCACAGGCAATTTGCTTGTCCCTCTCACACATGTAAATGGGTCAGCACTCAAGTGCACACACCTGCCTGCACCCACAGACCCTCTCACACACACTTTTCTCAACAAGATTTTTTCCTAGTTTAGAGACTCAGAGACCCATGTTGAAATACAAAAGCAGCACACCACATGACGGCCTTCACATAGAATCCAGCAGCAAATGGGAAACTTTTAACTAGCCGTGGTCCTATTACTGCAGCCCTACCATGGAACGACTGCTGGATGAGTCCTGCTCGAGAATATTGAACCTACAACAAGTCTGAGGTAAATAAGAATTCCACATGAATACCATAAAACAGAGACCTATGACCCTTTCGAGCCAGATAGGAGTCGAACCTACAATCTTCTGATCCGTAGTCAGACGCGTTATCCATTGCGCCACTGGCCCCATGTAGGATTACCCATACTTTTGTCCTTAAGAGGACCAGAAGTTGTGTGTGTGTGTGTGTGTGTGTTTTAAAACACCATTCCATCAACCTTTTTAGCCACGTTTACTGCTCACAACCAGAAGACACAAGTAAACCCACCTGACCTCCTGAAATTCTGTTCTGTCAGGTGTTCCTAACTTATACAAAGGACTTTAGGAGGACGAAGGACCTAAAAGTCAGGGGAAATGGTCCTAGGTCCAAGGAAATGTTTTAGATCAGCCTCTGTTTCTTAAATATTCTGCATTAACATCATCAGTTCCACGTCTGTGTGGAGCTGATCTTGAGGACTCCTTAATCAGCAGGCGGGTACAACAATAAAGTGTTTAATATTACAATACAGGCGAAAATTCAGACACCTTGTCATAGGCTCACCTTGTCCAGGGACCCAAGCATGCTGCCTTTCACCTCTCAGAGCCCTTCACCTAACCTACTGTGCAGCTGTCTCACCTTTAATATCACTGTTCCACAGGCAGCATGATGTCACAATGTTCCTTGTCAGTAGCCTGAACCATGAGCCTTTGCAACCCTGGCATAATCTACATACTTCCAATTGGTGAAGTCTTGGACCACAAATGCAGTGAAGAATAATGGATTGTTACTCTTCATGCATTTTTGCCCATTGGCTCAGATTTGAATGCTTACTGGCCATACGAGCATCTCTGCCAGGCCACCCTATGTCTAGAGACCGTAGATTTAGAGAGTTTATAAACATTGTAGGTTCATCAATGAAGTGTGCTCGCTTCGGCGGCACATATACTAAAATTGGAACGATACAGAGAAGATTAGCATGGCCCCTGCGCAAGGATGACACGCAAATTCGTGAAGCGTTCCATATTTTTACCAGCTTTCAGGAGAGAAATGTTCTATGTTTTCAAGACTAATTGAAATAATAAAGCAGGTTCCAGTGCTTTCCTCCTAATATCTATTTTTCAATTTGTCTCTCCTCAACATTTTTAATGTATTTACCTCGCAGTAATGAAGGTGCACTCTATGGCCAGCTGCATTTAGCAAGGAAGCCTGCAGGACTTCTGGGACTTTTCTTTCCCTTCTTCAGCCTCCCTGTCATTATTCTTCACAACCCCCAAATCTATACTGCTGCCAGCGATGCGTTGCTTTGTGGGAAGCAAGAGAAAGAGAAGGGGAGGGCCTATGCAAATGATGGCCTCAGGGCTGTCTGGGAGTCCCTTTTTAGCAGTACTGTTAAAATCCGCCTTGCAACCAGATTGGTCGGGTAAGCTGAAAAACACCAGGCATGATTGGGCACCAGGTCCTCTAGGCCCTTGGAGGACATATCGGCGCTGCATCCCTCAGTTTCTGAGGTCCAAGAAATGTTCACCCTCCACCCTAATAGAGAGGTCTTGGCCGATCGGGGCCGATCGGGGCAGAAGGGAGCAGGGCAAGATGCTCATGATCCTGCTCTAATAATGAACTGCCTTCCTCTCTCCTTACCTGTGGTTCTGCCTGGCTGCTTGGTTCCAGTTGTAGGCCTACATCCCACAGGCAATTTGCTTGTCCCTCTCACACATGTAAATGGGTCAGCACTCAAGTGCACACACCTGCCTGCACCCACAGACCCTCTCACACACACTTTTCTCAACAAGATTTTTTCCTAGTTTAGAGACTCAGAGACCCATGTTGAAATACAAAAGCAGCACACCACATGACGGCCTTCACATAGAATCCAGCAGCAAATGGGAAACTTTTAACTAGCCGTGGTCCTATTACTGCAGCCCTACCATGGAACGACTGCTGGATGAGTCCTGCTCGAGAATATTGAACCTACAACAAGTCTGAGGTAAATAAGAATTCCACAGGAATACCATAAAACAGGGACCTATGACCCTTTCGAGCCAGATAGGAGTCGAACCCACAATCTTCTGATCCGTAGTCAGACGCGTTATCCATTGCGCCACTGGCCCCATGTAGGATTACCCATACTTTTGTCCTTAAGAGGACCAGAAGTTGTGTGTGTGTGTGTGTGTGTGTGTTTTAAAACACCATTCCATCAACCTTTTTAGCCACGTTTACTGCTCACAACCAGAAGACACAAGTAAACCCACCTGACCTCCTGAAATTCTGTTCTGTCAGGTGTTCCTAACTTATACAAAGGACTTTAGGAGGACGAAGGACCTAAAAGTCAGGGGAAATGGTCCTAGGTCCAAGGAAATGTTTTAGATCAGCCTCAGTTTCTTAAATATTCTGCATTAACATCATCAGTTCCACGTCTGTGTGGAGCTGATCTTGAGGACTCCTTAATCAGCAGGCGGGTACAACAATAAAGTGTTTAATATTACAATACAGGCGAAAATTCAGACACCTTGTCATAGGCTCACCTTGTCCAGGGACCCAAGCATGCTGCCTTTCACCTCTCAGAGCCCTTCACCTAACCTACTGTGCAGCTGTCTCACCTTTAATATCACTGTTCCACAGGCAGCATGATGTCACAATGTTCCTTGTCAGTAGCCTGAACCATGAGCCTTTGCAACCCTGGCATAATCTACATACTTCCAATTGGTGAAGTCTTGGACCACAAATGCAGTGAAGAATAATGGATTGTTACTCTTCATGCATTTTTGCCCATTGGCTTGAATGCTTACTGGCCATACGAGCATCTCTGCCAGGCCACCCTATGTCTAGAGACCGTAGATTTAGAGAGTTTATAAACATTGTAGGTTCATCAATGAAGTGTGCTCGCTTCGGCGGCACATATACTAAAATTGGAACGATACAGAGAAGATTAGCATGGCCCCTGCGCAAGGATGACACGCAAATTCGTGAAGCGTTCCATATTTTTACCAGCTTTCAGGAGAGAAATGTTCTATGTTTTCAAGACTAATTGAAATAATAAAGCAGGTTCCAGTGCTTTCCTCCTAATATCTATTTTTCAATTTGTCTCTCCTCAACATTTTTAATGTATTTACCTCGCAGTAATGAAGGTGCACTCTATGGCCAGCTGCATTTAGCAAGGAAGCCTGCAGGACTTCTGGGACTTTTCTTTCCCTTCTTCAGCCTCCCTGTCATTATTCTTCACAACCCCCAAATCTATACTGCTGCCAGCGATGCGTTGCTTTGTGGGAAGCAAGAGAAAGAGAAGGGGAGGGCCTATGCAAATGATGGCCTCAGGGCTGTCTGGGAGTCCCTTTTCAGCAGTACTGTTAAAATCCGCCTTGCAACCAGATTGGTCGGGTAAGCTGAAAAACACCAGGCATGATTGGGCGCCAGGTCCTCTAGGCCCTTGGAGGACATATCGGCGCTGCATCCCTCAGTTTCTGAGGTCCAAGAAATGTTCACCCTCCACCCTAATAGAGAGGTCTTGGCCGATCGGGGCCGATCGGGGCAGAAGGGAGCAGGGCAAGATGCTCATGATCCTGCTCTAATAATGAACTGCCTTCCTCTCTCCTTACCTGTGGTTCTGCCTGGCTGCTTGGTTCCAGTTGTAGGCCTACATCCCACAGGCAATTTGCTTGTCCCTCTCACACATGTAAATGGGTCAGCACTCAAGTGCACACACCTGCCTGCACCCACAGACCCTCTCACACACACTTTTCTCAACAAGATTTTTTCCTAGTTTAGAGACTCAGAGACCCATGTTGAAATACAAAAGCAGCACACCACATGACGGCCTTCACATAGAATCCAGCAGCAAATGGGAAACTTTTAACTAGCCGTGGTCCTATTACTGCAGCCCTACCATGGAACGACTGCTGGATGAGTCCTGCTCGAGAATATTGAACCTACAACAAGTCTGAGGTAAATAAGAATTCCACAGGAATACCATAAAACAGGGACCTATGACCCTTTCGAGCCAGATAGGAGTCGAACCTACAATCTTCTGATCCGTAGTCAGACACGTTATCCATTGCGCCACTGGCCCCATGTAGGATTACCCATACTTTTGTCCTTAAGAGGACCAGAAGTTGTGTGTGTGTGTGTGTGTGTGTTTTAAAACACCATTCCATCAACCTTTTTAGCCACGTTTACTGCTCACAACCAGAAGACACAAGTAAACCCACCTGACCTCCTGAAATTCTGTTCTGTCAGGTGTTCCTAACTTATACAAAGGACTTTAGGAGGACGAAGGACCTAAAAGTCAGGGGAAATGGTCCTAGGTCCAAGGAAATGTTTTAGATCAGCCTCAGTTTCTTAAATATTCTGCATTAACATCATCAGTTCCACGTCTGTGTGGAGCTGATCTTGAGGACTCCTTAATCAGCAGGCGGGTACAACAATAAAGTGTTTAATATTACAATACAGGCGAAAATTCAGACACCTTGTCATAGGCTCACCTTGTCCAGGGACCCAAGCATGCTGCCTTTCACCTCTCAGAGCCCTTCACCTAACCTACTGTGCAGCTATCTCACCTTTAATATCACTGTTCCACAGGCAGCATGATGTCACAATGTTCCTTGTCAGTAGCCTGAACCATGAGCCTTTGCAACCCTGGCATAATCTACATACTTCCAATTGGTGAAGTCTTGGACCACAAATGCAGTGAAGAATAATGGATTGTTACTCTTCATGCATTTTTGCCCATTGGCTCAGATTTGAATGCTTACTGGCCATACGAGCATCTCTGCCAGGCCACCCTATGTCTAGAGACCGTAGATTTAGAGAGTTTATAAACATTGTAGGTTCATCAATGAAGTGTGCTCGCTTCGGCGGCACATATACTAAAATTGGAACGATACAGAGAAGATTAGCATGGCCCCTGCGCAAGGATGACACGCAAATTCGTGAAGCGTTCCATATTTTTACCAGCTTTCAGGAGAGAAATGTTCTATGTTTTCAAGACTAATTGAAATAATAAAGCAGGTTCCAGTGCTTTCCTCCTAATATCTATTTTTCAATTTGTCTCTCCTCAACATTTTTAATGTATTTACCTCGCAGTAATGAAGGTGCACTCTATGGCCAGCTGCATTTAGCAAGGAAGCCTGCAGGACTTCTGGGACTTTTCTTTCCCTTCTTCAGCCTCCCTGTCATTATTCTTCACAACCCCCAAATCTATACTGCTGCCAGCGATGCGTTGCTTTGTGGGAAGCAAGAGAAAGAGAAGGGGAGGGCCTATGCAAATGATGGCCTCAGGGCTGTCTGGGAGTCCCTTTTCAGCAGTACTGTTAAAATCCGCCTTGCAACCAGATTGGTCGGGTAAGCTGAAAAACACCAGGCATGATTGGGCGCCAGGTCCTCTAGGCCCTTGGAGGACATATCGGCGCTGCATCCCTCAGTTTCTGAGGTCCAAGAAATGTTCACCCTCCACCCTAATAGAGAGGTCTTGGCCGATCGGGGCCGATCGGGGCAGAAGGGAGCAGGGCAAGATGCTCATGATCCTGCTCTAATAATGAACTGCCTTCCTCTCTCCTTACCTGTGGTTCTGCCTGGCTGCTTGGTTCCAGTTGTAGGCCTACATCCCACAGGCAATTTGCTTGTCCCTCTCACACATGTAAATGGGTCAGCACTCAAGTGCACACACCTGCCTGCACCCACAGACCCTCTCACACACACTTTTCTCAACAAGATTTTTTCCTAGTTTAGAGACTCAGAGACCCATGTTGAAATACAAAAGCAGCACACCACATGACGGCCTTCACATAGAATCCAGCAGCAAATGGGAAACTTTTAACTAGCCGTGGTCCTATTACTGCAGCCCTACCATGGAACGACTGCTGGATGAGTCCTGCTCGAGAATATTGAACCTACAACAAGTCTGAGGTAAATAAGAATTCCACAGGAATACCATAAAACAGGGACCTATGACCCTTTCGAGCCAGATAGGAGTCGAACCTACAATCTTCTGATCCGTAGTCAGACGCGTTATCCATTGCGCCACTGGCCCCATGTAGGATTACCCATACTTTTGTCCTTAAGAGGACCAGAAGTTGTGTGTGTGTGTGTGTGTGTGTTTTAAAACACCATTCCATCAACCTTTTTAGCCACGTTTACTGCTCACAACCAGAAGACACAAGTAAACCCACCTGACCTCCTGAAATTCTGTTCTGTCAGGTGTTCCTAACTTATACAAAGGACTTTAGGAGGACGAAGGACCTAAAAGTCAGGGGAAATGGTCCTAGGTCCAAGGAAATGTTTTAGATCAGCCTCAGTTTCTTAAATATTCTGCATTAACATCATCAGTTCCACGTCTGTGTGGAGCTGATCTTGAGGACTCCTTAATCAGCAGGCGGGTACAACAATAAAGTGTTTAATATTACAATACAGGCGAAAATTCAGACACCTTGTCATAGGCTCACCTTGTCCAGGGACCCAAGCATGCTGCCTTTCACCTCTCAGAGCCCTTCACCTAACCTACTGTGCAGCTGTCTCACCTTTAATATCACTGTTCCACAGGCAGCATGATGTCACAATGTTCCTTGTCAGTAGCCTGAACCATGAGCCTTTGCAACCCTGGCATAATCTACATACTTCCAATTGGTGAAGTCTTGGACCACAAATGCAGTGAAGAATAATGGATTGTTACTCTTCATGCATTTTTGCCCATTGGCTCAGATTTGAATGCTTACTGGCCATACGAGCATCTCTGCCAGGCCACCCTATGTCTAGAGACCGTAGATTTAGAGAGTTTATAAACATTGTAGGTTCATCAATGAAGTGTGCTCGCTTCGGCGGCACATATACTAAAATTGGAACGATACAGAGAAGATTAGCATGGCCCCTGCGCAAGGATGACACGCAAATTCGTGAAGCGTTCCATATTTTTACCAGCTTTCAGGAGAGAAATGTTCTATGTTTTCAAGACTAATTGAAATAATAAAGCAGGTTCCAGTGCTTTCCTCCTAATATCTATTTTTCAATTTGTCTCTCCTCAACATTTTTAATGTATTTACCTCGCAGTAATGAAGGTGCACTCTATGGCCAGCTGCATTTAGCAAGGAAGCCTGCAGGACTTCTGGGACTTTTCTTTCCCTTCTTCAGCCTCCCTGTCATTATTCTTCACAACCCCCAAATCTATACTGCTGCCAGCGATGCGTTGCTTTGTGGGAAGCAAGAGAAAGAGAAGGGGAGGGCCTATGCAAATGATGGCCTCAGGGCTGTCTGGGAGTCCCTTTTCAGCAGTACTGTTAAAATCCGCCTTGCAACCAGATTGGTCGGGTAAGCTGAAAAACACCAGGCATGATTGGGCACCAGGTCCTCTAGGCCCTTGGAGGACATATCGGCGCTGCATCCCTCAGTTTCTGAGGTCCAAGAAATGTTCACCCTCCACCCTAATAGAGAGGTCTTGGCCGATCGGGGCCGATCGGGGCAGAAGGGAGCAGGGCAAGATGCTCATGATCCTGCTCTAATAATGAACTGCCTTCCTCTCTCCTTACCTGTGGTTCTGCCTGGCTGCTTGGTTCCAGTTGTAGGCCTACATCCCACAGGCAATTTGCTTGTCCCTCTCACACATGTAAATGGGTCAGCACTCAAGTGCACACACCTGCCTGCACCCACAGACCCTCTCACACACACTTTTCTCAACAAGATTTTTTCCTAGTTTAGAGACTCAGAGACCCATGTTGAAATACAAAAGCAGCACACCACATGACGGCCTTCACATAGAATCCAGCAGCAAATGGGAAACTTTTAACTAGCCGTGGTCCTATTACTGCAGCCCTACCATGGAACGACTGCTGGATGAGTCCTGCTCGAGAATATTGAACCTACAACAAGTCTGAGGTAAATAAGAATTCCACATGAATACCATAAAACAGGGACCTATGACCCTTTCGAGCCAGATAGGAGTCGAACCTACAATCTTCTGATCCGTAGTCAGACTCGTTATCCATTGCGCCACTGGCCCCATGTAGGATTACCCATACTTTTGTCCTTAAGAGGACCAGAAGTTGTGTGTGTGTGTGTGTTTTAAAACACCATTCCATCAACCTTTTTAGCCACGTTTACTGCTCACAACCAGAAGACACAAGTAAACCCACCTGACCTCCTGAAATTCTGTTCTGTCAGGTGTTCCTAACTTATACAAAGGACTTTAGGAGGACGAAGGACCTAAAAGTCAGGGGAAATGGTCCTAGGTCCAAGGAAATGTTTTAGATCAGCCTCAGTTTCTTAAATATTCTGCATTAACATCATCAGTTCCACGTCTGTGTGGAGCTGATCTTGAGGACTCCTTAATCAGCAGGTGGGTACAACAATAAAGTGTTTAATATTACAATACAGGCGAAAATTCAGACACCTTGTCATAGGCTCACCTTGTCCAGGGACCCAAGCATGCTGCCTTTCACCTCTCAGAGCCCTTCACCTAACCTACTGTGCAGCTGTCTCACCTTTAATATCACTGTTCCACAGGCAGCATGATGTCACAATGTTCCTTGTCAGTAGCCTGAACCATGAGCCTTTGCAACCCTGGCATAATCTACATACTTCCAATTGGTGAAGTCTTGGACCACAAATGCAGTGAAGAATAATGGATTGTTACTCTTCATGCATTTTTGCCCATTGGCTCAGATTTGAATGCTTACTGGCCATACGAGCATCTCTGCCAGGCCACCCTATGTCTAGAGACCGTAGATTTAGAGAGTTTATAAACATTGTAGGTTCATCAATGAAGTGTGCTCGCTTCGGCGGCACATATACTAAAATTGGAACGATACAGAGAAGATTAGCATGGCCCCTGCGCAAGGATGACACGCAAATTCGTGAAGCGTTCCATATTTTTACCAGCTTTCAGGAGAGAAATGTTCTATGTTTTCAAGACTAATTGAAATAATAAAGCAGGTTCCAGTGCTTTCCTCCTAATATCTATTTTTCAATTTGTCTCTCCTCAACATTTTTAATGTATTTACCTCGCAGTAATGAAGGTGCACTCTATGGCCAGCTGCATTTAGCAAGGAAGCCTGCAGGACTTCTGGGACTTTTCTTTCCCTTCTTCAGCCTCCCTGTCATTATTCTTCACAACCCCCAAATCTATACTGCTGCCAGCGATGCGTTGCTTTGTGGGAAGCAAGAGAAAGAGAAGGGGAGGGCCTATGCAAATGATGGCCTCAGGGCTGTCTGGGAGTCCCTTTTTAGCAGTACTGTTAAAATCCGCCTTGCAACCAGATTGGTCGGGTAAGCTGAAAAACACCAGGCATGATTGGGCACCAGGTCCTCTAGGCCCTTGGAGGACATATCGGCGCTGCATCCCTCAGTTTCTGAGGTCCAAGAAATGTTCACCCTCCACCCTAATAGAGAGGTCGTGGCCGATCGGGGCAGAAGGGAGCAGGGCAAGATGCTCATGATCCTGCTCTAATAATGAACTGCCTTCCTCTCTCCTTACCTGTGGTTCTGCCTGGCTGCTTGGTTCCAGTTGTAGGCCTACATCCCACAGGCAATTTGCTTGTCCCTCTCACACATGTAAATGGGTCAGCACTCAAGTGCACACACCTGCCTGCACCCACAGACCCTCTCACACACACTTTTCTCAACAAGATTTTTTCCTAGTTTAGAGACTCAGAGACCCATGTTGAAATACAAAAGCAGCACACCACATGACGGCCTTCACATAGAATCCAGCAGCGAATGGGAAACTTTTAACTAGCCGTGGTCCTATTACTGCAGCCCTACCATGGAACGACTGCTGGATGAGTCCTGCTCGAGAATATTGAACCTACAACAAGTCTGAGGTAAATAAGAATTCCACAGGAATACCATAAAACAGGGACCTATGACCCTTTCGAGCCAGATAGGAGTCGAACCTACAATCTTCTGATCCGTAGTCAGACGCGTTATCCATTGCGCCACTGGCCCCATGTAGGATTACCCATACTTTTGTCCTTAAGAGGACCAGAAGTTGTGTGTGTGTGTGTGTGTGTGTGTGTTTTAAAACACCATTCCATCAACCTTTTTAGCCACGTTTACTGCTCACAACCAGAAGACACAAGTAAACCCACCTGACCTCCTGAAATTCTGTTCTGTCAGGTGTTCCTAACTTATACAAAGGACTTTAGGAGGACGAAGGACCTAAAAGTCAGGGGAAATGGTCCTAGGTCCAAGGAAATGTTTTAGATCAGCCTCAGTTTCTTAAATATTCTGCATTAACATCATCAGTTCCACGTCTGTGTGGAGCTGATCTTGAGGACTCCTTAATCAGCAGGCGGGTACAACAATAAAGTGTTTAATATTACAATACAGGCGAAAATTCAGACACCTTGTCATAGGCTCACCTTGTCCAGGGACCCAAGCATGCTGCCTTTCACCTCTCAGAGCCCTTCACCTAACCTACTGTGCAGCTGTCTCACCTTTAATATCACTGTTCCACAGGCAGCATGATGTCACAATGTTCCTTGTCAGTAGCCTGAACCATGAGCCTTTGCAACCCTGGCATAATCTACATACTTCCAATTGGTGAAGTCTTGGACCACAAATGCAGTGAAGAATAATGGATTGTTACTCTTCATGCATTTTTGCCCATTGGCTCAGATTTGAATGCTTACTGGCCATACGAGCATCTCTGCCAGGCCACCCTATGTCTAGAGACCGTAGATTTAGAGAGTTTATAAACATTGTAGGTTCATCAATGAAGTGTGCTCGCTTCGGCGGCACATATACTAAAATTGGAACGATACAGAGAAGATTAGCATGGCCCCTGCGCAAGGATGACACGCAAATTCGTGAAGCGTTCCATATTTTTACCAGCTTTCAGGAGAGAAATGTTCTATGTTTTCAAGACTAATTGAAATAATAAAGCAGGTTCCAGTGCTTTCCTCCTAATATCTATTTTTCAATTTGTCTCTCCTCAACATTTTTAATGTATTTACCTCGCAGTAATGAAGGTGCACTCTATGGCCAGCTGCATTTAGCAAGGAAGCCTGCAGGACTTCTGGGACTTTTCTTTCCCTTCTTCAGCCTCCCTGTCATTATTCTTCACAACCCCCAAATCTATACTGCTGCCAGCGATGCGTTGCTTTGTGGGAAGCAAGAGAAAGAGAAGGGGAGGGCCTATGCAAATGATGGCCTCAGGGCTGTCTGGGAGTCCCTTTTCAGCAGTACTGTTAAAATCCGCCTTGCAACCAGATTGGTCGGGTAAGCTGAAAAACACCAGGCATGATTGGGCACCAGGTCCTCTAGGCCCTTGGAGGACATATCGGCGCTGCATCCCTCAGTTTCTGAGGTCCAAGAAATGTTCACCCTCCACCCTAATAGAGAGGTCTTGGCCGATCGGGGCCGATCGGGGCAGAAGGGAGCAGGGCAAGATGCTCATGATCCTGCTCTAATAATGAACTGCCTTCCTCTCTCCTTACCTGTGGTTCTGCCTGGCTGCTTGGTTCCAGTTGTAGGCCTACATCCCACAGGCAATTTGCTTGTCCCTCTCACACATGTAAATGGGTCAGCACTCAAGTGCACACACCTGCCTGCACCCACAGACCCTCTCACACACACTTTTCTCAACAAGATTTTTTCCTAGTTTAGAGACTCAGAGACCCATGTTGAAATACAAAAGCAGCACACCACATGACGGCCTTCACATAGAATCCAGCAGCAAATGGGAAACTTTTAACTAGCCGTGGTCCTATTACTGCAGCCCTACCATGGAACGACTGCTGGATGAGTCCTGCTCGAGAATATTGAACCTACAACAAGTCTGAGGTAAATAAGAATTCCACAGGAATACCATAAAACAGGGACCTATGACCCTTTCGAGCCAGATAGGAGTCGAACCCACAATCTTCTGATCCGTAGTCAGACGCGTTATCCATTGCGCCACTGGCCCCATGTAGGATTACCCATACTTTTGTCCTTAAGAGGACCAGAAGTTGTGTGTGTGTGTGTGTGTGTGTGTTTTAAAACACCATTCCATCAACCTTTTTAGCCACGTTTACTGCTCACAACCAGAAGACACAAGTAAACCCACCTGACCTCCTGAAATTCTGTTCTGTCAGGTGTTCCTAACTTATACAAAGGACTTTAGGAGGACGAAGGACCTAAAAGTCAGGGGAAATGGTCCTAGGTCCAAGGAAATGTTTTAGATCAGCCTCAGTTTCTTAAATATTCTGCATTAACATCATCAGTTCCACGTCTGTGTGGAGCTGATCTTGAGGACTCCTTAATCAGCAGGCGGGTACAACAATAAAGTGTTTAATATTACAATACAGGCGAAAATTCAGACACCTTGTCATAGGCTCACCTTGTCCAGGGACCCAAGCATGCTGCCTTTCACCTCTCAGAGCCCTTCACCTAACCTACTGTGCAGCTGTCTCACCTTTAATATCACTGTTCCACAGGCAGCATGATGTCACAATGTTCCTTGTCAGTAGCCTGAACCATGAGCCTTTGCAACCCTGGCATAATCTACATACTTCCAATTGGTGAAGTCTTGGACCACAAATGCAGTGAAGAATAATGGATTGTTACTCTTCATGCATTTTTGCCCATTGGCTCAGATTTGAATGCTTACTGGCCATACGAGCATCTCTGCCAGGCCACCCTATGTCTAGAGACCGTAGATTTAGAGAGTTTATAAACATTGTAGGTTCATCAATGAAGTGTGCTCGCTTCGGCGGCACATATACTAAAATTGGAACGATACAGAGAAGATTAGCATGGCCCCTGCGCAAGGATGACACGCAAATTCGTGAAGCGTTCCATATTTTTACCAGCTTTCAGGAGAGAAATGTTCTATGTTTTCAAGACTAATTGAAATAATAAAGCAGGTTCCAGTGCTTTCCTCCTAATATCTATTTTTCAATTTGTCTCTCCTCAACATTTTTAATGTATTTACCTCGCAGTAATGAAGGTGCACTCTATGGCCAGCTGCATTTAGCAAGGAAGCCTGCAGGACTTCTGGGACTTTTCTTTCCCTTCTTCAGCCTCCCTGTCATTATTCTTCACAACCCCCAAATCTATACTGCTGCCAGCGATGCGTTGCTTTGTGGGAAGCAAGAGAAAGAGAAGGGGAGGGCCTATGCAAATGATGGCCTCAGGGCTGTCTGGGAGTCCCTTTTCAGCAGTACTGTTAAAATCCGCCTTGCAACCAGATTGGTCGGGTAAGCTGAAAAACACCAGGCATGATTGGGCGCCAGGTCCTCTAGGCCCTTGGAGGACATATCGGCGCTGCATCCCTCAGTTTCTGAGGTCCAAGAAATGTTCACCCTCCACCCTAATAGAGAGGTCTTGGCCGATCGGGGCCGATCGGGGCAGAAGGGAGCAGGGCAAGATGCTCATGATCCTGCTCTAATAATGAACTGCCTTCCTCTCTCCTTACCTGTGGTTCTGCCTGGCTGCTTGGTTCCAGTTGTAGGCCTACATCCCACAGGCAATTTGCTTGTCCCTCTCACACATGTAAATGGGTCAGCACTCAAGTGCACACACCTGCCTGCACCCACAGACCCTCTCACACACACTTTTCTCAACAAGATTTTTTCCTAGTTTAGAGACTCAGAGACCCATGTTGAAATACAAAAGCAGCACACCACATGACGGCCTTCACATAGAATCCAGCAGCAAATGGGAAACTTTTAACTAGCCGTGGTCCTATTACTGCAGCCCTACCATGGAACGACTGCTGGATGAGTCCTGCTCGAGAATATTGAACCTACAACAAGTCTGAGGTAAATAAGAATTCCACAGGAATACCATAAAACAGGGACCTATGACCCTTTCGAGCCAGATAGGAGTCGAACCTACAATCTTCTGATCCGTAGTCAGACGCGTTATCCATTGCGCCACTGGCCCCATGTAGGATTACCCATACTTTTGTCCTTAAGAGGACCAGAAGTTGTGTGTGTGTGTGTGTGTGTGTTTTAAAACACCATTCCATCAACCTTTTTAGCCACGTTTACTGCTCACAACCAGAAGACACAAGTAAACCCACCTGACCTCCTGAAATTCTGTTCTGTCAGGTGTTCCTAACTTATACAAAGGACTTTAGGAGGACGAAGGACCTAAAAGTCAGGGGAAATGGTCCTAGGTCCAAGGAAATGTTTTAGATCAGCCTCAGTTTCTTAAATATTCTGCATTAACATCATCAGTTCCACGTCTGTGTGGAGCTGATCTTGAGGACTCCTTAATCAGCAGGCGGGTACAACAATAAAGTGTTTAATATTACAATACAGGCGAAAATTCAGACACCTTGTCATAGGCTCACCTTGTCCAGGGACCCAAGCATGCTGCCTTTCACCTCTCAGAGCCCTTCACCTAACCTACTGTGCAGCTGTCTCACCTTTAATATCACTGTTCCACAGGCAGCATGATGTCACAATGTTCCTTGTCAGTAGCCTGAACCATGAGCCTTTGCAACCCTGGCATAATCTACATACTTCCAATTGGTGAAGTCTTGGACCACAAATGCAGTGAAGAATAATGGATTGTTACTCTTCATGCATTTTTGCCCATTGGCTCAGATTTGAATGCTTACTGGCCATACGAGCATCTCTGCCAGGCCACCCTATGTCTAGAGACCGTAGATTTAGAGAGTTTATAAACATTGTAGGTTCATCAATGAAGTGTGCTCGCTTCGGCGGCACATATACTAAAATTGGAACGATACAGAGAAGATTAGCATGGCCCCTGCGCAAGGATGACACGCAAATTCGTGAAGCGTTCCATATTTTTACCAGCTTTCAGGAGAGAAATGTTCTTTGTTTTCAAGACTAATTGAAATAATAAAGCAGGTTCCAGTGCTTTCCTCCTAATATCTATTTTTCAATTTGTCTCTCCTCAACATTTTTAATGTATTTACCTCGCAGTAATGAAGGTGCACTCTATGGCCAGCTGCATTTAGCAAGGAAGCCTGCAGGACTTCTGGGACTTTTCTTTCCCTTCTTCAGCCTCCCTGTCATTATTCTTCACAACCCCCAAATCTATACTGCTGCCAGCGATGCGTTGCTTTGTGGGAAGCAAGAGAAAGAGAAGGGGAGGGCCTATGCAAATGATGGCCTCAGGGCTGTCTGGGAGTCCCTTTTCAGCAGTACTGTTAAAATCCGCCTTGCAACCAGATTGGTCGGGTAAGCTGAAAAACACCAGGCATGATTGGGCACCAGGTCCTCTAGGCCCTTGGAGGACATATCGGCGCTGCATCCCTCAGTTTCTGAGGTCCAAGAAATGTTCACCCTCCACCCTAATAGAGAGGTCTTGGCCGATCGGGGCCGATCGGGGCAGAAGGGAGCAGGGCAAGATGCTCATGATCCTGCTCTAATAATGAACTGCCTTCCTCTCTCCTTACCTGTGGTTCTGCCTGGCTGCTTGGTTCCAGTTGTAGGCCTACATCCCACAGGCAATTTGCTTGTCCCTCTCACACATGTAAATGGGTCAGCACTCAAGTGCACACACCTGCCTGCACCCACAGACCCTCTCACACACACTTTTCTCAACAAGATTTTTTCCTAGTTTAGAGACTCACAGACCCATGTTGAAATACAAAAGCAGCACACCACATGACGGCCTTCACATAGAATCCAGCAGCAAATGGGAAACTTTTAACTAGCCGTGGTCCTATTACTGCAGCCCTACCATGGAACGACTGCTGGATGAGTCCTGCTCGAGAATATTGAACCTACAACAAGTCTGAGGTAAATAAGAATTCCACATGAATACCATAAAACAGGGACCTATGACCCTTTCGAGCCAGATAGGAGTCGAACCTACAATCTTCTGATCCGTAGTCAGACTCGTTATCCATTGCGCCACTGGCCCCATGTAGGATTACCCATACTTTTGTCCTTAAGAGGACCAGAAGTTGTGTGTGTGTGTGTGTTTTAAAACACCATTCCATCAACCTTTTTAGCCACGTTTACTGCTCACAACCAGAAGACACAAGTAAACCCACCTGACCTCCTGAAATTCTGTTCTGTCAGGTGTTCCTAACTTATACAAAGGACTTTAGGAGGACGAAGGACCTAAAAGTCAGGGGAAATGGTCCTAGGTCCAAGGAAATGTTTTAGATCAGCCTCAGTTTCTTAAATATTCTGCATTAACATCATCAGTTCCACGTCTGTGTGGAGCTGATCTTGAGGACTCCTTAATCAGCAGGCGGGTACAACAATAAAGTGTTTAATATTACAATACAGGCGAAAATTCAGACACCTTGTCATAGGCTCACCTTGTCCAGGGACCCAAGCATGCTGCCTTTCACCTCTCAGAGCCCTTCACCTAACCTACTGTGCAGCTGTCTCACCTTTAATATCACTGTTCCACAGGCAGCATGATGTCACAATGTTCCTTGTCAGTAGCCTGAACCATGAGCCTTTGCAACCCTGGCATAATCTACATACTTCCAATTGGTGAAGTCTTGGACCACAAATGCAGTGAAGAATAATGGATTGTTACTCTTCATGCATTTTTGCCCATTGGCTCAGATTTGAATGCTTACTGGCCATACGAGCATCTCTGCCAGGCCACCCTATGTCTAGAGACCGTAGATTTAGAGAGTTTATAAACATTGTAGGTTCATCAATGAAGTGTGCTCGCTTCGGCGGCACATATACTAAAATTGGAACGATACAGAGAAGATTAGCATGGCCCCTGCGCAAGGATGACACGCAAATTCGTGAAGCGTTCCATATTTTTACCAGCTTTCAGGAGAGAAATGTTCTATGTTTTCAAGACTAATTGAAATAATAAAGCAGGTTCCAGTGCTTTCCTCCTAATATCTATTTTTCAATTTGTCTCTCCTCAACATTTTTAATGTATTTACCTCGCAGTAATGAAGGTGCACTCTATGGCCAGCTGCATTTAGCAAGGAAGCCTGCAGGACTTCTGGGACTTTTCTTTCCCTTCTTCAGCCTCCCTGTCATTATTCTTCACAACCCCCAAATCTATACTGCTGCCAGCGATGCGTTGCTTTGTGGGAAGCAAGAGAAAGAGAAGGGGAGGGCCTATGCAAATGATGGCCTCAGGGCTGTCTGGGAGTCCCTTTTCAGCAGTACTGTTAAAATCCGCCTTGCAACCAGATTGGTCGGGTAAGCTGAAAAACACCAGGCATGATTGGGCGCCAGGTCCTCTAGGCCCTTGGAGGACATATCGGCGCTGCATCCCTCAGTTTCTGAGGTCCAAGAAATGTTCACCCTCCACCCTAATAGAGAGGTCTTGGCCGATCGGGGCCGATCGGGGCAGAAGGGAGCAGGGCAAGATGCTCATGATCCTGCTCTAATAATGAACTGCCTTCCTCTCTCCTTACCTGTGGTTCTGCCTGGCTGCTTGGTTCCAGTTGTAGGCCTACATCCCACAGGCAATTTGCTTGTCCCTCTCACACATGTAAATGGGTCAGCACTCAAGTGCACACACCTGCCTGCACCCACAGACCCTCTCACACACACTTTTCTCAACAAGATTTTTTCCTAGTTTAGAGACTCAGAGACCCATGTTGAAATACAAAAGCAGCACACCACATGACGGCCTTCACATAGAATCCAGCAGCAAATGGGAAACTTTTAACTAGCCGTGGTCCTATTACTGCAGCCCTACCATGGAACGACTGCTGGATGAGTCCTGCTCGAGAATATTGAACCTACAACAAGTCTGAGGTAAATAAGAATTCCACAGGAATACCATAAAACAGGGACCTATGACCCTTTCGAGCCAGATAGGAGTCGAACCTACAATCTTCTGATCCGTAGTCAGACGCGTTATCCATTGCGCCACTGGCCCCATGTAGGATTACCCATACTTTTGTCCTTAAGAGGACCAGAAGTTGTGTGTGTGTGTGTGTGTGTGTTTTAAAACACCATTCCATCAACCTTTTTAGCCACGTTTACTGCTCACAACCAGAAGACACAAGTAAACCCACCTGACCTCCTGAAATTCTGTTCTGTCAGGTGTTCCTAACTTATACAAAGGACTTTAGGAGGACGAAGGACCTAAAAGTCAGGGGAAATGGTCCTAGGTCCAAGGAAATGTTTTAGATCAGCCTCAGTTTCTTAAATATTCTGCATTAACATCATCAGTTCCACGTCTGTGTGGAGCTGATCTTGAGGACTCCTTAATCAGCAGGCGGGTACAACAATAAAGTGTTTAATATTACAATACAGGCGAAAATTCAGACACCTTGTCATAGGCTCACCTTGTCCAGGGACCCAAGCATGCTGCCTTTCACCTCTCAGAGCCCTTCACCTAACCTACTGTGCAGCTGTCTCACCTTTAATATCACTGTTCCACAGGCAGCATGATGTCACAATGTTCCTTGTCAGTAGCCTGAACCATGAGCCTTTGCAACCCTGGCATAATCTACATACTTCCAATTGGTGAAGTCTTGGACCACAAATGCAGTGAAGAATAATGGATTGTTACTCTTCATGCATTTTTGCCCATTGGCTCAGATTTGAATGCTTACTGGCCATACGAGCATCTCTGCCAGGCCACCCTATGTCTAGAGACCGTAGATTTAGAGAGTTTATAAACATTGTAGGTTCATCAATGAAGTGTGCTCGCTTCGGCGGCACATATACTAAAATTGGAACGATACAGAGAAGATTAGCATGGCCCCTGCGCAAGGATGACACGCAAATTCGTGAAGCGTTCCATATTTTTACCAGCTTTCAGGAGAGAAATGTTCTTTGTTTTCAAGACTAATTGAAATAATAAAGCAGGTTCCAGTGCTTTCCTCCTAATATCTATTTTTCAATTTGTCTCTCCTCAACATTTTTAATGTATTTACCTCGCAGTAATGAAGGTGCACTCTATGGCCAGCTGCATTTAGCAAGGAAGCCTGCAGGACTTCTGGGACTTTTCTTTCCCTTCTTCAGCCTCCCTGTCATTATTCTTCACAACCCCCAAATCTATACTGCTGCCAGCGATGCGTTGCTTTGTGGGAAGCAAGAGAAAGAGAAGGGGAGGGCCTATGCAAATGATGGCCTCAGGGCTGTCTGGGAGTCCCTTTTCAGCAGTACTGTTAAAATCCGCCTTGCAACCAGATTGGTCGGGTAAGCTGAAAAACACCAGGCATGATTGGGCACCAGGTCCTCTAGGCCCTTGGAGGACATATCGGCGCTGCATCCCTCAGTTTCTGAGGTCCAAGAAATGTTCACCCTCCACCCTAATAGAGAGGTCTTGGCCGATCGGGGCCGATCGGGGCAGAAGGGAGCAGGGCAAGATGCTCATGATCCTGCTCTAATAATGAACTGCCTTCCTCTCTCCTTACCTGTGGTTCTGCCTGGCTGCTTGGTTCCAGTTGTAGGCCTACATCCCACAGGCAATTTGCTTGTCCCTCTCACACATGTAAATGGGTCAGCACTCAAGTGCACACACCTGCCTGCACCCACAGACCCTCTCACACACACTTTTCTCAACAAGATTTTTTCCTAGTTTAGAGACTCACAGACCCATGTTGAAATACAAAAGCAGCACACCACATGACGGCCTTCACATAGAATCCAGCAGCAAATGGGAAACTTTTAACTAGCCGTGGTCCTATTACTGCAGCCCTACCATGGAACGACTGCTGGATGAGTCCTGCTCGAGAATATTGAACCTACAACAAGTCTGAGGTAAATAAGAATTCCACATGAATACCATAAAACAGGGACCTATGACCCTTTCGAGCCAGATAGGAGTCGAACCTACAATCTTCTGATCCGTAGTCAGACTCGTTATCCATTGCGCCACTGGCCCCATGTAGGATTACCCATACTTTTGTCCTTAAGAGGACCAGAAGTTGTGTGTGTGTGTGTGTTTTAAAACACCATTCCATCAACCTTTTTAGCCACGTTTACTGCTCACAACCAGAAGACACAAGTAAACCCACCTGACCTCCTGAAATTCTGTTCTGTCAGGTGTTCCTAACTTATACAAAGGACTTTAGGAGGACGAAGGACCTAAAAGTCAGGGGAAATGGTCCTAGGTCCAAGGAAATGTTTTAGATCAGCCTCAGTTTCTTAAATATTCTGCATTAACATCATCAGTTCCACGTCTGTGTGGAGCTGATCTTGAGGACTCCTTAATCAGCAGGTGGGTACAACAATAAAGTGTTTAATATTACAATACAGGCGAAAATTCAGACACCTTGTCATAGGCTCACCTTGTCCAGGGACCCAAGCATGCTGCCTTTCACCTCTCAGAGCCCTTCACCTAACCTACTGTGCAGCTGTCTCACCTTTAATATCACTGTTCCACAGGCAGCATGATGTCACAATGTTCCTTGTCAGTAGCCTGAACCATGAGCCTTTGCAACCCTGGCATAATCTACATACTTCCAATTGGTGAAGTCTTGGACCACAAATGCAGTGAAGAATAATGGATTGTTACTCTTCATGCATTTTTGCCCATTGGCTCAGATTTGAATGCTTACTGGCCATACGAGCATCTCTGCCAGGCCACCCTATGTCTAGAGACCGTAGATTTAGAGAGTTTATAAACATTGTAGGTTCATCAATGAAGTGTGCTCGCTTCGGCGGCACATATACTAAAATTGGAACGATACAGAGAAGATTAGCATGGCCCCTGCGCAAGGATGACACGCAAATTCGTGAAGCGTTCCATATTTTTACCAGCTTTCAGGAGAGAAATGTTCTATGTTTTCAAGACTAATTGAAATAATAAAGCAGGTTCCAGTGCTTTCCTCCTAATATCTATTTTTCAATTTGTCTCTCCTCAACATTTTTAATGTATTTACCTCGCAGTAATGAAGGTGCACTCTATGGCCAGCTGCATTTAGCAAGGAAGCCTGCAGGACTTCTGGGACTTTTCTTTCCCTTCTTCAGCCTCCCTGTCATTATTCTTCACAACCCCCAAATCTATACTGCTGCCAGCGATGCGTTGCTTTGTGGGAAGCAAGAGAAAGAGAAGGGGAGGGCCTATGCAAATGATGGCCTCAGGGCTGTCTGGGAGTCCCTTTTTAGCAGTACTGTTAAAATCCGCCTTGCAACCAGATTGGTCGGGTAAGCTGAAAAACACCAGGCATGATTGGGCACCAGGTCCTCTAGGCCCTTGGAGGACATATCGGCGCTGCATCCCTCAGTTTCTGAGGTCCAAGAAATGTTCACCCTCCACCCTAATAGAGAGGTCGTGGCCGATCGGGGCAGAAGGGAGCAGGGCAAGATGCTCATGATCCTGCTCTAATAATGAACTGCCTTCCTCTCTCCTTACCTGTGGTTCTGCCTGGCTGCTTGGTTCCAGTTGTAGGCCTACATCCCACAGGCAATTTGCTTGTCCCTCTCACACATGTAAATGGGTCAGCACTCAAGTGCACACACCTGCCTGCACCCACAGACCCTCTCACACACACTTTTCTCAACAAGATTTTTTCCTAGTTTAGAGACTCAGAGACCCATGTTGAAATACAAAAGCAGCACACCACATGACGGCCTTCACATAGAATCCAGCAGCAAATGGGAAACTTTTAACTAGCCGTGGTCCTATTACTGCAGCCCTACCATGGAACGACTGCTGGATGAGTCCTGCTCGAGAATATTGAACCTACAACAAGTCTGAGGTAAATAAGAATTCCACAGGAATACCATAAAACAGGGACCTATGACCCTTTCGAGCCAGATAGGAGTCGAACCTACAATCTTCTGATCCGTAGTCAGACGCGTTATCCATTGCGCCACTGGCCCCATGTAGGATTACCCATACTTTTGTCCTTAAGAGGACCAGAAGTTGTGTGTGTGTGTGTGTGTGTGTGTTTTAAAACACCATTCCATCAACCTTTTTAGCCACGTTTACTTCTCACAACCAGAAGACACAAGTAAACCCACCTGACCTCCTGAAATTCTGTTCTGTCAGGTGTTCCTAACTTATACAAAGGACTTTAGGAGGACGAAGGACCTAAAAGTCAGGGGAAATGGTCCTAGGTCCAAGGAAATGTTTTAGATCAGCCTCAGTTTCTTAAATATTCTGCATTAACATCATCAGTTCCACGTCTGTGTGGAGCTGATCTTGAGGACTCCTTAATCAGCAGGCGGGTACAACAATAAAGTGTTTAATATTACAATACAGGCGAAAATTCAGACACCTTGTCATAGGCTCACCTTGTCCAGGGACCCAAGCATGCTGCCTTTCACCTCTCAGAGCCCTTCACCTAACCTACTGTGCAGCTGTCTCACCTTTAATATCACTGTTCCACAGGCAGCATGATGTCACAATGTTCCTTGTCAGTAGCCTGAACCATGAGCCTTTGCAACCCTGGCATAATCTACATACTTCCAATTGGTGAAGTCTTGGACCACAAATGCAGTGAAGAATAATGGATTGTTACTCTTCATGCATTTTTGCCCATTGGCTCAGATTTGAATGCTTACTGGCCATACGAGCATCTCTGCCAGGCCACCCTATGTCTAGAGACCGTAGATTTAGAGAGTTTATAAACATTGTAGGTTCATCAATGAAGTGTGCTCGCTTCGGCGGCACATATACTAAAATTGGAACGATACAGAGAAGATTAGCATGGCCCCTGCGCAAGGATGACACGCAAATTCGTGAAGCGTTCCATATTTTTACCAGCTTTCAGGAGAGAAATGTTCTATGTTTTCAAGACTAATTGAAATAATAAAGCAGGTTCCAGTGCTTTCCTCCTAATATCTATTTTTCAATTTGTCTCTCCTCAACATTTTTAATGTATTTACCTCGCAGTAATGAAGGTGCACTCTATGGCCAGCTGCATTTAGCAAGGAAGCCTGCAGGACTTCTGGGACTTTTCTTTCCCTTCTTCAGCCTCCCTGTCATTATTCTTCACAACCCCCAAATCTATACTGCTGCCAGCGATGCGTTGCTTTGTGGGAAGCAAGAGAAAGAGAAGGGGAGGGCCTATGCAAATGATGGCCTCAGGGCTGTCTGGGAGTCCCTTTTCAGCAGTACTGTTAAAATCCGCCTTGCAACCAGATTGGTCGGGTAAGCTGAAAAACACCAGGCATGATTGGGCACCAGGTCCTCTAGGCCCTTGGAGGACATATCGGCGCTGCATCCCTCAGTTTCTGAGGTCCAAGAAATGTTCACCCTCCACCCTAATAGAGAGGTCTTGGCCGATCGGGGCCGATCGGGGCAGAAGGGAGCAGGGCAAGATGCTCATGATCCTGCTCTAATAATGAACTGCCTTCCTCTCTCCTTACCTGTGGTTCTGCCTGGCTGCTTGGTTCCAGTTGTAGGCCTACATCCCACAGGCAATTTGCTTGTCCCTCTCACACATGTAAATGGGTCAGCACTCAAGTGCACACACCTGCCTGCACCCACAGACCCTCTCACACACACTTTTCTCAACAAGATTTTTTCCTAGTTTAGAGACTCAGAGACCCATGTTGAAATACAAAAGCAGCACACCACATGACGGCCTTCACATAGAATCCAGCAGCAAATGGGAAACTTTTAACTAGCCGTGGTCCTATTACTGCAGCCCTACCATGGAACGACTGCTGGATGAGTCCTGCTCGAGAATATTGAACCTACAACAAGTCTGAGGTAAATAAGAATTCCACAGGAATACCATAAAACAGGGACCTATGACCCTTTCGAGCCAGATAGGAGTCGAACCTACAATCTTCTGATCCGTAGTCAGACGCGTTATCCATTGCGCCACTGGCCCCATGTAGGATTACCCATACTTTTGTCCTTAAGAGGACCAGAAGTTGTGTGTGTGTGTGTGTGTGTGTTTTAAAACACCATTCCATCAACCTTTTTAGCCACGTTTACTGCTCACAACCAGAAGACACAAGTAAACCCACCTGACCTCCTGAAATTCTGTTCTGTCAGGTGTTCCTAACTTATACAAAGGACTTTAGGAGGACGAAGGACCTAAAAGTCAGGGGAAATGGTCCTAGGTCCAAGGAAATGTTTTAGATCAGCCTCAGTTTCTTAAATATTCTGCATTAACATCATCAGTTCCACGTCTGTGTGGAGCTGATCTTGAGGACTCCTTAATCAGCAGGCGGGTACAACAATAAAGTGTTTAATATTACAATACAGGCGAAAATTCAGACACCTTGTCATAGGCTCACCTTGTCCAGGGACCCAAGCATGCTGCCTTTCACCTCTCAGAGCCCTTCACCTAACCTACTGTGCAGCTGTCTCACCTTTAATATCACTGTTCCACAGGCAGCATGATGTCACAATGTTCCTTGTCAGTAGCCTGAACCATGAGCCTTTGCAACCCTGGCATAATCTACATACTTCCAATTGGTGAAGTCTTGGACCACAAATGCAGTGAAGAATAATGGATTGTTACTCTTCATGCATTTTTGCCCATTGGCTCAGATTTGAATGCTTACTGGCCATACGAGCATCTCTGCCAGGCCACCCTATGTCTAGAGACCGTAGATTTAGAGAGTTTATAAACATTGTAGGTTCATCAATGAAGTGTGCTCGCTTCGGCGGCACATATACTAAAATTGGAACGATACAGAGAAGATTAGCATGGCCCCTGCGCAAGGATGACACGCAAATTCGTGAAGCGTTCCATATTTTTACCAGCTTTCAGGAGAGAAATGTTCTATGTTTTCAAGACTAATTGAAATAATAAAGCAGGTTCCAGTGCTTTCCTCCTAATATCTATTTTTCAATTTGTCTCTCCTCAACATTTTTAATGTATTTACCTCGCAGTAATGAAGGTGCACTCTATGGCCAGCTGCATTTAGCAAGGAAGCCTGCAGGACTTCTGGGACTTTTCTTTCCCTTCTTCAGCCTCCCTGTCATTATTCTTCACAACCCCCAAATCTATACTGCTGCCAGCGATGCGTTGCTTTGTGGGAAGCAAGAGAAAGAGAAGGGGAGGGCCTATGCAAATGATGGCCTCAGGGCTGTCTGGGAGTCCCTTTTCAGCAGTACTGTTAAAATCCGCCTTGCAACCAGATTGGTCGGGTAAGCTGAAAAACACCAGGCATGATTGGGCACCAGGTCCTCTAGGCCCTTGGAGGACATATCGGCGCTGCATCCCTCAGTTTCTGAGGTCCAAGAAATGTTCACCCTCCACCCTAATAGAGAGGTCTTGGCCGATCGGGGCCGATCGGGGCAGAAGGGAGCAGGGCAAGATGCTCATGATCCTGCTCTAATAATGAACTGCCTTCCTCTCTCCTTACCTGTGGTTCTGCCTGGCTGCTTGGTTCCAGTTGTAGGCCTACATCCCACAGGCAATTTGCTTGTCCCTCTCACACATGTAAATGGGTCAGCACTCAAGTGCACACACCTGCCTGCACCCACAGACCCTCTCACACACACTTTTCTCAACAAGATTTTTTCCTAGTTTAGAGACTCAGAGACCCATGTTGAAATACAAAAGCAGCACACCACATGACGGCCTTCACATAGAATCCAGCAGCAAATGGGAAACTTTTAACTAGCCGTGGTCCTATTACTGCAGCCCTACCATGGAACGACTGCTGGATGAGTCCTGCTCGAGAATATTGAACCTACAACAAGTCTGAGGTAAATAAGAATTCCACAGGAATACCATAAAACAGGGACCTATGACCCTTTCGAGCCAGATAGGAGTCGAACCCACAATCTTCTGATCCGTAGTCAGACGCGTTATCCATTGCGCCACTGGCCCCATGTAGGATTACCCATACTTTTGTCCTTAAGAGGACCAGAAGTTGTGTGTGTGTGTGTGTGTGTGTGTTTTAAAACACCATTCCATCAACCTTTTTAGCCACGTTTACTGCTCACAACCAGAAGACACAAGTAAACCCACCTGACCTCCTGAAATTCTGTTCTGTCAGGTGTTCCTAACTTATACAAAGGACTTTAGGAGGACGAAGGACCTAAAAGTCAGGGGAAATGGTCCTAGGTCCAAGGAAATGTTTTAGATCAGCCTCAGTTTCTTAAATATTCTGCATTAACATCATCAGTTCCACGTCTGTGTGGAGCTGATCTTGAGGACTCCTTAATCAGCAGGCGGGTACAACAATAAAGTGTTTAATATTACAATACAGGCGAAAATTCAGACACCTTGTCATAGGCTCACCTTGTCCAGGGACCCAAGCATGCTGCCTTTCACCTCTCAGAGCCCTTCACCTAACCTACTGTGCAGCTGTCTCACCTTTAATATCACTGTTCCACAGGCAGCATGATGTCACAATGTTCCTTGTCAGTAGCCTGAACCATGAGCCTTTGCAACCCTGGCATAATCTACATACTTCCAATTGGTGAAGTCTTGGACCACAAATGCAGTGAAGAATAATGGATTGTTACTCTTCATGCATTTTTGCCCATTGGCTCAGATTTGAATGCTTACTGGCCATACGAGCATCTCTGCCAGGCCACCCTATGTCTAGAGACCGTAGATTTAGAGAGTTTATAAACATTGTAGGTTCATCAATGAAGTGTGCTCGCTTCGGCGGCACATATACTAAAATTGGAACGATACAGAGAAGATTAGCATGGCCCCTGCGCAAGGATGACACGCAAATTCGTGAAGCGTTCCATATTTTTACCAGCTTTCAGGAGAGAAATGTTCTATGTTTTCAAGACTAATTGAAATAATAAAGCAGGTTCCAGTGCTTTCCTCCTAATATCTATTTTTCAATTTGTCTCTCCTCAACATTTTTAATGTATTTACCTCGCAGTAATGAAGGTGCACTCTATGGCCAGCTGCATTTAGCAAGGAAGCCTGCAGGACTTCTGGGACTTTTCTTTCCCTTCTTCAGCCTCCCTGTCATTATTCTTCACAACCCCCAAATCTATACTGCTGCCAGCGATGCGTTGCTTTGTGGGAAGCAAGAGAAAGAGAAGGGGAGGGCCTATGCAAATGATGGCCTCAGGGCTGTCTGGGAGTCCCTTTTCAGCAGTACTGTTAAAATCCGCCTTGCAACCAGATTGGTCGGGTAAGCTGAAAAACACCAGGCATGATTGGGCACCAGGTCCTCTAGGCCCTTGGAGGACATATCGGCGCTGCATCCCTCAGTTTCTGAGGTCCAAGAAATGTTCACCCTCCACCCTAATAGAGAGGTCTTGGCCGATCGGGGCCGATCGGGGCAGAAGGGAGCAGGGCAAGATGCTCATGATCCTGCTCTAATAATGAACTGCCTTCCTCTCTCCTTACCTGTGGTTCTGCCTGGCTGCTTGGTTCCAGTTGTAGGCCTACATCCCACAGGCAATTTGCTTGTCCCTCTCACACATGTAAATGGGTCAGCACTCAAGTGCACACACCTGCCTGCACCCACAGACCCTCTCACACACACTTTTCTCAACAAGATTTTTTCCTAGTTTAGAGACTCAGAGACCCATGTTGAAATACAAAAGCAGCACACCACATGACGGCCTTCACATAGAATCCAGCAGCAAATGGGAAACTTTTAACTAGCCGTGGTCCTATTACTGCAGCCCTACCATGGAACGACTGCTGGATGAGTCCTGCTCGAGAATATTGAACCTACAACAAGTCTGAGGTAAATAAGAATTCCACAGGAATACCATAAAACAGGGACCTATGACCCTTTCGAGCCAGATAGGAGTCGAACCCACAATCTTCTGATCCGTAGTCAGACGCGTTATCCATTGCGCCACTGGCCCCATGTAGGATTACCCATACTTTTGTCCTTAAGAGGACCAGAAGTTGTGTGTGTGTGTGTGTGTGTGTGTTTTAAAACACCATTCCATCAACCTTTTTAGCCACGTTTACTGCTCACAACCAGAAGACACAAGTAAACCCACCTGACCTCCTGAAATTCTGTTCTGTCAGGTGTTCCTAACTTATACAAAGGACTTTAGGAGGACGAAGGACCTAAAAGTCAGGGGAAATGGTCCTAGGTCCAAGGAAATGTTTTAGATCAGCCTCAGTTTCTTAAATATTCTGCATTAACATCATCAGTTCCACGTCTGTGTGGAGCTGATCTTGAGGACTCCTTAATCAGCAGGCGGGTACAACAATAAAGTGTTTAATATTACAATACAGGCGAAAATTCAGACACCTTGTCATAGGCTCACCTTGTCCAGGGACCCAAGCATGCTGCCTTTCACCTCTCAGAGCCCTTCACCTAACCTACTGTGCAGCTGTCTCACCTTTAATATCACTGTTCCACAGGCAGCATGATGTCACAATGTTCCTTGTCAGTAGCCTGAACCATGAGCCTTTGCAACCCTGGCATAATCTACATACTTCCAATTGGTGAAGTCTTGGACCACAAATGCAGTGAAGAATAATGGATTGTTACTCTTCATGCATTTTTGCCCATTGGCTCAGATTTGAATGCTTACTGGCCATACGAGCATCTCTGCCAGGCCACCCTATGTCTAGAGACCGTAGATTTAGAGAGTTTATAAACATTGTAGGTTCATCAATGAAGTGTGCTCGCTTCGGCGGCACATATACTAAAATTGGAACGATACAGAGAAGATTAGCATGGCCCCTGCGCAAGGATGACACGCAAATTCGTGAAGCGTTCCATATTTTTACCAGCTTTCAGGAGAGAAATGTTCTATGTTTTCAAGACTAATTGAAATAATAAAGCAGGTTCCAGTGCTTTCCTCCTAATATCTATTTTTCAATTTGTCTCTCCTCAACATTTTTAATGTATTTACCTCGCAGTAATGAAGGTGCACTCTATGGCCAGCTGCATTTAGCAAGGAAGCCTGCAGGACTTCTGGGACTTTTCTTTCCCTTCTTCAGCCTCCCTGTCATTATTCTTCACAACCCCCAAATCTATACTGCTGCCAGCGATGCGTTGCTTTGTGGGAAGCAAGAGAAAGAGAAGGGGAGGGCCTATGCAAATGATGGCCTCAGGGCTGTCTGGGAGTCCCTTTTCAGCAGTACTGTTAAAATCCGCCTTGCAACCAGATTGGTCGGGTAAGCTGAAAAACACCAGGCATGATTGGGCGCCAGGTCCTCTAGGCCCTTGGAGGACATATCGGCGCTGCATCCCTCAGTTTCTGAGGTCCAAGAAATGTTCACCCTCCACCCTAATAGAGAGGTCTTGGCCGATCGGGGCCGATCGGGGCAGAAGGGAGCAGGGCAAGATGCTCATGATCCTGCTCTAATAATGAACTGCCTTCCTCTCTCCTTACCTGTGGTTCTGCCTGGCTGCTTAGTTCCAGTTGTAGGCCTACATCCCACAGGCAATTTGCTTGTCCCTCTCACACATGTAAATGGGTCAGCACTCAAGTGCACACACCTGCCTGCACCCACAGACCCTCTCACACACACTTTTCTCAACAAGATTTTTTCCTAGTTTAGAGACTCAGAGACCCATGTTGAAATACAAAAGCAGCACACCACATGACGGCCTTCACATAGAATCCAGCAGCAAATGGGAAACTTTTAACTAGCCGTGGTCCTATTACTGCAGCCCTACCATGGAACGACTGCTGGATGAGTCCTGCTCGAGAATATTGAACCTACAACAAGTCTGAGGTAAATAAGAATTCCACAGGAATACCATAAAACAGGGACCTATGACCCTTTCGAGCCAGATAGGAGTCGAACCTACAATCTTCTGATCCGTAGTCAGACGCGTTATCCATTGCGCCACTGGCCCCATGTAGGATTACCCATACTTTTGTCCTTAAGAGGACCAGAAGTTGTGTGTGTGTGTGTGTGTGTGTTTTAAAACACCATTCCATCAACCTTTTTAGCCACGTTTACTGCTCACAACCAGAAGACACAAGTAAACCCACCTGACCTCCTGAAATTCTGTTCTGTCAGGTGTTCCTAACTTATACAAAGGACTTTAGGAGGACGAAGGACCTAAAAGTCAGGGGAAATGGTCCTAGGTCCAAGGAAATGTTTTAGATCAGCCTCAGTTTCTTAAATATTCTGCATTAACATCATCAGTTCCACGTCTGTGTGGAGCTGATCTTGAGGACTCCTTAATCAGCAGGCGGGTACAACAATAAAGTGTTTAATATTACAATACAGGCGAAAATTCAGACACCTTGTCATAGGCTCACCTTGTCCAGGGACCCAAGCATGCTGCCTTTCACCTCTCAGAGCCCTTCACCTAACCTACTGTGCAGCTGTCTCACCTTTAATATCACTGTTCCACAGGCAGCATGATGTCACAATGTTCCTTGTCAGTAGCCTGAACCATGAGCCTTTGCAACCCTGGCATAATCTACATACTTCCAATTGGTGAAGTCTTGGACCACAAATGCAGTGAAGAATAATGGATTGTTACTCTTCATGCATTTTTGCCCATTGGCTCAGATTTGAATGCTTACTGGCCATACGAGCATCTCTGCCAGGCCACCCTATGTCTAGAGACCGTAGATTTAGAGAGTTTATAAACATTGTAGGTTCATCAATGAAGTGTGCTCGCTTCGGCGGCACATATACTAAAATTGGAACGATACAGAGAAGATTAGCATGGCCCCTGCGCAAGGATGACACGCAAATTCGTGAAGCGTTCCATATTTTTACCAGCTTTCAGGAGAGAAATGTTCTATGTTTTCAAGACTAATTGAAATAATAAAGCAGGTTCCAGTGCTTTCCTCCTAATATCTATTTTTCAATTTGTCTCTCCTCAACATTTTTAATGTATTTACCTCGCAGTAATGAAGGTGCACTCTATGGCCAGCTGCATTTAGCAAGGAAGCCTGCAGGACTTCTGGGACTTTTCTTTCCCTTCTTCAGCCTCCCTGTCATTATTCTTCACAACCCCCAAATCTATACTGCTGCCAGCGATGCGTTGCTTTGTGGGAAGCAAGAGAAAGAGAAGGGGAGGGCCTATGCAAATGATGGCCTCAGGGCTGTCTGGGAGTCCCTTTTCAGCAGTACTGTTAAAATCCGCCTTGCAACCAGATTGGTCGGGTAAGCTGAAAAACACCAGGCATGATTGGGCACCAGGTCCTCTAGGCCCTTGGAGGACATATCGGCGCTGCATCCCTCAGTTTCTGAGGTCCAAGAAATGTTCACCCTCCACCCTAATAGAGAGGTCTTGGCCGATCGGGGCCGATCGGGGCAGAAGGGAGCAGGGCAAGATGCTCATGATCCTGCTCTAATAATGAACTGCCTTCCTCTCTCCTTACCTGTGGTTCTGCCTGGCTGCTTGGTTCCAGTTGTAGGCCTACATCCCACAGGCAATTTGCTTGTCCCTCTCACACATGTAAATGGGTCAGCACTCAAGTGCACACACCTGCCTGCACCCACAGACCCTCTCACACACACTTTTCTCAACAAGATTTTTTCCTAGTTTAGAGACTCAGAGACCCATGTTGAAATACAAAAGCAGCACACCACATGACGGCCTTCACATAGAATCCAGCAGCAAATGGGAAACTTTTAACTAGCCGTGGTCCTATTACTGCAGCCCTACCATGGAACGACTGCTGGATGAGTCCTGCTCGAGAATATTGAACCTACAACAAGTCTGAGGTAAATAAGAATTCCACATGAATACCATAAAACAGGGACCTATGACCCTTTCGAGCCAGATAGGAGTCGAACCTACAATCTTCTGATCCGTAGTCAGACTCGTTATCCATTGCGCCACTGGCCCCATGTAGGATTACCCATACTTTTGTCCTTAAGAGGACCAGAAGTTGTGTGTGTGTGTGTGTTTTAAAACACCATTCCATCAACCTTTTTAGCCACGTTTACTGCTCACAACCAGAAGACACAAGTAAACCCACCTGACCTCCTGAAATTCTGTTCTGTCAGGTGTTCCTAACTTATACAAAGGACTTTAGGAGGACGAAGGACCTAAAAGTCAGGGGAAATGGTCCTAGGTCCAAGGAAATGTTTTAGATCAGCCTCAGTTTCTTAAATATTCTGCATTAACATCATCAGTTCCACGTCTGTGTGGAGCTGATCTTGAGGACTCCTTAATCAGCAGGTGGGTACAACAATAAAGTGTTTAATATTACAATACAGGCGAAAATTCAGACACCTTGTCATAGGCTCACCTTGTCCAGGGACCCAAGCATGCTGCCTTTCACCTCTCAGAGCCCTTCACCTAACCTACTGTGCAGCTGTCTCACCTTTAATATCACTGTTCCACAGGCAGCATGATGTCACAATGTTCCTTGTCAGTAGCCTGAACCATGAGCCTTTGCAACCCTGGCATAATCTACATACTTCCAATTGGTGAAGTCTTGGACCACAAATGCAGTGAAGAATAATGGATTGTTACTCTTCATGCATTTTTGCCCATTGGCTCAGATTTGAATGCTTACTGGCCATACGAGCATCTCTGCCAGGCCACCCTATGTCTAGAGACCGTAGATTTAGAGAGTTTATAAACATTGTAGGTTCATCAATGAAGTGTGCTCGCTTCGGCGGCACATATACTAAAATTGGAACGATACAGAGAAGATTAGCATGGCCCCTGCGCAAGGATGACACGCAAATTCGTGAAGCGTTCCATATTTTTACCAGCTTTCAGGAGAGAAATGTTCTATGTTTTCAAGACTAATTGAAATAATAAAGCAGGTTCCAGTGCTTTCCTCCTAATATCTATTTTTCAATTTGTCTCTCCTCAACATTTTTAATGTATTTACCTCGCAGTAATGAAGGTGCACTCTATGGCCAGCTGCATTTAGCAAGGAAGCCTGCAGGACTTCTGGGACTTTTCTTTCCCTTCTTCAGCCTCCCTGTCATTATTCTTCACAACCCCCAAATCTATACTGCTGCCAGCGATGCGTTGCTTTGTGGGAAGCAAGAGAAAGAGAAGGGGAGGGCCTATGCAAATGATGGCCTCAGGGCTGTCTGGGAGTCCCTTTTTAGCAGTACTGTTAAAATCCGCCTTGCAACCAGATTGGTCGGGTAAGCTGAAAAACACCAGGCATGATTGGGCACCAGGTCCTCTAGGCCCTTGGAGGACATATCGGCGCTGCATCCCTCAGTTTCTGAGGTCCAAGAAATGTTCACCCTCCACCCTAATAGAGAGGTCGTGGCCGATCGGGGCAGAAGGGAGCAGGGCAAGATGCTCATGATCCTGCTCTAATAATGAACTGCCTTCCTCTCTCCTTACCTGTGGTTCTGCCTGGCTGCTTGGTTCCAGTTGTAGGCCTACATCCCACAGGCAATTTGCTTGTCCCTCTCACACATGTAAATGGGTCAGCACTCAAGTGCACACACCTGCCTGCACCCACAGACCCTCTCACACACACTTTTCTCAACAAGATTTTTTCCTAGTTTAGAGACTCAGAGACCCATGTTGAAATACAAAAGCAGCACACCACATGACGGCCTTCACATAGAATCCAGCAGCAAATGGGAAACTTTTAACTAGCCGTGGTCCTATTACTGCAGCCCTACCATGGAACGACTGCTGGATGAGTCCTGCTCGAGAATATTGAACCTACAACAAGTCTGAGGTAAATAAGAATTCCACAGGAATACCATAAAACAGGGACCTATGACCCTTTCGAGCCAGATAGGAGTCGAACCTACAATCTTCTGATCCGTAGTCAGACGCGTTATCCATTGCGCCACTGGCCCCATGTAGGATTACCCATACTTTTGTCCTTAAGAGGACCAGAAGTTGTGTGTGTGTGTGTGTGTGTGTGTTTTAAAACACCATTCCATCAACCTTTTTAGCCACGTTTACTGCTCACAACCAGAAGACACAAGTAAACCCACCTGACCTCCTGAAATTCTGTTCTGTCAGGTGTTCCTAACTTATACAAAGGACTTTAGGAGGACGAAGGACCTAAAAGTCAGGGGAAATGGTCCTAGGTCCAAGGAAATGTTTTAGATCAGCCTCAGTTTCTTAAATATTCTGCATTAACATCATCAGTTCCACGTCTGTGTGGAGCTGATCTTGAGGACTCCTTAATCAGCAGGCGGGTACAACAATAAAGTGTTTAATATTACAATACAGGCGAAAATTCAGACACCTTGTCATAGGCTCACCTTGTCCAGGGACCCAAGCATGCTGCCTTTCACCTCTCAGAGCCCTTCACCTAACCTACTGTGCAGCTGTCTCACCTTTAATATCACTGTTCCACAGGCAGCATGATGTCACAATGTTCCTTGTCAGTAGCCTGAACCATGAGCCTTTGCAACCCTGGCATAATCTACATACTTCCAATTGGTGAAGTCTTGGACCACAAATGCAGTGAAGAATAATGGATTGTTACTCTTCATGCATTTTTGCCCATTGGCTCAGATTTGAATGCTTACTGGCCATACGAGCATCTCTGCCAGGCCACCCTATGTCTAGAGACCGTAGATTTAGAGAGTTTATAAACATTGTAGGTTCATCAATGAAGTGTGCTCGCTTCGGCGGCACATATACTAAAATTGGAACGATACAGAGAAGATTAGCATGGCCCCTGCGCAAGGATGACACGCAAATTCGTGAAGCGTTCCATATTTTTACCAGCTTTCAGGAGAGAAATGTTCTATGTTTTCAAGACTAATTGAAATAATAAAGCAGGTTCCAGTGCTTTCCTCCTAATATCTATTTTTCAATTTGTCTCTCCTCAACATTTTTAATGTATTTACCTCGCAGTAATGAAGGTGCACTCTATGGCCAGCTGCATTTAGCAAGGAAGCCTGCAGGACTTCTGGGACTTTTCTTTCCCTTCTTCAGCCTCCCTGTCATTATTCTTCACAACCCCCAAATCTATACTGCTGCCAGCGATGCGTTGCTTTGTGGGAAGCAAGAGAAAGAGAAGGGGAGGGCCTATGCAAATGATGGCCTCAGGGCTGTCTGGGAGTCCCTTTTCAGCAGTACTGTTAAAATCCGCCTTGCAACCAGATTGGTCGGGTAAGCTGAAAAACACCAGGCATGATTGGGCACCAGGTCCTCTAGGCCCTTGGAGGACATATCGGCGCTGCATCCCTCAGTTTCTGAGGTCCAAGAAATGTTCACCCTCCACCCTAATAGAGAGGTCTTGGCCGATCGGGGCCGATCGGGGCAGAAGGGAGCAGGGCAAGATGCTCATGATCCTGCTCTAATAATGAACTGCCTTCCTCTCTCCTTACCTGTGGTTCTGCCTGGCTGCTTGGTTCCAGTTGTAGGCCTACATCCCACAGGCAATTTGCTTGTCCCTCTCACACATGTAAATGGGTCAGCACTCAAGTGCACACACCTGCCTGCACCCACAGACCCTCTCACACACACTTTTCTCAACAAGATTTTTTCCTAGTTTAGAGACTCAGAGACCCATGTTGAAATACAAAAGCAGCACACCACATGACGGCCTTCACATAGAATCCAGCAGCAAATGGGAAACTTTTAACTAGCCGTGGTCCTATTACTGCAGCCCTACCATGGAACGACTGCTGGATGAGTCCTGCTCGAGAATATTGAACCTACAACAAGTCTGAGGTAAATAAGAATTCCACAGGAATACCATAAAACAGGGACCTATGACCCTTTCGAGCCAGATAGGAGTCGAACCTACAATCTTCTGATCCGTAGTCAGACGCGTTATCCATTGCGCCACTGGCCCCATGTAGGATTACCCATACTTTTGTCCTTAAGAGGACCAGAAGTTGTGTGTGTGTGTGTGTGTGTGTTTTAAAACACCATTCCATCAACCTTTTTAGCCACGTTTACTGCTCACAACCAGAAGACACAAGTAAACCCACCTGACCTCCTGAAATTCTGTTCTGTCAGGTGTTCCTAACTTATACAAAGGACTTTAGGAGGACGAAGGACCTAAAAGTCAGGGGAAATGGTCCTAGGTCCAAGGAAATGTTTTAGATCAGCCTCAGTTTCTTAAATATTCTGCATTAACATCATCAGTTCCACGTCTGTGTGGAGCTGATCTTGAGGACTCCTTAATCAGCAGGCGGGTACAACAATAAAGTGTTTAATATTACAATACAGGCGAAAATTCAGACACCTTGTCATAGGCTCACCTTGTCCAGGGACCCAAGCATGCTGCCTTTCACCTCTCAGAGCCCTTCACCTAACCTACTGTGCAGCTGTCTCACCTTTAATATCACTGTTCCACAGGCAGCATGATGTCACAATGTTCCTTGTCAGTAGCCTGAACCATGAGCCTTTGCAACCCTGGCATAATCTACATACTTCCAATTGGTGAAGTCTTGGACCACAAATGCAGTGAAGAATAATGGATTGTTACTCTTCATGCATTTTTGCCCATTGGCTCAGATTTGAATGCTTACTGGCCATACGAGCATCTCTGCCAGGCCACCCTATGTCTAGAGACCGTAGATTTAGAGAGTTTATAAACATTGTAGGTTCATCAATGAAGTGTGCTCGCTTCGGCGGCACATATACTAAAATTGGAACGATACAGAGAAGATTAGCATGGCCCCTGCGCAAGGATGACACGCAAATTCGTGAAGCGTTCCATATTTTTACCAGCTTTCAGGAGAGAAATGTTCTATGTTTTCAAGACTAATTGAAATAATAAAGCAGGTTCCAGTGCTTTCCTCCTAATATCTATTTTTCAATTTGTCTCTCCTCAACATTTTTAATGTATTTACCTCGCAGTAATGAAGGTGCACTCTATGGCCAGCTGCATTTAGCAAGGAAGCCTGCAGGACTTCTGGGACTTTTCTTTCCCTTCTTCAGCCTCCCTGTCATTATTCTTCACAACCCCCAAATCTATACTGCTGCCAGCGATGCGTTGCTTTGTGGGAAGCAAGAGAAAGAGAAGGGGAGGGCCTATGCAAATGATGGCCTCAGGGCTGTCTGGGAGTCCCTTTTCAGCAGTACTGTTAAAATCCGCCTTGCAACCAGATTGGTCGGGTAAGCTGAAAAACACCAGGCATGATTGGGCACCAGGTCCTCTAGGCCCTTGGAGGACATATCGGCGCTGCATCCCTCAGTTTCTGAGGTCCAAGAAATGTTCACCCTCCACCCTAATAGAGAGGTCTTGGCCGATCGTGGCCGATCGGGGCAGAAGGGAGCAGGGCAAGATGCTCATGATCCTGCTCTAATAATGAACTGCCTTCCTCTCTCCTTACCTGTGGTTCTGCCTGGCTGCTTGGTTCCAGTTGTAGGCCTACATCCCACAGGCAATTTGCTTGTCCCTCTCACACATGTAAATGGGTCAGCACTCAAGTGCACACACCTGCCTGCACCCACAGACCCTCTCACACACACTTTTCTCAACAAGATTTTTTCCTAGTTTAGAGACTCAGAGACCCATGTTGAAATACAAAAGCAGCACACCACATGACGGCCTTCACATAGAATCCAGCAGCAAATGGGAAACTTTTAACTAGCCGTGGTCCTATTACTGCAGCCCTACCATGGAACGACTGCTGGATGAGTCCTGCTCGAGAATATTGAACCTACAACAAGTCTGAGGTAAATAAGAATTCCACAGGAATACCATAAAACAGGGACCTATGACCCTTTCGAGCCAGATAGGAGTCGAACCCACAATCTTCTGATCCGTAGTCAGACGCGTTATCCATTGCGCCACTGGCCCCATGTAGGATTACCCATACTTTTGTCCTTAAGAGGACCAGAAGTTGTGTGTGTGTGTGTGTGTGTGTGTGTGTTTTAAAACACCATTCCATCAACCTTTTTAGCCACGTTTACTGCTCACAACCAGAAGACACAAGTAAACCCACCTGACCTCCTGAAATTCTGTTCTGTCAGGTGTTCCTAACTTATACAAAGGACTTTAGGAGGACGAAGGACCTAAAAGTCAGGGGAAATGGTCCTAGGTCCAAGGAAATGTTTTAGATCAGCCTCAGTTTCTTAAATATTCTGCATTAACATCATCAGTTCCACGTCTGTGTGGAGCTGATCTTGAGGACTCCTTAATCAGCAGGCGGGTACAACAATAAAGTGTTTAATATTACAATACAGGCGAAAATTCAGACACCTTGTCATAGGCTCACCTTGTCCAGGGACCCAAGCATGCTGCCTTTCACCTCTCAGAGCCCTTCACCTAACCTACTGTGCAGCTGTCTCACCTTTAATATCACTGTTCCACAGGCAGCATGATGTCACAATGTTCCTTGTCAGTAGCCTGAACCATGAGCCTTTGCAACCCTGGCATAATCTACATACTTCCAATTGGTGAAGTCTTGGACCACAAATGCAGTGAAGAATAATGGATTGTTACTCTTCATGCATTTTTGCCCAATGGCTCAGATTTGAATGCTTACTGGCCATACGAGCATCTCTGCCAGGCCACCCTATGTCTAGAGACCGTAGATTTAGAGAGTTTATAAACATTGTAGGTTCATCAATGAAGTGTGCTCGCTTCGGCGGCACATATACTAAAATTGGAACGATACAGAGAAGATTAGCATGGCCCCTGCGCAAGGATGACACGCAAATTCGTGAAGCGTTCCATATTTTTACCAGCTTTCAGGAGAGAAATGTTCTATGTTTTCAAGACTAATTGAAATAATAAAGCAGGTTCCAGTGCTTTCCTCCTAATATCTATTTTTCAATTTGTCTCTCCTCAACATTTTTAATGTATTTACCTCGCAGTAATGAAGGTGCACTCTATGGCCAGCTGCATTTAGCAAGGAAGCCTGCAGGACTTCTGGGACTTTTCTTTCCCTTCTTCAGCCTCCCTGTCATTATTCTTCACAACCCCCAAATCTATACTGCTGCCAGCGATGCGTTGCTTTGTGGGAAGCAAGAGAAAGAGAAGGGGAGGGCCTATGCAAATGATGGCCTCAGGGCTGTCTGGGAGTCCCTTTTCAGCAGTACTGTTAAAATCCGCCTTGCAACCAGATTGGTCGGGTAAGCTGAAAAACACCAGGCATGATTGGGCGCCAGGTCCTCTAGGCCCTTGGAGGACATATCGGCGCTGCATCCCTCAGTTTCTGAGGTCCAAGAAATGTTCACCCTCCACCCTAATAGAGAGGTCTTGGCCGATCGGGGCCGATCGGGGCAGAAGGGAGCAGGGCAAGATGCTCATGATCCTGCTCTAATAATGAACTGCCTTCCTCTCTCCTTACCTGTGGTTCTGCCTGGCTGCTTGGTTCCAGTTGTAGGCCTACATCCCACAGGCAATTTGCTTGTCCCTCTCACACATGTAAATGGGTCAGCACTCAAGTGCACACACCTGCCTGCACCCACAGACCCTCTCACACACACTTTTCTCAACAAGATTTTTTCCTAGTTTAGAGACTCAGAGACCCATGTTGAAATACAAAAGCAGCACACCACATGACGGCCTTCACATAGAATCCAGCAGCAAATGGGAAACTTTTAACTAGCCGTGGTCCTATTACTGCAGCCCTACCATGGAACGACTGCTGGATGAGTCCTGCTCGAGAATATTGAACCTACAACAAGTCTGAGGTAAATAAGAATTCCACAGGAATACCATAAAACAGGGACCTATGACCCTTTCGAGCCAGATAGGAGTCGAACCTACAATCTTCTGATCCGTAGTCAGACGCGTTATCCATTGCGCCACTGGCCCCATGTAGGATTACCCATACTTTTGTCCTTAAGAGGACCAGAAGTTGTGTGTGTGTGTGTGTGTGTGTTTTAAAACACCATTCCATCAACCTTTTTAGCCACGTTTACTGCTCACAACCAGAAGACACAAGTAAACCCACCTGACCTCCTGAAATTCTGTTCTGTCAGGTGTTCCTAACTTATACAAAGGACTTTAGGAGGACGAAGGACCTAAAAGTCAGGGGAAATGGTCCTAGGTCCAAGGAAATGTTTTAGATCAGCCTCAGTTTCTTAAATATTCTGCATTAACATCATCAGTTCCACGTCTGTGTGGAGCTGATCTTGAGGACTCCTTAATCAGCAGGCGGGTACAACAATAAAGTGTTTAATATTACAATACAGGCGAAAATTCAGACACCTTGTCATAGGCTCACCTTGTCCAGGGACCCAAGCATGCTGCCTTTCACCTCTCAGAGCCCTTCACCTAACCTACTGTGCAGCTGTCTCACCTTTAATATCACTGTTCCACAGGCAGCATGATGTCACTATGTTCCTTGTCAGTAGCCTGAACCATGAGCCTTTGCAACCCTGGCATAATCTACATACTTCCAATTGGTGAAGTCTTGGACCACAAATGCAGTGAAGAATAATGGATTGTTACTCTTCATGCATTTTTGCCCATTGGCTCAGATTTGAATGCTTACTGGCCATACGAGCATCTCTGCCAGGCCACCCTATGTCTAGAGACCGTAGATTTAGAGAGTTTATAAACATTGTAGGTTCATCAATGAAGTGTGCTCGCTTCGGCGGCACATATACTAAAATTGGAACGATACAGAGAAGATTAGCATGGCCCCTGCGCAAGGATGACACGCAAATTCGTGAAGCGTTCCATATTTTTACCAGCTTTCAGGAGAGAAATGTTCTATGTTTTCAAGACTAATTGAAATAATAAAGCAGGTTCCAGTGCTTTCCTCCTAATATCTATTTTTCAATTTGTCTCTCCTCAACATTTTTAATGTATTTACCTCGCAGTAATGAAGGTGCACTCTATGGCCAGCTGCATTTAGCAAGGAAGCCTGCAGGACTTCTGGGACTTTTCTTTCCCTTCTTCAGCCTCCCTGTCATTATTCTTCACAACCCCCAAATCTATACTGCTGCCAGCGATGCGTTGCTTTGTGGGAAGCAAGAGAAAGAGAAGGGGAGGGCCTATGCAAATGATGGCCTCAGGGCTGTCTGGGAGTCCCTTTTTAGCAGTACTGTTAAAATCCGCCTTGCAACCAGATTGGTCGGGTAAGCTGAAAAACACCAGGCATGATTGGGCACCAGGTCCTCTAGGCCCTTGGAGGACATATCGGCGCTGCATCCCTCAGTTTCTGAGGTCCAAGAAATGTTCACCCTCCACCCTAATAGAGAGGTCGTGGCCGATCGGGGCAGAAGGGAGCAGGGCAAGATGCTCATGATCCTGCTCTAATAATGAACTGCCTTCCTCTCTCCTTACCTGTGGTTCTGCCTGGCTGCTTGGTTCCAGTTGTAGGCCTACATCCCACAGGCAATTTGCTTGTCCCTCTCACACATGTAAATGGGTCAGCACTCAAGTGCACACACCTGCCTGCACCCACAGACCCTCTCACACACACTTTTCTCAACAAGATTTTTTCCTAGTTTAGAGACTCAGAGACCCATGTTGAAATACAAAAGCAGCACACCACATGACGGCCTTCACATAGAATCCAGCAGCAAATGGGAAACTTTTAACTAGCCGTGGTCCTATTACTGCAGCCCTACCATGGAACGACTGCTGGATGAGTCCTGCTCGAGAATATTGAACCTACAACAAGTCTGAGGTAAATAAGAATTCCACAGGAATACCATAAAACAGGGACCTATGACCCTTTCGAGCCAGATAGGAGTCGAACCTACAATCTTCTGATCCGTAGTCAGACGCGTTATCCATTGCGCCACTGGCCCCATGTAGGATTACCCATACTTTTGTCCTTAAGAGGACCAGAAGTTGTGTGTGTGTGTGTGTGTGTTTTAAAACACCATTCCATCAACCTTTTTAGCCACGTTTACTGCTCACAACCAGAAGACACAAGTAAACCCACCTGACCTCCTGAAATTCTGTTCTGTCAGGTGTTCCTAACTTATACAAAGGACTTTAGGAGGACGAAGGACCTAAAAGTCAGGGGAAATGGTCCTAGGTCCAAGGAAATGTTTTAGATCAGCCTCAGTTTCTTAAATATTCTGCATTAACATCATCAGTTCCACGTCTGTGTGGAGCTGATCTTGAGGACTCCTTAATCAGCAGGCGGGTACAACAATAAAGTGTTTAATATTACAATACAGGCGAAAATTCAGACACCTTGTCATAGGCTCACCTTGTCCAGGGACCCAAGCATGCTGCCTTTCACCTCTCAGAGCCCTTCACCTAACCTACTGTGCAGCTGTCTCACCTTTAATATCACTGTTCCACAGGCAGCATGATGTCACAATGTTCCTTGTCAGTAGCCTGAACCATGAGCCTTTGCAACCCTGGCATAATCTACATACTTCCAATTGGTGAAGTCTTGGACCACAAATGCAGTGAAGAATAATGGATTGTTACTCTTCATGCATTTTTGCCCATTGGCTCAGATTTGAATGCTTACTGGCCATACGAGCATCTCTGCCAGGCCACCCTATGTCTAGAGACCGTAGATTTAGAGAGTTTATAAACATTGTAGGTTCATCAATGAAGTGTGCTCGCTTCGGCGGCACATATACTAAAATTGGAACGATACAGAGAAGATTAGCATGGCCCCTGCGCAAGGATGACACGCAAATTCGTGAAGCGTTCCATATTTTTACCAGCTTTCAGGAGAGAAATGTTCTATGTTTTCAAGACTAATTGAAATAATAAAGCAGGTTCCAGTGCTTTCCTCCTAATATCTATTTTTCAATTTGTCTCTCCTCAACATTTTTAATGTATTTACCTCGCAGTAATGAAGGTGCACTCTATGGCCAGCTGCATTTAGCAAGGAAGCCTGCAGGACTTCTGGGACTTTTCTTTCCCTTCTTCAGCCTCCCTGTCATTATTCTTCACAACCCCCAAATCTATACTGCTGCCAGCGATGCGTTGCTTTGTGGGAAGCAAGAGAAAGAGAAGGGGAGGGCCTATGCAAATGATGGCCTCAGGGCTGTCTGGGAGTCCCTTTTCAGCAGTACTGTTAAAATCCGCCTTGCAACCAGATTGGTCGGGTAAGCTGAAAAACACCAGGCATGATTGGGCACCAGGTCCTCTAGGCCCTTGGAGGACATATCGGCGCTGCATCCCTCAGTTTCTGAGGTCCAAGAAATGTTCACCCTCCACCCTAATAGAGAGGTCTTGGCCGATCGGGGCCGATCGGGGCAGAAGGGAGCAGGGCAAGATGCTCATGATCCTGCTCTAATAATGAACTGCCTTCCTCTCTCCTTACCTGTGGTTCTGCCTGGCTGCTTGGTTCCAGTTGTAGGCCTACATCCCACAGGCAATTTGCTTGTCCCTCTCACACATGTAAATGGGTCAGCACTCAAGTGCACACACCTGCCTGCACCCACAGACCCTCTCACACACACTTTTCTCAACAAGATTTTTTCCTAGTTTAGAGACTCAGAGACCCATGTTGAAATACAAAAGCAGCACACCACATGACGGCCTTCACATAGAATCCAGCAGCAAATGGGAAACTTTTAACTAGCCGTGGTCCTATTACTGCAGCCCTACCATGGAACGACTGCTGGATGAGTCCTGCTCGAGAATATTGAACCTACAACAAGTCTGAGGTAAATAAGAATTCCACAGGAATACCATAAAACAGGGACCTATGACCCTTTCGAGCCAGATAGGAGTCGAACCTACAATCTTCTGATCCGTAGTCAGACGCGTTATCCATTGCGCCACTGGCCCCATGTAGGATTACCCATACTTTTGTCCTTAAGAGGACCAGAAGTTGTGTGTGTGTGTGTGTGTGTGTTTTAAAACACCATTCCATCAACCTTTTTAGCCACGTTTACTGCTCACAACCAGAAGACACAAGTAAACCCACCTGACCTCCTGAAATTCTGTTCTGTCAGGTGTTCCTAACTTATACAAAGGACTTTAGGAGGACGAAGGACCTAAAAGTCAGGGGAAATGGTCCTAGGTCCAAGGAAATGTTTTAGATCAGCCTCAGTTTCTTAAATATTCTGCATTAACATCATCAGTTCCACGTCTGTGTGGAGCTGATCTTGAGGACTCCTTAATCAGCAGGCGGGTACAACAATAAAGTGTTTAATATTACAATACAGGCGAAAATTCAGACACCTTGTCATAGGCTCACCTTGTCCAGGGACCCAAGCATGCTGCCTTTCACCTCTCAGAGCCCTTCACCTAACCTACTGTGCAGCTGTCTCACCTTTAATATCACTGTTCCACAGGCAGCATGATGTCACAATGTTCCTTGTCAGTAGCCTGAACCATGAGCCTTTGCAACCCTGGCATAATCTACATACTTCCAATTGGTGAAGTCTTGGACCACAAATGCAGTGAAGAATAATGGATTGTTACTCTTCATGCATTTTTGCCCATTGGCTCAGATTTGAATGCTTACTGGCCATACGAGCATCTCTGCCAGGCCACCCTATGTCTAGAGACCGTAGATTTAGAGAGTTTATAAACATTGTAGGTTCATCAATGAAGTGTGCTCGCTTCGGCGGCACATATACTAAAATTGGAACGATACAGAGAAGATTAGCATGGCCCCTGCGCAAGGATGACACGCAAATTCGTGAAGCGTTCCATATTTTTACCAGCTTTCAGGAGAGAAATGTTCTATGTTTTCAAGACTAATTGAAATAATAAAGCAGGTTCCAGTGCTTTCCTCCTAATATCTATTTTTCAATTTGTCTCTCCTCAACATTTTTAATGTATTTACCTCGCAGTAATGAAGGTGCACTCTATGGCCAGCTGCATTTAGCAAGGAAGCCTGCAGGACTTCTGGGACTTTTCTTTCCCTTCTTCAGCCTCCCTGTCATTATTCTTCACAACCCCCAAATCTATACTGCTGCCAGCGATGCGTTGCTTTGTGGGAAGCAAGAGAAAGAGAAGGGGAGGGCCTATGCAAATGATGGCCTCAGGGCTGTCTGGGAGTCCCTTTTCAGCAGTACTGTTAAAATCCGCCTTGCAACCAGATTGGTCGGGTAAGCTGAAAAACACCAGGCATGATTGGGCACCAGGTCCTCTAGGCCCTTGGAGGACATATCGGCGCTGCATCCCTCAGTTTCTGAGGTCCAAGAAATGTTCACCCTCCACCCTAATAGAGAGGTCTTGGCCGATCGTGGCCGATCGGGGCAGAAGGGAGCAGGGCAAGATGCTCATGATCCTGCTCTAATAATGAACTGCCTTCCTCTCTCCTTACCTGTGGTTCTGCCTGGCTGCTTGGTTCCAGTTGTAGGCCTACATCCCACAGGCAATTTGCTTGTCCCTCTCACACATGTAAATGGGTCAGCACTCAAGTGCACACACCTGCCTGCACCCACAGACCCTCTCACACACACTTTTCTCAACAAGATTTTTTCCTAGTTTAGAGACTCAGAGACCCATGTTGAAATACAAAAGCAGCACACCACATGACGGCCTTCACATAGAATCCAGCAGCAAATGGGAAACTTTTAACTAGCCGTGGTCCTATTACTGCAGCCCTACCATGGAACGACTGCTGGATGAGTCCTGCTCGAGAATATTGAACCTACAACAAGTCTGAGGTAAATAAGAATTCCACAGGAATACCATAAAACAGGGACCTATGACCCTTTCGAGCCAGATAGGAGTCGAACCCACAATCTTCTGATCCGTAGTCAGACGCGTTATCCATTGCGCCACTGGCCCCATGTAGGATTACCCATACTTTTGTCCTTAAGAGGACCAGAAGTTGTGTGTGTGTGTGTGTGTGTGTGTGTGTTTTAAAACACCATTCCATCAACCTTTTTAGCCACGTTTACTGCTCACAACCAGAAGACACAAGTAAACCCACCTGACCTCCTGAAATTCTGTTCTGTCAGGTGTTCCTAACTTATACAAAGGACTTTAGGAGGACGAAGGACCTAAAAGTCAGGGGAAATGGTCCTAGGTCCAAGGAAATGTTTTAGATCAGCCTCAGTTTCTTAAATATTCTGCATTAACATCATCAGTTCCACGTCTGTGTGGAGCTGATCTTGAGGACTCCTTAATCAGCAGGCGGGTACAACAATAAAGTGTTTAATATTACAATACAGGCGAAAATTCAGACACCTTGTCATAGGCTCACCTTGTCCAGGGACCCAAGCATGCTGCCTTTCACCTCTCAGAGCCCTTCACCTAACCTACTGTGCAGCTGTCTCACCTTTAATATCACTGTTCCACAGGCAGCATGATGTCACAATGTTCCTTGTCAGTAGCCTGAACCATGAGCCTTTGCAACCCTGGCATAATCTACATACTTCCAATTGGTGAAGTCTTGGACCACAAATGCAGTGAAGAATAATGGATTGTTACTCTTCATGCATTTTTGCCCAATGGCTCAGATTTGAATGCTTACTGGCCATACGAGCATCTCTGCCAGGCCACCCTATGTCTAGAGACCGTAGATTTAGAGAGTTTATAAACATTGTAGGTTCATCAATGAAGTGTGCTCGCTTCGGCGGCACATATACTAAAATTGGAACGATACAGAGAAGATTAGCATGGCCCCTGCGCAAGGATGACACGCAAATTCGTGAAGCGTTCCATATTTTTACCAGCTTTCAGGAGAGAAATGTTCTATGTTTTCAAGACTAATTGAAATAATAAAGCAGGTTCCAGTGCTTTCCTCCTAATATCTATTTTTCAATTTGTCTCTCCTCAACATTTTTAATGTATTTACCTCGCAGTAATGAAGGTGCACTCTATGGCCAGCTGCATTTAGCAAGGAAGCCTGCAGGACTTCTGGGACTTTTCTTTCCCTTCTTCAGCCTCCCTGTCATTATTCTTCACAACCCCCAAATCTATACTGCTGCCAGCGATGCGTTGCTTTGTGGGAAGCAAGAGAAAGAGAAGGGGAGGGCCTATGCAAATGATGGCCTCAGGGCTGTCTGGGAGTCCCTTTTCAGCAGTACTGTTAAAATCCGCCTTGCAACCAGATTGGTCGGGTAAGCTGAAAAACACCAGGCATGATTGGGCGCCAGGTCCTCTAGGCCCTTGGAGGACATATCGGCGCTGCATCCCTCAGTTTCTGAGGTCCAAGAAATGTTCACCCTCCACCCTAATAGAGAGGTCTTGGCCGATCGGGGCCGATCGGGGCAGAAGGGAGCAGGGCAAGATGCTCATGATCCTGCTCTAATAATGAACTGCCTTCCTCTCTCCTTACCTGTGGTTCTGCCTGGCTGCTTGGTTCCAGTTGTAGGCCTACATCCCACAGGCAATTTGCTTGTCCCTCTCACACATGTAAATGGGTCAGCACTCAAGTGCACACACCTGCCTGCACCCACAGACCCTCTCACACACACTTTTCTCAACAAGATTTTTTCCTAGTTTAGAGACTCAGAGACCCATGTTGAAATACAAAAGCAGCACACCACATGACGGCCTTCACATAGAATCCAGCAGCAAATGGGAAACTTTTAACTAGCCGTGGTCCTATTACTGCAGCCCTACCATGGAACGACTGCTGGATGAGTCCTGCTCGAGAATATTGAACCTACAACAAGTCTGAGGTAAATAAGAATTCCACAGGAATACCATAAAACAGGGACCTATGACCCTTTCGAGCCAGATAGGAGTCGAACCTACAATCTTCTGATCCGTAGTCAGACGCGTTATCCATTGCGCCACTGGCCCCATGTAGGATTACCCATACTTTTGTCCTTAAGAGGACCAGAAGTTGTGTGTGTGTGTGTGTGTGTGTTTTAAAACACCATTCCATCAACCTTTTTAGCCACGTTTACTGCTCACAACCAGAAGACACAAGTAAACCCACCTGACCTCCTGAAATTCTGTTCTGTCAGGTGTTCCTAACTTATACAAAGGACTTTAGGAGGACGAAGGACCTAAAAGTCAGGGGAAATGGTCCTAGGTCCAAGGAAATGTTTTAGATCAGCCTCAGTTTCTTAAATATTCTGCATTAACATCATCAGTTCCACGTCTGTGTGGAGCTGATCTTGAGGACTCCTTAATCAGCAGGCGGGTACAACAATAAAGTGTTTAATATTACAATACAGGCGAAAATTCAGACACCTTGTCATAGGCTCACCTTGTCCAGGGACCCAAGCATGCTGCCTTTCACCTCTCAGAGCCCTTCACCTAACCTACTGTGCAGCTGTCTCACCTTTAATATCACTGTTCCACAGGCAGCATGATGTCACTATGTTCCTTGTCAGTAGCCTGAACCATGAGCCTTTGCAACCCTGGCATAATCTACATACTTCCAATTGGTGAAGTCTTGGACCACAAATGCAGTGAAGAATAATGGATTGTTACTCTTCATGCATTTTTGCCCATTGGCTCAGATTTGAATGCTTACTGGCCATACGAGCATCTCTGCCAGGCCACCCTATGTCTAGAGACCGTAGATTTAGAGAGTTTATAAACATTGTAGGTTCATCAATGAAGTGTGCTCGCTTCGGCGGCACATATACTAAAATTGGAACGATACAGAGAAGATTAGCATGGCCCCTGCGCAAGGATGACACGCAAATTCGTGAAGCGTTCCATATTTTTACCAGCTTTCAGGAGAGAAATGTTCTATGTTTTCAAGACTAATTGAAATAATAAAGCAGGTTCCAGTGCTTTCCTCCTAATATCTATTTTTCAATTTGTCTCTCCTCAACATTTTTAATGTATTTACCTCGCAGTAATGAAGGTGCACTCTATGGCCAGCTGCATTTAGCAAGGAAGCCTGCAGGACTTCTGGGACTTTTCTTTCCCTTCTTCAGCCTCCCTGTCATTATTCTTCACAACCCCCAAATCTATACTGCTGCCAGCGATGCGTTGCTTTGTGGGAAGCAAGAGAAAGAGAAGGGGAGGGCCTATGCAAATGATGGCCTCAGGGCTGTCTGGGAGTCCCTTTTCAGCAGTACTGTTAAAATCCGCCTTGCAACCAGATTGGTCGGGTAAGCTGAAAAACACCAGGCATGATTGGGCACCAGGTCCTCTAGGCCCTTGGAGGACATATCGGCGCTGCATCCCTCAGTTTCTGAGGTCCAAGAAATGTTCACCCTCCACCCTAATAGAGAGGTCTTGGCCGATCGTGGCCGATCGGGGCAGAAGGGAGCAGGGCAAGATGCTCATGATCCTGCTCTAATAATGAACTGCCTTCCTCTCTCCTTACCTGTGGTTCTGCCTGGCTGCTTGGTTCCAGTTGTAGGCCTACATCCCACAGGCAATTTGCTTGTCCCTCTCACACATGTAAATGGGTCAGCACTCAAGTGCACACACCTGCCTGCACCCACAGACCCTCTCACACACACTTTTCTCAACAAGATTTTTTCCTAGTTTAGAGACTCAGAGACCCATGTTGAAATACAAAAGCAGCACACCACATGACGGCCTTCACATAGAATCCAGCAGCAAATGGGAAACTTTTAACTAGCCGTGGTCCTATTACTGCAGCCCTACCATGGAACGACTGCTGGATGAGTCCTGCTCGAGAATATTGAACCTACAACAAGTCTGAGGTAAATAAGAATTCCACAGGAATACCATAAAACAGGGACCTATGACCCTTTCGAGCCAGATAGGAGTCGAACCTACAATCTTCTGATCCGTAGTCAGACGCGTTATCCATTGCGCCACTGGCCCCATGTAGGATTACCCATACTTTTGTCCTTAAGAGGACCAGAAGTTGTGTGTGTGTGTGTGTGTGTGTGTTTTAAAACACCATTCCATCAACCTTTTTAGCCACGTTTACTGCTCACAACCAGAAGACACAAGTAAACCCACCTGACCTCCTGAAATTCTGTTCTGTCAGGTGTTCCTAACTTATACAAAGGACTTTAGGAGGACGAAGGACCTAAAAGTCAGGGGAAATGGTCCTAGGTCCAAGGAAATGTTTTAGATCAGCCTCAGTTTCTTAAATATTCTGCATTAACATCATCAGTTCCACGTCTGTGTGGAGCTGATCTTGAGGACTCCTTAATCAGCAGGCGGGTACAACAATAAAGTGTTTAATATTACAATACAGGCGAAAATTCAGACACCTTGTCATAGGCTCACCTTGTCCAGGGACCCAAGCATGCTGCCTTTCACCTCTCAGAGCCCTTCACCTAACCTACTGTGCAGCTGTCTCACCTTTAATATCACTGTTCCACAGGCAGCATGATGTCACAATGTTCCTTGTCAGTAGCCTGAACCATGAGCCTTTGCAACCCTGGCATAATCTACATACTTCCAATTGGTGAAGTCTTGGACCACAAATGCAGTGAAGAATAATGGATTGTTACTCTTCATGCATTTTTGCCCATTGGCTCAGATTTGAATGCTTACTGGCCATACGAGCATCTCTGCCAGGCCAGCCTATGTCTAGAGACCGTAGATTTAGAGAGTTTATAAACATTGTAGGTTCATCAATGAAGTGTGCTCGCTTCGGCGGCACATATACTAAAATTGGAACGATACAGAGAAGATTAGCATGGCCCCTGCGCAAGGATGACACGCAAATTCGTGAAGCGTTCCATATTTTTACCAGCTTTCAGGAGAGAAATGTTCTATGTTTTCAAGACTAATTGAAATAATAAAGCAGGTTCCAGTGCTTTCCTCCTAATATCTATTTTTCAATTTGTCTCTCCTCAACATTTTTAATGTATTTACCTCGCAGTAATGAAGGTGCACTCTATGGCCAGCTGCATTTAGCAAGGAAGCCTGCAGGACTTCTGGGACTTTTCTTTCCCTTCTTCAGCCTCCCTGTCATTATTCTTCACAACCCCCAAATCTATACTGCTGCCAGCGATGCGTTGCTTTGTGGGAAGCAAGAGAAAGAGAAGGGGAGGGCCTATGCAAATGATGGCCTCAGGGCTGTCTGGGAGTCCCTTTTCAGCAGTACTGTTAAAATCCGCCTTGCAACCAGATTGGTCGGGTAAGCTGAAAAACACCAGGCATGATTGGGCACCAGGTCCTCTAGGCCCTTGGAGGACATATCGGCGCTGCATCCCTCAGTTTCTGAGGTCCAAGAAATGTTCACCCTCCACCCTAATAGAGAGGTCTTGGCCGATCGGGGCCGATCGGGGCAGAAGGGAGCAGGGCAAGATGCTCATGATCCTGCTCTAATAATGAACTGCCTTCCTCTCTCCTTACCTGTGGTTCTGCCTGGCTGCTTGGTTCCAGTTGTAGGCCTACATCCCACAGGCAATTTGCTTGTCCCTCTCACACATGTAAATGGGTCAGCACTCAAGTGCACACCTGCCTGCACCCACAGACCCTCTCACACACACTTTTCTCAACAAGATTTTTTCCTAGTTTAGAGACTCAGAGACCCATGTTGAAATACAAAAGCAGCACACCACATGACGGCCTTCACATAGAATCCAGCAGCAAATGGGAAACTTTTAACTAGCCGTGGTCCTATTACTGCAGCCCTACCATGGAACGACTGCTGGATGAGTCCTGCTCGAGAATATTGAACCTACAACAAGTCTGAGGTAAATAAGAATTCCACAGGAATACCATAAAACAGGGACCTATGACCCTTTCGAGCCAGATAGGAGTCGAACCTACAATCTTCTGATCCGTAGTCAGACGCGTTATCCATTGCGCCACTGGCCCCATGTAGGATTACCCATACTTTTGTCCTTAAGAGGACCAGAAGTTGTGTGTGTGTGTGTGTGTGTGTGTTTTAAAACACCATTCCATCAACCTTTTTAGCCACGTTTACTGCTCACAACCAGAAGACACAAGTAAACCCACCTGACCTCCTGAAATTCTGTTCTGTCAGGTGTTCCTAACTTATACAAAGGACTTTAGGAGGACGAAGGACCTAAAAGTCAGGGGAAATGGTCCTAGGTCCAAGGAAATGTTTTAGATCAGCCTCAGTTTCTTAAATATTCTGCATTAACATCATCAGTTCCACGTCTGTGTGGAGCTGATCTTGAGGACTCCTTAATCAGCAGGCGGGTACAACAATAAAGTGTTTAATATTACAATACAGGCGAAAATTCAGACACCTTGTCATAGGCTCACCTTGTCCAGGGACCCAAGCATGCTGCCTTTCACCTCTCAGAGCCCTTCACCTAACCTACTGTGCAGCTGTCTCACCTTTAATATCACTGTTCCACAGGCAGCATGATGTCACAATGTTCCTTGTCAGTAGCCTGAACCATGAGCCTTTGCAACCCTGGCATAATCTACATACTTCCAATTGGTGAAGTCTTGGACCACAAATGCAGTGAAGAATAATGGATTGTTACTCTTCATGCATTTTTGCCCATTGGCTCAGATTTGAATGCTTACTGGCCATACGAGCATCTCTGCCAGGCCACCCTATGTCTAGAGACCGTAGATTTAGAGAGTTTATAAACATTGTAGGTTCATCAATGAAGTGTGCTCGCTTCGGCGGCACATATACTAAAATTGGAACGATACAGAGAAGATTAGCATGGCCCCTGCGCAAGGATGACACGCAAATTCGTGAAGCGTTCCATATTTTTACCAGCTTTCAGGAGAGAAATGTTCTATGTTTTCAAGACTAATTGAAATAATAAAGCAGGTTCCAGTGCTTTCCACCTAATATCTATTTTTCAATTTGTCTCTCCTCAACATTTTTAATGTATTTACCTCGCAGTAATGAAGGTGCACTCTATGGCCAGCTGCATTTAGCAAGGAAGCCTGCAGGACTTCTGGGACTTTTCTTTCCCTTCTTCAGCCTCCCTGTCATTATTCTTCACAACCCCCAAATCTATACTGCTGCCAGCGATGCGTTGCTTTGTGGGAAGCAAGAGAAAGAGAAGGGGAGGGCCTATGCAAATGATGGCCTCAGGGCTGTCTGGGAGTCCCTTTTCAGCAGTACTGTTAAAATCCGCCTTGCAACCAGATTGGTCGGGTAAGCTGAAAAACACCAGGCATGATTGGGCACCAGGTCCTCTAGGCCCTTGGAGGACATATCGGCGCTGCATCCCTCAGTTTCTGAGGTCCAAGAAATGTTCACCCTCCACCCTAATAGAGAGGTCTTGGCCGATCGTGGCCGATCGGGGCAGAAGGGAGCAGGGCAAGATGCTCATGATCCTGCTCTAATAATGAACTGCCTTCCTCTCTCCTTACCTGTGGTTCTGCCTGGCTGCTTGGTTCCAGTTGTAGGCCTACATCCCACAGGCAATTTGCTTGTCCCTCTCACACATGTAAATGGGTCAGCACTCAAGTGCACACACCTGCCTGCACCCACAGACCCTCTCACACACACTTTTCTCAACAAGATTTTTTCCTAGTTTAGAGACTCAGAGACCCATGTTGAAATACAAAAGCAGCACACCACATGACGGCCTTCACATAGAATCCAGCAGCAAATGGGAAACTTTTAACTAGCCGTGGTCCTATTACTGCAGCCCTACCATGGAACGACTGCTGGATGAGTCCTGCTCGAGAATATTGAACCTACAACAAGTCTGAGGTAAATAAGAATTCCACAGGAATACCATAAAACAGGGACCTATGACCCTTTCGAGCCAGATAGGAGTCGAACCTACAATCTTCTGATCCGTAGTCAGACGCGTTATCCATTGCGCCACTGGCCCCATGTAGGATTACCCATACTTTTGTCCTTAAGAGGACCAGAAGTTGTGTGTGTGTGTGTGTGTGTGTGTGTGTGTGTGTTTTAAAACACCATTCCATCAACCTTTTTAGCCACGTTTACTGCTCACAACCAGAAGACACAAGTAAACCCACCTGACCTCCTGAAATTCTGTTCTGTCAGGTGTTCCTAACTTATACAAAGGACTTTAGGAGGACGAAGGACCTAAAAGTCAGGGGAAATGGTCCTAGGTCCAAGGAAATGTTTTAGATCAGCCTCAGTTTCTTAAATATTCTGCATTAACATCATCAGTTCCACGTCTGTGTGGAGCTGATCTTGAGGACTCCTTAATCAGCAGGCGGGTACAACAATAAAGTGTTTAATATTACAATACAGGCGAAAATTCAGACACCTTGTCATAGGCTCACCTTGTCCAGGGACCCAAGCATGCTGCCTTTCACCTCTCAGAGCCCTTCACCTAACCTACTGTGCAGCTGTCTCACCTTTAATATCACTGTTCCACAGGCAGCATGATGTCACAATGTTCCTTGTCAGTAGCCTGAACCATGAGCCTTTGCAACCCTGGCATAATCTACATACTTCCAATTGGTGAAGTCTTGGACCACAAATGCAGTGAAGAATAATGGATTGTTACTCTTCATGCATTTTTGCCCATTGGCTCAGATTTGAATGCTTACTGGCCATACGAGCATCTCTGCCAGGCCACCCTATGTCTAGAGACCGTAGATTTAGAGAGTTTATAAACATTGTAGGTTCATCAATGAAGTGTGCTCGCTTCGGCGGCACATATACTAAAATTGGAACGATACAGAGAAGATTAGCATGGCCCCTGCGCAAGGATGACACGCAAATTCGTGAAGCGTTCCATATTTTTACCAGCTTTCAGGAGAGAAATGTTCTATGTTTTCAAGACTAATTGAAATAATAAAGCAGGTTCCAGTGCTTTCCTCCTAATATCTATTTTTCAATTTGTCTCTCCTCAACATTTTTAATGTATTTACCTCGCAGTAATGAAGGTGCACTCTATGGCCAGCTGCATTTAGCAAGGAAGCCTGCAGGACTTCTGGGACTTTTCTTTCCCTTCTTCAGCCTCCCTGTCATTATTCTTCACAACCCCCAAATCTATACTGCTGCCAGCGATGCGTTGCTTTGTGGGAAGCAAGAGAAAGAGAAGGGGAGGGCCTATGCAAATGATGGCCTCAGGGCTGTCTGGGAGTCCCTTTTCAGCAGTACTGTTAAAATCCGCCTTGCAACCAGATTGGTCGGGTAAGCTGAAAAACACCAGGCATGATTGGGCACCAGGTCCTCTAGGCCCTTGGAGGACATATCGGCGCTGCATCCCTCAGTTTCTGAGGTCCAAGAAATGTTCACCCTCCACCCTAATAGAGAGGTCTTGGCCGATCGGGGCCGATCGGGGCAGAAGGGAGCAGGGCAAGATGCTCATGATCCTGCTCTAATAATGAACTGCCTTTCTCTCTCCTTACCTGTGGTTCTGCCTGGCTGCTTGGTTCCAGTTGTAGGCCTACATCCCACAGGCAATTTGCTTGTCCCTCTCACACATGTAAATGGGTCAGCACTCAAGTGCACACACCTGCCTGCACCCACAGACCCTCTCACACACACTTTTCTCAACAAGATTTTTTCCTAGTTTAGAGACTCAGAGACCCATGTTGAAATACAAAAGCAGCACACCACATGACGGCCTTCACATAGAATCCAGCAGCAAATGGGAAACTTTTAACTAGCCGTGGTCCTATTACTGCAGCCCTACCATGGAACGACTGCTGGATGAGTCCTGCTCGAGAATATTGAACCTACAACAAGTCTGAGGTAAATAAGAATTCCACAGGAATACCATAAAACAGGGACCTATGACCCTTTCGAGCCAGATAGGAGTCGAACCTACAATCTTCTGATCCATAGTCAGACGCGTTATCCATTGCGCCACTGGCCCCATGTAGGATTACCCATACTTTTGTCCTTAAGAGGACCAGAAGTTGTGTGTGTGTGTGTGTGTGTGTTTTAAAACACCATTCCATCAACCTTTTTAGCCACGTTTACTGCTCACAACCAGAAGACACAAGTAAACCCACCTGACCTCCTGAAATTCTGTTCTGTCAGGTGTTCCTAACTTATACAAAGGACTTTAGGAGGACGAAGGACCTAAAAGTCAGGGGAAATGGTCCTAGGTCCAAGGAAATGTTTTAGATCAGCCTCAGTTTCTTAAATATTCTGCATTAACATCATCAGTTCCACGTCTGTGTGGAGCTGATCTTGAGGACTCCTTAATCAGCAGGCGGGTACAACAATAAAGTGTTTAATATTACAATACAGGCGAAAATTCAGACACCTTGTCATAGGCTCACCTTGTCCAGGGACCCAAGCATGCTGCCTTTCACCTCTCAGAGCCCTTCACCTAACCTACTGTGCAGCTGTCTCACCTTTAATATCACTGTTCCACAGGCAGCATGATGTCACAATGTTCCTTGTCAGTAGCCTGAACCATGAGCCTTTGCAACCCTGGCATAATCTACATACTTCCAATTGGTGAAGTCTTGGACCACAAATGCAGTGAAGAATAATGGATTGTTACTCTTCATGCATTTTTGCCCATTGGCTCAGATTTGAATGCTTACTGGCCATACGAGCATCTCTGCCAGGCCACCCTATGTCTAGAGACCGTAGATTTAGAGAGTTTATAAACATTGTAGGTTCATCAATGAAGTGTGCTCGCTTCGGCGGCACATATACTAAAATTGGAACGATACAGAGAAGATTAGCATGGCCCCTGCGCAAGGATGACACGCAAATTCGTGAAGCGTTCCATATTTTTACCAGCTTTCAGGAGAGAAATGTTCTATGTTTTCAAGACTAATTGAAATAATAAAGCAGGTTCCAGTGCTTTCCTCCTAATATCTATTTTTCAATTTGTCTCTCCTCAACATTTTTAATGTATTTACCTCGCAGTAATGAAGGTGCACTCTATGGCCAGCTGCATTTAGCAAGGAAGCCTGCAGGACTTCTGGGACTTTTCTTTCCCTTCTTCAGCCTCCCTGTCATTATTCTTCACAACCCCCAAATCTATACTGCTGCCAGCGATGCGTTGCTTTGTGGGAAGCAAGAGAAAGAGAAGGGGAGGGCCTATGCAAATGATGGCCTCAGGGCTGTCTGGGAGTCCCTTTTCAGCAGTACTGTTAAAATCCGCCTTGCAACCAGATTGGTCGGGTAAGCTGAAAAACACCAGGCATGATTGGGCACCAGGTCCTCTAGGCCCTTGGAGGACATATCGGCGCTGCATCCCTCAGTTTCTGAGGTCCAAGAAATGTTCACCCTCCACCCTAATAGAGAGGTCTTGGCCGATCGTGGCCGATCGGGGCAGAAGGGAGCAGGGCAAGATGCTCATGATCCTGCTCTAATAATGAACTGCCTTCCTCTCTCCTTACCTGTGGTTCTGCCTGGCTGCTTGGTTCCAGTTGTAGGCCTACATCCCACAGGCAATTTGCTTGTCCCTCTCACACATGTAAATGGGTCAGCACTCAAGTGCACACACCTGCCTGCACCCACAGACCCTCTCACACACACTTTTCTCAACAAGATTTTTTCCTAGTTTAGAGACTCAGAGACCCATGTTGAAATACAAAAGCAGCACACCACATGACGGCCTTCACATAGAATCCAGCAGCAAATGGGAAACTTTTAACTAGCCGTGGTCCTATTACTGCAGCCCTACCATGGAACGACTGCTGGATGAGTCCTGCTCGAGAATATTGAACCTACAACAAGTCTGAGGTAAATAAGAATTCCACAGGAATACCATAAAACAGGGACCTATGACCCTTTCGAGCCAGATAGGAGTCGAACCCACAATCTTCTGATCCGTAGTCAGACGCGTTATCCATTGCGCCACTGGCCCCATGTAGGATTACCCATACTTTTGTCCTTAAGAGGACCAGAAGTTGTGTGTGTGTGTGTGTGTGTGTGTTTTAAAACACCATTCCATCAACCTTTTTAGCCACGTTTACTGCTCACAACCAGAAGACACAAGTAAACCCACCTGACCTCCTGAAATTCTGTTCTGTCAGGTGTTCCTAACTTATACAAAGGACTTTAGGAGGACGAAGGACCTAAAAGTCAGGGGAAATGGTCCTAGGTCCAAGGAAATGTTTTAGATCAGCCTCAGTTTCTTAAATATTCTGCATTAACATCATCAGTTCCACGTCTGTGTGGAGCTGATCTTGAGGACTCCTTAATCAGCAGGCGGGTACAACAATAAAGTGTTTAATATTACAATACAGGCGAAAATTCAGACACCTTGTCATAGGCTCACCTTGTCCAGGGACCCAAGCATGCTGCCTTTCACCTCTCAGAGCCCTTCACCTAACCTACTGTGCAGCTGTCTCACCTTTAATATCACTGTTCCACAGGCAGCATGATGTCACAATGTTCCTTGTCAGTAGCCTGAACCATGAGCCTTTGCAACCCTGGCATAATCTACATACTTCCAATTGGTGAAGTCTTGGACCACAAATGCAGTGAAGAATAATGGATTGTTACTCTTCATGCATTTTTGCCCATTGGCTCAGATTTGAATGCTTACTGGCCATACGAGCATCTCTGCCAGGCCACCCTATGTCTAGAGACCGTAGATTTAGAGAGTTTATAAACATTGTAGGTTCATCAATGAAGTGTGCTCGCTTCGGCGGCACATATACTAAAATTGGAACGATACAGAGAAGATTAGCATGGCCCCTGCGCAAGGATGACACGCAAATTCGTGAAGCGTTCCATATTTTTACCAGCTTTCAGGAGAGAAATGTTCTATGTTTTCAAGACTAATTGAAATAATAAAGCAGGTTCCAGTGCTTTCCTCCTAATATCTATTTTTCAATTTGTCTCTCCTCAACATTTTTAATGTATTTACCTCGCAGTAATGAAGGTGCACTCTATGGCCAGCTGCATTTAGCAAGGAAGCCTGCAGGACTTCTGGGACTTTTCTTTCCCTTCTTCAGCCTCCCTGTCATTATTCTTCACAACCCCCAAATCTATACTGCTGCCAGCGATGCGTTGCTTTGTGGGAAGCAAGAGAAAGAGAAGGGGAGGGCCTATGCAAATGATGGCCTCAGGGCTGTCTGGGAGTCCCTTTTCAGCAGTACTGTTAAAATCCGCCTTGCAACCAGATTGGTCGGGTAAGCTGAAAAACACCAGGCATGATTGGGCACCAGGTCCTCTAGGCCCTTGGAGGACATATTGGCGCTGCATCCCTCAGTTTCTGAGGTCCAAGAAATGTTCACCCTCCACCCTAATAGAGAGGTCTTGGCCGATCGGGGCCGATCGGGGCAGAAGGGAGCAGGGCAAGATGCTCATGATCCTGCTCTAATAATGAACTGCCTTCCTCTCTCCTTACCTGTGGTTCTGCCTGGCTGCTTGGTTCCAGTTGTAGGCCTACATCCCACAGGCAATTTGCTTGTCCCTCTCACACATGTAAATGGGTCAGCACTCAAGTGCACACACCTGCCTGCACCCACAGACCCTCTCACACACACTTTTCTCAACAAGATTTTTTCCTAGTTTAGAGACTCAGAGACCCATGTTGAAATACAAAAGCAGCACACCACATGACGGCCTTCACATAGAATCCAGCAGCAAATGGGAAACTTTTAACTAGCCGTGGTCCTATTACTGCAGCCCTACCATGGAACGACTGCTGGATGAGTCCTGCTCGAGAATATTGAACCTACAACAAGTCTGAGGTAAATAAGAATTCCACAGGAATACCATAAAACAGGGACCTATGACCCTTTCGAGCCAGATAGGAGTCGAACCTACAATCTTCTGATCCGTAGTCAGACGCGTTATCCATTGCACCACTGGCCCCATGTAGGATTACCCATACTTTTGTCCTTAAGAGGACCAGAAGTTGTGTGTGTGTGTGTGTGTGTGTTTTAAAACACCATTCCATCAACCTTTTTAACCACGTTTACTGCTCACAACCAGAAGACACAAGTAAACCCACCTGACCTCCTGAAATTCTGTTCTGTCAGGTGTTCCTAACTTATACAAAGGACTTTAGGAGGACGAAGGACCTAAAAGTCAGGGGAAATGGTCCTAGGTCCAAGGAAATGTTTTAGATCAGCCTCAGTTTCTTAAATATTCTGCATTAACATCATCAGTTCCACGTCTGTGTGGAGCTGATCTTGAGGACTCCTTAATCAGCAGGCGGGTACAACAATAAAGTGTTTAATATTACAATACAGGCGAAAATTCAGACACCTTGTCATAGGCTCACCTTGTCCAGGGACCCAAGCATGCTGCCTTTCACCTCTCAGAGCCCTTCACCTAACCTACTGTGCAGCTGTCTCACCTTTAATATCACTGTTCCACAGGCAGCATGATGTCACAATGTTCCTTGTCAGTAGCCTGAACCATGAGCCTTTGCAACCCTGGCATAATCTACATACTTCCAATTGGTGAAGTCTTGGACCACAAATGCAGTGAAGAATAATGGATTGTTACTCTTCATGCATTTTTGCCCATTGGCTCAGATTTGAATGCTTACTGGCCATACGAGCATCTCTGCCAGGCCACCCTATGTCTAGAGACCGTAGATTTAGAGAGTTTATAAACATTGTAGGTTCATCAATGAAGTGTGCTCGCTTCGGCGGCACATATACTAAAATTGGAACGATACAGAGAAGATTAGCATGGCCCCTGCGCAAGGATGACACGCAAATTCGTGAAGCGTTCCATATTTTTACCAGCTTTCAGGAGAGAAATGTTCTATGTTTTCAAGACTAATTGAAATAATAAAGCAGGTTCCAGTGCTTTCCTCCTAATATCTATTTTTCAATTTGTCTCTCCTCAACATTTTTAATGTATTTACCTCGCAGTAATGAAGGTGCACTCTATGGCCAGCTGCATTTAGCAAGGAAGCCTGCAGGACTTCTGGGACTTTTCTTTCCCTTCTTCAGCCTCCCTGTCATTATTCTTCACAACCCCCAAATCTATACTGCTGCCAGCGATGCGTTGCTTTGTGGGAAGCAAGAGAAAGAGAAGGGGAGGGCCTATGCAAATGATGGCCTCAGGGCTGTCTGGGAGTCCCTTTTCAGCAGTACTGTTAAAATCCGCCTTGCAACCAGATTGGTCGGGTAAGCTGAAAAACACCAGGCATGATTGGGCACCAGGTCCTCTAGGCCCTTGGAGGACATATTGGCGCTGCATCCCTCAGTTTCTGAGGTCCAAGAAATGTTCACCCTCCACCCTAATAGAGAGGTCTTGGCCGATCGGGGCCGATCGGGGCAGAAGGGAGCAGGGCAAGATGCTCATGATCCTGCTCTAATAATGAACTGCCTTCCTCTCTCCTTACCTGTGGTTCTGCCTGGCTGCTTGGTTCCAGTTGTAGGCCTACATCCCACAGGCAATTTGCTTGTCCCTCTCACACATGTAAATGGGTCAGCACTCAAGTGCACACACCTGCCTGCACCCACAGACCCTCTCACACACACTTTTCTCAACAAGATTTTTTCCTAGTTTAGAGACTCAGAGACCCATGTTGAAATACAAAAGCAGCACACCACATGACGGCCTTCACATAGAATCCAGCAGCAAATGGGAAACTTTTAACTAGCCGTGGTCCTATTACTGCAGCCCTACCATGGAACGACTGCTGGATGAGTCCTGCTCGAGAATATTGAACCTACAACAAGTCTGAGGTAAATAAGAATTCCACAGGAATACCATAAAACAGGGACCTATGACCCTTTCGAGCCAGATAGGAGTCGAACCTACAATCTTCTGATCCGTAGTCAGACGCGTTATCCATTGCGCCACTGGCCCCATGTAGGATTACCCATACTTTTGTCCTTAAGAGGACCAGAAGTTGTGTGTGTGTGTGTGTGTGTTTTAAAACACCATTCCATACACCTTTTTAGCCACGTTTACTGCTCACAACCAGAAGACACAAGTAAACCCACCTGACCTCCTGAAATTCTGTTCTGTCAGGTGTTCCTAACTTATACAAAGGACTTTAGGAGGACGAAGGACCTAAAAGTCAGGGGAAATGGTCCTAGGTCCAAGGAAATGTTTTAGATCAGCCTCAGTTTCTTAAATATTCTGCATTAACATCATCAGTTCCACGTCTGTGTGGAGCTGATCTTGAGGACTCCTTAATCAGCAGGCGGGTACAACAATAAAGTGTTTAATATTACAATACAGGCGAAAATTCAGACACCTTGTCATAGGCTCACCTTGTCCAGGGACCCAAGCATGCTGCCTTTCACCTCTCAGAGCCCTTCACCTAACCTACTGTGCAGCTGTCTCACCTTTAATATCACTGTTCCACAGGCAGCATGATGTCACAATGTTCCTTGTCAGTAGCCTGAACCATGAGCCTTTGCAACCCTGGCATAATCTACATACTTCCAATTGGTGAAGTCTTGGACCACAAATGCAGTGAAGAATAATGGATTGTTACTCTTCATGCATTTTTGCCCATTGGCTCAGATTTGAATGCTTACTGGCCATACGAGCATCTCTGCCAGGCCACCCTATGTCTAGAGACCGTAGATTTAGAGAGTTTATAAACATTGTAGGTTCATCAATGAAGTGTGCTCGCTTCGGCGGCACATATACTAAAATTGGAACGATACAGAGAAGATTAGCATGGCCCCTGCGCAAGGATGACACGCAAATTCGTGAAGCGTTCCATATTTTTACCAGCTTTCAGGAGAGAAATGTTCTATGTTTTCAAGACTAATTGAAATAATAAAGCAGGTTCCAGTGCTTTCCTCCTAATATCTATTTTTCAATTTGTCTCTCCTCAACATTTTTAATGTATTTACCTCGCAGTAATGAAGGTGCACTCTATGGCCAGCTGCATTTAGCAAGGAAGCCTGCAGGACTTCTGGGACTTTTCTTTCCCTTCTTCAGCCTCCCTGTCATTATTCTTCACAACCCCCAAATCTATACTGCTGCCAGCGATGCGTTGCTTTGTGGGAAGCAAGAGAAAGAGAAGGGGAGGGCCTATGCAAATGATGGCCTCAGGGCTGTCTGGGAGTCCCTTTTCAGCAGTACTGTTAAAATCCGCCTTGCAACCAGATTGGTCGGGTAAGCTGAAAAACACCAGGCATGATTGGGCACCAGGTCCTCTAGGCCCTTGGAGGACATATCGGCGCTGCATCCCTCAGTTTCTGAGGTCCAAGAAATGTTCACCCTCCACCCTAATAGAGAGGTCTTGGCCGATCGGGGCCGATCGGGGCAGAAGGGAGCAGGGCAAGATGCTCATGATCCTGCTCTAATAATGAACTGCCTTCCTCTCTCCTTACCTGTGGTTCTGCCTGGCTGCTTGGTTCCAGTTGTAGGCCTACATCCCACAGGCAATTTGCTTGTCCCTCTCACACATGTAAATGGGTCAGCACTCAAGTGCACACACCTGCCTGCACCCACAGACCCTCTCACACACACTTTTCTCAACAAGATTTTTTCCTAGTTTAGAGACTCAGAGACCCATGTTGAAATACAAAAGCAGCACACCACATGACGGCCTTCACATAGAATCCAGCAGCAAATGGGAAACTTTTAACTAGCCGTGGTCCTATTACTGCAGCCCTACCATGGAACGACTGCTGGATGAGTCCTGCTCGAGAATATTGAACCTACAACAAGTCTGAGGTAAATAAGAATTCCACAGGAATACCATAAAACAGGGACCTATGACCCTTTCGAGCCAGATAGGAGTCGAACCTACAATCTTCTGATCCATAGTCAGACGCGTTATCCATTGCGCCACTGGCCCCATGTAGGATTACCCATACTTTTGTCCTTAAGAGGACCAGAAGTTGTGTGTGTGTGTGTGTGTGTGTTTTAAAACACCATTCCATCAACCTTTTTAGCCACGTTTACTGCTCACAACCAGAAGACACAAGTAAACCCACCTGACCTCCTGAAATTCTGTTCTGTCAGGTGTTCCTAACTTATACAAAGGACTTTAGGAGGACGAAGGACCTAAAAGTCAGGGGAAATGGTCCTAGGTCCAAGGAAATGTTTTAGATCAGCCTCAGTTTCTTAAATATTCTGCATTAACATCATCAGTTCCACGTCTGTGTGGAGCTGATCTTGAGGACTCCTTAATCAGCAGGCGGGTACAACAATAAAGTGTTTAATATTACAATACAGGCGAAAATTCAGACACCTTGTCATAGGCTCACCTTGTCCAGGGACCCAAGCATGCTGCCTTTCACCTCTCAGAGCCCTTCACCTAACCTACTGTGCAGCTGTCTCACCTTTAATATCACTGTTCCACAGGCAGCATGATGTCACAATGTTCCTTGTCAGTAGCCTGAACCATGAGCCTTTGCAACCCTGGCATAATCTACATACTTCCAATTGGTGAAGTCTTGGACCACAAATGCAGTGAAGAATAATGGATTGTTACTCTTCATGCATTTTTGCCCATTGGCTCAGATTTGAATGCTTACTGGCCATACGAGCATCTCTGCCAGGCCACCCTATGTCTAGAGACCGTAGATTTAGAGAGTTTATAAACATTGTAGGTTCATCAATGAAGTGTGCTCGCTTCGGCGGCACATATACTAAAATTGGAACGATACAGAGAAGATTAGCATGGCCCCTGCGCAAGGATGACACGCAAATTCGTGAAGCGTTCCATATTTTTACCAGCTTTCAGGAGAGAAATGTTCTATGTTTTCAAGACTAATTGAAATAATAAAGCAGGTTCCAGTGCTTTCCTCCTAATATCTATTTTTCAATTTGTCTCTCCTCAACATTTTTAATGTATTTACCTCGCAGTAATGAAGGTGCACTCTATGGCCAGCTGCATTTAGCAAGGAAGCCTGCAGGACTTCTGGGACTTTTCTTTCCCTTCTTCAGCCTCCCTGTCATTATTCTTCACAACCCCCAAATCTATACTGCTGCCAGCGATGCGTTGCTTTGTGGGAAGCAAGAGAAAGAGAAGGGGAGGGCCTATGCAAATGATGGCCTCAGGGCTGTCTGGGAGTCCCTTTTCAGCAGTACTGTTAAAATCCGCCTTGCAACCAGATTGGTCGGGTAAGCTGAAAAACACCAGGCATGATTGGGCACCAGGTCCTCTAGGCCCTTGGAGGACATATCGGCGCTGCATCCCTCAGTTTCTGAGGTCCAAGAAATGTTCACCCTCCACCCTAATAGAGAGGTCTTGGCCGATCGTGGCCGATCGGGGCAGAAGGGAGCAGGGCAAGATGCTCATGATCCTGCTCTAATAATGAACTGCCTTCCTCTCTCCTTACCTGTGGTTCTGCCTGGCTGCTTGGTTCCAGTTGTAGGCCTACATCCCACAGGCAATTTGCTTGTCCCTCTCACACATGTAAATGGGTCAGCACTCAAGTGCACACACCTGCCTGCACCCACAGACCCTCTCACACACACTTTTCTCAACAAGATTTTTTCCTAGTTTAGAGACTCAGAGACCCATGTTGAAATACAAAAGCAGCACACCACATGACGGCCTTCACATAGAATCCAGCAGCAAATGGGAAACTTTTAACTAGCCGTGGTCCTATTACTGCAGCCCTACCATGGAACGACTGCTGGATGAGTCCTGCTCGAGAATATTGAACCTACAACAAGTCTGAGGTAAATAAGAATTCCACAGGAATACCATAAAACAGGGACCTATGACCCTTTCGAGCCAGATAGGAGTCGAACCCACAATCTTCTGATCCGTAGTCAGACGCGTTATCCATTGCGCCACTGGCCCCATGTAGGATTACCCATACTTTTGTCCTTAAGAGGACCAGAAGTTGTGTGTGTGTGTGTGTGTGTGTGTTTTAAAACACCATTCCATCAACCTTTTTAGCCACGTTTACTGCTCACAACCAGAAGACACAAGTAAACCCACCTGACCTCCTGAAATTCTGTTCTGTCAGGTGTTCCTAACTTATACAAAGGACTTTAGGAGGACGAAGGACCTAAAAGTCAGGGGAAATGGTCCTAGGTCCAAGGAAATGTTTTAGATCAGCCTCAGTTTCTTAAATATTCTGCATTAACATCATCAGTTCCACGTCTGTGTGGAGCTGATCTTGAGGACTCCTTAATCAGCAGGCGGGTACAACAATAAAGTGTTTAATATTACAATACAGGCGAAAATTCAGACACCTTGTCATAGGCTCACCTTGTCCAGGGACCCAAGCATGCTGCCTTTCACCTCTCAGAGCCCTTCACCTAACCTACTGTGCAGCTGTCTCACCTTTAATATCACTGTTCCACAGGCAGCATGATGTCACAATGTTCCTTGTCAGTAGCCTGAACCATGAGCCTTTGCAACCCTGGCATAATCTACATACTTCCAATTGGTGAAGTCTTGGACCACAAATGCAGTGAAGAATAATGGATTGTTACTCTTCATGCATTTTTGCCCATTGGCTCAGATTTGAATGCTTACTGGCCATACGAGCATCTCTGCCAGGCCACCCTATGTCTAGAGACCGTAGATTTAGAGAGTTTATAAACATTGTAGGTTCATCAATGAAGTGTGCTCGCTTCGGCGGCACATATACTAAAATTGGAACGATACAGAGAAGATTAGCATGGCCCCTGCGCAAGGATGACACGCAAATTCGTGAAGCGTTCCATATTTTTACCAGCTTTCAGGAGAGAAATGTTCTATGTTTTCAAGACTAATTGAAATAATAAAGCAGGTTCCAGTGCTTTCCTCCTAATATCTATTTTTCAATTTGTCTCTCCTCAACATTTTTAATGTATTTACCTCGCAGTAATGAAGGTGCACTCTATGGCCAGCTGCATTTAGCAAGGAAGCCTGCAGGACTTCTGGGACTTTTCTTTCCCTTCTTCAGCCTCCCTGTCATTATTCTTCACAACCCCCAAATCTATACTGCTGCCAGCGATGCGTTGCTTTGTGGGAAGCAAGAGAAAGAGAAGGGGAGGGCCTATGCAAATGATGGCCTCAGGGCTGTCTGGGAGTCCCTTTTCAGCAGTACTGTTAAAATCCGCCTTGCAACCAGATTGGTCGGGTAAGCTGAAAAACACCAGGCATGATTGGGCACCAGGTCCTCTAGGCCCTTGGAGGACATATTGGCGCTGCATCCCTCAGTTTCTGAGGTCCAAGAAATGTTCACCCTCCACCCTAATAGAGAGGTCTTGGCCGATCGGGGCCGATCGGGGCAGAAGGGAGCAGGGCAAGATGCTCATGATCCTGCTCTAATAATGAACTGCCTTCCTCTCTCCTTACCTGTGGTTCTGCCTGGCTGCTTGGTTCCAGTTGTAGGCCTACATCCCACAGGCAATTTGCTTGTCCCTCTCACACATGTAAATGGGTCAGCACTCAAGTGCACACACCTGCCTGCACCCACAGACCCTCTCACACACACTTTTCTCAACAAGATTTTTTCCTAGTTTAGAGACTCAGAGACCCATGTTGAAATACAAAAGCAGCACACCACATGACGGCCTTCACATAGAATCCAGCAGCAAATGGGAAACTTTTAACTAGCCGTGGTCCTATTACTGCAGCCCTACCATGGAACGACTGCTGGATGAGTCCTGCTCGAGAATATTGAACCTACAACAAGTCTGAGGTAAATAAGAATTCCACAGGAATACCATAAAACAGGGACCTATGACCCTTTCGAGCCAGATAGGAGTCGAACCCACAATCTTCTGATCCGTAGTCAGACGCGTTATCCATTGCGCCACTGGCCCCATGTAGGATTACCCATACTTTTGTCCTTAAGAGGACCAGAAGTTGTGTGTGTGTGTGTGTGTGTGTGTTTTAAAACACCATTCCATCAACCTTTTTAGCCACGTTTACTGCTCACAACCAGAAGACACAAGTAAACCCACCTGACCTCCTGAAATTCTGTTCTGTCAGGTGTTCCTAACTTATACAAAGGACTTTAGGAGGACGAAGGACCTAAAAGTCAGGGGAAATGGTCCTAGGTCCAAGGAAATGTTTTAGATCAGCCTCAGTTTCTTAAATATTCTGCATTAACATCATCAGTTCCACGTCTGTGTGGAGCTGATCTTGAGGACTCCTTAATCAGCAGGCGGGTACAACAATAAAGTGTTTAATATTACAATACAGGCGAAAATTCAGACACCTTGTCATAGGCTCACCTTGTCCAGGGACCCAAGCATGCTGCCTTTCACCTCTCAGAGCCCTTCACCTAACCTACTGTGCAGCTGTCTCACCTTTAATATCACTGTTCCACAGGCAGCATGATGTCACAATGTTCCTTGTCAGTAGCCTGAACCATGAGCCTTTGCAACCCTGGCATAATCTACATACTTCCAATTGGTGAAGTCTTGGACCACAAATGCAGTGAAGAATAATGGATTGTTACTCTTCATGCATTTTTGCCCATTGGCTCAGATTTGAATGCTTACTGGCCATACGAGCATCTCTGCCAGGCCACCCTATGTCTAGAGACCGTAGATTTAGAGAGTTTATAAACATTGTAGGTTCATCAATGAAGTGTGCTCGCTTCGGCGGCACATATACTAAAATTGGAACGATACAGAGAAGATTAGCATGGCCCCTGCGCAAGGATGACACGCAAATTCGTGAAGCGTTCCATATTTTTACCAGCTTTCAGGAGAGAAATGTTCTATGTTTTCAAGACTAATTGAAATAATAAAGCAGGTTCCAGTGCTTTCCTCCTAATATCTATTTTTCAATTTGTCTCTCCTCAACATTTTTAATGTATTTACCTCGCAGTAATGAAGGTGCACTCTATGGCCAGCTGCATTTAGCAAGGAAGCCTGCAGGACTTCTGGGACTTTTCTTTCCCTTCTTCAGCCTCCCTGTCATTATTCTTCACAACCCCCAAATCTATACTGCTGCCAGCGATGCGTTGCTTTGTGGGAAGCAAGAGAAAGAGAAGGGGAGGGCCTATGCAAATGATGGCCTCAGGGCTGTCTGGGAGTCCCTTTTCAGCAGTACTGTTAAAATCCGCCTTGCAACCAGATTGGTCGGGTAAGCTGAAAAACACCAGGCATGATTGGGCACCAGGTCCTCTAGGCCCTTGGAGGACATATTGGCGCTGCATCCCTCAGTTTCTGAGGTCCAAGAAATGTTCACCCTCCACCCTAATAGAGAGGTCTTGGCCGATCGGGGCCGATCGGGGCAGAAGGGAGCAGGGCAAGATGCTCATGATCCTGCTCTAATAATGAACTGCCTTCCTCTCTCCTTACCTGTGGTTCTGCCTGGCTGCTTGGTTCCAGTTGTAGGCCTACATCCCACAGGCAATTTGCTTGTCCCTCTCACACATGTAAATGGGTCAGCACTCAAGTGCACACACCTGCCTGCACCCACAGACCCTCTCACACACACTTTTCTCAACAAGATTTTTTCCTAGTTTAGAGACTCAGAGACCCATGTTGAAATACAAAAGCAGCACACCACATGACGGCCTTCACATAGAATCCAGCAGCAAATGGGAAACTTTTAACTAGCCGTGGTCCTATTACTGCAGCCCTACCATGGAACGACTGCTGGATGAGTCCTGCTCGAGAATATTGAACCTACAACAAGTCTGAGGTAAATAAGAATTCCACAGGAATACCATAAAACAGGGACCTATGACCCTTTCGAGCCAGATAGGAGTCGAACCTACAATCTTCTGATCCGTAGTCAGACGCGTTATCCATTGCGCCACTGGCCCCATGTAGGATTACCCATACTTTTGTCCTTAAGAGGACCAGAAGTTGTGTGTGTGTGTGTGTGTGTGTTTTAAAACACCATTCCATCAACCTTTTTAGCCACGTTTACTGCTCACAACCAGAAGACACAAGTAAACCCACCTGACCTCCTGAAATTCTGTTCTGTCAGGTGTTCCTAACTTATACAAAGGACTTTAGGAGGACGAAGGACCTAAAAGTCAGGGGAAATGGTCCTAGGTCCAAGGAAATGTTTTAGATCAGCCTCAGTTTCTTAAATATTCTGCATTAACATCATCAGTTCCACGTCTGTGTGGAGCTGATCTTGAGGACTCCTTAATCAGCAGGCGGGTACAACAATAAAGTGTTTAATATTACAATACAGGCGAAAATTCAGACACCTTGTCATAGGCTCACCTTGTCCAGGGACCCAAGCATGCTGCCTTTCACCTCTCAGAGCCCTTCACCTAACCTACTGTGCAGCTGTCTCACCTTTAATATCACTGTTCCACAGGCAGCATGATGTCACAATGTTCCTTGTCAGTAGCCTGAACCATGAGCCTTTGCAACCCTGGCATAATCTACATACTTCCAATTGGTGAAGTCTTGGACCACAAATGCAGTGAAGAATAATGGATTGTTACTCTTCATGCATTTTTGCCCATTGGCTCAGATTTGAATGCTTACTGGCCATACGAGCATCTCTGCCAGGCCACCCTATGTCTAGAGACCGTAGATTTAGAGAGTTTATAAACATTGTAGGTTCATCAAGGAAGTGTGCTCGCTTCGGCGGCACATATACTAAAATTGGAACGATACAGAGAAGATTAGCATGGCCCCTGCGCAAGGATGACACGCAAATTCGTGAAGCGTTCCATATTTTTACCAGCTTTCAGGAGAGAAATGTTCTATGTTTTCAAGACTAATTGAAATAATAAAGCAGGTTCCAGTGCTTTCCTCCTAATATCTATTTTTCAATTTGTCTCTCCTCAACATTTTTAATGTATTTACCTCGCAGTAATGAAGGTGCACTCTATGGCCAGCTGCATTTAGCAAGGAAGCCTGCAGGACTTCTGGGACTTTTCTTTCCCTTCTTCAGCCTCCCTGTCATTATTCTTCACAACCCCCAAATCTATACTGCTGCCAGCGATGCGTTGCTTTGTGGGAAGCAAGAGAAAGAGAAGGGGAGGGCCTATGCAAATGATGGCCTCAGGGCTGTCTGGGAGTCCCTTTTCAGCAGTACTGTTAAAATCCGCCTTGCAACCAGATTGGTCGGGTAAGCTGAAAAACACCAGGCATGATTGGGCACCAGGTCCTCTAGGCCCTTGGAGGACATATCGGCGCTGCATCCCTCAGTTTCTGAGGTCCAAGAAATGTTCACCCTCCACCCTAATAGAGAGGTCTTGGCCGATCGGGGCCGATCGGGGCAGAAGGGAGCAGGGCAAGATGCTCATGATCCTGCTCTAATAATGAACTGCCTTCCTCTCTCCTTACCTGTGGTTCTGCCTGGCTGCTTGGTTCCAGTTGTAGGCCTACATCCCACAGGCAATTTGCTTGTCCCTCTCACACATGTAAATGGGTCAGCACTCAAGTGCACACACCTGCCTGCACCCACAGACCCTCTCACACACACTTTTCTCAACAAGATTTTTTCCTAGTTTAGAGACTCAGAGACCCATGTTGAAATACAAAAGCAGCACACCACATGACGGCCTTCACATAGAATCCAGCAGCAAATGGGAAACTTTTAACTAGCCGTGGTCCTATTACTGCAGCCCTACCATGGAACGACTGCTGGATGAGTCCTGCTCGAGAATATTGAACCTACAACAAGTCTGAGGTAAATAAGAATTCCACAGGAATACCATAAAACAGGGACCTATGACCCTTTCGAGCCAGATAGGAGTCGAACCTACAATCTTCTGATCCATAGTCAGACGCGTTATCCATTGCGCCACTGGCCCCATGTAGGATTACCCATACTTTTGTCCTTAAGAGGACCAGAAGTTGTGTGTGTGTGTGTGTGTGTGTTTTAAAACACCATTCCATCAACCTTTTTAGCCACGTTTACTGCTCACAACCAGAAGACACAAGTAAACCCACCTGACCTCCTGAAATTCTGTTCTGTCAGGTGTTCCTAACTTATACAAAGGACTTTAGGAGGACGAAGGACCTAAAAGTCAGGGGAAATGGTCCTAGGTCCAAGGAAATGTTTTAGATCAGCCTCAGTTTCTTAAATATTCTGCATTAACATCATCAGTTCCACGTCTGTGTGGAGCTGATCTTGAGGACTCCTTAATCAGCAGGCGGGTACAACAATAAAGTGTTTAATATTACAATACAGGCGAAAATTCAGACACCTTGTCATAGGCTCACCTTGTCCAGGGACCCAAGCATGCTGCCTTTCACCTCTCAGAGCCCTTCACCTAACCTACTGTGCAGCTGTCTCACCTTTAATATCACTGTTCCACAGGCAGCATGATGTCACAATGTTCCTTGTCAGTAGCCTGAACCATGAGCCTTTGCAACCCTGGCATAATCTACATACTTCCAATTGGTGAAGTCTTGGACCACAAATGCAGTGAAGAATAATGGATTGTTACTCTTCATGCATTTTTGCCCATTGGCTCAGATTTGAATGCTTACTGGCCATACGAGCATCTCTGCCAGGCCACCCTATGTCTAGAGACCGTAGATTTAGAGAGTTTATAAACATTGTAGGTTCATCAATGAAGTGTGCTCGCTTCGGCGGCACATATACTAAAATTGGAACGATACAGAGAAGATTAGCATGGCCCCTGCGCAAGGATGACACGCAAATTCGTGAAGCGTTCCATATTTTTACCAGCTTTCAGGAGAGAAATGTTCTATGTTTTCAAGACTAATTGAAATAATAAAGCAGGTTCCAGTGCTTTCCTCCTAATATCTATTTTTCAATTTGTCTCTCCTCAACATTTTTAATGTATTTACCTCGCAGTAATGAAGGTGCACTCTATGGCCAGCTGCATTTAGCAAGGAAGCCTGCAGGACTTCTGGGACTTTTCTTTCCCTTCTTCAGCCTCCCTGTCATTATTCTTCACAACCCCCAAATCTATACTGCTGCCAGCGATGCGTTGCTTTGTGGGAAGCAAGAGAAAGAGAAGGGGAGGGCCTATGCAAATGATGGCCTCAGGGCTGTCTGGGAGTCCCTTTTCAGCAGTACTGTTAAAATCCGCCTTGCAACCAGATTGGTCGGGTAAGCTGAAAAACACCAGGCATGATTGGGCACCAGGTCCTCTAGGCCCTTGGAGGACATATCGGCGCTGCATCCCTCAGTTTCTGAGGTCCAAGAAATGTTCACCCTCCACCCTAATAGAGAGGTCTTGGCCGATCGTGGCCGATCGGGGCAGAAGGGAGCAGGGCAAGATGCTCATGATCCTGCTCTAATAATGAACTGCCTTCCTCTCTCCTTACCTGTGGTTCTGCCTGGCTGCTTGGTTCCAGTTGTAGGCCTACATCCCACAGGCAATTTGCTTGTCCCTCTCACACATGTAAATGGGTCAGCACTCAAGTGCACACACCTGCCTGCACCCACAGACCCTCTCACACACACTTTTCTCAACAAGATTTTTTCCTAGTTTAGAGACTCAGAGACCCATGTTGAAATACAAAAGCAGCACACCACATGACGGCCTTCACATAGAATCCAGCAGCAAATGGGAAACTTTTAACTAGCCGTGGTCCTATTACTGCAGCCCTACCATGGAACGACTGCTGGATGAGTCCTGCTCGAGAATATTGAACCTACAACAAGTCTGAGGTAAATAAGAATTCCACAGGAATACCATAAAACAGGGACCTATGACCCTTTCGAGCCAGATAGGAGTCGAACCCACAATCTTCTGATCCGTAGTCAGACGCGTTATCCATTGCGCCACTGGCCCCATGTAGGATTACCCATACTTTTGTCCTTAAGAGGACCAGAAGTTGTGTGTGTGTGTGTGTGTGTGTGTTTTAAAACACCATTCCATCAACCTTTTTAGCCACGTTTACTGCTCACAACCAGAAGACACAAGTAAACCCACCTGACCTCCTGAAATTCTGTTCTGTCAGGTGTTCCTAACTTATACAAAGGACTTTAGGAGGACGAAGGACCTAAAAGTCAGGGGAAATGGTCCTAGGTCCAAGGAAATGTTTTAGATCAGCCTCAGTTTCTTAAATATTCTGCATTAACATCATCAGTTCCACGTCTGTGTGGAGCTGATCTTGAGGACTCCTTAATCAGCAGGCGGGTACAACAATAAAGTGTTTAATATTACAATACAGGCGAAAATTCAGACACCTTGTCATAGGCTCACCTTGTCCAGGGACCCAAGCATGCTGCCTTTCACCTCTCAGAGCCCTTCACCTAACCTACTGTGCAGCTGTCTCACCTTTAATATCACTGTTCCACAGGCAGCATGATGTCACAATGTTCCTTGTCAGTAGCCTGAACCATGAGCCTTTGCAACCCTGGCATAATCTACATACTTCCAATTGGTGAAGTCTTGGACCACAAATGCAGTGAAGAATAATGGATTGTTACTCTTCATGCATTTTTGCCCATTGGCTCAGATTTGAATGCTTACTGGCCATACGAGCATCTCTGCCAGGCCACCCTATGTCTAGAGACCGTAGATTTAGAGAGTTTATAAACATTGTAGGTTCATCAATGAAGTGTGCTCGCTTCGGCGGCACATATACTAAAATTGGAACGATACAGAGAAGATTAGCATGGCCCCTGCGCAAGGATGACACGCAAATTCGTGAAGCGTTCCATATTTTTACCAGCTTTCAGGAGAGAAATGTTCTATGTTTTCAAGACTAATTGAAATAATAAAGCAGGTTCCAGTGCTTTCCTCCTAATATCTATTTTTCAATTTGTCTCTCCTCAACATTTTTAATGTATTTACCTCGCAGTAATGAAGGTGCACTCTATGGCCAGCTGCATTTAGCAAGGAAGCCTGCAGGACTTCTGGGACTTTTCTTTCCCTTCTTCAGCCTCCCTGTCATTATTCTTCACAACCCCCAAATCTATACTGCTGCCAGCGATGCGTTGCTTTGTGGGAAGCAAGAGAAAGAGAAGGGGAGGGCCTATGCAAATGATGGCCTCAGGGCTGTCCGGGAGTCCCTTTTCAGCAGTACTGTTAAAATCCGCCTTGCAACCAGATTGGTCGGGTAAGCTGAAAAACACCAGGCATGATTGGGCACCAGGTCCTCTAGGCCCTTGGAGGACATATTGGCGCTGCATCCCTCAGTTTCTGAGGTCCAAGAAATGTTCACCCTCCACCCTAATAGAGAGGTCTTGGCCGATCGGGGCCGATCGGGGCAGAAGGGAGCAGGGCAAGATGCTCATGATCCTGCTCTAATAATGAACTGCCTTCCTCTCTCCTTACCTGTGGTTCTGCCTGGCTGCTTGGTTCCAGTTGTAGGCCTACATCCCACAGGCAATTTGCTTGTCCCTCTCACACATGTAAATGGGTCAGCACTCAAGTGCACACACCTGCCTGCACCCACAGACCCTCTCACACACACTTTTCTCAACAAGATTTTTTCCTAGTTTAGAGACTCAGAGACCCATGTTGAAATACAAAAGCAGCACACCACATGACGGCCTTCACATAGAATCCAGCAGCAAATGGGAAACTTTTAACTAGCCGTGGTCCTATTACTGCAGCCCTACCATGGAACGACTGCTGGATGAGTCCTGCTCGAGAATATTGAACCTACAACAAGTCTGAGGTAAATAAGAATTCCACAGGAATACCATAAAACAGGGACCTATGACCCTTTCGAGCCAGATAGGAGTCGAACCTACAATCTTCTGATCCGTAGTCAGACGCGTTATCCATTGCGCCACTGGCCCCATGTAGGATTACCCATACTTTTGTCCTTAAGAGGACCAGAAGTTGTGTGTGTGTGTGTGTGTGTGTTTTAAAACACCATTCCATCAACCTTTTTAGCCACGTTTACTGCTCACAACCAGAAGACACAAGTAAACCCACCTGACCTCCTGAAATTCTGTTCTGTCAGGTGTTCCTAACTTATACAAAGGACTTTAGGAGGACGAAGGACCTAAAAGTCAGGGGAAATGGTCCTAGGTCCAAGGAAATGTTTTAGATCAGCCTCAGTTTCTTAAATATTCTGCATTAACATCATCAGTTCCACGTCTGTGTGGAGCTGATCTTGAGGACTCCTTAATCAGCAGGCGGGTACAACAATAAAGTGTTTAATATTACAATACAGGCGAAAATTCAGACACCTTGTCATAGGCTCACCTTGTCCAGGGACCCAAGCATGCTGCCTTTCACCTCTCAGAGCCCTTCACCTAACCTACTGTGCAGCTGTCTCACCTTTAATATCACTGTTCCACAGGCAGCATGATGTCACAATGTTCCTTGTCAGTAGCCTGAACCATGAGCCTTTGCAACCCTGGCATAATCTACATACTTCCAATTGGTGAAGTCTTGGACCACAAATGCAGTGAAGAATAATGGATTGTTACTCTTCATGCATTTTTGCCCATTGGCTCAGATTTGAATGCTTACTGGCCATACGAGCATCTCTGCCAGGCCACCCTATGTCTAGAGACCGTAGATTTAGAGAGTTTATAAACATTGTAGGTTCATCAAGGAAGTGTGCTCGCTTCGGCGGCACATATACTAAAATTGGAACGATACAGAGAAGATTAGCATGGCCCCTGCGCAAGGATGACACGCAAATTCGTGAAGCGTTCCATATTTTTACCAGCTTTCAGGAGAGAAATGTTCTATGTTTTCAAGACTAATTGAAATAATAAAGCAGGTTCCAGTGCTTTCCTCCTAATATCTATTTTTCAATTTGTCTCTCCTCAACATTTTTAATGTATTTACCTCGCAGTAATGAAGGTGCACTCTATGGCCAGCTGCATTTAGCAAGGAAGCCTGCAGGACTTCTGGGACTTTTCTTTCCCTTCTTCAGCCTCCCTGTCATTATTCTTCACAACCCCCAAATCTATACTGCTGCCAGCGATGCGTTGCTTTGTGGGAAGCAAGAGAAAGAGAAGGGGAGGGCCTATGCAAATGATGGCCTCAGGGCTGTCTGGGAGTCCCTTTTCAGCAGTACTGTTAAAATCCGCCTTGCAACCAGATTGGTCGGGTAAGCTGAAAAACACCAGGCATGATTGGGCACCAGGTCCTCTAGGCCCTTGGAGGACATATCGGCGCTGCATCCCTCAGTTTCTGAGGTCCAAGAAATGTTCACCCTCCACCCTAATAGAGAGGTCTTGGCCGATCGGGGCCGATCGGGGCAGAAGGGAGCAGGGCAAGATGCTCATGATCCTGCTCTAATAATGAACTGCCTTCCTCTCTCCTTACCTGTGGTTCTGCCTGGCTGCTTGGTTCCAGTTGTAGGCCTACATCCCACAGGCAATTTGCTTGTCCCTCTCACACATGTAAATGGGTCAGCACTCAAGTGCACACACCTGCCTGCACCCACAGACCCTCTCACACACACTTTTCTCAACAAGATTTTTTCCTAGTTTAGAGACTCAGAGACCCATGTTGAAATACAAAAGCAGCACACCACATGACGGCCTTCACATAGAATCCAGCAGCAAATGGGAAACTTTTAACTAGCCGTGGTCCTATTACTGCAGCCCTACCATGGAACGACTGCTGGATGAGTCCTGCTCGAGAATATTGAACCTACAACAAGTCTGAGGTAAATAAGAATTCCACAGGAATACCATAAAACAGGGACCTATGACCCTTTCGAGCCAGATAGGAGTCGAACCTACAATCTTCTGATCCATAGTCAGACGCGTTATCCATTGCGCCACTGGCCCCATGTAGGATTACCCATACTTTTGTCCTTAAGAGGACCAGAAGTTGTGTGTGTGTGTGTGTGTGTGTTTTAAAACACCATTCCATCAACCTTTTTAGCCACGTTTACTGCTCACAACCAGAAGACACAAGTAAACCCACCTGACCTCCTGAAATTCTGTTCTGTCAGGTGTTCCTAACTTATACAAAGGACTTTAGGAGGACGAAGGACCTAAAAGTCAGGGGAAATGGTCCTAGGTCCAAGGAAATGTTTTAGATCAGCCTCAGTTTCTTAAATATTCTCCATTAACATCATCAGTTCCACGTCTGTGTGGAGCTGATCTTGAGGACTCCTTAATCAGCAGGCGGGTACAACAATAAAGTGTTTAATATTACAATACAGGCGAAAATTCAGACACCTTGTCATAGGCTCACCTTGTCCAGGGACCCAAGCATGCTGCCTTTCACCTCTCAGAGCCCTTCACCTAACCTACTGTGCAGCTGTCTCACCTTTAATATCACTGTTCCACAGGCAGCAAGATGTCACAATGTTCCTTGTCAGTAGCCTGAACCATGAGCCTTTGCAACCCTGGCATAATCTACATACTTCCAATTGGTGAAGTCTTGGACCACAAATGCAGTGAAGAATAATGGATTGTTACTCTTCATGCATTTTTGCCCATTGGCTCAGATTTGAATGCTTACTGGCCATACGAGCATCTCTGCCAGGCCACCCTATGTCTAGAGACCGTAGATTTAGAGAGTTTATAAACATTGTAGGTTCATCAATGAAGTGTGCTCGCTTCGGCGGCACATATACTAAAATTGGAACGATACAGAGAAGATTAGCATGGCCCCTGCGCAAGGATGACACGCAAATTCGTGAAGCGTTCCATATTTTTACCAGCTTTCAGGAGAGAAATGTTCTATGTTTTCAAGACTAATTGAAATAATAAAGCAGGTTCCAGTGCTTTCCTCCTAATATCTATTTTTCAATTTGTCTCTCCTCAACATTTTTAATGTATTTACCTCGCAGTAATGAAGGTGCACTCTATGGCCAGCTGCATTTAGCAAGGAAGCCTGCAGGACTTCTGGGACTTTTCTTTCCCTTCTTCAGCCTCCCTGTCATTATTCTTCACAACCCCCAAATCTATACTGCTGCCAGCGATGCGTTGCTTTGTGGGAAGCAAGAGAAAGAGAAGGGGAGGGCCTATGCAAATGATGGCCTCAGGGCTGTCTGGGAGTCCCTTTTCAGCAGTACTGTTAAAATCCGCCTTGCAACCAGATTGGTCGGGTAAGCTGAAAAACACCAGGCATGATTGGGCACCAGGTCCTCTAGGCCCTTGGAGGACATATCGGCGCTGCATCCCTCAGTTTCTGAGGTCCAAGAAATGTTCACCCTCCACCCTAATAGAGAGGTCTTGGCCGATCGTGGCCGATCGGGGCAGAAGGGAGCAGGGCAAGATGCTCATGATCCTGCTCTAATAATGAACTGCCTTCCTCTCTCCTTACCTGTGGTTCTGCCTGGCTGCTTGGTTCCAGTTGTAGGCCTACATCCCACAGGCAATTTGCTTGTCCCTCTCACACATGTAAATGGGTCAGCACTCAAGTGCACACACCTGCCTGCACCCACAGACCCTCTCACACACACTTTTCTCAACAAGATTTTTTCCTAGTTTAGAGACTCAGAGACCCATGTTGAAATACAAAAGCAGCACACCACATGACGGCCTTCACATAGAATCCAGCAGCAAATGGGAAACTTTTAACTAGCCGTGGTCCTATTACTGCAGCCCTACCATGGAACGACTGCTGGATGAGTCCTGCTCGAGAATATTGAACCTACAACAAGTCTGAGGTAAATAAGAATTCCACAGGAATACCATAAAACAGGGACCTATGACCCTTTCGAGCCAGATAGGAGTCGAACCCACAATCTTCTGATCCGTAGTCAGACGCGTTATCCATTGCGCCACTGGCCCCATGTAGGATTACCCATACTTTTGTCCTTAAGAGGACCAGAAGTTGTGTGTGTGTGTGTGTGTTTTAAAACACCATTCCATCAACCTTTTTAGCCACGTTTACTGCTCACAACCAGAAGACACAAGTAAACCCACCTGACCTCCTGAAATTCTGTTCTGTCAGGTGTTCCTAACTTATACAAAGGACTTTAGGAGGACGAAGGACCTAAAAGTCAGGGGAAATGGTCCTAGGTCCAAGGAAATGTTTTAGATCAGCCTCAGTTTCTTAAATATTCTGCATTAACATCATCAGTTCCACGTCTGTGTGGAGCTGATCTTGAGGACTCCTTAATCAGCAGGCGGGTACAACAATAAAGTGTTTAATATTACAATACAGGCGAAAATTCAGACACCTTGTCATAGGCTCACCTTGTCCAGGGACCCAAGCATGCTGCCTTTCACCTCTCAGAGCCCTTCACCTAACCTACTGTGCAGCTGTCTCACCTTTAATATCACTGTTCCACAGGCAGCATGATGTCACAATGTTCCTTGTCAGTAGCCTGAACCATGAGCCTTTGCAACCCTGGCATAATCTACATACTTCCAATTGGTGAAGTCTTGGACCACAAATGCAGTGAAGAATAATGGATTGTTACTCTTCATGCATTTTTGCCCATTGGCTCAGATTTGAATGCTTACTGGCCATACGAGCATCTCTGCCAGGCCACCCTATGTCTAGAGACCGTAGATTTAGAGAGTTTATAAACATTGTAGGTTCATCAAGGAAGTGTGCTCGCTTCGGCGGCACATATACTAAAATTGGAACGATACAGAGAAGATTAGCATGGCCCCTGCGCAAGGATGACACGCAAATTCGTGAAGCGTTCCATATTTTTACCAGCTTTCAGGAGAGAAATGTTCTATGTTTTCAAGACTAATTGAAATAATAAAGCAGGTTCCAGTGCTTTCCTCCTAATATCTATTTTTCAATTTGTCTCTCCTCAACATTTTTAATGTATTTACCTCGCAGTAATGAAGGTGCACTCTATGGCCAGCTGCATTTAGCAAGGAAGCCTGCAGGACTTCTGGGACTTTTCTTTCCCTTCTTCAGCCTCCCTGTCATTATTCTTCACAACCCCCAAATCTATACTGCTGCCAGCGATGCGTTGCTTTGTGGGAAGCAAGAGAAAGAGAAGGGGAGGGCCTATGCAAATGATGGCCTCAGGGCTGTCTGGGAGTCCCTTTTCAGCAGTACTGTTAAAATCCGCCTTGCAACCAGATTGGTCGGGTAAGCTGAAAAACACCAGGCATGATTGGGCACCAGGTCCTCTAGGCCCTTGGAGGACATATCGGCGCTGCATCCCTCAGTTTCTGAGGTCCAAGAAATGTTCACCCTCCACCCTAATAGAGAGGTCTTGGCCGATCGGGGCCGATCGGGGCAGAAGGGAGCAGGGCAAGATGCTCATGATCCTGCTCTAATAATGAACTGCCTTCCTCTCTCCTTACCTGTGGTTCTGCCTGGCTGCTTGGTTCCAGTTGTAGGCCTACATCCCACAGGCAATTTGCTTGTCCCTCTCACACATGTAAATGGGTCAGCACTCAAGTGCACACACCTGCCTGCACCCACAGACCCTCTCACACACACTTTTCTCAACAAGATTTTTTCCTAGTTTAGAGACTCAGAGACCCATGTTGAAATACAAAAGCAGCACACCACATGACGGCCTTCACATAGAATCCAGCAGCAAATGGGAAACTTTTAACTAGCCGTGGTCCTATTACTGCAGCCCTACCATGGAACGACTGCTGGATGAGTCCTGCTCGAGAATATTGAACCTACAACAAGTCTGAGGTAAATAAGAATTCCACAGGAATACCATAAAACAGGGACCTATGACCCTTTCGAGCCAGATAGGAGTCGAACCTACAATCTTCTGATCCATAGTCAGACGCGTTATCCATTGCGCCACTGGCCCCATGTAGGATTACCCATACTTTTGTCCTTAAGAGGACCAGAAGTTGTGTGTGTGTGTGTGTGTGTGTGTTTTAAAACACCATTCCATCAACCTTTTTAGCCACGTTTACTGCTCACAACCAGAAGACACAAGTAAACCCACCTGACCTCCTGAAATTCTGTTCTGTCAGGTGTTCCTAACTTATACAAAGGACTTTAGGAGGACGAAGGACCTAAAAGTCAGGGGAAATGGTCCTAGGTCCAAGGAAATGTTTTAGATCAGCCTCAGTTTCTTAAATATTCTGCATTAACATCATCAGTTCCACGTCTGTGTGGAGCTGATCTTGAGGACTCCTTAATCAGCAGGCGGGTACAACAATAAAGTGTTTAATATTACAATACAGGCGAAAATTCAGACACCTTGTCATAGGCTCACCTTGTCCAGGGACCCAAGCATGCTGCCTTTCACCTCTCAGAGCCCTTCACCTAACCTACTGTGCAGCTGTCTCACCTTTAATATCACTGTTCCACAGGCAGCATGATGTCACAATGTTCCTTGTCAGTAGCCTGAACCATGAGCCTTTGCAACCCTGGCATAATCTACATACTTCCAATTGGTGAAGTCTTGGACCACAAATGCAGTGAAGAATAATGGATTGTTACTCTTCATGCATTTTTGCCCATTGGCTCAGATTTGAATGCTTACTGGCCATACGAGCATCTCTGCCAGGCCACCCTATGTCTAGAGACCGTAGATTTAGAGAGTTTATAAACATTGTAGGTTCATCAAGGAAGTGTGCTCGCTTCGGCGGCACATATACTAAAATTGGAACGATACAGAGAAGATTAGCATGGCCCCTGCGCAAGGATGACACGCAAATTCGTGAAGCGTTCCATATTTTTACCAGCTTTCAGGAGAGAAATGTTCTATGTTTTCAAGACTAATTGAAATAATAAAGCAGGTTCCAGTGCTTTCCTCCTAATATCTATTTTTCAATTTGTCTCTCCTCAACATTTTTAATGTATTTACCTCGCAGTAATGAAGGTGCACTCTATGGCCAGCTGCATTTAGCAAGGAAGCCTGCAGGACTTCTGGGACTTTTCTTTCCCTTCTTCAGCCTCCCTGTCATTATTCTTCACAACCCCCAAATCTATACTGCTGCCAGCGATGCGTTGCTTTGTGGGAAGCAAGAGAAAGAGAAGGGGAGGGCCTATGCAAATGATGGCCTCAGGGCTGTCTGGGAGTCCCTTTTCAGCAGTACTGTTAAAATCCGCCTTGCAACCAGATTGGTCGGGTAAGCTGAAAAACACCAGGCATGATTGGGCACCAGGTCCTCTAGGCCCTTGGAGGACATATCGGCGCTGCATCCCTCAGTTTCTGAGGTCCAAGAAATGTTCACCCTCCACCCTAATAGAGAGGTCTTGGCCGATCGGGGCCGATCGGGGCAGAAGGGAGCAGGGCAAGATGCTCATGATCCTGCTCTAATAATGAACTGCCTTCCTCTCTCCTTACCTGTGGTTCTGCCTGGCTGCTTGGTTCCAGTTGTAGGCCTACATCCCACAGGCAATTTGCTTGTCCCTCTCACACATGTAAATGGGTCAGCACTCAAGTGCACACACCTGCCTGCACCCACAGACCCTCTCACACACACTTTTCTCAACAAGATTTTTTCCTAGTTTAGAGACTCAGAGACCCATGTTGAAATACAAAAGCAGCACACCACATGACGGCCTTCACATAGAATCCAGCAGCAAATGGGAAACTTTTAACTAGCCGTGGTCCTATTACTGCAGCCCTACCATGGAACGACTGCTGGATGAGTCCTGCTCGAGAATATTGAACCTACAACAAGTCTGAGGTAAATAAGAATTCCACAGGAATACCATAAAACAGGGACCTATGACCCTTTCGAGCCAGATAGGAGTCGAACCTACAATCTTCTGATCCATAGTCAGACGCGTTATCCATTGCGCCACTGGCCCCATGTAGGATTACCCATACTTTTGTCCTTAAGAGGACCAGAAGTTGTGTGTGTGTGTGTGTGTGTGTTTTAAAACACCATTCCATCAACCTTTTTAGCCACGTTTACTGCTCACAACCAGAAGACACAAGTAAACCCACCTGACCTCCTGAAATTCTGTTCTGTCAGGTGTTCCTAACTTATACAAAGGACTTTAGGAGGACGAAGGACCTAAAAGTCAGGGGAAATGGTCCTAGGTCCAAGGAAATGTTTTAGATCAGCCTCAGTTTCTTAAATATTCTCCATTAACATCATCAGTTCCACGTCTGTGTGGAGCTGATCTTGAGGACTCCTTAATCAGCAGGCGGGTACAACAATAAAGTGTTTAATATTACAATACAGGCGAAAATTCAGACACCTTGTCATAGGCTCACCTTGTCCAGGGACCCAAGCATGCTGCCTTTCACCTCTCAGAGCCCTTCACCTAACCTACTGTGCAGCTGTCTCACCTTTAATATCACTGTTCCACAGGCAGCAAGATGTCACAATGTTCCTTGTCAGTAGCCTGAACCATGAGCCTTTGCAACCCTGGCATAATCTACATACTTCCAATTGGTGAAGTCTTGGACCACAAATGCAGTGAAGAATAATGGATTGTTACTCTTCATGCATTTTTGCCCATTGGCTCAGATTTGAATGCTTACTGGCCATACGAGCATCTCTGCCAGGCCACCCTATGTCTAGAGACCGTAGATTTAGAGAGTTTATAAACATTGTAGGTTCATCAATGAAGTGTGCTCGCTTCGGCGGCACATATACTAAAATTGGAACGATACAGAGAAGATTAGCATGGCCCCTGCGCAAGGATGACACGCAAATTCGTGAAGCGTTCCATATTTTTACCAGCTTTCAGGAGAGAAATGTTCTATGTTTTCAAGACTAATTGAAATAATAAAGCAGGTTCCAGTGCTTTCCTCCTAATATCTATTTTTCAATTTGTCTCTCCTCAACATTTTTAATGTATTTACCTCGCAGTAATGAAGGTGCACTCTATGGCCAGCTGCATTTAGCAAGGAAGCCTGCAGGACTTCTGGGACTTTTCTTTCCCTTCTTCAGCCTCCCTGTCATTATTCTTCACAACCCCCAAATCTATACTGCTGCCAGCGATGCGTTGCTTTGTGGGAAGCAAGAGAAAGAGAAGGGGAGGGCCTATGCAAATGATGGCCTCAGGGCTGTCTGGGAGTCCCTTTTCAGCAGTACTGTTAAAATCCGCCTTGCAACCAGATTGGTCGGGTAAGCTGAAAAACACCAGGCATGATTGGGCACCAGGTCCTCTAGGCCCTTGGAGGACATATCGGCGCTGCATCCCTCAGTTTCTGAGGTCCAAGAAATGTTCACCCTCCACCCTAATAGAGAGGTCTTGGCCGATCGTGGCCGATCGGGGCAGAAGGGAGCAGGGCAAGATGCTCATGATCCTGCTCTAATAATGAACTGCCTTCCTCTCTCCTTACCTGTGGTTCTGCCTGGCTGCTTGGTTCCAGTTGTAGGCCTACATCCCACAGGCAATTTGCTTGTCCCTCTCACACATGTAAATGGGTCAGCACTCAAGTGCACACACCTGCCTGCACCCACAGACCCTCTCACACACACTTTTCTCAACAAGATTTTTTCCTAGTTTAGAGACTCAGAGACCCATGTTGAAATACAAAAGCAGCACACCACATGACGGCCTTCACATAGAATCCAGCAGCAAATGGGAAACTTTTAACTAGCCGTGGTCCTATTACTGCAGCCCTACCATGGAACGACTGCTGGATGAGTCCTGCTCGAGAATATTGAACCTACAACAAGTCTGAGGTAAATAAGAATTCCACAGGAATACCATAAAACAGGGACCTATGACCCTTTCGAGCCAGATAGGAGTCGAACCCACAATCTTCTGATCCGTAGTCAGACGCGTTATCCATTGCGCCACTGGCCCCATGTAGGATTACCCATACTTTTGTCCTTAAGAGGACCAGAAGTTGTGTGTGTGTGTGTGTGTTTTAAAACACCATTCCATCAACCTTTTTAGCCACGTTTACTGCTCACAACCAGAAGACACAAGTAAACCCACCTGACCTCCTGAAATTCTGTTCTGTCAGGTGTTCCTAACTTATACAAAGGACTTTAGGAGGACGAAGGACCTAAAAGTCAGGGGAAATGGTCCTAGGTCCAAGGAAATGTTTTAGATCAGCCTCAGTTTCTTAAATATTCTGCATTAACATCATCAGTTCCACGTCTGTGTGGAGCTGATCTTGAGGACTCCTTAATCAGCAGGCGGGTACAACAATAAAGTGTTTAATATTACAATACAGGCGAAAATTCAGACACCTTGTCATAGGCTCACCTTGTCCAGGGACCCAAGCATGCTGCCTTTCACCTCTCAGAGCCCTTCACCTAACCTACTGTGCAGCTGTCTCACCTTTAATATCACTGTTCCACAGGCAGCATGATGTCACAATGTTCCTTGTCAGTAGCCTGAACCATGAGCCTTTGCAACCCTGGCATAATCTACATACTTCCAATTGGTGAAGTCTTGGACCACAAATGCAGTGAAGAATAATGGATTGTTACTCTTCATGCATTTTTGCCCATTGGCTCAGATTTGAATGCTTACTGGCCATACGAGCATCTCTGCCAGGCCACCCTATGTCTAGAGACCGTAGATTTAGAGAGTTTATAAACATTGTAGGTTCATCAAGGAAGTGTGCTCGCTTCGGCGGCACATATACTAAAATTGGAACGATACAGAGAAGATTAGCATGGCCCCTGCGCAAGGATGACACGCAAATTCGTGAAGCGTTCCATATTTTTACCAGCTTTCAGGAGAGAAATGTTCTATGTTTTCAAGACTAATTGAAATAATAAAGCAGGTTCCAGTGCTTTCCTCCTAATATCTATTTTTCAATTTGTCTCTCCTCAACATTTTTAATGTATTTACCTCGCAGTAATGAAGGTGCACTCTATGGCCAGCTGCATTTAGCAAGGAAGCCTGCAGGACTTCTGGGACTTTTCTTTCCCTTCTTCAGCCTCCCTGTCATTATTCTTCACAACCCCCAAATCTATACTGCTGCCAGCGATGCGTTGCTTTGTGGGAAGCAAGAGAAAGAGAAGGGGAGGGCCTATGCAAATGATGGCCTCAGGGCTGTCTGGGAGTCCCTTTTCAGCAGTACTGTTAAAATCCGCCTTGCAACCAGATTGGTCGGGTAAGCTGAAAAACACCAGGCATGATTGGGCACCAGGTCCTCTAGGCCCTTGGAGGACATATCGGCGCTGCATCCCTCAGTTTCTGAGGTCCAAGAAATGTTCACCCTCCACCCTAATAGAGAGGTCTTGGCCGATCGGGGCCGATCGGGGCAGAAGGGAGCAGGGCAAGATGCTCATGATCCTGCTCTAATAATGAACTGCCTTCCTCTCTCCTTACCTGTGGTTCTGCCTGGCTGCTTGGTTCCAGTTGTAGGCCTACATCCCACAGGCAATTTGCTTGTCCCTCTCACACATGTAAATGGGTCAGCACTCAAGTGCACACACCTGCCTGCACCCACAGACCCTCTCACACACACTTTTCTCAACAAGATTTTTTCCTAGTTTAGAGACTCAGAGACCCATGTTGAAATACAAAAGCAGCACACCACATGACGGCCTTCACATAGAATCCAGCAGCAAATGGGAAACTTTTAACTAGCCGTGGTCCTATTACTGCAGCCCTACCATGGAACGACTGCTGGATGAGTCCTGCTCGAGAATATTGAACCTACAACAAGTCTGAGGTAAATAAGAATTCCACAGGAATACCATAAAACAGGGACCTATGACCCTTTCGAGCCAGATAGGAGTCGAACCTACAATCTTCTGATCCATAGTCAGACGCGTTATCCATTGCGCCACTGGCCCCATGTAGGATTACCCATACTTTTGTCCTTAAGAGGACCAGAAGTTGTGTGTGTGTGTGTGTGTGTGTGTTTTAAAACACCATTCCATCAACCTTTTTAGCCACGTTTACTGCTCACAACCAGAAGACACAAGTAAACCCACCTGACCTCCTGAAATTCTGTTCTGTCAGGTGTTCCTAACTTATACAAAGGACTTTAGGAGGACGAAGGACCTAAAAGTCAGGGGAAATGGTCCTAGGTCCAAGGAAATGTTTTAGATCAGCCTCAGTTTCTTAAATATTCTGCATTAACATCATCAGTTCCACGTCTGTGTGGAGCTGATCTTGAGGACTCCTTAATCAGCAGGCGGGTACAACAATAAAGTGTTTAATATTACAATACAGGCGAAAATTCAGACACCTTGTCATAGGCTCACCTTGTCCAGGGACCCAAGCATGCTGCCTTTCACCTCTCAGAGCCCTTCACCTAACCTACTGTGCAGCTGTCTCACCTTTAATATCACTGTTCCACAGGCAGCATGATGTCACAATGTTCCTTGTCAGTAGCCTGAACCATGAGCCTTTGCAACCCTGGCATAATCTACATACTTCCAATTGGTGAAGTCTTGGACCACAAATGCAGTGAAGAATAATGGATTGTTACTCTTCATGCATTTTTGCCCATTGGCTCAGATTTGAATGCTTACTGGCCATACGAGCATCTCTGCCAGGCCACCCTATGTCTAGAGACCGTAGATTTAGAGAGTTTATAAACATTGTAGGTTCATCAATGAAGTGTGCTCGCTTCGGCGGCACATATACTAAAATTGGAACGATACAGAGAAGATTAGCATGGCCCCTGCGCAAGGATGACACGCAAATTCGTGAAGCGTTCCATATTTTTACCAGCTTTCAGGAGAGAAATGTTCTATGTTTTCAAGACTAATTGAAATAATAAAGCAGGTTCCAGTGCTTTCCTCCTAATATCTATTTTTCAATTTGTCTCTCCTCAACATTTTTAATGTATTTACCTCGCAGTAATGAAGGTGCACTCTATGGCCAGCTGCATTTAGCAAGGAAGCCTGCAGGACTTCTGGGACTTTTCTTTCCCTTCTTCAGCCTCCCTGTCATTATTCTTCACAACCCCCAAATCTATACTGCTGCCAGCGATGCGTTGCTTTGTGGGAAGCAAGAGAAAGAGAAGGGGAGGGCCTATGCAAATGATGGCCTCAGGGCTGTCTGGGAGTCCCTTTTCAGCAGTACTGTTAAAATCCGCCTTGCAACCAGATTGGTCGGGTAAGCTGAAAAACACCAGGCATGATTGGGCACCAGGTCCTCTAGGCCCTTGGAGGACATATCGGCGCTGCATCCCTCAGTTTCTGAGGTCCAAGAAATGTTCACCCTCCACCCTAATAGAGAGGTCTTGGCCGATCGTGGCCGATCGGGGCAGAAGGGAGCAGGGCAAGATGCTCATGATCCTGCTCTAATAATGAACTGCCTTCCTCTCTCCTTACCTGTGGTTCTGCCTGGCTGCTTGGTTCCAGTTGTAGGCCTACATCCCACAGGCAATTTGCTTGTCCCTCTCACACATGTAAATGGGTCAGCACTCAAGTGCACACACCTGCCTGCACCCACAGACCCTCTCACACACACTTTTCTCAACAAGATTTTTTCCTAGTTTAGAGACTCAGAGACCCATGTTGAAATACAAAAGCAGCACACCACATGACGGCCTTCACATAGAATCCAGCAGCAAATGGAAAACTTTTAACTAGCCGTGGTCCTATTACTGCAGCCCTACCATGGAACGACTGCTGGATGAGTCCTGCTCGAGAATATTGAACCTACAACAAGTCTGAGGTAAATAAGAATTCCACAGGAATACCATAAAACAGGGACCTATGACCCTTTCGAGCCAGATAGGAGTCGAACCCACAATCTTCTGATCCGTAGTCAGACGCGTTATCCATTGCACCACTGGCCCCATGTAGGATTACCCATACTTTTGTCCTTAAGAGGACCAGAAGTTGTGTGTGTGTGTGTGTGTGTGTGTTTTAAAACACCATTCCATCAACCTTTTTAGCCACGTTTACTGCTCACAACCAGAAGACACAAGTAAACCCACCTGACCTCCTGAAATTCTGTTCTGTCAGGTGTTCCTAACTTATACAAAGGACTTTAGGAGGACGAAGGACCTAAAAGTCAGGGGAAATGGTCCTAGGTCCAAGGAAATGTTTTAGATCAGCCTCAGTTTCTTAAATATTCTGCATTAACATCATCAGTTCCACGTCTGTGTGGAGCTGATCTTGAGGACTCCTTAATCAGCAGGCGGGTACAACAATAAAGTGTTTAATATTACAATACAGGCGAAAATTCAGACACCTTGTCATAGGCTCACCTTGTCCAGGGACCCAAGCATGCTGCCTTTCACCTCTCAGAGCCCTTCACCTAACCTACTGTGCAGCTGTCTCACCTTTAATATCACTGTTCCACAGGCAGCATGATGTCACAATGTTCCTTGTCAGTAGCCTGAACCATGAGCCTTTGCAACCCTGGCATAATCTACATACTTCCAATTGGTGAAGTCTTGGACCACAAATGCAGTGAAGAATAATGGATTGTTACTCTTCATGCATTTTTGCCCATTGGCTCAGATTTGAATGCTTACTGGCCATACGAGCATCTCTGCCAGGCCACCCTATGTCTAGAGACCGTAGATTTAGAGAGTTTATAAACATTGTAGGTTCATCAATGAAGTGTGCTCGCTTCGGCGGCACATATACTAAAATTGGAACGATACAGAGAAGATTAGCATGGCCCCTGCGCAAGGATGACACGCAAATTCGTGAAGCGTTCCATATTTTTACCAGCTTTCAGGAGAGAAATGTTCTATGTTTTCAAGACTAATTGAAATAATAAAGCAGGTTCCAGTGCTTTCCTCCTAATATCTATTTTTCAATTTGTCTCTCCTCAACATTTTTAATGTATTTACCTCGCAGTAATGAAGGTGCACTCTATGGCCAGCTGCATTTAGCAAGGAAGCCTGCAGGACTTCTGGGACTTTTCTTTCCCTTCTTCAGCCTCCCTGTCATTATTCTTCACAACCCCCAAATCTATACTGCTGCCAGCGATGCGTTGCTTTGTGGGAAGCAAGAGAAAGAGAAGGGGAGGGCCTATGCAAATGATGGCCTCAGGGCTGTCTGGGAGTCCCTTTTCAGCAGTACTGTTAAAATCCGCCTTGCAACCAGATTGGTCGGGTAAGCTGAAAAACACCAGGCATGATTGGGCACCAGGTCCTCTAGGCCCTTGGAGGACATATTGGCGCTGCATCCCTCAGTTTCTGAGGTCCAAGAAATGTTCACCCTCCACCCTAATAGAGAGGTCTTGGCCGATCGGGGCCGATCGGGGCAGAAGGGAGCAGGGCAAGATGCTCATGATCCTGCTCTAATAATGAACTGCCTTCCTCTCTCCTTACCTGTGGTTCTGCCTGGCTGCTTGGTTCCAGTTGTAGGCCTACATCCCACAGGCAATTTGCTTGTCCCTCTCACACATGTAAATGGGTCAGCACTCAAGTGCACACACCTGCCTGCACCCACAGACCCTCTCACACACACTTTTCTCAACAAGATTTTTTCCTAGTTTAGAGACTCAGAGACCCATGTTGAAATACAAAAGCAGCACACCACATGACGGCCTTCACATAGAATCCAGCAGCAAATGGGAAACTTTTAACTAGCCGTGGTCCTATTACTGCAGCCCTACCATGGAACGACTGCTGGATGAGTCCTGCTCGAGAATATTGAACCTACAACAAGTCTGAGGTAAATAAGAATTCCACAGGAATACCATAAAACAGGGACCTATGACCCTTTCGAGCCAGATAGGAGTCGAACCTACAATCTTCTGATCCGTAGTCAGACGCGTTATCCATTGCGCCACTGGCCCCATGTAGGATTACCCATACTTTTGTCCTTAAGAGGACCAGAAGTTGTGTGTGTGTGTGTGTGTGTGTTTTAAAACACCATTCCATCAACCTTTTTAGCCACGTTTACTGCTCACAACCAGAAGACACAAGTAAACCCACCTGACCTCCTGAAATTCTGTTCTGTCAGGTGTTCCTAACTTATACAAAGGACTTTAGGAGGACGAAGGACCTAAAAGTCAGGGGAAATGGTCCTAGGTCCAAGGAAATGTTTTAGATCAGCCTCAGTTTCTTAAATATTCTGCATTAACATCATCAGTTCCACGTCTGTGTGGAGCTGATCTTGAGGACTCCTTAATCAGCAGGCGGGTACAACAATAAAGTGTTTAATATTACAATACAGGCGAAAATTCAGACACCTTGTCATAGGCTCACCTTGTCCAGGGACCCAAGCATGCTGCCTTTCACCTCTCAGAGCCCTTCACCTAACCTACTGTGCAGCTGTCTCACCTTTAATATCACTGTTCCACAGGCAGCATGATGTCACAATGTTCCTTGTCAGTAGCCTGAACCATGAGCCTTTGCAACCCTGGCATAATCTACATACTTCCAATTGGTGAAGTCTTGGACCACAAATGCAGTGAAGAATAATGGATTGTTACTCTTCATGCATTTTTGCCCATTGGCTCAGATTTGAATGCTTACTGGCCATACGAGCATCTCTGCCAGGCCACCCTATGTCTAGAGACCGTAGATTTAGAGAGTTTATAAACATTGTAGGTTCATCAAGGAAGTGTGCTCGCTTCGGCGGCACATATACTAAAATTGGAACGATACAGAGAAGATTAGCATGGCCCCTGCGCAAGGATGACACGCAAATTCGTGAAGCGTTCCATATTTTTACCAGCTTTCAGGAGAGAAATGTTCTATGTTTTCAAGACTAATTGAAATAATAAAGCAGGTTCCAGTGCTTTCCTCCTAATATCTATTTTTCAATTTGTCTCTCCTCAACATTTTTAATGTATTTACCTCGCAGTAATGAAGGTGCACTCTATGGCCAGCTGCATTTAGCAAGGAAGCCTGCAGGACTTCTGGGACTTTTCTTTCCCTTCTTCAGCCTCCCTGTAATTATTCTTCACAACCCCCAAATCTATACTGCTGCCAGCGATGCGTTGCTTTGTGGGAAGCAAGAGAAAGAGAAGGGGAGGGCCTATGCAAATGATGGCCTCAGGGCTGTCTGGGAGTCCCTTTTCAGCAGTACTGTTAAAATCCGCCTTGCAACCAGATTGGTCGGGTAAGCTGAAAAACACCAGGCATGATTGGGCACCAGGTCCTCTAGGCCCTTGGAGGACATATCGGCGCTGCATCCCTCAGTTTCTGAGGTCCAAGAAATGTTCACCCTCCACCCTAATAGAGAGGTCTTGGCCGATCGTGGCCGATCGGGGCAGAAGGGAGCAGGGCAAGATGCTCATGATCCTGCTCTAATAATGAACTGCCTTCCTCTCTCCTTACCTGTGGTTCTGCCTGGCTGCTTGGTTCCAGTTGTAGGCCTACATCCCACAGGCAATTTGCTTGTCCCTCTCACACATGTAAATGGGTCAGCACTCAAGTGCACACACCTGCCTGCACCCACAGACCCTCTCACACACACTTTTCTCAACAAGATTTTTTCCTAGTTTAGAGACTCAGAGACCCATGTTGAAATACAAAAGCAGCACACCACATGACGGCCTTCACATAGAATCCAGCAGCAAATGGGAAACTTTTAACTAGCCGTGGTCCTATTACTGCAGCCCTACCATGGAACGACTGCTGGATGAGTCCTGCTCGAGAATATTGAACCTACAACAAGTCTGAGGTAAATAAGAATTCCACAGGAATACCATAAAACAGGGACCTATGACCCTTTCGAGCCAGATAGGAGTCGAACCTACAATCTTCTGATCCGTAGTCAGACGCGTTATCCATTGCGCCACTGGCCCCATGTAGGATTACCCATACTTTTGTCCTTAAGAGGACCAGAAGTTGTGTGTGTGTGTGTGTGTGTGTGTGTTTTAAAACACCATTCCATCAACCTTTTTAGCCACGTTTACTGCTCACAACCAGAAGACACAAGTAAACCCACCTGACCTCCTGAAATTCTGTTCTGTCAGGTGTTCCTAACTTATACAAAGGACTTTAGGAGGACGAAGGACCTAAAAGTCAGGGGAAATGGTCCTAGGTCCAAGGAAATGTTTTAGATCAGCCTCAGTTTCTTAAATATTCTGCATTAACATCATCAGTTCCACGTCTGTGTGGAGCTGATCTTGAGGACTCCTTAATCAGCAGGCGGGTACAACAATAAAGTGTTTAATATTACAATACAGGCGAAAATTCAGACACCTTGTCATAGGCTCACCTTGTCCAGGGACCCAAGCATGCTGCCTTTCACCTCTCAGAGCCCTTCACCTAACCTACTGTGCAGCTGTCTCACCTTTAATATCACTGTTCCACAGGCAGCATGATGTCACAATGTTCCTTGTCAGTAGCCTGAACCATGAGCCTTTGCAACCCTGGCATAATCTACATACTTCCAATTGGTGAAGTCTTGGACCACAAATGCAGTGAAGAATAATGGATTGTTACTCTTCATGCATTTTTGCCCATTGGCTCAGATTTGAATGCTTACTGGCCATACGAGCATCTCTGCCAGGCCACCCTATGTCTAGAGACCGTAGATTTAGAGAGTTTATAAACATTGTAGGTTCATCAATGAAGTGTGCTCGCTTCGGCGGCACATATACTAAAATTGGAACGATACAGAGAAGATTAGCATGGCCCCTGCGCAAGGATGACACGCAAATTCGTGAAGCGTTCCATATTTTTACCAGCTTTCAGGAGAGAAATGTTCTATGTTTTCAAGACTAATTGAAATAATAAAGCAGGTTCCAGTGCTTTCCTCCTAATATCTATTTTTCAATTTGTCTCTCCTCAACATTTTTAATGTATTTACCTCGCAGTAATGAAGGTGCACTCTATGGCCAGCTGCATTTAGCAAGGAAGCCTGCAGGACTTCTGGGACTTTTCTTTCCCTTCTTCAGCCTCCCTGTCATTATTCTTCACAACCCCCAAATCTATACTGCTGCCAGCGATGCGTTGCTTTGTGGGAAGCAAGAGAAAGAGAAGGGGAGGGCCTATGCAAATGATGGCCTCAGGGCTGTCTGGGAGTCCCTTTTCAGCAGTACTGTTAAAATCCGCCTTGCAACCAGATTGGTCGGGTAAGCTGAAAAACACCAGGCATGATTGGGCACCAGGTCCTCTAGGCCCTTGGAGGACATATTGGCGCTGCATCCCTCAGTTTCTGAGGTCCAAGAAATGTTCACCCTCCACCCTAATAGAGAGGTCTTGGCCGATCGGGGCCGATCGGGGCAGAAGGGAGCAGGGCAAGATGCTCATGATCCTGCTCTAATAATGAACTGCCTTCCTCTCTCCTTACCTGTGGTTCTGCCTGGCTGCTTGGTTCCAGTTGTAGGCCTACATCCCACAGGCAATTTGCTTGTCCCTCTCACACATGTAAATGGGTCAGCACTCAAGTGCACACACCTGCCTGCACCCACAGACCCTCTCACACACACTTTTCTCAACAAGATTTTTTCCTAGTTTAGAGACTCAGAGACCCATGTTGAAATACAAAAGCAGCACACCACATGACGGCCTTCACATAGAATCCAGCAGCAAATGGGAAACTTTTAACTAGCCGTGGTCCTATTACTGCAGCCCTACCATGGAACGACTGCTGGATGAGTCCTGCTCGAGAATATTGAACCTACAACAAGTCTGAGGTAAATAAGAATTCCACAGGAATACCATAAAACAGGGACCTATGACCCTTTCGAGCCAGATAGGAGTCGAACCTACAATCTTCTGATCCGTAGTCAGACGCGTTATCCATTGCGCCACTGGCCCCATGTAGGATTACCCATACTTTTGTCCTTAAGAGGACCAGAAGTTGTGTGTGTGTGTGTGTGTGTGTTTTAAAACACCATTCCATCAACCTTTTTAGCCACGTTTACTGCTCACAACCAGAAGACACAAGTAAACCCACCTGACCTCCTGAAATTCTGTTCTGTCAGGTGTTCCTAACTTATACAAAGGACTTTAGGAGGACGAAGGACCTAAAAGTCAGGGGAAATGGTCCTAGGTCCAAGGAAATGTTTTAGATCAGCCTCAGTTTCTTAAATATTCTGCATTAACATCATCAGTTCCACGTCTGTGTGGAGCTGATCTTGAGGACTCCTTAATCAGCAGGCGGGTACAACAATAAAGTGTTTAATATTACAATACAGGCGAAAATTCAGACACCTTGTCATAGGCTCACCTTGTCCAGGGACCCAAGCATGCTGCCTTTCACCTCTCAGAGCCCTTCACCTAACCTACTGTGCAGCTGTCTCACCTTTAATATCACTGTTCCACAGGCAGCATGATGTCACAATGTTCCTTGTCAGTAGCCTGAACCATGAGCCTTTGCAACCCTGGCATAATCTACATACTTCCAATTGGTGAAGTCTTGGACCACAAATGCAGTGAAGAATAATGGATTGTTACTCTTCATGCATTTTTGCCCATTGGCTCAGATTTGAATGCTTACTGGCCATACGAGCATCTCTGCCAGGCCACCCTATGTCTAGAGACCGTAGATTTAGAGAGTTTATAAACATTGTAGGTTCATCAATGAAGTGTGCTCGCTTCGGCGGCACATATACTAAAATTGGAACGATACAGAGAAGATTAGCATGGCCCCTGCGCAAGGATGACACGCAAATTCGTGAAGCGTTCCATATTTTTACCAGCTTTCAGGAGAGAAATGTTCTATGTTTTCAAGACTAATTGAAATAATAAAGCAGGTTCCAGTGCTTTCCTCCTAATATCTATTTTTCAATTTGTCTCTCCTCAACATTTTTAATGTATTTACCTCGCAGTAATGAAGGTGCACTCTATGGCCAGCTGCATTTAGCAAGGAAGCCTGCAGGACTTCTGGGACTTTTCTTTCCCTTCTTCAGCCTCCCTGTCATTATTCTTCACAACCCCCAAATCTATACTGCTGCCAGCGATGCGTTGCTTTGTGGGAAGCAAGAGAAAGAGAAGGGGAGGGCCTATGCAAATGATGGCCTCAGGGCTGTCTGGGAGTCCCTTTTCAGCAGTACTGTTAAAATCCGCCTTGCAACCAGATTGGTCGGGTAAGCTGAAAAACACCAGGCATGATTGGGCACCAGGTCCTCTAGGCCCTTGGAGGACATATTGGCGCTGCATCCCTCAGTTTCTGAGGTCCAAGAAATGTTCACCCTCCACCCTAATAGAGAGGTCTTGGCCGATCGGGGCCGATCGGGGCAGAAGGGAGCAGGGCAAGATGCTCATGATCCTGCTCTAATAATGAACTGCCTTCCTCTCTCCTTACCTGTGGTTCTGCCTGGCTGCTTGGTTCCAGTTGTAGGCCTACATCCCACAGGCAATTTGCTTGTCCCTCTCACACATGTAAATGGGTCAGCACTCAAGTGCACACACCTGCCTGCACCCACAGACCCTCTCACACACACTTTTCTCAACAAGATTTTTTCCTAGTTTAGAGACTCAGAGACCCATGTTGAAATACAAAAGCAGCACACCACATGACGGCCTTCACATAGAATCCAGCAGCAAATGGGAAACTTTTAACTAGCCGTGGTCCTATTACTGCAGCCCTACCATGGAACGACTGCTGGATGAGTCCTGCTCGAGAATATTGAACCTACAACAAGTCTGAGGTAAATAAGAATTCCACAGGAATACCATAAAACAGGGACCTATGACCCTTTCGAGCCAGATAGGAGTCGAACCTACAATCTTCTGATCCGTAGTCAGACGCGTTATCCATTGCGCCACTGGCCCCATGTAGGATTACCCATACTTTTGTCCTTAAGAGGACCAGAAGTTGTGTGTGTGTGTGTGTGTGTGTGTGTTTTAAAACACCATTCCATCAACCTTTTTAGCCACGTTTACTGCTCACAACCAGAAGACACAAGTAAACCCACCTGACCTCCTGAAATTCTGTTCTGTCAGGTGTTCCTAACTTATACAAAGGACTTTAGGAGGACGAAGGACCTAAAAGTCAGGGGAAATGGTCCTAGGTCCAAGGAAATGTTTTAGATCAGCCTCAGTTTCTTAAATATTCTGCATTAACATCATCAGTTCCACGTCTGTGTGGAGCTGATCTTGAGGACTCCTTAATCAGCAGGCGGGTACAACAATAAAGTGTTTAATATTACAATACAGGCGAAAATTCAGACACCTTGTCATAGGCTCACCTTGTCCAGGGACCCAAGCATGCTGCCTTTCACCTCTCAGAGCCCTTCACCTAACCTACTGTGCAGCTGTCTCACCTTTAATATCACTGTTCCACAGGCAGCATGATGTCACAATGTTCCTTGTCAGTAGCCTGAACCATGAGCCTTTGCAACCCTGGCATAATCTACATACTTCCAATTGGTGAAGTCTTGGACCACAAATGCAGTGAAGAATAATGGATTGTTACTCTTCATGCATTTTTGCCCATTGGCTCAGATTTGAATGCTTACTGGCCATACGAGCATCTCTGCCAGGCCACCCTATGTCTAGAGACCGTAGATTTAGAGAGTTTATAAACATTGTAGGTTCATCAAGGAAGTGTGCTCGCTTCGGCGGCACATATACTAAAATTGGAACGATACAGAGAAGATTAGCATGGCCCCTGCGCAAGGATGACACGCAAATTCGTGAAGCGTTCCATATTTTTACCAGCTTTCAGGAGAGAAATGTTCTATGTTTTCAAGACTAATTGAAATAATAAAGCAGGTTCCAGTGCTTTCCTCCTAATATCTATTTTTCAATTTGTCTCTCCTCAACATTTTTAATGTATTTACCTCGCAGTAATGAAGGTGCACTCTATGGCCAGCTGCATTTAGCAAGGAAGCCTGCAGGACTTCTGGGACTTTTCTTTCCCTTCTTCAGCCTCCCTGTCATTATTCTTCACAACCCCCAAATCTATACTGCTGCCAGCGATGCGTTGCTTTGTGGGAAGCAAGAGAAAGAGAAGGGGAGGGCCTATGCAAATGATGGCCTCAGGGCTGTCTGGGAGTCCCTTTTCAGCAGTACTGTTAAAATCCGCCTTGCAACCAGATTGGTCGGGTAAGCTGAAAAACACCAGGCATGATTGGGCACCAGGTCCTCTAGGCCCTTGGAGGACATATCGGCGCTGCATCCCTCAGTTTCTGAGGTCCAAGAAATGTTCACCCTCCACCCTAATAGAGAGGTCTTGGCCGATCGGGGCCGATCGGGGCAGAAGGGAGCAGGGCAAGATGCTCATGATCCTGCTCTAATAATGAACTGCCTTCCTCTCTCCTTACCTGTGGTTCTGCCTGGCTGCTTGGTTCCAGTTGTAGGCCTACATCCCACAGGCAATTTGCTTGTCCCTCTCACACATGTAAATGGGTCAGCACTCAAGTGCACACACCTGCCTGCACCCACAGACCCTCTCACACACACTTTTCTCAACAAGATTTTTTCCTAGTTTAGAGACTCAGAGACCCATGTTGAAATACAAAAGCAGCACACCACATGACGGCCTTCACATAGAATCCAGCAGCAAATGGGAAACTTTTAACTAGCCGTGGTCCTATTACTGCAGCCCTACCATGGAACGACTGCTGGATGAGTCCTGCTCGAGAATATTGAACCTACAACAAGTCTGAGGTAAATAAGAATTCCACAGGAATACCATAAAACAGGGACCTATGACCCTTTCGAGCCAGATAGGAGTCGAACCTACAATCTTCTGATCCGTAGTCAGACGCGTTATCCATTGCGCCACTGGCCCCATGTAGGATTACCCATACTTTTGTCCTTAAGAGGACCAGAAGTTGTGTGTGTGTGTGTGTGTGTGTGTGTTTTAAAACACCATTCCATCAACCTTTTTAGCCACGTTTACTGCTCACAACCAGAAGACACAAGTAAACCCACCTGACCTCCTGAAATTCTGTTCTGTCAGGTGTTCCTAACTTATACAAAGGACTTTAGGAGGACGAAGGACCTAAAAGTCAGGGGAAATGGTCCTAGGTCCAAGGAAATGTTTTAGATCAGCCTCAGTTTCTTAAATATTCTGCATTAACATCATCAGTTCCACGTCTGTGTGGAGCTGATCTTGAGGACTCCTTAATCAGCAGGCGGGTACAACAATAAAGTGTTTAATATTACAATACAGGCGAAAATTCAGACACCTTGTCATAGGCTCACCTTGTCCAGGGACCCAAGCATGCTGCCTTTCACCTCTCAGAGCCCTTCACCTAACCTACTGTGCAGCTGTCTCACCTTTAATATCACTGTTCCACAGGCAGCATGATGTCACAATGTTCCTTGTCAGTAGCCTGAACCATGAGCCTTTGCAACCCTGGCATAATCTACATACTTCCAATTGGTGAAGTCTTGGACCACAAATGCAGTGAAGAATAATGGATTGTTACTCTTCATGCATTTTTGCCCATTGGCTCAGATTTGAATGCTTACTGGCCATACGAGCATCTCTGCCAGGCCACCCTATGTCTAGAGACCGTAGATTTAGAGAGTTTATAAACATTGTAGGTTCATCAAGGAAGTGTGCTCGCTTCGGCGGCACATATACTAAAATTGGAACGATACAGAGAAGATTAGCATGGCCCCTGCGCAAGGATGACACGCAAATTCGTGAAGCGTTCCATATTTTTACCAGCTTTCAGGAGAGAAATGTTCTATGTTTTCAAGACTAATTGAAATAATAAAGCAGGTTCCAGTGCTTTCCTCCTAATATCTATTTTTCAATTTGTCTCTCCTCAACATTTTTAATGTATTTACCTCGCAGTAATGAAGGTGCACTCTATGGCCAGCTGCATTTAGCAAGGAAGCCTGCAGGACTTCTGGGACTTTTCTTTCCCTTCTTCAGCCTCCCTGTCATTATTCTTCACAACCCCCAAATCTATACTGCTGCCAGCGATGCGTTGCTTTGTGGGAAGCAAGAGAAAGAGAAGGGGAGGGCCTATGCAAATGATGGCCTCAGGGCTGTCTGGGAGTCCCTTTTCAGCAGTACTGTTAAAATCCGCCTTGCAACCAGATTGGTCGGGTAAGCTGAAAAACACCAGGCATGATTGGGCACCAGGTCCTCTAGGCCCTTGGAGGACATATTGGCGCTGCATCCCTCAGTTTCTGAGGTCCAAGAAATGTTCACCCTCCACCCTAATAGAGAGGTCTTGGCCGATCGGGGCCGATCGGGGCAGAAGGGAGCAGGGCAAGATGCTCATGATCCTGCTCTAATAATGAACTGCCTTCCTCTCTCCTTACCTGTGGTTCTGCCTGGCTGCTTGGTTCCAGTTGTAGGCCTACATCCCACAGGCAATTTGCTTGTCCCTCTCACACATGTAAATGGGTCAGCACTCAAGTGCACACACCTGCCTGCACCCACAGACCCTCTCACACACACTTTTCTCAACAAGATTTTTTCCTAGTTTAGAGACTCAGAGACCCATGTTGAAATACAAAAGCAGCACACCACATGACGGCCTTCACATAGAATCCAGCAGCAAATGGGAAACTTTTAACTAGCCGTGGTCCTATTACTGCAGCCCTACCATGGAACGACTGCTGGATGAGTCCTGCTCGAGAATATTGAACCTACAACAAGTCTGAGGTAAATAAGAATTCCACAGGAATACCATAAAACAGGGACCTATGACCCTTTCGAGCCAGATAGGAGTCGAACCTACAATCTTCTGATCCGTAGTCAGACGCGTTATCCATTGCGCCACTGGCCCCATGTAGGATTACCCATACTTTTGTCCTTAAGAGGACCAGAAGTTGTGTGTGTGTGTGTGTGTGTGTTTTAAAACACCATTCCATCAACCTTTTTAGCCACGTTTACTGCTCACAACCAGAAGACACAAGTAAACCCACCTGACCTCCTGAAATTCTGTTCTGTCAGGTGTTCCTAACTTATACAAAGGACTTTAGGAGGACGAAGGACCTAAAAGTCAGGGGAAATGGTCCTAGGTCCAAGGAAATGTTTTAGATCAGCCTCAGTTTCTTAAATATTCTGCATTAACATCATCAGTTCCACGTCTGTGTGGAGCTGATCTTGAGGACTCCTTAATCAGCAGGCGGGTACAACAATAAAGTGTTTAATATTACAATACAGGCGAAAATTCAGACACCTTGTCATAGGCTCACCTTGTCCAGGGACCCAAGCATGCTGCCTTTCACCTCTCAGAGCCCTTCACCTAACCTACTGTGCAGCTGTCTCACCTTTAATATCACTGTTCCACAGGCAGCATGATGTCACAATGTTCCTTGTCAGTAGCCTGAACCATGAGCCTTTGCAACCCTGGCATAATCTACATACTTCCAATTGGTGAAGTCTTGGACCACAAATGCAGTGAAGAATAATGGATTGTTACTCTTCATGCATTTTTGCCCATTGGCTCAGATTTGAATGCTTACTGGCCATACGAGCATCTCTGCCAGGCCACCCTATGTCTAGAGACCGTAGATTTAGAGAGTTTATAAACATTGTAGGTTCATCAAGGAAGTGTGCTCGCTTCGGCGGCACATATACTAAAATTGGAACGATACAGAGAAGATTAGCATGGCCCCTGCGCAAGGATGACACGCAAATTCGTGAAGCGTTCCATATTTTTACCAGCTTTCAGGAGAGAAATGTTCTATGTTTTCAAGACTAATTGAAATAATAAAGCAGGTTCCAGTGCTTTCCTCCTAATATCTATTTTTCAATTTGTCTCTCCTCAACATTTTTAATGTATTTACCTCGCAGTAATGAAGGTGCACTCTATGGCCAGCTGCATTTAGCAAGGAAGCCTGCAGGACTTCTGGGACTTTTCTTTCCCTTCTTCAGCCTCCCTGTAATTATTCTTCACAACCCCCAAATCTATACTGCTGCCAGCGATGCGTTGCTTTGTGGGAAGCAAGAGAAAGAGAAGGGGAGGGCCTATGCAAATGATGGCCTCAGGGCTGTCTGGGAGTCCCTTTTCAGCAGTACTGTTAAAATCCGCCTTGCAACCAGATTGGTCGGGTAAGCTGAAAAACACCAGGCATGATTGGGCACCAGGTCCTCTAGGCCCTTGGAGGACATATCGGCGCTGCATCCCTCAGTTTCTGAGGTCCAAGAAATGTTCACCCTCCACCCTAATAGAGAGGTCTTGGCCGATCGTGGCCGATCGGGGCAGAAGGGAGCAGGGCAAGATGCTCATGATCCTGCTCTAATAATGAACTGCCTTCCTCTCTCCTTACCTGTGGTTCTGCCTGGCTGCTTGGTTCCAGTTGTAGGCCTACATCCCACAGGCAATTTGCTTGTCCCTCTCACACATGTAAATGGGTCAGCACTCAAGTGCACACACCTGCCTGCACCCACAGACCCTCTCACACACACTTTTCTCAACAAGATTTTTTCCTAGTTTAGAGACTCAGAGACCCATGTTGAAATACAAAAGCAGCACACCACATGACGGCCTTCACATAGAATCCAGCAGCAAATGGGAAACTTTTAACTAGCCGTGGTCCTATTACTGCAGCCCTACCATGGAACGACTGCTGGATGAGTCCTGCTCGAGAATATTGAACCTACAACAAGTCTGAGGTAAATAAGAATTCCACAGGAATACCATAAAACAGGGACCTATGACCCTTTCGAGCCAGATAGGAGTCGAACCTACAATCTTCTGATCCGTAGTCAGACGCGTTATCCATTGCGCCACTGGCCCCATGTAGGATTACCCATACTTTTGTCCTTAAGAGGACCAGAAGTTGTGTGTGTGTGTGTGTGTGTGTGTGTTTTAAAACACCATTCCATCAACCTTTTTAGCCACGTTTACTGCTCACAACCAGAAGACACAAGTAAACCCACCTGACCTCCTGAAATTCTGTTCTGTCAGGTGTTCCTAACTTATACAAAGGACTTTAGGAGGACGAAGGACCTAAAAGTCAGGGGAAATGGTCCTAGGTCCAAGGAAATGTTTTAGATCAGCCTCAGTTTCTTAAATATTCTGCATTAACATCATCAGTTCCACGTCTGTGTGGAGCTGATCTTGAGGACTCCTTAATCAGCAGGCGGGTACAACAATAAAGTGTTTAATATTACAATACAGGCGAAAATTCAGACACCTTGTCATAGGCTCACCTTGTCCAGGGACCCAAGCATGCTGCCTTTCACCTCTCAGAGCCCTTCACCTAACCTACTGTGCAGCTGTCTCACCTTTAATATCACTGTTCCACAGGCAGCATGATGTCACAATGTTCCTTGTCAGTAGCCTGAACCATGAGCCTTTGCAACCCTGGCATAATCTACATACTTCCAATTGGTGAAGTCTTGGACCACAAATGCAGTGAAGAATAATGGATTGTTACTCTTCATGCATTTTTGCCCATTGGCTCAGATTTGAATGCTTACTGGCCATACGAGCATCTCTGCCAGGCCACCCTATGTCTAGAGACCGTAGATTTAGAGAGTTTATAAACATTGTAGGTTCATCAATGAAGTGTGCTCGCTTCGGCGGCACATATACTAAAATTGGAACGATACAGAGAAGATTAGCATGGCCCCTGCGCAAGGATGACACGCAAATTCGTGAAGCGTTCCATATTTTTACCAGCTTTCAGGAGAGAAATGTTCTATGTTTTCAAGACTAATTGAAATAATAAAGCAGGTTCCAGTGCTTTCCTCCTAATATCTATTTTTCAATTTGTCTCTCCTCAACATTTTTAATGTATTTACCTCGCAGTAATGAAGGTGCACTCTATGGCCAGCTGCATTTAGCAAGGAAGCCTGCAGGACTTCTGGGACTTTTCTTTCCCTTCTTCAGCCTCCCTGTCATTATTCTTCACAACCCCCAAATCTATACTGCTGCCAGCGATGCGTTGCTTTGTGGGAAGCAAGAGAAAGAGAAGGGGAGGGCCTATGCAAATGATGGCCTCAGGGCTGTCTGGGAGTCCCTTTTCAGCAGTACTGTTAAAATCCGCCTTGCAACCAGATTGGTCGGGTAAGCTGAAAAACACCAGGCATGATTGGGCACCAGGTCCTCTAGGCCCTTGGAGGACATATCGGCGCTGCATCCCTCAGTTTCTGAGGTCCAAGAAATGTTCACCCTCCACCCTAATAGAGAGGTCTTGGCCGATCGGGGCCGATCGGGGCAGAAGGGAGCAGGGCAAGATGCTCATGATCCTGCTCTAATAATGAACTGCCTTCCTCTCTCCTTACCTGTGGTTCTGCCTGGCTGCTTGGTTCCAGTTGTAGGCCTACATCCCACAGGCAATTTGCTTGTCCCTCTCACACATGTAAATGGGTCAGCACTCAAGTGCACACACCTGCCTGCACCCACAGACCCTCTCACACACACTTTTCTCAACAAGATTTTTTCCTAGTTTAGAGACTCAGAGACCCATGTTGAAATACAAAAGCAGCACACCACATGACGGCCTTCACATAGAATCCAGCAGCAAATGGGAAACTTTTAACTAGCCGTGGTCCTATTACTGCAGCCCTACCATGGAACGACTGCTGGATGAGTCCTGCTCGAGAATATTGAACCTACAACAAGTCTGAGGTAAATAAGAATTCCACATGAATACCATAAAACAGGGACCTATGACCCTTTCGAGCCAGATAGGAGTCGAACCTACAATCTTCTGATCCGTAGTCAGACTCGTTATCCATTGCGCCACTGGCCCCATGTAGGATTACCCATACTTTTGTCCTTAAGAGGACCAGAAGTTGTGTGTGTGTGTGTGTTTTAAAACACCATTCCATCAACCTTTTTAGCCACGTTTACTGCTCACAACCAGAAGACACAAGTAAACCCACCTGACCTCCTGAAATTCTGTTCTGTCAGGTGTTCCTAACTTATACAAAGGACTTTAGGAGGACGAAGGACCTAAAAGTCAGGGGAAATGGTCCTAGGTCCAAGGAAATGTTTTAGATCAGCCTCAGTTTCTTAAATATTCTGCATTAACATCATCAGTTCCACGTCTGTGTGGAGCTGATCTTGAGGACTCCTTAATCAGCAGGTGGGTACAACAATAAAGTGTTTAATATTACAATACAGGCGAAAATTCAGACACCTTGTCATAGGCTCACCTTGTCCAGGGACCCAAGCATGCTGCCTTTCACCTCTCAGAGCCCTTCACCTAACCTACTGTGCAGCTGTCTCACCTTTAATATCACTGTTCCACAGGCAGCATGATGTCACAATGTTCCTTGTCAGTAGCCTGAACCATGAGCCTTTGCAACCCTGGCATAATCTACATACTTCCAATTGGTGAAGTCTTGGACCACAAATGCAGTGAAGAATAATGGATTGTTACTCTTCATGCATTTTTGCCCATTGGCTCAGATTTGAATGCTTACTGGCCATACGAGCATCTCTGCCAGGCCACCCTATGTCTAGAGACCGTAGATTTAGAGAGTTTATAAACATTGTAGGTTCATCAATGAAGTGTGCTCGCTTCGGCGGCACATATACTAAAATTGGAACGATACAGAGAAGATTAGCATGGCCCCTGCGCAAGGATGACACGCAAATTCGTGAAGCGTTCCATATTTTTACCAGCTTTCAGGAGAGAAATGTTCTATGTTTTCAAGACTAATTGAAATAATAAAGCAGGTTCCAGTGCTTTCCTCCTAATATCTATTTTTCAATTTGTCTCTCCTCAACATTTTTAATGTATTTACCTCGCAGTAATGAAGGTGCACTCTATGGCCAGCTGCATTTAGCAAGGAAGCCTGCAGGACTTCTGGGACTTTTCTTTCCCTTCTTCAGCCTCCCTGTCATTATTCTTCACAACCCCCAAATCTATACTGCTGCCAGCGATGCGTTGCTTTGTGGGAAGCAAGAGAAAGAGAAGGGGAGGGCCTATGCAAATGATGGCCTCAGGGCTGTCTGGGAGTCCCTTTTCAGCAGTACTGTTAAAATCCGCCTTGCAACCAGATTGGTCGGGTAAGCTGAAAAACACCAGGCATGATTGGGCACCAGGTCCTCTAGGCCCTTGGAGGACATATTGGCGCTGCATCCCTCAGTTTCTGAGGTCCAAGAAATGTTCACCCTCCACCCTAATAGAGAGGTCTTGGCCGATCGGGGCCGATCGGGGCAGAAGGGAGCAGGGCAAGATGCTCATGATCCTGCTCTAATAATGAACTGCCTTCCTCTCTCCTTACCTGTGGTTCTGCCTGGCTGCTTGGTTCCAGTTGTAGGCCTACATCCCACAGGCAATTTGCTTGTCCCTCTCACACATGTAAATGGGTCAGCACTCAAGTGCACACACCTGCCTGCACCCACAGACCCTCTCACACACACTTTTCTCAACAAGATTTTTTCCTAGTTTAGAGACTCAGAGACCCATGTTGAAATACAAAAGCAGCACACCACATGACGGCCTTCACATAGAATTCAGCAGCAAATGGGAAACTTTTAACTAGCCGTGGTCCTATTACTGCAGCCCTACCATGGAACGACTGCTGGATGAGTCCTGCTCGAGAATATTGAACCTACAACAAGTCTGAGGTAAATAAGAATTCCACAGGAATACCATAAAACAGGGACCTATGACCCTTTCGAGCCAGATAGGAGTCGAACCTACAATCTTCTGATCCGTAGTCAGACGCGTTATCCATTGCGCCACTGGCCCCATGTAGGATTACCCATACTTTTGTCCTTAAGAGGACCAGAAGTTGTGTGTGTGTGTGTGTGTGTGTTTTAAAACACCATTCCATCAACCTTTTTAGCCACGTTTACTGCTCACAACCAGAAGACACAAGTAAACCCACCTGACCTCCTGAAATTCTGTTCTGTCAGGTGTTCCTAACTTATACAAAGGACTTTAGGAGGACGAAGGACCTAAAAGTCAGGGGAAATGGTCCTAGGTCCAAGGAAATGTTTTAGATCAGCCTCAGTTTCTTAAATATTCTGCATTAACATCATCAGTTCCACGTCTGTGTGGAGCTGATCTTGAGGACTCCTTAATCAGCAGGCGGGTACAACAATAAAGTGTTTAATATTACAATACAGGCGAAAATTCAGACACCTTGTCATAGGCTCACCTTGTCCAGGGACCCAAGCATGCTGCCTTTCACCTCTCAGAGCCCTTCACCTAACCTACTGTGCAGCTGTCTCACCTTTAATATCACTGTTCCACAGGCAGCATGATGTCACAATGTTCCTTGTCAGTAGCCTGAACCATGAGCCTTTGCAACCCTGGCATAATCTACATACTTCCAATTGGTGAAGTCTTGGACCACAAATGCAGTGAAGAATAATGGATTGTTACTCTTCATGCATTTTTGCCCATTGGCTCAGATTTGAATGCTTACTGGCCATACGAGCATCTCTGCCAGGCCACCCTATGTCTAGAGACCGTAGATTTAGAGAGTTTATAAACATTGTAGGTTCATCAAGGAAGTGTGCTCGCTTCGGCGGCACATATACTAAAATTGGAACGATACAGAGAAGATTAGCATGGCCCCTGCGCAAGGATGACACGCAAATTCGTGAAGCGTTCCATATTTTTACCAGCTTTCAGGAGAGAAATGTTCTATGTTTTCAAGACTAATTGAAATAATAAAGCAGGTTCCAGTGCTTTCCTCCTAATATCTATTTTTCAATTTGTCTCTCCTCAACATTTTTAATGTATTTACCTCGCAGTAATGAAGGTGCACTCTATGGCCAGCTGCATTTAGCAAGGAAGCCTGCAGGACTTCTGGGACTTTTCTTTCCCTTCTTCAGCCTCCCTGTCATTATTCTTCACAACCCCCAAATCTATACTGCTGCCAGCGATGCGTTGCTTTGTGGGAAGCAAGAGAAAGAGAAGGGGAGGGCCTATGCAAATGATGGCCTCAGGGCTGTCTGGGAGTCCCTTTTCAGCAGTACTGTTAAAATCCGCCTTGCAACCAGATTGGTCGGGTAAGCTGAAAAACACCAGGCATGATTGGGCACCAGGTCCTCTAGGCCCTTGGAGGACATATCGGCGCTGCATCCCTCAGTTTCTGAGGTCCAAGAAATGTTCACCCTCCACCCTAATAGAGAGGTCTTGGCCGATCGTGGCCGATCGGGGCAGAAGGGAGCAGGGCAAGATGCTCATGATCCTGCTCTAATAATGAACTGCCTTCCTCTCTCCTTACCTGTGGTTCTGCCTGGCTGCTTGGTTCCAGTTGTAGGCCTACATCCCACAGGCAATTTGCTTGTCCCTCTCACACATGTAAATGGGTCAGCACTCAAGTGCACACACCTGCCTGCACCCACAGACCCTCTCACACACACTTTTCTCAACAAGATTTTTTCCTAGTTTAGAGACTCAGAGACCCATGTTGAAATACAAAAGCAGCACACCACATGACGGCCTTCACATAGAATCCAGCAGCAAATGGGAAACTTTTAACTAGCCGTGGTCCTATTACTGCAGCCCTACCATGGAACGACTGCTGGATGAGTCCTGCTCGAGAATATTGAACCTACAACAAGTCTGAGGTAAATAAGAATTCCACAGGAATACCATAAAACAGGGACCTATGACCCTTTCGAGCCAGATAGGAGTCGAACCTACAATCTTCTGATCCGTAGTCAGACGCGTTATCCATTGCGCCACTGGCCCCATGTAGGATTACCCATACTTTTGTCCTTAAGAGGACCAGAAGTTGTGTGTGTGTGTGTGTGTGTGTTTTAAAACACCATTCCATCAACCTTTTTAGCCACGTTTACTGCTCACAACCAGAAGACACAAGTAAACCCACCTGACCTCCTGAAATTCTGTTCTGTCAGGTGTTCCTAACTTATACAAAGGACTTTAGGAGGACGAAGGACCTAAAAGTCAGGGGAAATGGTCCTAGGTCCAAGGAAATGTTTTAGATCAGCCTCAGTTTCTTAAATATTCTGCATTAACATCATCATTTCCACGTCTGTGTGGAGCTGATCTTGAGGACTCCTTAATCAGCAGGCGGGTACAACAATAAAGTGTTTAATATTACAATACAGGCGAAAATTCAGACACCTTGTCATAGGCTCACCTTGTCCAGGGACCCAAGCATGCTGCCTTTCACCTCTCAGAGCCCTTCACCTAACCTACTGTGCAGCTGTCTCACCTTTAATATCACTGTTCCACAGGCAGCATGATGTCACAATGTTCCTTGTCAGTAGCCTGAACCATGAGCCTTTGCAACCGTGGCATAATCTACATACTTCCAATTGGTGAAGTCTTGGACCACAAATGCAGTGAAGAATAATGGATTGTTACTCTTCATGCATTTTTGCCCATTGGCTCAGATTTGAATGCTTACTGGCCATACGAGCATCTCTGCCAGGCCACCCTATGTCTAGAGACCGTAGATTTAGAGAGTTTATAAACATTGTAGGTTCATCAATGAAGTGTGCTCGCTTCGGCGGCACATATACTAAAATTGGAACGATACAGAGAAGATTAGCATGGCCCCTGCGCAAGGATGACACGCAAATTCGTGAAGCGTTCCATATTTTTACCAGCTTTCAGGAGAGACATGTTCTATGTTTTCAAGACTAATTGAAATAATAAAGCAGGTTCCAGTGCTTTCCTCCTAATATCTATTTTTCAATTTGTCTCTCCTCAACATTTTTAATGTATTTACCTCGCAGTAATGAAGGTGCCCTCTATGGCCAGCTGCATTTAGCAAGGAAGCCTGCAGGACTTCTGGGACTTTTCTTTCCCTTCTTCAGCCTCCCTGTCATTATTCTTCACAACCCCCAAATCTATACTGCTGCCAGCGATGCGTTGCTTTGTGGGAAGCAAGAGAAAGAGAAGGGGAGGGCCTATGCAAATGATGGCCTCAGGGCTGTCTGGGAGTCCCTTTTCAGCAGTACTGTTAAAATCCGCCTTGCAACCAGATTGGTCGGGTAAGCTGAAAAACACCAGGCATGATTGGGCACCAGGTCCTCTAGGCCCTTGGAGGACATATCGGCGCTGCATCCCTCAGTTTCTGAGGTCCAAGAAATGTTCACCCTCCACCCTAATAGAGAGGTCTTGGCCGATCGTGGCCGATCGGGGCAGAAGGGAGCAGGGCAAGATGCTCATGATCCTGCTCTAATAATGAACTGCCTTCCTCTCTCCTTACCTGTGGTTCTGCCTGGCTGCTTGGTTCCAGTTGTAGGCCTACATCCCACAGGCAATTTGCTTGTCCCTCTCACACATGTAAATGGGTCAGCACTCAAGTGCACACACCTGCCTGCACCCACAGACCCTCTCACACACACTTTTCTCAACAAGATTTTTTCCTAGTTTAGAGACTCAGAGACCCATGTTGAAATACAAAAGCAGCACACCACATGACGGCCTTCACATAGAATCCAGCAGCAAATGGGAAACTTTTAACTAGCCGTGGTCCTATTACTGCAGCCCTACCATGGAACGACTGCTGGATGAGTCCTGCTCGAGAATATTGAACCTACAACAAGTCTGAGGTAAATAAGAATTCCACAGGAATACCATAAAACAGGGACCTATGACCCTTTCGAGCCAGATAGGAGTCGAACCTACAATCTTCTGATCCGTAGTCAGACGCGTTATCCATTGCGCCACTGGCCCCATGTAGGATTACCCATACTTTTGTCCTTAAGAGGACCAGAAGTTGTGTGTGTGTGTGTGTGTGTGTGTTTTAAAACACCATTCCATCAACCTTTTTAGCCACGTTTACTGCTCACAACCAGAAGACACAAGTAAACCCACCTGACCTCCTGAAATTCTGTTCTGTCAGGTGTTCCTAACTTATACAAAGGACTTTAGGAGGACGAAGGACCTAAAAGTCAGGGGAAATGGTCCTAGGTCCAAGGAAATGTTTTAGATCAGCCTCAGTTTCTTAAATATTCTGCATTAACATCATCAGTTCCACGTCTGTGTGGAGCTGATCTTGAGGACTCCTTAATCAGCAGGCGGGTACAACAATAAAGTGTTTAATATTACAATACAGGCGAAAATTCAGACACCTTGTCATAGGCTCACCTTGTCCAGGGACCCAAGCATGCTGCCTTTCACCTCTCAGAGCCCTTCACCTAACCTACTGTGCAGCTGTCTCACCTTTAATATCACTGTTCCACAGGCAGCATGATGTCACAATGTTCCTTGTCAGTAGCCTGAACCATGAGCCTTTGCAACCCTGGCATAATCTACATACTTCCAATTGGTGAAGTCTTGGACCACAAATGCAGTGAAGAATAATGGATTGTTACTCTTCATGCATTTTTGCCCATTGGCTCAGATTTGAATGCTTACTGGCCATACGAGCATCTCTGCCAGGCCACCCTATGTCTAGAGACCGTAGATTTAGAGAGTTTATAAACATTGTAGGTTCATCAATGAAGTGTGCTCGCTTCGGCGGCACATATACTAAAATTGGAACGATACAGAGAAGATTAGCATGGCCCCTGCGCAAGGATGACACGCAAATTCGTGAAGCGTTCCATATTTTTACCAGCTTTCAGGAGAGAAATGTTCTATGTTTTCAAGACTAATTGAAATAATAAAGCAGGTTCCAGTGCTTTCCTCCTAATATCTATTTTTCAATTTGTCTCTCCTCAACATTTTTAATGTATTTACCTCGCAGTAATGAAGGTGCACTCTATGGCCAGCTGCATTTAGCAAGGAAGCCTGCAGGACTTCTGGGACTTTTCTTTCCCTTCTTCAGCCTCCCTGTCATTATTCTTCACAACCCCCAAATCTATACTGCTGCCAGCGATGCGTTGCTTTGTGGGAAGCAAGAGAAAGAGAAGGGGAGGGCCTATGCAAATGATGGCCTCAGGGCTGTCTGGGAGTCCCTTTTCAGCAGTACTGTTAAAATCCGCCTTGCAACCAGATTGGTCGGGTAAGCTGAAAAACACCAGGCATGATTGGGCACCAGGTCCTCTAGGCCCTTGGAGGACATATTGGCGCTGCATCCCTCAGTTTCTGAGGTCCAAGAAATGTTCACCCTCCACCCTAATAGAGAGGTCTTGGCCGATCGGGGCCGATCGGGGCAGAAGGGAGCAGGGCAAGATGCTCATGATCCTGCTCTAATAATGAACTGCCTTCCTCTCTCCTTACCTGTGGTTCTGCCTGGCTGCTTGGTTCCAGTTGTAGGCCTACATCCCACAGGCAATTTGCTTGTCCCTCTCACACATGTAAATGGGTCAGCACTCAAGTGCACACACCTGCCTGCACCCACAGACCCTCTCACACACACTTTTCTCAACAAGATTTTTTCCTAGTTTAGAGACTCAGAGACCCATGTTGAAATACAAAAGCAGCACACCACATGACGGCCTTCACATAGAATCCAGCAGCAAATGGGAAACTTTTAACTAGCCGTGGTCCTATTACTGCAGCCCTACCATGGAACGACTGCTGGATGAGTCCTGCTCGAGAATATTGAACCTACAACAAGTCTGAGGTAAATAAGAATTCCACAGGAATACCATAAAACAGGGACCTATGACCCTTTCGAGCCAGATAGGAGTCGAACCTACAATCTTCTGATCCGTAGTCAGACGCGTTATCCATTGCGCCACTGGCCCCATGTAGGATTACCCATACTTTTGTCCTTAAGAGGACCAGAAGTTGTGTGTGTGTGTGTGTGTGTGTTTTAAAACACCATTCCATCAACCTTTTTAGCCACGTTTACTGCTCACAACCAGAAGACACAAGTAAACCCACCTGACCTCCTGAAATTCTGTTCTGTCAGGTGTTCCTAACTTATACAAAGGACTTTAGGAGGACGAAGGACCTAAAAGTCAGGGGAAATGGTCCTAGGTCCAAGGAAATGTTTTAGATCAGCCTCAGTTTCTTAAATATTCTGCATTAACATCATCAGTTCCACGTCTGTGTGGAGCTGATCTTGAGGACTCCTTAATCAGCAGGCGGGTACAACAATAAAGTGTTTAATATTACAATACAGGCGAAAATTCAGACACCTTGTCATAGGCTCACCTTGTCCAGGGACCCAAGCATGCTGCCTTTCACCTCTCAGAGCCCTTCACCTAACCTACTGTGCAGCTGTCTCACCTTTAATATCACTGTTCCACAGGCAGCATGATGTCACAATGTTCCTTGTCAGTAGCCTGAACCATGAGCCTTTGCAACCCTGGCATAATCTACATACTTCCAATTGGTGAAGTCTTGGACCACAAATGCAGTGAAGAATAATGGATTGTTACTCTTCATGCATTTTTGCCCATTGGCTCAGATTTGAATGCTTACTGGCCATACGAGCATCTCTGCCAGGCCACCCTATGTCTAGAGACCGTAGATTTAGAGAGTTTATAAACATTGTAGGTTCATCAAGGAAGTGTGCTCGCTTCGGCGGCACATATACTAAAATTGGAACGATACAGAGAAGATTAGCATGGCCCCTGCGCAAGGATGACACGCAAATTCGTGAAGCGTTCCATATTTTTACCAGCTTTCAGGAGAGAAATGTTCTATGTTTTCAAGACTAATTGAAATAATAAAGCAGGTTCCAGTGCTTTCCTCCTAATATCTATTTTTCAATTTGTCTCTCCTCAACATTTTTAATGTATTTACCTCGCAGTAATGAAGGTGCACTCTATGGCCAGCTGCATTTAGCAAGGAAGCCTGCAGGACTTCTGGGACTTTTCTTTCCCTTCTTCAGCCTCCCTGTCATTATTCTTCACAACCCCCAAATCTATACTGCTGCCAGCGATGCGTTGCTTTGTGGGAAGCAAGAGAAAGAGAAGGGGAGGGCCTATGCAAATGATGGCCTCAGGGCTGTCTGGGAGTCCCTTTTCAGCAGTACTGTTAAAATCCGCCTTGCAACCAGATTGGTCGGGTAAGCTGAAAAACACCAGGCATGATTGGGCACCAGGTCCTCTAGGCCCTTGGAGGACATATCGGCGCTGCATCCCTCAGTTTCTGAGGTCCAAGAAATGTTCACCCTCCACCCTAATAGAGAGGTCTTGGCCGATCGGGGCCGATCGGGGCAGAAGGGAGCAGGGCAAGATGCTCATGATCCTGCTCTAATAATGAACTGCCTTCCTCTCTCCTTACCTGTGGTTCTGCCTGGCTGCTTGGTTCCAGTTGTAGGCCTACATCCCACAGGCAATTTGCTTGTCCCTCTCACACATGTAAATGGGTCAGCACTCAAGTGCACACACCTGCCTGCACCCACAGACCCTCTCACACACACTTTTCTCAACAAGATTTTTTCCTAGTTTAGAGACTCAGAGACCCATGTTGAAATACAAAAGCAGCACACCACATGACGGCCTTCACATAGAATCCAGCAGCAAATGGGAAACTTTTAACTAGCCGTGGTCCTATTACTGCAGCCCTACCATGGAACGACTGCTGGATGAGTCCTGCTCGAGAATATTGAACCTACAACAAGTCTGAGGTAAATAAGAATTCCACAGGAATACCATAAAACAGGGACCTATGACCCTTTCGAGCCAGATAGGAGTCGAACCTACAATCTTCTGATCCATAGTCAGACGCGTTATCCATTGCGCCACTGGCCCCATGTAGGATTACCCATACTTTTGTCCTTAAGAGGACCAGAAGTTGTGTGTGTGTGTGTGTGTGTGTTTTAAAACACCATTCCATCAACCTTTTTAGCCACGTTTACTGCTCACAACCAGAAGACACAAGTAAACCCACCTGACCTCCTGAAATTCTGTTCTGTCAGGTGTTCCTAACTTATACAAAGGACTTTAGGAGGACGAAGGACCTAAAAGTCAGGGGAAATGGTCCTAGGTCCAAGGAAATGTTTTAGATCAGCCTCAGTTTCTTAAATATTCTGCATTAACATCATCAGTTCCACGTCTGTGTGGAGCTGATCTTGAGGACTCCTTAATCAGCAGGCGGGTACAACAATAAAGTGTTTAATATTACAATACAGGCGAAAATTCAGACACCTTGTCATAGGCTCACCTTGTCCAGGGACCCAAGCATGCTGCCTTTCACCTCTCAGAGCCCTTCACCTAACCTACTGTGCAGCTGTCTCACCTTTAATATCACTGTTCCACAGGCAGCATGATGTCACAATGTTCCTTGTCAGTAGCCTGAACCATGAGCCTTTGCAACCCTGGCATAATCTACATACTTCCAATTGGTGAAGTCTTGGACCACAAATGCAGTGAAGAATAATGGATTGTTACTCTTCATGCATTTTTGCCCATTGGCTCAGATTTGAATGCTTACTGGCCATACGAGCATCTCTGCCAGGCCACCCTATGTCTAGAGACCGTAGATTTAGAGAGTTTATAAACATTGTAGGTTCATCAATGAAGTGTGCTCGCTTCGGCGGCACATATACTAAAATTGGAACGATACAGAGAAGATTAGCATGGCCCCTGCGCAAGGATGACACGCAAATTCGTGAAGCGTTCCATATTTTTACCAGCTTTCAGGAGAGAAATGTTCTATGTTTTCAAGACTAATTGAAATAATAAAGCAGGTTCCAGTGCTTTCCTCCTAATATCTATTTTTCAATTTGTCTCTCCTCAACATTTTTAATGTATTTACCTCGCAGTAATGAAGGTGCACTCTATGGCCAGCTGCATTTAGCAAGGAAGCCTGCAGGACTTCTGGGACTTTTCTTTCCCTTCTTCAGCCTCCCTGTCATTATTCTTCACAACCCCCAAATCTATACTGCTGCCAGCGATGCGTTGCTTTGTGGGAAGCAAGAGAAAGAGAAGGGGAGGGCCTATGCAAATGATGGCCTCAGGGCTGTCTGGGAGTCCCTTTTCAGCAGTACTGTTAAAATCCGCCTTGCAACCAGATTGGTCGGGTAAGCTGAAAAACACCAGGCATGATTGGGCACCAGGTCCTCTAGGCCCTTGGAGGACATATCGGCGCTGCATCCCTCAGTTTCTGAGGTCCAAGAAATGTTCACCCTCCACCCTAATAGAGAGGTCTTGGCCGATCGTGGCCGATCGGGGCAGAAGGGAGCAGGGCAAGATGCTCATGATCCTGCTCTAATAATGAACTGCCTTCCTCTCTCCTTACCTGTGGTTCTGCCTGGCTGCTTGGTTCCAGTTGTAGGCCTACATCCCACAGGCAATTTGCTTGTCCCTCTCACACATGTAAATGGGTCAGCACTCAAGTGCACACACCTGCCTGCACCCACAGACCCTCTCACACACACTTTTCTCAACAAGATTTTTTCCTAGTTTAGAGACTCAGAGACCCATGTTGAAATACAAAAGCAGCACACCACATGACGGCCTTCACATAGAATCCAGCAGCAAATGGGAAACTTTTAACTAGCCGTGGTCCTATTACTGCAGCCCTACCATGGAACGACTGCTGGATGAGTCCTGCTCGAGAATATTGAACCTACAACAAGTCTGAGGTAAATAAGAATTCCACAGGAATACCATAAAACAGGGACCTATGACCCTTTCGAGCCAGATAGGAGTCGAACCCACAATCTTCTGATCCGTAGTCAGACGCGTTATCCATTGCGCCACTGGCCCCATGTAGGATTACCCATACTTTTGTCCTTAAGAGGACCAGAAGTTGTGTGTGTGTGTGTGTGTGTGTGTTTTAAAACACCATTCCATCAACCTTTTTAGCCACGTTTACTGCTCACAACCAGAAGACACAAGTAAACCCACCTGACCTCCTGAAATTCTGTTCTGTCAGGTGTTCCTAACTTATACAAAGGACTTTAGGAGGACGAAGGACCTAAAAGTCAGGGGAAATGGTCCTAGGTCCAAGGAAATGTTTTAGATCAGCCTCAGTTTCTTAAATATTCTGCATTAACATCATCAGTTCCACGTCTGTGTGGAGCTGATCTTGAGGACTCCTTAATCAGCAGGCGGGTACAACAATAAAGTGTTTAATATTACAATACAGGCGAAAATTCAGACACCTTGTCATAGGCTCACCTTGTCCAGGGACCCAAGCATGCTGCCTTTCACCTCTCAGAGCCCTTCACCTAACCTACTGTGCAGCTGTCTCACCTTTAATATCACTGTTCCACAGGCAGCATGATGTCACAATGTTCCTTGTCAGTAGCCTGAACCATGAGCCTTTGCAACCCTGGCATAATCTACATACTTCCAATTGGTGAAGTCTTGGACCACAAATGCAGTGAAGAATAATGGATTGTTACTCTTCATGCATTTTTGCCCATTGGCTCAGATTTGAATGCTTACTGGCCATACGAGCATCTCTGCCAGGCCACCCTATGTCTAGAGACCGTAGATTTAGAGAGTTTATAAACATTGTAGGTTCATCAATGAAGTGTGCTCGCTTCGGCGGCACATATACTAAAATTGGAACGATACAGAGAAGATTAGCATGGCCCCTGCGCAAGGATGACACGCAAATTCGTGAAGCGTTCCATATTTTTACCAGCTTTCAGGAGAGAAATGTTCTATGTTTTCAAGACTAATTGAAATAATAAAGCAGGTTCCAGTGCTTTCCTCCTAATATCTATTTTTCAATTTGTCTCTCCTCAACATTTTTAATGTATTTACCTCGCAGTAATGAAGGTGCACTCTATGGCCAGCTGCATTTAGCAAGGAAGCCTGCAGGACTTCTGGGACTTTTCTTTCCCTTCTTCAGCCTCCCTGTCATTATTCTTCACAACCCCCAAATCTATACTGCTGCCAGCGATGCGTTGCTTTGTGGGAAGCAAGAGAAAGAGAAGGGGAGGGCCTATGCAAATGATGGCCTCAGGGCTGTCTGGGAGTCCCTTTTCAGCAGTACTGTTAAAATCCGCCTTGCAACCAGATTGGTCGGGTAAGCTGAAAAACACCAGGCATGATTGGGCACCAGGTCCTCTAGGCCCTTGGAGGACATATTGGCGCTGCATCCCTCAGTTTCTGAGGTCCAAGAAATGTTCACCCTCCACCCTAATAGAGAGGTCTTGGCCGATCGGGGCCGATCGGGGCAGAAGGGAGCAGGGCAAGATGCTCATGATCCTGCTCTAATAATGAACTGCCTTCCTCTCTCCTTACCTGTGGTTCTGCCTGGCTGCTTGGTTCCAGTTGTAGGCCTACATCCCACAGGCAATTTGCTTGTCCCTCTCACACATGTAAATGGGTCAGCACTCAAGTGCACACACCTGCCTGCACCCACAGACCCTCTCACACACACTTTTCTCAACAAGATTTTTTCCTAGTTTAGAGACTCAGAGACCCATGTTGAAATACAAAAGCAGCACACCACATGACGGCCTTCACATAGAATTCAGCAGCAAATGGGAAACTTTTAACTAGCCGTGGTCCTATTACTGCAGCCCTACCATGGAACGACTGCTGGATGAGTCCTGCTCGAGAATATTGAACCTACAACAAGTCTGAGGTAAATAAGAATTCCACAGGAATACCATAAAACAGGGACCTATGACCCTTTCGAGCCAGATAGGAGTCGAACCTACAATCTTCTGATCCGTAGTCAGACGCGTTATCCATTGCGCCACTGGCCCCATGTAGGATTACCCATACTTTTGTCCTTAAGAGGACCAGAAGTTGTGTGTGTGTGTGTGTGTGTGTTTTAAAACACCATTCCATCAACCTTTTTAGCCACGTTTACTGCTCACAACCAGAAGACACAAGTAAACCCACCTGACCTCCTGAAATTCTGTTCTGTCAGGTGTTCCTAACTTATACAAAGGACTTTAGGAGGACGAAGGACCTAAAAGTCAGGGGAAATGGTCCTAGGTCCAAGGAAATGTTTTAGATCAGCCTCAGTTTCTTAAATATTCTGCATTAACATCATCAGTTCCACGTCTGTGTGGAGCTGATCTTGAGGACTCCTTAATCAGCAGGCGGGTACAACAATAAAGTGTTTAATATTACAATACAGGCGAAAATTCAGACACCTTGTCATAGGCTCACCTTGTCCAGGGACCCAAGCATGCTGCCTTTCACCTCTCAGAGCCCTTCACCTAACCTACTGTGCAGCTGTCTCACCTTTAATATCACTGTTCCACAGGCAGCATGATGTCACAATGTTCCTTGTCAGTAGCCTGAACCATGAGCCTTTGCAACCCTGGCATAATCTACATACTTCCAATTGGTGAAGTCTTGGACCACAAATGCAGTGAAGAATAATGGATTGTTACTCTTCATGCATTTTTGCCCATTGGCTCAGATTTGAATGCTTACTGGCCATACGAGCATCTCTGCCAGGCCACCCTATGTCTAGAGACCGTAGATTTAGAGAGTTTATAAACATTGTAGGTTCATCAAGGAAGTGTGCTCGCTTCGGCGGCACATATACTAAAATTGGAACGATACAGAGAAGATTAGCATGGCCCCTGCGCAAGGATGACACGCAAATTCGTGAAGCGTTCCATATTTTTACCAGCTTTCAGGAGAGAAATGTTCTATGTTTTCAAGACTAATTGAAATAATAAAGCAGGTTCCAGTGCTTTCCTCCTAATATCTATTTTTCAATTTGTCTCTCCTCAACATTTTTAATGTATTTACCTCGCAGTAATGAAGGTGCACTCTATGGCCAGCTGCATTTAGCAAGGAAGCCTGCAGGACTTCTGGGACTTTTCTTTCCCTTCTTCAGCCTCCCTGTCATTATTCTTCACAACCCCCAAATCTATACTGCTGCCAGCGATGCGTTGCTTTGTGGGAAGCAAGAGAAAGAGAAGGGGAGGGCCTATGCAAATGATGGCCTCAGGGCTGTCTGGGAGTCCCTTTTCAGCAGTACTGTTAAAATCCGCCTTGCAACCAGATTGGTCGGGTAAGCTGAAAAACACCAGGCATGATTGGGCACCAGGTCCTCTAGGCCCTTGGAGGACATATCGGCGCTGCATCCCTCAGTTTCTGAGGTCCAAGAAATGTTCACCCTCCACCCTAATAGAGAGGTCTTGGCCGATCGGGGCCGATCGGGGCAGAAGGGAGCAGGGCAAGATGCTCATGATCCTGCTCTAATAATGAACTGCCTTCCTCTCTCCTTACCTGTGGTTCTGCCTGGCTGCTTGGTTCCAGTTGTAGGCCTACATCCCACAGGCAATTTGCTTGTCCCTCTCACACATGTAAATGGGTCAGCACTCAAGTGCACACACCTGCCTGCACCCACAGACCCTCTCACACACACTTTTCTCAACAAGATTTTTTCCTAGTTTAGAGACTCAGAGACCCATGTTGAAATACAAAAGCAGCACACCACATGACGGCCTTCACATAGAATCCAGCAGCAAATGGGAAACTTTTAACTAGCCGTGGTCCTATTACTGCAGCCCTACCATGGAACGACTGCTGGATGAGTCCTGCTCGAGAATATTGAACCTACAACAAGTCTGAGGTAAATAAGAATTCCACAGGAATACCATAAAACAGGGACCTATGACCCTTTCGAGCCAGATAGGAGTCGAACCCACAATCTTCTGATCCGTAGTCAGACGCGTTATCCATTGCGCCACTGGCCCCATGTAGGATTACCCATACTTTTGTCCTTAAGAGGACCAGAAGTTGTGTGTGTGTGTGTGTGTGTGTTTTAAAACACCATTCCATCAACCTTTTTAGCCACGTTTACTGCTCACAACCAGAAGACACAAGTAAACCCACCTGACCTCCTGAAATTCTGTTCTGTCAGGTGTTCCTAACTTATACAAAGGACTTTAGGAGGACGAAGGACCTAAAAGTCAGGGGAAATGGTCCTAGGTCCAAGGAAATGTTTTAGATCAGCCTCAGTTTCTTAAATATTCTGCATTAACATCATCAGTTCCACGTCTGTGTGGAGCTGATCTTGAGGACTCCTTAATCAGCAGGCGGGTACAACAATAAAGTGTTTAATATTACAATACAGGCGAAAATTCAGACACCTTGTCATAGGCTCACCTTGTCCAGGGACCCAAGCATGCTGCCTTTCACCTCTCAGAGCCCTTCACCTAACCTACTGTGCAGCTGTCTCACCTTTAATATCACTGTTCCACAGGCAGCATGATGTCACAATGTTCCTTGTCAGTAGCCTGAACCATGAGCCTTTGCAACCCTGGCATAATCTACATACTTCCAATTGGTGAAGTCTTGGACCACAAATGCAGTGAAGAATAATGGATTGTTACTCTTCATGCATTTTTGCCCATTGGCTCAGATTTGAATGCTTACTGGCCATACGAGCATCTCTGCCAGGCCACCCTATGTCTAGAGACCGTAGATTTAGAGAGTTTATAAACATTGTAGGTTCATCAATGAAGTGTGCTCGCTTCGGCGGCACATATACTAAAATTGGAACGATACAGAGAAGATTAGCATGGCCCCTGCGCAAGGATGACACGCAAATTCGTGAAGCGTTCCATATTTTTACCAGCTTTCAGGAGAGAAATGTTCTATGTTTTCAAGACTAATTGAAATAATAAAGCAGGTTCCAGTGCTTTCCTCCTAATATCTATTTTTCAATTTGTCTCTCCTCAACATTTTTAATGTATTTACCTCGCAGTAATGAAGGTGCACTCTATGGCCAGCTGCATTTAGCAAGGAAGCCTGCAGGACTTCTGGGACTTTTCTTTCCCTTCTTCAGCCTCCCTGTCATTATTCTTCACAACCCCCAAATCTATACTGCTGCCAGCGATGCGTTGCTTTGTGGGAAGCAAGAGAAAGAGAAGGGGAGGGCCTATGCAAATGATGGCCTCAGGGCTGTCTGGGAGTCCCTTTTCAGCAGTACTGTTAAAATCCGCCTTGCAACCAGATTGGTCGGGTAAGCTGAAAAACACCAGGCATGATTGGGCACCAGGTCCTCTAGGCCCTTGGAGGACATATTGGCGCTGCATCCCTCAGTTTCTGAGGTCCAAGAAATGTTCACCCTCCACCCTAATAGAGAGGTCTTGGCCGATCGGGGCCGATCGGGGCAGAAGGGAGCAGGGCAAGATGCTCATGATCCTGCTCTAATAATGAACTGCCTTCCTCTCTCCTTACCTGTGGTTCTGCCTGGCTGCTTGGTTCCAGTTGTAGGCCTACATCCCACAGGCAATTTGCTTGTCCCTCTCACACATGTAAATGGGTCAGCACTCAAGTGCACACACCTGCCTGCACCCACAGACCCTCTCACACACACTTTTCTCAACAAGATTTTTTCCTAGTTTAGAGACTCAGAGACCCATGTTGAAATACAAAAGCAGCACACCACATGACGGCCTTCACATAGAATCCAGCAGCAAATGGGAAACTTTTAACTAGCCGTGGTCCTATTACTGCAGCCCTACCATGGAACGACTGCTGGATGAGTCCTGCTCGAGAATATTGAACCTACAACAAGTCTGAGGTAAATAAGAATTCCACAGGAATACCATAAAACAGGGACCTATGACCCTTTCGAGCCAGATAGGAGTCGAACCTACAATCTTCTGATCCGTAGTCAGACGCGTTATCCATTGCGCCACTGGCCCCATGTAGGATTACCCATACTTTTGTCCTTAAGAGGACCAGAAGTTGTGTGTGTGTGTGTGTGTGTGTTTTAAAACACCATTCCATCAACCTTTTTAGCCACGTTTACTGCTCACAACCAGAAGACACAAGTAAACCCACCTGACCTCCTGAAATTCTGTTCTGTCAGGTGTTCCTAACTTATACAAAGGACTTTAGGAGGACGAAGGACCTAAAAGTCAGGGGAAATGGTCCTAGGTCCAAGGAAATGTTTTAGATCAGCCTCAGTTTCTTAAATATTCTGCATTAACATCATCAGTTCCACGTCTGTGTGGAGCTGATCTTGAGGACTCCTTAATCAGCAGGCGGGTACAACAATAAAGTGTTTAATATTACAATACAGGCGAAAATTCAGACACCTTGTCATAGGCTCACCTTGTCCAGGGACCCAAGCATGCTGCCTTTCACCTCTCAGAGCCCTTCACCTAACCTACTGTGCAGCTGTCTCACCTTTAATATCACTGTTCCACAGGCAGCATGATGTCACAATGTTCCTTGTCAGTAGCCTGAACCATGAGCCTTTGCAACCCTGGCATAATCTACATACTTCCAATTGGTGAAGTCTTGGACCACAAATGCAGTGAAGAATAATGGATTGTTACTCTTCATGCATTTTTGCCCATTGGCTCAGATTTGAATGCTTACTGGCCATACGAGCATCTCTGCCAGGCCACCCTATGTCTAGAGACCGTAGATTTAGAGAGTTTATAAACATTGTAGGTTCATCAAGGAAGTGTGCTCGCTTCGGCGGCACATATACTAAAATTGGAACGATACAGAGAAGATTAGCATGGCCCCTGCGCAAGGATGACACGCAAATTCGTGAAGCGTTCCATATTTTTACCAGCTTTCAGGAGAGAAATGTTCTATGTTTTCAAGACTAATTGAAATAATAAAGCAGGTTCCAGTGCTTTCCTCCTAATATCTATTTTTCAATTTGTCTCTCCTCAACATTTTTAATGTATTTACCTCGCAGTAATGAAGGTGCACTCTATGGCCAGCTGCATTTAGCAAGGAAGCCTGCAGGACTTCTGGGACTTTTCTTTCCCTTCTTCAGCCTCCCTGTCATTATTCTTCACAACCCCCAAATCTATACTGCTGCCAGCGATGCGTTGCTTTGTGGGAAGCAAGAGAAAGAGAAGGGGAGGGCCTATGCAAATGATGGCCTCAGGGCTGTCTGGGAGTCCCTTTTCAGCAGTACTGTTAAAATCCGCCTTGCAACCAGATTGGTCGGGTAAGCTGAAAAACACCAGGCATGATTGGGCACCAGGTCCTCTAGGCCCTTGGAGGACATATCGGCGCTGCATCCCTCAGTTTCTGAGGTCCAAGAAATGTTCACCCTCCACCCTAATAGAGAGGTCTTGGCCGATCGGGGCCGATCGGGGCAGAAGGGAGCAGGGCAAGATGCTCATGATCCTGCTCTAATAATGAACTGCCTTCCTCTCTCCTTACCTGTGGTTCTGCCTGGCTGCTTGGTTCCAGTTGTAGGCCTACATCCCACAGGCAATTTGCTTGTCCCTCTCACACATGTAAATGGGTCAGCACTCAAGTGCACACACCTGCCTGCACCCACAGACCCTCTCACACACACTTTTCTCAACAAGATTTTTTCCTAGTTTAGAGACTCAGAGACCCATGTTGAAATACAAAAGCAGCACACCACATGACGGCCTTCACATAGAATCCAGCAGCAAATGGGAAACTTTTAACTAGCCGTGGTCCTATTACTGCAGCCCTACCATGGAACGACTGCTGGATGAGTCCTGCTCGAGAATATTGAACCTACAACAAGTCTGAGGTAAATAAGAATTCCACAGGAATACCATAAAACAGGGACCTATGACCCTTTCGAGCCAGATAGGAGTCGAACCTACAATCTTCTGATCCATAGTCAGACGCGTTATCCATTGCGCCACTGGCCCCATGTAGGATTACCCATACTTTTGTCCTTAAGAGGACCAGAAGTTGTGTGTGTGTGTGTGTGTGTGTTTTAAAACACCATTCCATCAACCTTTTTAGCCACGTTTACTGCTCACAACCAGAAGACACAAGTAAACCCACCTGACCTCCTGAAATTCTGTTCTGTCAGGTGTTCCTAACTTATACAAAGGACTTTAGGAGGACGAAGGACCTAAAAGTCAGGGGAAATGGTCCTAGGTCCAAGGAAATGTTTTAGATCAGCCTCAGTTTCTTAAATATTCTGCATTAACATCATCAGTTCCACGTCTGTGTGGAGCTGATCTTGAGGACTCCTTAATCAGCAGGCGGGTACAACAATAAAGTGTTTAATATTACAATACAGGCGAAAATTCAGACACCTTGTCATAGGCTCACCTTGTCCAGGGACCCAAGCATGCTGCCTTTCACCTCTCAGAGCCCTTCACCTAACCTACTGTGCAGCTGTCTCACCTTTAATATCACTGTTCCACAGGCAGCATGATGTCACAATGTTCCTTGTCAGTAGCCTGAACCATGAGCCTTTGCAACCCTGGCATAATCTACATACTTCCAATTGGTGAAGTCTTGGACCACAAATGCAGTGAAGAATAATGGATTGTTACTCTTCATGCATTTTTGCCCATTGGCTCAGATTTGAATGCTTACTGGCCATACGAGCATCTCTGCCAGGCCACCCTATGTCTAGAGACCGTAGATTTAGAGAGTTTATAAACATTGTAGGTTCATCAATGAAGTGTGCTCGCTTCGGCGGCACATATACTAAAATTGGAACGATACAGAGAAGATTAGCATGGCCCCTGCGCAAGGATGACACGCAAATTCGTGAAGCGTTCCATATTTTTACCAGCTTTCAGGAGAGAAATGTTCTATGTTTTCAAGACTAATTGAAATAATAAAGCAGGTTCCAGTGCTTTCCTCCTAATATCTATTTTTCAATTTGTCTCTCCTCAACATTTTTAATGTATTTACCTCGCAGTAATGAAGGTGCACTCTATGGCCAGCTGCATTTAGCAAGGAAGCCTGCAGGACTTCTGGGACTTTTCTTTCCCTTCTTCAGCCTCCCTGTCATTATTCTTCACAACCCCCAAATCTATACTGCTGCCAGCGATGCGTTGCTTTGTGGGAAGCAAGAGAAAGAGAAGGGGAGGGCCTATGCAAATGATGGCCTCAGGGCTGTCTGGGAGTCCCTTTTCAGCAGTACTGTTAAAATCCGCCTTGCAACCAGATTGGTCGGGTAAGCTGAAAAACACCAGGCATGATTGGGCACCAGGTCCTCTAGGCCCTTGGAGGACATATCGGCGCTGCATCCCTCAGTTTCTGAGGTCCAAGAAATGTTCACCCTCCACCCTAATAGAGAGGTCTTGGCCGATCGTGGCCGATCGGGGCAGAAGGGAGCAGGGCAAGATGCTCATGATCCTGCTCTAATAATGAACTGCCTTCCTCTCTCCTTACCTGTGGTTCTGCCTGGCTGCTTGGTTCCAGTTGTAGGCCTACATCCCACAGGCAATTTGCTTGTCCCTCTCACACATGTAAATGGGTCAGCACTCAAGTGCACACACCTGCCTGCACCCACAGACCCTCTCACACACACTTTTCTCAACAAGATTTTTTCCTAGTTTAGAGACTCAGAGACCCATGTTGAAATACAAAAGCAGCACACCACATGACGGCCTTCACATAGAATCCAGCAGCAAATGGGAAACTTTTAACTAGCCGTGGTCCTATTACTGCAGCCCTACCATGGAACGACTGCTGGATGAGTCCTGCTCGAGAATATTGAACCTACAACAAGTCTGAGGTAAATAAGAATTCCACAGGAATACCATAAAACAGGGACCTATGACCCTTTCGAGCCAGATAGGAGTCGAACCCACAATCTTCTGATCCGTAGTCAGACGCGTTATCCATTGCGCCACTGGCCCCATGTAGGATTACCCATACTTTTGTCCTTAAGAGGACCAGAAGTTGTGTGTGTGTGTGTGTGTGTGTGTTTTAAAACACCATTCCATCAACCTTTTTAGCCACGTTTACTGCTCACAACCAGAAGACACAAGTAAACCCACCTGACCTCCTGAAATTCTGTTCTGTCAGGTGTTCCTAACTTATACAAAGGACTTTAGGAGGACGAAGGACCTAAAAGTCAGGGGAAATGGTCCTAGGTCCAAGGAAATGTTTTAGATCAGCCTCAGTTTCTTAAATATTCTGCATTAACATCATCAGTTCCACGTCTGTGTGGAGCTGATCTTGAGGACTCCTTAATCAGCAGGCGGGTACAACAATAAAGTGTTTAATATTACAATACAGGCGAAAATTCAGACACCTTGTCATAGGCTCACCTTGTCCAGGGACCCAAGCATGCTGCCTTTCACCTCTCAGAGCCCTTCACCTAACCTACTGTGCAGCTGTCTCACCTTTAATATCACTGTTCCACAGGCAGCATGATGTCACAATGTTCCTTGTCAGTAGCCTGAACCATGAGCCTTTGCAACCCTGGCATAATCTACATACTTCCAATTGGTGAAGTCTTGGACCACAAATGCAGTGAAGAATAATGGATTGTTACTCTTCATGCATTTTTGCCCATTGGCTCAGATTTGAATGCTTACTGGCCATACGAGCATCTCTGCCAGGCCACCCTATGTCTAGAGACCGTAGATTTAGAGAGTTTATAAACATTGTAGGTTCATCAATGAAGTGTGCTCGCTTCGGCGGCACATATACTAAAATTGGAACGATACAGAGAAGATTAGCATGGCCCCTGCGCAAGGATGACACGCAAATTCGTGAAGCGTTCCATATTTTTACCAGCTTTCAGGAGAGAAATGTTCTATGTTTTCAAGACTAATTGAAATAATAAAGCAGGTTCCAGTGCTTTCCTCCTAATATCTATTTTTCAATTTGTCTCTCCTCAACATTTTTAATGTATTTACCTCGCAGTAATGAAGGTGCACTCTATGGCCAGCTGCATTTAGCAAGGAAGCCTGCAGGACTTCTGGGACTTTTCTTTCCCTTCTTCAGCCTCCCTGTCATTATTCTTCACAACCCCCAAATCTATACTGCTGCCAGCGATGCGTTGCTTTGTGGGAAGCAAGAGAAAGAGAAGGGGAGGGCCTATGCAAATGATGGCCTCAGGGCTGTCTGGGAGTCCCTTTTCAGCAGTACTGTTAAAATCCGCCTTGCAACCAGATTGGTCGGGTAAGCTGAAAAACACCAGGCATGATTGGGCACCAGGTCCTCTAGGCCCTTGGAGGACATATTGGCGCTGCATCCCTCAGTTTCTGAGGTCCAAGAAATGTTCACCCTCCACCCTAATAGAGAGGTCTTGGCCGATCGGGGCCGATCGGGGCAGAAGGGAGCAGGGCAAGATGCTCATGATCCTGCTCTAATAATGAACTGCCTTCCTCTCTCCTTACCTGTGGTTCTGCCTGGCTGCTTGGTTCCAGTTGTAGGCCTACATCCCACAGGCAATTTGCTTGTCCCTCTCACACATGTAAATGGGTCAGCACTCAAGTGCACACACCTGCCTGCACCCACAGACCCTCTCACACACACTTTTCTCAACAAGATTTTTTCCTAGTTTAGAGACTCAGAGACCCATGTTGAAATACAAAAGCAGCACACCACATGACGGCCTTCACATAGAATCCAGCAGCAAATGGGAAACTTTTAACTAGCCGTGGTCCTATTACTGCAGCCCTACCATGGAACGACTGCTGGATGAGTCCTGCTCGAGAATATTGAACCTACAACAAGTCTGAGGTAAATAAGAATTCCACAGGAATACCATAAAACAGGGACCTATGACCCTTTCGAGCCAGATAGGAGTCGAACCTACAATCTTCTGATCCGTAGTCAGACGCGTTATCCATTGCGCCACTGGCCCCATGTAGGATTACCCATACTTTTGTCCTTAAGAGGACCAGAAGTTGTGTGTGTGTGTGTGTGTGTGTTTTAAAACACCATTCCATCAACCTTTTTAGCCACGTTTACTGCTCACAACCAGAAGACACAAGTAAACCCACCTGACCTCCTGAAATTCTGTTCTGTCAGGTGTTCCTAACTTATACAAAGGACTTTAGGAGGACGAAGGACCTAAAAGTCAGGGGAAATGGTCCTAGGTCCAAGGAAATGTTTTAGATCAGCCTCAGTTTCTTAAATATTCTGCATTAACATCATCAGTTCCACGTCTGTGTGGAGCTGATCTTGAGGACTCCTTAATCAGCAGGCGGGTACAACAATAAAGTGTTTAATATTACAATACAGGCGAAAATTCAGACACCTTGTCATAGGCTCACCTTGTCCAGGGACCCAAGCATGCTGCCTTTCACCTCTCAGAGCCCTTCACCTAACCTACTGTGCAGCTGTCTCACCTTTAATATCACTGTTCCACAGGCAGCATGATGTCACAATGTTCCTTGTCAGTAGCCTGAACCATGAGCCTTTGCAACCCTGGCATAATCTACATACTTCCAATTGGTGAAGTCTTGGACCACAAATGCAGTGAAGAATAATGGATTGTTACTCTTCATGCATTTTTGCCCATTGGCTCAGATTTGAATGCTTACTGGCCATACGAGCATCTCTGCCAGGCCACCCTATGTCTAGAGACCGTAGATTTAGAGAGTTTATAAACATTGTAGGTTCATCAAGGAAGTGTGCTCGCTTCGGCGGCACATATACTAAAATTGGAACGATACAGAGAAGATTAGCATGGCCCCTGCGCAAAGATGACACGCAAATTCGTGAAGCGTTCCATATTTTTACCAGCTTTCAGGAGAGAAATGTTCTATGTTTTCAAGACTAATTGAAATAATAAAGCAGGTTCCAGTGCTTTCCTCCTAATATCTATTTTTCAATTTGTCTCTCCTCAACATTTTTAATGTATTTACCTCGCAGTAATGAAGGTGCACTCTATGGCCAGCTGCATTTAGCAAGGAAGCCTGCAGGACTTCTGGGACTTTTCTTTCCCTTCTTCAGCCTCCCTGTCATTATTCTTCACAACCCCCAAATCTATACTGCTGCCAGCGATGCGTTGCTTTGTGGGAAGCAAGAGAAAGAGAAGGGGAGGGCCTATGCAAATGATGGCCTCAGGGCTGTCTGGGAGTCCCTTTTCAGCAGTACTGTTAAAATCCGCCTTGCAACCAGATTGGTCGGGTAAGCTGAAAAACACCAGGCATGATTGGGCACCAGGTCCTCTAGGCCCTTGGAGGACATATCGGCGCTGCATCCCTCAGTTTCTGAGGTCCAAGAAATGTTCACCCTCCACCCTAATAGAGAGGTCTTGGCCGATCGGGGCCGATCGGGGCAGAAGGGAGCAGGGCAAGATGCTCATGATCCTGCTCTAATAATGAACTGCCTTCCTCTCTCCTTACCTGTGGTTCTGCCTGGCTGCTTGGTTCCAGTTGTAGGCCTACATCCCACAGGCAATTTGCTTGTCCCTCTCACACATGTAAATGGGTCAGCACTCAAGTGCACACACCTGCCTGCACCCACAGACCCTCTCACACACACTTTTCTCAACAAGATTTTTTCCTAGTTTAGAGACTCAGAGACCCATGTTGAAATACAAAAGCAGCACACCACATGACGGCCTTCACATAGAATCCAGCAGCAAATGGGAAACTTTTAACTAGCCGTGGTCCTATTACTGCAGCCCTACCATGGAACGACTGCTGGATGAGTCCTGCTCGAGAATATTGAACCTACAACAAGTCTGAGGTAAATAAGAATTCCACAGGAATACCATAAAACAGGGACCTATGACCCTTTCGAGCCAGATAGGAGTCGAACCTACAATCTTCTGATCCATAGTCAGACGCGTTATCCATTGCGCCACTGGCCCCATGTAGGATTACCCATACTTTTGTCCTTAAGAGGACCAGAAGTTGTGTGTGTGTGTGTGTGTGTGTTTTAAAACACCATTCCATCAACCTTTTTAGCCACGTTTACTGCTCACAACCAGAAGACACAAGTAAACCCACCTGACCTCCTGAAATTCTGTTCTGTCAGGTGTTCCTAACTTATACAAAGGACTTTAGGAGGACGAAGGACCTAAAAGTCAGGGGAAATGGTCCTAGGTCCAAGGAAATGTTTTAGATCAGCCTCAGTTTCTTAAATATTCTGCATTAACATCATCAGTTCCACGTCTGTGTGGAGCTGATCTTGAGGACTCCTTAATCAGCAGGCGGGTACAACAATAAAGTGTTTAATATTACAATACAGGCGAAAATTCAGACACCTTGTCATAGGCTCACCTTGTCCAGGGACCCAAGCATGCTGCCTTTCACCTCTCAGAGCCCTTCACCTAACCTACTGTGCAGCTGTCTCACCTTTAATATCACTGTTCCACAGGCAGCATGATGTCACAATGTTCCTTGTCAGTAGCCTGAACCATGAGCCTTTGCAACCCTGGCATAATCTACATACTTCCAATTGGTGAAGTCTTGGACCACAAATGCAGTGAAGAATAATGGATTGTTACTCTTCATGCATTTTTGCCCATTGGCTCAGATTTGAATGCTTACTGGCCATACGAGCATCTCTGCCAGGCCACCCTATGTCTAGAGACCGTAGATTTAGAGAGTTTATAAACATTGTAGGTTCATCAATGAAGTGTGCTCGCTTCGGCGGCACATATACTAAAATTGGAACGATACAGAGAAGATTAGCATGGCCCCTGCGCAAGGATGACACGCAAATTCGTGAAGCGTTCCATATTTTTACCAGCTTTCAGGAGAGAAATGTTCTATGTTTTCAAGACTAATTGAAATAATAAAGCAGGTTCCAGTGCTTTCCTCCTAATATCTATTTTTCAATTTGTCTCTCCTCAACATTTTTAATGTATTTACCTCGCAGTAATGAAGGTGCACTCTATGGCCAGCTGCATTTAGCAAGGAAGCCTGCAGGACTTCTGGGACTTTTCTTTCCCTTCTTCAGCCTCCCTGTCATTATTCTTCACAACCCCCAAATCTATACTGCTGCCAGCGATGCGTTGCTTTGTGGGAAGCAAGAGAAAGAGAAGGGGAGGGCCTATGCAAATGATGGCCTCAGGGCTGTCTGGGAGTCCCTTTTCAGCAGTACTGTTAAAATCCGCCTTGCAACCAGATTGGTCGGGTAAGCTGAAAAACACCAGGCATGATTGGGCACCAGGTCCTCTAGGCCCTTGGAGGACATATCGGCGCTGCATCCCTCAGTTTCTGAGGTCCAAGAAATGTTCACCCTCCACCCTAATAGAGAGGTCTTGGCCGATCGTGGCCGATCGGGGCAGAAGGGAGCAGGGCAAGATGCTCATGATCCTGCTCTAATAATGAACTGCCTTCCTCTCTCCTTACCTGTGGTTCTGCCTGGCTGCTTGGTTCCAGTTGTAGGCCTACATCCCACAGGCAATTTGCTTGTCCCTCTCACACATGTAAATGGGTCAGCACTCAAGTGCACACACCTGCCTGCACCCACAGACCCTCTCACACACACTTTTCTCAACAAGATTTTTTCCTAGTTTAGAGACTCAGAGACCCATGTTGAAATACAAAAGCAGCACACCACATGACGGCCTTCACATAGAATCCAGCAGCAAATGGGAAACTTTTAACTAGCCGTGGTCCTATTACTGCAGCCCTACCATGGAACGACTGCTGGATGAGTCCTGCTCGAGAATATTGAACCTACAACAAGTCTGAGGTAAATAAGAATTCCACAGGAATACCATAAAACAGGGACCTATGACCCTTTCGAGCCAGATAGGAGTCGAACCCACAATCTTCTGATCCGTAGTCAGACGCGTTATCCATTGCGCCACTGGCCCCATGTAGGATTACCCATACTTTTGTCCTTAAGAGGACCAGAAGTTGTGTGTGTGTGTGTGTGTGTGTGTTTTAAAACACCATTCCATCAACCTTTTTAGCCACGTTTACTGCTCACAACCAGAAGACACAAGTAAACCCACCTGACCTCCTGAAATTCTGTTCTGTCAGGTGTTCCTAACTTATACAAAGGACTTTAGGAGGACGAAGGACCTAAAAGTCAGGGGAAATGGTCCTAGGTCCAAGGAAATGTTTTAGATCAGCCTCAGTTTCTTAAATATTCTGCATTAACATCATCAGTTCCACGTCTGTGTGGAGCTGATCTTGAGGACTCCTTAATCAGCAGGCGGGTACAACAATAAAGTGTTTAATATTACAATACAGGCGAAAATTCAGACACCTTGTCATAGGCTCACCTTGTCCAGGGACCCAAGCATGCTGCCTTTCACCTCTCAGAGCCCTTCACCTAACCTACTGTGCAGCTGTCTCACCTTTAATATCACTGTTCCACAGGCAGCATGATGTCACAATGTTCCTTGTCAGTAGCCTGAACCATGAGCCTTTGCAACCCTGGCATAATCTACATACTTCCAATTGGTGAAGTCTTGGACCACAAATGCAGTGAAGAATAATGGATTGTTACTCTTCATGCATTTTTGCCCATTGGCTCAGATTTGAATGCTTACTGGCCATACGAGCATCTCTGCCAGGCCACCCTATGTCTAGAGACCGTAGATTTAGAGAGTTTATAAACATTGTAGGTTCATCAATGAAGTGTGCTCGCTTCGGCGGCACATATACTAAAATTGGAACGATACAGAGAAGATTAGCATGGCCCCTGCGCAAGGATGACACGCAAATTCGTGAAGCGTTCCATATTTTTACCAGCTTTCAGGAGAGAAATGTTCTATGTTTTCAAGACTAATTGAAATAATAAAGCAGGTTCCAGTGCTTTCCTCCTAATATCTATTTTTCAATTTGTCTCTCCTCAACATTTTTAATGTATTTACCTCGCAGTAATGAAGGTGCACTCTATGGCCAGCTGCATTTAGCAAGGAAGCCTGCAGGACTTCTGGGACTTTTCTTTCCCTTCTTCAGCCTCCCTGTCATTATTCTTCACAACCCCCAAATCTATACTGCTGCCAGCGATGCGTTGCTTTGTGGGAAGCAAGAGAAAGAGAAGGGGAGGGCCTATGCAAATGATGGCCTCAGGGCTGTCTGGGAGTCCCTTTTCAGCAGTACTGTTAAAATCCGCCTTGCAACCAGATTGGTCGGGTAAGCTGAAAAACACCAGGCATGATTGGGCACCAGGTCCTCTAGGCCCTTGGAGGACATATTGGCGCTGCATCCCTCAGTTTCTGAGGTCCAAGAAATGTTCACCCTCCACCCTAATAGAGAGGTCTTGGCCGATCGGGGCCGATCGGGGCAGAAGGGAGCAGGGCAAGATGCTCATGATCCTGCTCTAATAATGAACTGCCTTCCTCTCTCCTTACCTGTGGTTCTGCCTGGCTGCTTGGTTCCAGTTGTAGGCCTACATCCCACAGGCAATTTGCTTGTCCCTCTCACACATGTAAATGGGTCAGCACTCAAGTGCACACACCTGCCTGCACCCACAGACCCTCTCACACACACTTTTCTCAACAAGATTTTTTCCTAGTTTAGAGACTCAGAGACCCATGTTGAAATACAAAAGCAGCACACCACATGACGGCCTTCACATAGAATCCAGCAGCAAATGGGAAACTTTTAACTAGCCGTGGTCCTATTACTGCAGCCCTACCATGGAACGACTGCTGGATGAGTCCTGCTCGAGAATATTGAACCTACAACAAGTCTGAGGTAAATAAGAATTCCACAGGAATACCATAAAACAGGGACCTATGACCCTTTCGAGCCAGATAGGAGTCGAACCTACAATCTTCTGATCCGTAGTCAGACGCGTTATCCATTGCGCCACTGGCCCCATGTAGGATTACCCATACTTTTGTCCTTAAGAGGACCAGAAGTTGTGTGTGTGTGTGTGTGTGTGTTTTAAAACACCATTCCATCAACCTTTTTAGCCACGTTTACTGCTCACAACCAGAAGACACAAGTAAACCCACCTGACCTCCTGAAATTCTGTTCTGTCAGGTGTTCCTAACTTATACAAAGGACTTTAGGAGGACGAAGGACCTAAAAGTCAGGGGAAATGGTCCTAGGTCCAAGGAAATGTTTTAGATCAGCCTCAGTTTCTTAAATATTCTGCATTAACATCATCAGTTCCACGTCTGTGTGGAGCTGATCTTGAGGACTCCTTAATCAGCAGGCGGGTACAACAATAAAGTGTTTAATATTACAATACAGGCGAAAATTCAGACACCTTGTCATAGGCTCACCTTGTCCAGGGACCCAAGCATGCTGCCTTTCACCTCTCAGAGCCCTTCACCTAACCTACTGTGCAGCTGTCTCACCTTTAATATCACTGTTCCACAGGCAGCATGATGTCACAATGTTCCTTGTCAGTAGCCTGAACCATGAGCCTTTGCAACCCTGGCATAATCTACATACTTCCAATTGGTGAAGTCTTGGACCACAAATGCAGTGAAGAATAATGGATTGTTACTCTTCATGCATTTTTGCCCATTGGCTCAGATTTGAATGCTTACTGGCCATACGAGCATCTCTGCCAGGCCACCCTATGTCTAGAGACCGTAGATTTAGAGAGTTTATAAACATTGTAGGTTCATCAAGGAAGTGTGCTCGCTTCGGCGGCACATATACTAAAATTGGAACGATACAGAGAAGATTAGCATGGCCCCTGCGCAAGGATGACACGCAAATTCGTGAAGCGTTCCATATTTTTACCAGCTTTCAGGAGAGAAATGTTCTATGTTTTCAAGACTAATTGAAATAATAAAGCAGGTTCCAGTGCTTTCCTCCTAATATCTATTTTTCAATTTGTCTCTCCTCAACATTTTTAATGTATTTACCTCGCAGTAATGAAGGTGCACTCTATGGCCAGCTGCATTTAGCAAGGAAGCCTGCAGGACTTCTGGGACTTTTCTTTCCCTTCTTCAGCCTCCCTGTAATTATTCTTCACAACCCCCAAATCTATACTGCTGCCAGCGATGCGTTGCTTTGTGGGAAGCAAGAGAAAGAGAAGGGGAGGGCCTATGCAAATGATGGCCTCAGGGCTGTCTGGGAGTCCCTTTTCAGCAGTACTGTTAAAATCCGCCTTGCAACCAGATTGGTCGGGTAAGCTGAAAAACACCAGGCATGATTGGGCACCAGGTCCTCTAGGCCCTTGGAGGACATATCGGCGCTGCATCCCTCAGTTTCTGAGGTCCAAGAAATGTTCACCCTCCACCCTAATAGAGAGGTCTTGGCCGATCGTGGCCGATCGGGGCAGAAGGGAGCAGGGCAAGATGCTCATGATCCTGCTCTAATAATGAACTGCCTTCCTCTCTCCTTACCTGTGGTTCTGCCTGGCTGCTTGGTTCCAGTTGTAGGCCTACATCCCACAGGCAATTTGCTTGTCCCTCTCACACATGTAAATGGGTCAGCACTCAAGTGCACACACCTGCCTGCACCCACAGACCCTCTCACACACACTTTTCTCAACAAGATTTTTTCCTAGTTTAGAGACTCAGAGACCCATGTTGAAATACAAAAGCAGCACACCACATGACGGCCTTCACATAGAATCCAGCAGCAAATGGGAAACTTTTAACTAGCCGTGGTCCTATTACTGCAGCCCTACCATGGAACGACTGCTGGATGAGTCCTGCTCGAGAATATTGAACCTACAACAAGTCTGAGGTAAATAAGAATTCCACAGGAATACCATAAAACAGGGACCTATGACCCTTTCGAGCCAGATAGGAGTCGAACCTACAATCTTCTGATCCGTAGTCAGACGCGTTATCCATTGCGCCACTGGCCCCATGTAGGATTACCCATACTTTTGTCCTTAAGAGGACCAGAAGTTGTGTGTGTGTGTGTGTGTGTGTGTGTTTTAAAACACCATTCCATCAACCTTTTTAGCCACGTTTACTGCTCACAACCAGAAGACACAAGTAAACCCACCTGACCTCCTGAAATTCTGTTCTGTCAGGTGTTCCTAACTTATACAAAGGACTTTAGGAGGACGAAGGACCTAAAAGTCAGGGGAAATGGTCCTAGGTCCAAGGAAATGTTTTAGATCAGCCTCAGTTTCTTAAATATTCTGCATTAACATCATCAGTTCCACGTCTGTGTGGAGCTGATCTTGAGGACTCCTTAATCAGCAGGCGGGTACAACAATAAAGTGTTTAATATTACAATACAGGCGAAAATTCAGACACCTTGTCATAGGCTCACCTTGTCCAGGGACCCAAGCATGCTGCCTTTCACCTCTCAGAGCCCTTCACCTAACCTACTGTGCAGCTGTCTCACCTTTAATATCACTGTTCCACAGGCAGCATGATGTCACAATGTTCCTTGTCAGTAGCCTGAACCATGAGCCTTTGCAACCCTGGCATAATCTACATACTTCCAATTGGTGAAGTCTTGGACCACAAATGCAGTGAAGAATAATGGATTGTTACTCTTCATGCATTTTTGCCCATTGGCTCAGATTTGAATGCTTACTGGCCATACGAGCATCTCTGCCAGGCCACCCTATGTCTAGAGACCGTAGATTTAGAGAGTTTATAAACATTGTAGGTTCATCAATGAAGTGTGCTCGCTTCGGCGGCACATATACTAAAATTGGAACGATACAGAGAAGATTAGCATGGCCCCTGCGCAAGGATGACACGCAAATTCGTGAAGCGTTCCATATTTTTACCAGCTTTCAGGAGAGAAATGTTCTATGTTTTCAAGACTAATTGAAATAATAAAGCAGGTTCCAGTGCTTTCCTCCTAATATCTATTTTTCAATTTGTCTCTCCTCAACATTTTTAATGTATTTACCTCGCAGTAATGAAGGTGCACTCTATGGCCAGCTGCATTTAGCAAGGAAGCCTGCAGGACTTCTGGGACTTTTCTTTCCCTTCTTCAGCCTCCCTGTCATTATTCTTCACAACCCCCAAATCTATACTGCTGCAAGCGATGCGTTGCTTTGTGGGAAGCAAGAGAAAGAGAAGGGGAGGGCCTATGCAAATGATGGCCTCAGGGCTGTCTGGGAGTCCCTTTTCAGCAGTACTGTTAAAATCCGCCTTGCAACCAGATTGGTCGGGTAAGCTGAAAAACACCAGGCATGATTGGGCACCAGGTCCTCTAGGCCCTTGGAGGACATATTGGCGCTGCATCCCTCAGTTTCTGAGGTCCAAGAAATGTTCACCCTCCACCCTAATAGAGAGGTCTTGGCCGATCGGGGCCGATCGGGGCAGAAGGGAGCAGGGCAAGATGCTCATGATCCTGCTCTAATAATGAACTGCCTTCCTCTCTCCTTACCTGTGGTTCTGCCTGGCTGCTTGGTTCCAGTTGTAGGCCTACATCCCACAGGCAATTTGCTTGTCCCTCTCACACATGTAAATGGGTCAGCACTCAAGTGCACACACCTGCCTGCACCCACAGACCCTCTCACACACACTTTTCTCAACAAGATTTTTTCCTAGTTTAGAGACTCAGAGACCCATGTTGAAATACAAAAGCAGCACACCACATGACGGCCTTCACATAGAATCCAGCAGCAAATGGGAAACTTTTAACTAGCCGTGGTCCTATTACTGCAGCCCTACCATGGAACGACTGCTGGATGAGTCCTGCTCGAGAATATTGAACCTACAACAAGTCTGAGGTAAATAAGAATTCCACAGGAATACCATAAAACAGGGACCTATGACCCTTTCGAGCCAGATAGGAGTCGAACCTACAATCTTCTGATCCGTAGTCAGACGCGTTATCCATTGCGCCACTGGCCCCATGTAGGATTACCCATACTTTTGTCCTTAAGAGGACCAGAAGTTGTGTGTGTGTGTGTGTGTGTGTTTTAAAACACCATTCCATCAACCTTTTTAGCCACGTTTACTGCTCACAACCAGAAGACACAAGTAAACCCACCTGACCTCCTGAAATTCTGTTCTGTCAGGTGTTCCTAACTTATACAAAGGACTTTAGGAGGACGAAGGACCTAAAAGTCAGGGGAAATGGTCCTAGGTCCAAGGAAATGTTTTAGATCAGCCTCAGTTTCTTAAATATTCTGCATTAACATCATCAGTTCCACGTCTGTGTGGAGCTGATCTTGAGGACTCCTTAATCAGCAGGCGGGTACAACAATAAAGTGTTTAATATTACAATACAGGCGAAAATTCAGACACCTTGTCATAGGCTCACCTTGTCCAGGGACCCAAGCATGCTGCCTTTCACCTCTCAGAGCCCTTCACCTAACCTACTGTGCAGCTGTCTCACCTTTAATATCACTGTTCCACAGGCAGCATGATGTCACAATGTTCCTTGTCAGTAGCCTGAACCATGAGCCTTTGCAACCCTGGCATAATCTACATACTTCCAATTGGTGAAGTCTTGGACCACAAATGCAGTGAAGAATAATGGATTGTTACTCTTCATGCATTTTTGCCCATTGGCTCAGATTTGAATGCTTACTGGCCATACGAGCATCTCTGCCAGGCCACCCTATGTCTAGAGACCGTAGATTTAGAGAGTTTATAAACATTGTAGGTTCATCAAGGAAGTGTGCTCGCTTCGGCGGCACATATACTAAAATTGGAACGATACAGAGAAGATTAGCATGGCCCCTGCGCAAGGATGACACGCAAATTCGTGAAGCGTTCCATATTTTTACCAGCTTTCAGGAGAGAAATGTTCTATGTTTTCAAGACTAATTGAAATAATAAAGCAGGTTCCAGTGCTTTCCTCCTAATATCTATTTTTCAATTTGTCTCTCCTCAACATTTTTAATGTATTTACCTCGCAGTAATGAAGGTGCACTCTATGGCCAGCTGCATTTAGCAAGGAAGCCTGCAGGACTTCTGGGACTTTTCTTTCCCTTCTTCAGCCTCCCTGTAATTATTCTTCACAACCCCCAAATCTATACTGCTGCCAGCGATGCGTTGCTTTGTGGGAAGCAAGAGAAAGAGAAGGGGAGGGCCTATGCAAATGATGGCCTCAGGGCTGTCTGGGAGTCCCTTTTCAGCAGTACTGTTAAAATCCGCCTTGCAACCAGATTGGTCGGGTAAGCTGAAAAACACCAGGCATGATTGGGCACCAGGTCCTCTAGGCCCTTGGAGGACATATCGGCGCTGCATCCCTCAGTTTCTGAGGTCCAAGAAATGTTCACCCTCCACCCTAATAGAGAGGTCTTGGCCGATCGTGGCCGATCGGGGCAGAAGGGAGCAGGGCAAGATGCTCATGATCCTGCTCTAATAATGAACTGCCTTCCTCTCTCCTTACCTGTGGTTCTGCCTGGCTGCTTGGTTCCAGTTGTAGGCCTACATCCCACAGGCAATTTGCTTGTCCCTCTCACACATGTAAATGGGTCAGCACTCAAGTGCACACACCTGCCTGCACCCACAGACCCTCTCACACACACTTTTCTCAACAAGATTTTTTCCTAGTTTAGAGACTCAGAGACCCATGTTGAAATACAAAAGCAGCACACCACATGACGGCCTTCACATAGAATCCAGCAGCAAATGGGAAACTTTTAACTAGCCGTGGTCCTATTACTGCAGCCCTACCATGGAACGACTACTGGATGAGTCCTGCTCGAGAATATTGAACCTACAACAAGTCTGAGGTAAATAAGAATTCCACAGGAATACCATAAAACAGGGACCTATGACCCTTTCGAGCCAGATAGGAGTCGAACCTACAATCTTCTGATCCGTAGTCAGACGCGTTATCCATTGCGCCACTGGCCCCATGTAGGATTACCCATACTTTTGTCCTTAAGAGGACCAGAAGTTGTGTGTGTGTGTGTGTGTGTGTGTGTTTTAAAACACCATTCCATCAACCTTTTTAGCCACGTTTACTGCTCACAACCAGAAGACACAAGTAAACCCACCTGACCTCCTGAAATTCTGTTCTGTCAGGTGTTCCTAACTTATACAAAGGACTTTAGGAGGACGAAGGACCTAAAAGTCAGGGGAAATGGTCCTAGGTCCAAGGAAATGTTTTAGATCAGCCTCAGTTTCTTAAATATTCTGCATTAACATCATCAGTTCCACGTCTGTGTGGAGCTGATCTTGAGGACTCCTTAATCAGCAGGCGGGTACAACAATAAAGTGTTTAATATTACAATACAGGCGAAAATTCAGACACCTTGTCATAGGCTCACCTTGTCCAGGGACCCAAGCATGCTGCCTTTCACCTCTCAGAGCCCTTCACCTAACCTACTGTGCAGCTGTCTCACCTTTAATATCACTGTTCCACAGGCAGCATGATGTCACAATGTTCCTTGTCAGTAGCCTGAACCATGAGCCTTTGCAACCCTGGCATAATCTACATACTTCCAATTGGTGAAGTCTTGGACCACAAATGCAGTGAAGAATAATGGATTGTTACTCTTCATGCATTTTTGCCCATTGGCTCAGATTTGAATGCTTACTGGCCATACGAGCATCTCTGCCAGGCCACCCTATGTCTAGAGACCGTAGATTTAGAGAGTTTATAAACATTGTAGGTTCATCAATGAAGTGTGCTCGCTTCGGCGGCACATATACTAAAATTGGAACGATACAGAGAAGATTAGCATGGCCCCTGCGCAAGGATGACACGCAAATTCGTGAAGCGTTCCATATTTTTACCAGCTTTCAGGAGAGAAATGTTCTATGTTTTCAAGACTAATTGAAATAATAAAGCAGGTTCCAGTGCTTTCCTCCTAATATCTATTTTTCAATTTGTCTCTCCTCAACATTTTTAATGTATTTACCTCGCAGTAATGAAGGTGCACTCTATGGCCAGCTGCATTTAGCAAGGAAGCCTGCAGGACTTCTGGGACTTTTCTTTCCCTTCTTCAGCCTCCCTGTCATTATTCTTCACAACCCCCAAATCTATACTGCTGCCAGCGATGCGTTGCTTTGTGGGAAGCAAGAGAAAGAGAAGGGGAGGGCCTATGCAAATGATGGCCTCAGGGCTGTCTGGGAGTCCCTTTTCAGCAGTACTGTTAAAATCCGCCTTGCAACCAGATTGGTCGGGTAAGCTGAAAAACACCAGGCATGATTGGGCACCAGGTCCTCTAGGCCCTTGGAGGACATATCGGCGCTGCATCCCTCAGTTTCTGAGGTCCAAGAAATGTTCACCCTCCACCCTAATAGAGAGGTCTTGGCCGATCGGGGCCGATCGGGGCAGAAGGGAGCAGGGCAAGATGCTCATGATCCTGCTCTAATAATGAACTGCCTTCCTCTCTCCTTACCTGTGGTTCTGCCTGGCTGCTTGGTTCCAGTTGTAGGCCTACATCCCACAGGCAATTTGCTTGTCCCTCTCACACATGTAAATGGGTCAGCACTCAAGTGCACACACCTGCCTGCACCCACAGACCCTCTCACACACACTTTTCTCAACAAGATTTTTTCCTAGTTTAGAGACTCAGAGACCCATGTTGAAATACAAAAGCAGCACACCACATGACGGCCTTCACATAGAATCCAGCAGCAAATGGGAAACTTTTAACTAGCCGTGGTCCTATTACTGCAGCCCTACCATGGAACGACTGCTGGATGAGTCCTGCTCGAGAATATTGAACCTACAACAAGTCTGAGGTAAATAAGAATTCCACAGGAATACCATAAAACAGGGACCTATGACCCTTTCGAGCCAGATAGGAGTCGAACCTACAATCTTCTGATCCGTAGTCAGACGCGTTATCCATTGCGCCACTGGCCCCATGTAGGATTACCCATACTTTTGTCCTTAAGAGGACCAGAAGTTGTGTGTGTGTGTGTGTGTGTGTGTTTTAAAACACCATTCCATCAACCTTTTTAGCCACGTTTACTGCTCACAACCAGAAGACACAAGTAAACCCACCTGACCTCCTGAAATTCTGTTCTGTCAGGTGTTCCTAACTTATACAAAGGACTTTAGGAGGACGAAGGACCTAAAAGTCAGGGGAAATGGTCCTAGGTCCAAGGAAATGTTTTAGATCAGCCTCAGTTTCTTAAATATTCTGCATTAACATCATCAGTTCCACGTCTGTGTGGAGCTGATCTTGAGGACTCCTTAATCAGCAGGCGGGTACAACAATAAAGTGTTTAATATTACAATACAGGCGAAAATTCAGACACCTTGTCATAGGCTCACCTTGTCCAGGGACCCAAGCATGCTGCCTTTCACCTCTCAGAGCCCTTCACCTAACCTACTGTGCAGCTGTCTCACCTTTAATATCACTGTTCCACAGGCAGCATGATGTCACAATGTTCCTTGTCAGTAGCCTGAACCATGAGCCTTTGCAACCCTGGCATAATCTACATACTTCCAATTGGTGAAGTCTTGGACCACAAATGCAGTGAAGAATAATGGATTGTTACTCTTCATGCATTTTTGCCCATTGGCTCAGATTTGAATGCTTACTGGCCATACGAGCATCTCTGCCAGGCCACCCTATGTCTAGAGACCGTAGATTTAGAGAGTTTATAAACATTGTAGGTTCATCAAGGAAGTGTGCTCGCTTCGGCGGCACATATACTAAAATTGGAACGATACAGAGAAGATTAGCATGGCCCCTGCGCAAGGATGACACGCAAATTCGTGAAGCGTTCCATATTTTTACCAGCTTTCAGGAGAGAAATGTTCTATGTTTTCAAGACTAATTGAAATAATAAAGCAGGTTCCAGTGCTTTCCTCCTAATATCTATTTTTCAATTTGTCTCTCCTCAACATTTTTAATGTATTTACCTCGCAGTAATGAAGGTGCACTCTATGGCCAGCTGCATTTAGCAAGGAAGCCTGCAGGACTTCTGGGACTTTTCTTTCCCTTCTTCAGCCTCCCTGTCATTATTCTTCACAACCCCCAAATCTATACTGCTGCCAGCGATGCGTTGCTTTGTGGGAAGCAAGAGAAAGAGAAGGGGAGGGCCTATGCAAATGATGGCCTCAGGGCTGTCTGGGAGTCCCTTTTCAGCAGTACTGTTAAAATCCGCCTTGCAACCAGATTGGTCGGGTAAGCTGAAAAACACCAGGCATGATTGGGCACCAGGTCCTCTAGGCCCTTGGAGGACATATCGGCGCTGCATCCCTCAGTTTCTGAGGTCCAAGAAATGTTCACCCTCCACCCTAATAGAGAGGTCTTGGCCGATCGTGGCCGATCGGGGCAGAAGGGAGCAGGGCAAGATGCTCATGATCCTGCTCTAATAATGAACTGCCTTCCTCTCTCCTTACCTGTGGTTCTGCCTGGCTGCTTGGTTCCAGTTGTAGGCCTACATCCCACAGGCAATTTGCTTGTCCCTCTCACACATGTAAATGGGTCAGCACTCAAGTGCACACACCTGCCTGCACCCACAGACCCTCTCACACACACTTTTCTCAACAAGATTTTTTCCTAGTTTAGAGACTCAGAGACCCATGTTGAAATACAAAAGCAGCACACCACATGACGGCCTTCACATAGAATCCAGCAGCAAATGGGAAACTTTTAACTAGCCGTGGTCCTATTACTGCAGCCCTACCATGGAACGACTGCTGGATGAGTCCTGCTCGAGAATATTGAACCTACAACAAGTCTGAGGTAAATAAGAATTCCACAGGAATACCATAAAACAGGGACCTATGACCCTTTCGAGCCAGATAGGAGTCGAACCTACAATCTTCTGATCCGTAGTCAGACGCGTTATCCATTGCGCCACTGGCCCCATGTAGGATTACCCATACTTTTGTCCTTAAGAGGACCAGAAGTTGTGTGTGTGTGTGTGTGTGTGTGTGTTTTAAAACACCATTCCATCAACCTTTTTAGCCACGTTTACTGCTCACAACCAGAAGACACAAGTAAACCCACCTGACCTCCTGAAATTCTGTTCTGTCAGGTGTTCCTAACTTATACAAAGGACTTTAGGAGGACGAAGGACCTAAAAGTCAGGGGAAATGGTCCTAGGTCCAAGGAAATGTTTTAGATCAGCCTCAGTTTCTTAAATATTCTGCATTAACATCATCAGTTCCACGTCTGTGTGGAGCTGATCTTGAGGACTCCTTAATCAGCAGGCGGGTACAACAATAAAGTGTTTAATATTACAATACAGGCGAAAATTCAGACACCTTGTCATAGGCTCACCTTGTCCAGGGACCCAAGCATGCTGCCTTTCACCTCTCAGAGCCCTTCACCTAACCTACTGTGCAGCTGTCTCACCTTTAATATCACTGTTCCACAGGCAGCATGATGTCACAATGTTCCTTGTCAGTAGCCTGAACCATGAGCCTTTGCAACCCTGGCATAATCTACATACTTCCAATTGGTGAAGTCTTGGACCACAAATGCAGTGAAGAATAATGGATTGTTACTCTTCATGCATTTTTGCCCATTGGCTCAGATTTGAATGCTTACTGGCCATACGAGCATCTCTGCCAGGCCACCCTATGTCTAGAGACCGTAGATTTAGAGAGTTTATAAACATTGTAGGTTCATCAATGAAGTGTGCTCGCTTCGGCGGCACATATACTAAAATTGGAACGATACAGAGAAGATTAGCATGGCCCCTGCGCAAGGATGACACGCAAATTCGTGAAGCGTTCCATATTTTTACCAGCTTTCAGGAGAGAAATGTTCTATGTTTTCAAGACTAATTGAAATAATAAAGCAGGTTCCAGTGCTTTCCTCCTAATATCTATTTTTCAATTTGTCTCTCCTCAACATTTTTAATGTATTTACCTCGCAGTAATGAAGGTGCACTCTATGGCCAGCTGCATTTAGCAAGGAAGCCTGCAGGACTTCTGGGACTTTTCTTTCCCTTCTTCAGCCTCCCTGTCATTATTCTTCACAACCCCCAAATCTATACTGCTGCCAGCGATGCGTTGCTTTGTGGGAAGCAAGAGAAAGAGAAGGGGAGGGCCTATGCAAATGATGGCCTCAGGGCTGTCTGGGAGTCCCTTTTCAGCAGTACTGTTAAAATCCGCCTTGCAACCAGATTGGTCGGGTAAGCTGAAAAACACCAGGCATGATTGGGCACCAGGTCCTCTAGGCCCTTGGAGGACATATCGGCGCTGCATCCCTCAGTTTCTGAGGTCCAAGAAATGTTCACCCTCCACCCTAATAGAGAGGTCTTGGCCGATCGTGGCCGATCGGGGCAGAAGGGAGCAGGGCAAGATGCTCATGATCCTGCTCTAATAATGAACTGCCTTCCTCTCTCCTTACCTGTGGTTCTGCCTGGCTGCTTGGTTCCAGTTGTAGGCCTACATCCCACAGGCAATTTGCTTGTCCCTCTCACACATGTAAATGGGTCAGCACTCAAGTGCACACACCTGCCTGCACCCACAGACCCTCTCACACACACTTTTCTCAACAAGATTTTTTCCTAGTTTAGAGACTCAGAGACCCATGTTGAAATACAAAAGCAGCACACCACATGACGGCCTTCACATAGAATCCAGCAGCAAATGGGAAACTTTTAACTAGCCGTGGTCCTATTACTGCAGCCCTACCATGGAACGACTGCTGGATGAGTCCTGCTCGAGAATATTGAACCTACAACAAGTCTGAGGTAAATAAGAATTCCACAGGAATACCATAAAACAGGGACCTATGACCTTTTCGAGCCAGATAGGAGTCGAACCTACAATCTTCTGATCCGTAGTCAGACGCGTTATCCATTGCGCCACTGGCCCCATGTAGGATTACCCATACTTTTGTCCTTAAGAGGACCAGAAGTTGTGTGTGTGTGTGTGTGTGTTTTAAAACACCATTCCATCAACCTTTTTAGCCACGTTTACTGCTCACAACCAGAAGACACAAGTAAACCCACCTGACCTCCTGAAATTCTGTTCTGTCAGGTGTTCCTAACTTATACAAAGGACTTTAGGAGGACGAAGGACCTAAAAGTCAGGGGAAATGGTCCTAGGTCCAAGGAAATGTTTTAGATCAGCCTCAGTTTCTTAAATATTCTGCATTAACATCATCAGTTCCACGTCTGTGTGGAGCTGATCTTGAGGACTCCTTAATCAGCAGGCGGGTACAACAATAAAGTGTTTAATATTACAATACAGGCGAAAATTCAGACACCTTGTCATAGGCTCACCTTGTCCAGGGACCCAAGCATGCTGCCTTTCACCTCTCAGAGCCCTTCACCTAACCTACTGTGCAGCTGTCTCACCTTTAATATCACTGTTCCACAGGCAGCATGATGTCACAATGTTCCTTGTCAGTAGCCTGAACCATGAGCCTTTGCAACCCTGGCATAATCTACATACTTCCAATTGGTGAAGTCTTGGACCACAAATGCAGTGAAGAATAATGGATTGTTACTCTTCATGCATTTTTGCCCATTGGCTCAGATTTGAATGCTTACTGGCCATACGAGCATCTCTGCCAGGCCACCCTATGTCTAGAGACCGTAGATTTAGAGAGTTTATAAACATTGTAGGTTCATCAATGAAGTGTGCTCGCTTCGGCGGCACATATACTAAAATTGGAACGATACAGAGAAGATTAGCATGGCCCCTGCGCAAGGATGACACGCAAATTCGTGAAGCGTTCCATATTTTTACCAGCTTTCAGGAGAGAAATGTTCTATGTTTTCAAGACTAATTGAAATAATAAAGCAGGTTCCAGTGCTTTCCTCCTAATATCTATTTTTCAATTTGTCTCTCCTCAACATTTTTAATGTATTTACCTCGCAGTAATGAAGGTGCACTCTATGGCCAGCTGCATTTAGCAAGGAAGCCTGCAGGACTTCTGGGACTTTTCTTTCCCTTCTTCAGCCTCCCTGTCATTATTCTTCACAACCCCCAAATCTATACTGCTGCCAGCGATGCGTTGCTTTGTGGGAAGCAAGAGAAAGAGAAGGGGAGGGCCTATGCAAATGATGGCCTCAGGGCTGTCTGGGAGTCCCTTTTCAGCAGTACTGTTAAAATCCGCCTTGCAACCAGATTGGTCGGGTAAGCTGAAAAACACCAGGCATGATTGGGCACCAGGTCCTCTAGGCCCTTGGAGGACATATCGGCGCTGCATCCCTCAGTTTCTGAGGTCCAAGAAATGTTCACCCTCCACCCTAATAGAGAGGTCTTGGCCGATCGTGGCCGATCGGGGCAGAAGGGAGCAGGGCAAGATGCTCATGATCCTGCTCTAATAATGAACTGCCTTCCTCTCTCCTTACCTGTGGTTCTGCCTGGCTGCTTGGTTCCAGTTGTAGGCCTACATCCCACAGGCAATTTGCTTGTCCCTCTCACACATGTAAATGGGTCAGCACTCAAGTGCACACACCTGCCTGCACCCACAGACCCTCTCACACACACTTTTCTCAACAAGATTTTTTCCTAGTTTAGAGACTCAGAGACCCATGTTGAAATACAAAAGCAGCACACCACATGACGGCCTTCACATAGAATCCAGCAGCAAATGGGAAACTTTTAACTAGCCGTGGTCCTATTACTGCAGCCCTACCATGGAACGACTGCTGGATGAGTCCTGCTCGAGAATATTGAACCTACAACAAGTCTGAGGTAAATAAGAATTCCACAGGAATACCATAAAACAGGGACCTATGACCCTTTCGAGCCAGATAGGAGTCGAACCCACAATCTTCTGATCCGTAGTCAGACGCGTTATCCATTGCGCCACTGGCCCCATGTAGGATTACCCATACTTTTGTCCTTAAGAGGACCAGAAGTTGTGTGTGTGTGTGTGTGTGTGTGTTTTAAAACACCATTCCATCAACCTTTTTAGCCACGTTTACTGCTCACAACCAGAAGACACAAGTAAACCCACCTGACCTCCTGAAATTCTGTTCTGTCAGGTGTTCCTAACTTATAAAAAGGACTTTAGGAGGACGAAGGACCTAAAAGTCAGGGGAAATGGTCCTAGGTCCAAGGAAATGTTTTAGATCAGCCTCAGTTTCTTAAATATTCTGCATTAACATCATCAGTTCCACGTCTGTGTGGAGCTGATCTTGAGGACTCCTTAATCAGCAGGCGGGTACAACAATAAAGTGTTTAATATTACAATACAGGCGAAAATTCAGACACCTTGTCATAGGCTCACCTTGTCCAGGGACCCAAGCATGCTGCCTTTCACCTCTCAGAGCCCTTCACCTAACCTACTGTGCAGCTGTCTCACCTTTAATATCACTGTTCCACAGGCAGCATGATGTCACAATGTTCCTTGTCAGTAGCCTGAACCATGAGCCTTTGCAACCCTGGCATAATCTACATACTTCCAATTGGTGAAGTCTTGGACCACAAATGCAGTGAAGAATAATGGATTGTTACTCTTCATGCATTTTTGCCCATTGGCTCAGATTTGAATGCTTACTGGCCATACGAGCATCTCTGCCAGGCCACCCTATGTCTAGAGACCGTAGATTTAGAGAGTTTATAAACATTGTAGGTTCATCAATGAAGTGTGCTCGCTTCGGCGGCACATATACTAAAATTGGAACGATACAGAGAAGATTAGCATGGCCCCTGCGCAAGGATGACACGCAAATTCGTGAAGCGTTCCATATTTTTACCAGCTTTCAGAAGAGAAATGTTCTATGTTTTCAAGACTAATTGAAATAATAAAGCAGGTTCCAGTGCTTTCCTCCTAATATCTATTTTTCAATTTGTCTCTCCTCAACATTTTTAATGTATTTACCTCGCAGTAATGAAGGTGCACTCTATGGCCAGCTGCATTTAGCAAGGAAGCCTGCAGGACTTCTGGGACTTTTCTTTCCCTTCTTCAGCCTCCCTGTCATTATTCTTCACAACCCCCAAATCTATACTGCTGCCAGCGATGCGTTGCTTTGTGGGAAGCAAGAGAAAGAGAAGGGGAGGGCCTATGCAAATGATGGCCTCAGGGCTGTCTGGGAGTCCCTTTTCAGCAGTACTGTTAAAATCCGCCTTGCAACCAGATTGGTCGGGTAAGCTGAAAAACACCAGGCATGATTGGGCACCAGGTCCTCTAGGCCCTTGGAGGACATATCGGCGCTGCATCCCTCAGTTTCTGAGGTCCAAGAAATGTTCACCCTCCACCCTAATAGAGAGGTCTTGGCCGATCGGGGCCGATCGGGGCAGAAGGGAGCAGGGCAAGATGCTCATGATCCTGCTCTAATAATGAACTGCCTTCCTCTCTCCTTACCTGTGGTTCTGCCTGGCTGCTTGGTTCCAGTTGTAGGCCTACATCCCACAGGCAATTTGCTTGTCCCTCTCACACATGTAAATGGGTCAGCACTCAAGTGCACACACCTGCCTGCACCCACAGACCCTCTCACACACACTTTTCTCAACAAGATTTTTTCCTAGTTTAGAGACTCAGAGACCCATGTTGAAATACAAAAGCAGCACACCACATGACGGCCTTCACATAGAATCCAGCAGCAAATGGGAAACTTTTAACTAGCCGTGGTCCTATTACTGCAGCCCTACCATGGAACGACTGCTGGATGAGTCCTGCTCGAGAATATTGAACCTACAACAAGTCTGAGGTAAATAAGAATTCCACAGGAATACCATAAAACAGGGACCTATGACCCTTTCGAGCCAGATAGGAGTCGAACCTACAATCTTCTGATCCGTAGTCAGACGCGTTATCCATTGCGCCACTGGCCCCATGTAGGATTACCCATACTTTTGTCCTTAAGAGGACCAGAAGTTGTGTGTGTGTGTGTGTGTGTGTGTTTTAAAACACCATTCCATCAACCTTTTTAGCCACGTTTACTGCTCACAACCAGAAGACACAAGTAAACCCACCTGACCTCCTGAAATTCTGTTCTGTCAGGTGTTCCTAACTTATACAAAGGACTTTAGGAGGACGAAGGACCTAAAAGTCAGGGGAAATGGTCCTAGGTCCAAGGAAATGTTTTAGATCAGCCTCAGTTTCTTAAATATTCTGCATTAACATCATCAGTTCCACGTCTGTGTGGAGCTGATCTTGAGGACTCCTTAATCAGCAGGCGGGTACAACAATAAAGTGTTTAATATTACAATACAGGCGAAAATTCAGACACCTTGTCATAGGCTCACCTTGTCCAGGGACCCAAGCATGCTGCCTTTCACCTCTCAGAGCCCTTCACCTAACCTACTGTGCAGCTGTCTCACCTTTAATATCACTGTTCCACAGGCAGCATGATGTCACAATGTTCCTTGTCAGTAGCCTGAACCATGAGCCTTTGCAACCCTGGCATAATCTACATACTTCCAATTGGTGAAGTCTTGGACCACAAATGCAGTGAAGAATAATGGATTGTTACTCTTCATGCATTTTTGCCCATTGGCTCAGATTTGAATGCTTACTGGCCATACGAGCATCTCTGCCAGGCCACCCTATGTCTAGAGACCGTAGATTTAGAGAGTTTATAAACATTGTAGGTTCATCAATGAAGTGTGCTCGCTTCGGCGGCACATATACTAAAATTGGAACGATACAGAGAAGATTAGCATGGCCCCTGCGCAAGGATGACACGCAAATTCGTGAAGCGTTCCATATTTTTACCAGCTTTCAGGAGAGAAATGTTCTATGTTTTCAAGACTAATTGAAATAATAAAGCAGGTTCCAGTGCTTTCCTCCTAATATCTATTTTTCAATTTGTCTCTCCTCAACATTTTTAATGTATTTACCTCGCAGTAATGAAGGTGCACTCTATGGCCAGCTGCATTTAGCAAGGAAGCCTGCAGGACTTCTGGGACTTTTCTTTCCCTTCTTCAGCCTCCCTGTCATTATTCTTCACAACCCCCAAATCTATACTGCTGCCAGCGATGCGTTGCTTTGTGGGAAGCAAGAGAAAGAGAAGGGGAGGGCCTATGCAAATGATGGCCTCAGGGCTGTCTGGGAGTCCCTTTTCAGCAGTACTGTTAAAATCCGCCTTGCAACCAGATTGGTCGGGTAAGCTGAAAAACACCAGGCATGATTGGGCACCAGGTCCTCTAGGCCCTTGGAGGACATATCGGCGCTGCATCCCTCAGTTTCTGAGGTCCAAGAAATGTTCACCCTCCACCCTAATAGAGAGGTCTTGGCCGATCGGGGCCGATCGGGGCAGAAGGGAGCAGGGCAAGATGCTCATGATCCTGCTCTAATAATGAACTGCCTTCCTCTCTCCTTACCTGTGGTTCTGCCTGGCTGCTTGGTTCCAGTTGTAGGCCTACATCCCACAGGCAATTTGCTTGTCCCTCTCACACATGTAAATGGGTCAGCACTCAAGTGCACACACCTGCCTGCACCCACAGACCCTCTCACACACACTTTTCTCAACAAGATTTTTTCCTAGTTTAGAGACTCAGAGACCCATGTTGAAATACAAAAGCAGCACACCACATGACGGCCTTCACATAGAATCCAGCAGCAAATGGGAAACTTTTAACTAGCCGTGGTCCTATTACTGCAGCCCTACCATGGAACGACTGCTGGATGAGTCCTGCTCGAGAATATTGAACCTACAACAAGTCTGAGGTAAATAAGAATTCCACAGGAATACCATAAAACAGGGACCTATGACCTTTTCGAGCCAGATAGGAGTCGAACCTACAATCTTCTGATCCGTAGTCAGACGCGTTATCCATTGCGCCACTGGCCCCATGTAGGATTACCCATACTTTTGTCCTTAAGAGGACCAGAAGTTGTGTGTGTGTGTGTGTGTTTTAAAACACCATTCCATCAACCTTTTTAGCCACGTTTACTGCTCACAACCAGAAGACACAAGTAAACCCACCTGACCTCCTGAAATTCTGTTCTGTCAGGTGTTCCTAACTTATACAAAGGACTTTAGGAGGACGAAGGACCTAAAAGTCAGGGGAAATGGTCCTAGGTCCAAGGAAATGTTTTAGATCAGCCTCAGTTTCTTAAATATTCTGCATTAACATCATCAGTTCCACGTCTGTGTGGAGCTGATCTTGAGGACTCCTTAATCAGCAGGCGGGTACAACAATAAAGTGTTTAATATTACAATACAGGCGAAAATTCAGACACCTTGTCATAGGCTCACCTTGTCCAGGGACCCAAGCATGCTGCCTTTCACCTCTCAGAGCCCTTCACCTAACCTACTGTGCAGCTGTCTCACCTTTAATATCACTGTTCCACAGGCAGCATGATGTCACAATGTTCCTTGTCAGTAGCCTGAACCATGAGCCTTTGCAACCCTGGCATAATCTACATACTTCCAATTGGTGAAGTCTTGGACCACAAATGCAGTGAAGAATAATGGATTGTTACTCTTCATGCATTTTTGCCCATTGGCTCAGATTTGAATGCTTACTGGCCATACGAGCATCTCTGCCAGGCCACCCTATGTCTAGAGACCGTAGATTTAGAGAGTTTATAAACATTGTAGGTTCATCAATGAAGTGTGCTCGCTTCGGCGGCACATATACTAAAATTGGAACGATACAGAGAAGATTAGCATGGCCCCTGCGCAAGGATGACACGCAAATTCGTGAAGCGTTCCATATTTTTACCAGCTTTCAGGAGAGAAATGTTCTATGTTTTCAAGACTAATTGAAATAATAAAGCAGGTTCCAGTGCTTTCCTCCTAATATCTATTTTTCAATTTGTCTCTCCTCAACATTTTTAATGTATTTACCTCGCAGTAATGAAGGTGCACTCTATGGCCAGCTGCATTTAGCAAGGAAGCCTGCAGGACTTCTGGGACTTTTCTTTCCCTTCTTCAGCCTCCCTGTCATTATTCTTCACAACCCCCAAATCTATACTGCTGCCAGCGATGCGTTGCTTTGTGGGAAGCAAGAGAAAGAGAAGGGGAGGGCCTATGCAAATGATGGCCTCAGGGCTGTCTGGGAGTCCCTTTTCAGCAGTACTGTTAAAATCCGCCTTGCAACCAGATTGGTCGGGTAAGCTGAAAAACACCAGGCATGATTGGGCACCAGGTCCTCTAGGCCCTTGGAGGACATATCGGCGCTGCATCCCTCAGTTTCTGAGGTCCAAGAAATGTTCACCCTCCACCCTAATAGAGAGGTCTTGGCCGATCGTGGCCGATCGGGGCAGAAGGGAGCAGGGCAAGATGCTCATGATCCTGCTCTAATAATGAACTGCCTTCCTCTCTCCTTACCTGTGGTTCTGCCTGGCTGCTTGGTTCCAGTTGTAGGCCTACATCCCACAGGCAATTTGCTTGTCCCTCTCACACATGTAAATGGGTCAGCACTCAAGTGCACACACCTGCCTGCACCCACAGACCCTCTCACACACACTTTTCTCAACAAGATTTTTTCCTAGTTTAGAGACTCAGAGACCCATGTTGAAATACAAAAGCAGCACACCACATGACGGCCTTCACATAGAATCCAGCAGCAAATGGGAAACTTTTAACTAGCCGTGGTCCTATTACTGCAGCCCTACCATGGAACGACTGCTGGATGAGTCCTGCTCGAGAATATTGAACCTACAACAAGTCTGAGGTAAATAAGAATTCCACAGGAATACCATAAAACAGGGACCTATGACCCTTTCGAGCCAGATAGGAGTCGAACCCACAATCTTCTGATCCGTAGTCAGACGCGTTATCCATTGCGCCACTGGCCCCATGTAGGATTACCCATACTTTTGTCCTTAAGAGGACCAGAAGTTGTGTGTGTGTGTGTGTGTGTGTGTTTTAAAACACCATTCCATCAACCTTTTTAGCCACGTTTACTGCTCACAACCAGAAGACACAAGTAAACCCACCTGACCTCCTGAAATTCTGTTCTGTCAGGTGTTCCTAACTTATAAAAAGGACTTTAGGAGGACGAAGGACCTAAAAGTCAGGGGAAATGGTCCTAGGTCCAAGGAAATGTTTTAGATCAGCCTCAGTTTCTTAAATATTCTGCATTAACATCATCAGTTCCACGTCTGTGTGGAGCTGATCTTGAGGACTCCTTAATCAGCAGGCGGGTACAACAATAAAGTGTTTAATATTACAATACAGGCGAAAATTCAGACACCTTGTCATAGGCTCACCTTGTCCAGGGACCCAAGCATGCTGCCTTTCACCTCTCAGAGCCCTTCACCTAACCTACTGTGCAGCTGTCTCACCTTTAATATCACTGTTCCACAGGCAGCATGATGTCACAATGTTCCTTGTCAGTAGCCTGAACCATGAGCCTTTGCAACCCTGGCATAATCTACATACTTCCAATTGGTGAAGTCTTGGACCACAAATGCAGTGAAGAATAATGGATTGTTACTCTTCATGCATTTTTGCCCATTGGCTCAGATTTGAATGCTTACTGGCCATACGAGCATCTCTGCCAGGCCACCCTATGTCTAGAGACCGTAGATTTAGAGAGTTTATAAACATTGTAGGTTCATCAATGAAGTGTGCTCGCTTCGGCGGCACATATACTAAAATTGGAACGATACAGAGAAGATTAGCATGGCCCCTGCGCAAGGATGACACGCAAATTCGTGAAGCGTTCCATATTTTTACCAGCTTTCAGAAGAGAAATGTTCTATGTTTTCAAGACTAATTGAAATAATAAAGCAGGTTCCAGTGCTTTCCTCCTAATATCTATTTTTCAATTTGTCTCTCCTCAACATTTTTAATGTATTTACCTCGCAGTAATGAAGGTGCACTCTATGGCCAGCTGCATTTAGCAAGGAAGCCTGCAGGACTTCTGGGACTTTTCTTTCCCTTCTTCAGCCTCCCTGTCATTATTCTTCACAACCCCCAAATCTATACTGCTGCCAGCGATGCGTTGCTTTGTGGGAAGCAAGAGAAAGAGAAGGGGAGGGCCTATGCAAATGATGGCCTCAGGGCTGTCTGGGAGTCCCTTTTCAGCAGTACTGTTAAAATCCGCCTTGCAACCAGATTGGTCGGGTAAGCTGAAAAACACCAGGCATGATTGGGCACCAGGTCCTCTAGGCCCTTGGAGGACATATCGGCGCTGCATCCCTCAGTTTCTGAGGTCCAAGAAATGTTCACCCTCCACCCTAATAGAGAGGTCTTGGCCGATCGGGGCCGATCGGGGCAGAAGGGAGCAGGGCAAGATGCTCATGATCCTGCTCTAATAATGAACTGCCTTCCTCTCTCCTTACCTGTGGTTCTGCCTGGCTGCTTGGTTCCAGTTGTAGGCCTACATCCCACAGGCAATTTGCTTGTCCCTCTCACACATGTAAATGGGTCAGCACTCAAGTGCACACACCTGCCTGCACCCACAGACCCTCTCACACACACTTTTCTCAACAAGATTTTTTCCTAGTTTAGAGACTCAGAGACCCATGTTGAAATACAAAAGCAGCACACCACATGACGGCCTTCACATAGAATCCAGCAGCAAATGGGAAACTTTTAACTAGCCGTGGTCCTATTACTGCAGCCCTACCATGGAACGACTGCTGGATGAGTCCTGCTCGAGAATATTGAACCTACAACAAGTCTGAGGTAAATAAGAATTCCACAGGAATACCATAAAACAGGGACCTATGACCCTTTCGAGCCAGATAGGAGTCGAACCTACAATCTTCTGATCCGTAGTCAGACGCGTTATCCATTGCGCCACTGGCCCCATGTAGGATTACCCATACTTTTGTCCTTAAGAGGACCAGAAGTTGTGTGTGTGTGTGTGTGTGTGTGTTTTAAAACACCATTCCATCAACCTTTTTAGCCACGTTTACTGCTCACAACCAGAAGACACAAGTAAACCCACCTGACCTCCTGAAATTCTGTTCTGTCAGGTGTTCCTAACTTATACAAAGGACTTTAGGAGGACGAAGGACCTAAAAGTCAGGGGAAATGGTCCTAGGTCCAAGGAAATGTTTTAGATCAGCCTCAGTTTCTTAAATATTCTGCATTAACATCATCAGTTCCACGTCTGTGTGGAGCTGATCTTGAGGACTCCTTAATCAGCAGGCGGGTACAACAATAAAGTGTTTAATATTACAATACAGGCGAAAATTCAGACACCTTGTCATAGGCTCACCTTGTCCAGGGACCCAAGCATGCTGCCTTTCACCTCTCAGAGCCCTTCACCTAACCTACTGTGCAGCTGTCTCACCTTTAATATCACTGTTCCACAGGCAGCATGATGTCACAATGTTCCTTGTCAGTAGCCTGAACCATGAGCCTTTGCAACCCTGGCATAATCTACATACTTCCAATTGGTGAAGTCTTGGACCACAAATGCAGTGAAGAATAATGGATTGTTACTCTTCATGCATTTTTGCCCATTGGCTCAGATTTGAATGCTTACTGGCCATACGAGCATCTCTGCCAGGCCACCCTATGTCTAGAGACCGTAGATTTAGAGAGTTTATAAACATTGTAGGTTCATCAATGAAGTGTGCTCGCTTCGGCGGCACATATACTAAAATTGGAACGATACAGAGAAAATTAGCATGGCCCCTGCGCAAGGATGACACGCAAATTCGTGAAGCGTTCCATATTTTTACCAGCTTTCAGGAGAGAAATGTTCTATGTTTTCAAGACTAATTGAAATAATAAAGCAGGTTCCAGTGCTTTCCTCCTAATATCTATTTTTCAATTTGTCTCTCCTCAACATTTTTAATGTATTTACCTCGCAGTAATGAAGGTGCACTCTATGGCCAGCTGCATTTAGCAAGGAAGCCTGCAGGACTTCTGGGACTTTTCTTTCCCTTCTTCAGCCTCCCTGTCATTATTCTTCACAACCCCCAAATCTATACTGCTGCCAGCGATGCGTTGCTTTGTGGGAAGCAAGAGAAAGAGAAGGGGAGGGCCTATGCAAATGATGGCCTCAGGGCTGTCTGGGAGTCCCTTTTCAGCAGTACTGTTAAAATCCGCCTTGCAACCAGATTGGTCGGGTAAGCTGAAAAACACCAGGCATGATTGGGCACCAGGTCCTCTAGGCCCTTGGAGGACATATCGGCGCTGCATCCCTCAGTTTCTGAGGTCCAAGAAATGTTCACCCTCCACCCTAATAGAGAGGTCTTGGCCGATCGGGGCCGATCGGGGCAGAAGGGAGCAGGGCAAGATGCTCATGATCCTGCTCTAATAATGAACTGCCTTCCTCTCTCCTTACCTGTGGTTCTGCCTGGCTGCTTGGTTCCAGTTGTAGGCCTACATCCCACAGGCAATTTGCTTGTCCCTCTCACACATGTAAATGGGTCAGCACTCAAGTGCACACACCTGCCTGCACCCACAGACCCTCTCACACACACTTTTCTCAACAAGATTTTTTCCTAGTTTAGAGACTCAGAGACCCATGTTGAAATACAAAAGCAGCACACCACATGACGGCCTTCACATAGAATCCAGCAGCAAATGGGAAACTTTTAACTAGCCGTGGTCCTATTACTGCAGCCCTACCATGGAACGACTGCTGGATGAGTCCTGCTCGAGAATATTGAACTTACAACAAGTCTGAGGTAAATAAGAATTCCACAGGAATACCATAAAACAGGGACCTATGACCCTTTCGAGCCAGATAGGAGTCGAACCTACAATCTTCTGATCCGTAGTCAGACGCGTTATCCATTGCGCCACTGGCCCCATGTAGGATTACCCATACTTTTGTCCTTAAGAGGACCAGAAGTTGTGTGTGTGTGTGTGTGTGTGTGTGTTTTAAAACACCATTCCATCAACCTTTTTAGCCACGTTTACTGCTCACAACCAGAAGACACAAGTAAACCCACCTGACCTCCTGAAATTCTGTTCTGTCAGGTGTTCCTAACTTATACAAAGGACTTTAGGAGGACGAAGGACCTAAAAGTCAGGGGAAATGGTCCTAGGTCCAAGGAAATGTTTTAGATCAGCCTCAGTTTCTTAAATATTCTGCATTAACATCATCAGTTCCACGTCTGTGTGGAGCTGATCTTGAGGACTCCTTAATCAGCAGGCGGGTACAACAATAAAGTGTTTAATATTACAATACAGGCGAAAATTCAGACACCTTGTCATAGGCTCACCTTGTCCAGGGACCCAAGCATGCTGCCTGTCACCTCTCAGAGCCCTTCACCTAACCTACTGTGCAGCTGTCTCACCTTTAATATCACTGTTCCACAGGCAGCATGATGTCACAATGTTCCTTGTCAGTAGCCTGAACCATGAGCCTTTGCAACCCTGGCATAATCTACATACTTCCAATTGGTGAAGTCTTGGACCACAAATGCAGTGAAGAATAATGGATTGTTACTCTTCATGCATTTTTGCCCATTGGCTCAGATTTGAATGCTTACTGGCCATACGAGCATCTCTGCCAGGCCACCCTATGTCTAGAGACCGTAGATTTAGAGAGTTTATAAACATTGTAGGTTCATCAAGGAAGTGTGCTCGCTTCGGCGGCACATATACTAAAATTGGAACGATACAGAGAAGATTAGCATGGCCCCTGCGCAAGGATGACACGCAAATTCGTGAAGCGTTCCATATTTTTACCAGCTTTCAGGAGAGAAATGTTCTATGTTTTCAAGACTAATTGAAATAATAAAGCAGGTTCCAGTGCTTTCCTCCTAATATCTATTTTTCAATTTGTCTCTCCTCAACATTTTTAATGTATTTACCTCGCAGTAATGAAGGTGCACTCTATGGCCAGCTGCATTTAGCAAGGAAGCCTGCAGGACTTCTGGGACTTTTCTTTCCCTTCTTCAGCCTCCCTGTCATTATTCTTCACAACCCCCAAATCTATACTGCTGCCAGCGATGCGTTGCTTTGTGGGAAGCAAGAGAAAGAGAAGGGGAGGGCCTATGCAAATGATGGCCTCAGGGCTGTCTGGGAGTCCCTTTTCAGCAGTACTGTTAAAATCCGCCTTGCAACCAGATTGGTCGGGTAAGCTGAAAAACACCAGGCATGATTGGCCACCAGGTCCTCTAGGCCCTTGGAGGACATATTGGCGCTGCATCCCTCAGTTTCTGAGGTCCAAGAAATGTTCACCCTCCACCCTAATAGAGAGGTCTTGGCCGATCGGGGCCGATCGGGGCAGAAGGGAGCAGGGCAAGATGCTCATGATCCAGCTCTAATAATGAACTGCCTTCCTCTCTCCTTACCTGTGGTTCTGCCTGGCTGCTTGGTTCCAGTTGTAGGCCTACATCCCACAGGCAATTTGCTTGTCCCTCTCACACATGTAAATGGGTCAGCACTCAAGTGCACACACCTGCCTGCACCCACAGACCCTCTCACACACACTTTTCTCAACAAGATTTTTTCCTAGTTTAGAGACTCAGAGACCCATGTTGAAATACAAAAGCAGCACACCACATGACGGCCTTCACATAGAATCCAGCAGCAAATGGGAAACGTTTAACTAGCCGTGGTCCTATTACTGCAGCCCTACCATGGAACGACTGCTGGATGAGTCCTGCTCGAGAATATTGAACCTACAACAAGTCTGAGGTAAATAAGAATTCCACAGGAATACCATAAAACAGGGACCTATGACCCTTTCGAGCCAGATAGGAGTCGAACCTACAATCTTCTGATCCGTAGTCAGACGCGTTATCCATTGCGCCACTGGCCCCATGTAGGATTACCCATACTTTTGTCCTTAAGAGGACCAGAAGTTGTGTGTGTGTGTGTGTGTGTGTTTTAAAACACCATTCCATCAACCTTTTTAGCCACGTTTACTGCTCACAACCAGAAGACACAAGTAAACCCACCTGACCTCCTGAAATTCTGTTCTGTCAGGTGTTCCTAACTTATACAAAGGACTTTAGGAGGACGAAGGACCTAAAAGTCAGGGGAAATGGTCCTAGGTCCAAGGAAATGTTTTAGATCAGCCTCAGTTTCTTAAATATTCTGCATTAACATCATCAGTTCCACGTCTGTGTGGAGCTGATCTTGAGGACTCCTTAATCAGCAGGCGGGTACAACAATAAAGTGTTTAATATTACAATACAGGCGAAAATTCAGACACCTTGTCATAGGCTCACCTTGTCCAGGGACCCAAGCATGCTGCCTTTCACCTCTCAGAGCCCTTCACCTAACCTACTGTGCAGCTGTCTCACCTTTAATATCACTGTTCCACAGGCAGCATGATGTCACAATGTTCCTTGTCAGTAGCCTGAACCATGAGCCTTTGCAACCCTGGCATAATCTACATACTTCCAATTGGTGAAGTCTTGGACCACAAATGCAGTGAAGAATAATGGATTGTTACTCTTCATGCATTTTTGCCCATTGGCTCAGATTTGAATGCTTACTGGCCATACGAGCATCTCTGCCAGGCCACCCTATGTCTAGAGACCGTAGATTTAGAGAGTTTATAAACATTGTAGGTTCATCAAGGAAGTGTGCTCGCTTCGGCGGCAAATATACTAAAATTGGAACGATACACAGAAGATTAGCATGGCCCCTGCGCAAGGATGACACGCAAATTCGTGAAGCGTTCCATATTTTTACCAGCTTTCAGGAGAGAAATGTTCTATGTTTTCAAGACTAATTGAAATAATAAAGCAGGTTCCAGTGCTTTCCTCCTAATATCTATTTTTCAATTTGTCTCTCCTCAACATTTTTAATGTATTTACCTCGCAGTAATGAAGGTGCACTCTATGGCCAGCTGCATTTAGCAAGGAAGCCTGCAGGACTTCTGGGACTTTTCTTTCCCTTCTTCAGCCTCCCTGTCATTATTCTTCACAACCCCCAAATCTATACTGCTGCCAGCGATGCGTTGCTTTGTGGGAAGCAAGAGAAAGAGAAGGGGAGGGCCTATGCAAATGATGGCCTCAGGGCTGTCTGGGAGTCCCTTTTCAGCAGTACTGTTAAAATCCGCCTTGCAACCAGATTGGTCGGGTAAGCTGAAAAACACCAGGCATGATTGGGCACCAGGTCCTCTAGGCCCTTGGAGGACATATCGGCGCTGCATCCCTCAGTTTCTGAGGTCCAAGAAATGTTCACCCTCCACCCTAATAGAGAGGTCTTGGCCGATCGTGGCCGATCGGGGCAGAAGGGAGCAGGGCAAGATGCTCATGATCCTGCTCTAATAATGAACTGCCTTCCTCTCTCCTTACCTGTGGTTCTGCCTGGCTGCTTGGTTCCAGTTGTAGGCCTACATCCCACAGGCAATTTGCTTGTCCCTCTCACACATGTAAATGGGTCAGCACTCAAGTGCACACACCTGCCTGCACCCACAGACCCTCTCACACACACTTTTCTCAACAAGATTTTTTCCTAGTTTAGAGACTCAGAGACCCATGTTGAAATACAAAAGCAGCACACCACATGACGGCCTTCACATAGAATCCAGCAGCAAATGGGAAACTTTTAACTAGCCGTGGTCCTATTACTGCAGCCCTACCATGGAACGACTGCTGGATGAGTCCTGCTCGAGAATATTGAACCTACAACAAGTCTGAGGTAAATAAGAATTCCACAGGAATACCATAAAACAGGGACCTATGACCCTTTCGAGCCAGATAGGAGTCGAACCTACAATCTTCTGATCCGTAGTCAGACGCGTTATCCATTGCGCCACTGGCCCCATGTAGGATTACCCATACTTTTGTCCTTAAGAGGACCAGAAGTTGTGTGTGTGTGTGTGTGTGTGTGTTTTAAAACACCATTCCATCAACCTTTTTAGCCACGTTTACTGCTCACAACCAGAAGACACAAGTAAACCCACCTGACCTCCTGAAATTCTGTTCTGTCAGGTGTTCCTAACTTATACAAAGGACTTTAGGAGGACGAAGGACCTAAAAGTCAGGGGAAATGGTCCTAGGTCCAAGGAAATGTTTTAGATCAGCCTCAGTTTCTTAAATATTCTGCATTAACATCATCAGTTCCACGTCTGTGTGGAGCTGATCTTGAGGACTCCTTAATCAGCAGGCGGGTACAACAATAAAGTGTTTAATATTACAATACAGGCGAAAATTCAGACACCTTGTCATAGGCTCACCTTGTCCAGGGACCCAAGCATGCTGCCTTTCACCTCTCAGAGCCCTTCACCTAACCTACTGTGCAGCTGTCTCACCTTTAATATCACTGTTCCACAGGCAGCATGATGTCACAATGTTCCTTGTCAGTAGCCTGAACCATGAGCCTTTGCAACCCTGGCATAATCTACATACTTCCAATTGGTGAAGTCTTGGACCACAAATGCAGTGAAGAATAATGGATTGTTACTCTTCATGCATTTTTGCCCATTGGCTCAGATTTGAATGCTTACTGGCCATACGAGCATCTCTGCCAGGCCACCCTATGTCTAGAGACCGTAGATTTAGAGAGTTTATAAACATTGTAGGTTCATCAATGAAGTGTGCTCGCTTCGGCGGCACATATACTAAAATTGGAACGATACAGAGAAGATTAGCATGGCCCCTGCGCAAGGATGACACGCAAATTCGTGAAGCGTTCCATATTTTTACCAGCTTTCAGGAGAGAAATGTTCTATGTTTTCAAGACTAATTGAAATAATAAAGCAGGTTCCAGTGCTTTCCTCCTAATATCTATTTTTCAATTTGTCTCTCCTCAACATTTTTAATGTATTTACCTCGCAGTAATGAAGGTGCACTCTATGGCCAGCTGCATTTAGCAAGGAAGCCTGCAGGACTTCTGGGACTTTTCTTTCCCTTCTTCAGCCTCCCTGTCATTATTCTTCACAACCCCCAAATCTATACTGCTGCCAGCGATGCGTTGCTTTGTGGGAAGCAAGAGAAAGAGAAGGGGAGGGCCTATGCAAATGATGGCCTCAGGGCTGTCTGGGAGTCCCTTTTCAGCAGTACTGTTAAAATCCGCCTTGCAACCAGATTGGTCGGGTAAGCTGAAAAACACCAGGCATGATTGGGCACCAGGTCCTCTAGGCCCTTGGAGGACATATCGGCGCTGCATCCCTCAGTTTCTGAGGTCCAAGAAATGTTCACCCTCCACCCTAATAGAGAGGTCTTGGCCGATCGGGGCCGATCGGGGCAGAAGGGAGCAGGGCAAGATGCTCATGATCCTGCTCTAATAATGAACTGCCTTCCTCTCTCCTTACCTGTGGTTCTGCCTGGCTGCTTGGTTCCAGTTGTAGGCCTACATCCCACAGGCAATTTGCTTGTCCCTCTCACACATGTAAATGGGTCAGCACTCAAGTGCACACACCTGCCTGCACCCACAGACCCTCTCACACACACTTTTCTCAACAAGATTTTTTCCTAGTTTAGAGACTCAGAGACCCATGTTGAAATACAAAAGCAGCACACCACATGACGGCCTTCACATAGAATCCAGCAGCAAATGGGAAACTTTTAACTAGCCGTGGTCCTATTACTGCAGCCCTACCATGGAACGACTGCTGGATGAGTCCTGCTCGAGAATATTGAACCTACAACAAGTCTGAGGTAAATAAGAATTCCACAGGAATACCATAAAACAGGGACCTATGACCCTTTCGAGCCAGATAGGAGTCGAACCTACAATCTTCTGATCCGTAGTCAGACGCGTTATCCATTGCGCCACTGGCCCCATGTAGGATTACCCATACTTTTGTCCTTAAGAGGACCAGAAGTTGTGTGTGTGTGTGTGTGTGTGTGTGTTTTAAAACACCATTCCATCAACCTTTTTAGCCACGTTTACTGCTCACAACCAGAAGACACAAGTAAACCCACCTGACCTCCTGAAATTCTGTTCTGTCAGGTGTTCCTAACTTATACAAAGGACTTTAGGAGGACGAAGGACCTAAAAGTCAGGGGAAATGGTCCTAGGTCCAAGGAAATGTTTTAGATCAGCCTCAGTTTCTTAAATATTCTGCATTAACATCATCAGTTCCACGTCTGTGTGGAGCTGATCTTGAGGACTCCTTAATCAGCAGGCGGGTACAACAATAAAGTGTTTAATATTACAATACAGGCGAAAATTCAGACACCTTGTCATAGGCTCACCTTGTCCAGGGACCCAAGCATGCTGCCTTTCACCTCTCAGAGCCCTTCACCTAACCTACTGTGCAGCTGTCTCACCTTTAATATCACTGTTCCACAGGCAGCATGATGTCACAATGTTCCTTGTCAGTAGCCTGAACCATGAGCCTTTGCAACCCTGGCATAATCTACATACTTCCAATTGGTGAAGTCTTGGACCACAAATGCAGTGAAGAATAATGGATTGTTACTCTTCATGCATTTTTGCCCATTGGCTCAGATTTGAATGCTTACTGGCCATACGAGCATCTCTGCCAGGCCACCCTATGTCTAGAGACCGTAGATTTAGAGAGTTTATAAACATTGTAGGTTCATCAATGAAGTGTGCTCGCTTCGGCGGCACATATACTAAAATTGGAACGATACAGAGAAGATTAGCATGGCCCCTGCGCAAGGATGACACGCAAATTCGTGAAGCGTTCCATATTTTTACCAGCTTTCAGGAGAGAAATGTTCTATGTTTTCAAGACTAATTGAAATAATAAAGCAGGTTCCAGTGCTTTCCTCCTAATATCTATTTTTCAATTTGTCTCTCCTCAACATTTTTAATGTATTTACCTCGCAGTAATGAAGGTGCACTCTATGGCCAGCTGCATTTAGCAAGGAAGCCTGCAGGACTTCTGGGACTTTTCTTTCCCTTCTTCAGCCTCCCTGTCATTATTCTTCACAACCCCCAAATCTATACTGCTGCCAGCGATGCGTTGCTTTGTGGGAAGCAAGAGAAAGAGAAGGGGAGGGCCTATGCAAATGATGGCCTCAGGGCTGTCTGGGAGTCCCTTTTCAGCAGTACTGTTAAAATCCGCCTTGCAACCAGATTGGTCGGGTAAGCTGAAAAACACCAGGCATGATTGGGCACCAGGTCCTCTAGGCCCTTGGAGGACATATCGGCGCTGCATCCCTCAGTTTCTGAGGTCCAAGAAATGTTCACCCTCCACCCTAATAGAGAGGTCTTGGCCGATCGGGGCCGATCGGGGCAGAAGGGAGCAGGGCAAGATGCTCATGATCCTGCTCTAATAATGAACTGCCTTCCTCTCTCCTTACCTGTGGTTCTGCCTGGCTGCTTGGTTCCAGTTGTAGGCCTACATCCCACAGGCAATTTGCTTGTCCCTCTCACACATGTAAATGGGTCAGCACTCAAGTGCACACACCTGCCTGCACCCACAGACCCTCTCACACACACTTTTCTCAACAAGATTTTTTCCTAGTTTAGAGACTCAGAGACCCATGTTGAAATACAAAAGCAGCACACCACATGACGGCCTTCACATAGAATCCAGCAGCAAATGGGAAACTTTTAACTAGCCGTGGTCCTATTACTGCAGCCCTACCATGGAACGACTGCTGGATGAGTCCTGCTCGAGAATATTGAACCTACAACAAGTCTGAGGTAAATAAGAATTCCACAGGAATACCATAAAACAGGGACCTATGACCCTTTCGAGCCAGATAGGAGTCGAACCTACAATCTTCTGATCCGTAGTCAGACGCGTTATCCATTGCGCCACTGGCCCCATGTAGGATTACCCATACTTTTGTCCTTAAGAGGACCAGAAGTTGTGTGTGTGTGTGTGTGTGTGTGTGTGTTTTAAAACACCATTCCATCAACCTTTTTAGCCACGTTTACTGCTCACAACCAGAAGACACAAGTAAACCCACCTGACCTCCTGAAATTCTGTTCTGTCAGGTGTTCCTAACTTATACAAAGGACTTTAGGAGGACGAAGGACCTAAAAGTCAGGGGAAATGGTCCTAGGTCCAAGGAAATGTTTTAGATCAGCCTCAGTTTCTTAAATATTCTGCATTAACATCATCAGTTCCACGTCTGTGTGGAGCTGATCTTGAGGACTCCTTAATCAGCAGGCGGGTACAACAATAAAGTGTTTAATATTACAATACAGGCGAAAATTCAGACACCTTGTCATAGGCTCACCTTGTCCAGGGACCCAAGCATGCTGCCTTTCACCTCTCAGAGCCCTTCACCTAACCTACTGTGCAGCTGTCTCACCTTTAATATCACTGTTCCACAGGCAGCATGATGTCACAATGTTCCTTGTCAGTAGCCTGAACCATGAGCCTTTGCAACCCTGGCATAATCTACATACTTCCAATTGGTGAAGTCTTGGACCACAAATGCAGTGAAGAATAATGGATTGTTACTCTTCATGCATTTTTGCCCATTGGCTCAGATTTGAATGCTTACTGGCCATACGAGCATCTCTGCCAGGCCACCCTATGTCTAGAGACCGTAGATTTAGAGAGTTTATAAACATTGTAGGTTCATCAATGAAGTGTGCTCGCTTCGGCGGCACATATACTAAAATTGGAACGATACAGAGAAAATTAGCATGGCCCCTGCGCAAGGATGACACGCAAATTCGTGAAGCGTTCCATATTTTTACCAGCTTTCAGGAGAGAAATGTTCTATGTTTTCAAGACTAATTGAAATAATAAAGCAGGTTCCAGTGCTTTCCTCCTAATATCTATTTTTCAATTTGTCTCTCCTCAACATTTTTAATGTATTTACCTCGCAGTAATGAAGGTGCACTCTATGGCCAGCTGCATTTAGCAAGGAAGCCTGCAGGACTTCTGGGACTTTTCTTTCCCTTCTTCAGCCTCCCTGTCATTATTCTTCACAACCCCCAAATCTATACTGCTGCCAGCGATGCGTTGCTTTGTGGGAAGCAAGAGAAAGAGAAGGGGAGGGCCTATGCAAATGATGGCCTCAGGGCTGTCTGGGAGTCCCTTTTCAGCAGTACTGTTAAAATCCGCCTTGCAACCAGATTGGTCGGGTAAGCTGAAAAACACCAGGCATGATTGGGCACCAGGTCCTCTAGGCCCTTGGAGGACATATCGGCGCTGCATCCCTCAGTTTCTGAGGTCCAAGAAATGTTCACCCTCCACCCTAATAGAGAGGTCTTGGCCGATCGGGGCCGATCGGGGCAGAAGGGAGCAGGGCAAGATGCTCATGATCCTGCTCTAATAATGAACTGCCTTCCTCTCTCCTTACCTGTGGTTCTGCCTGGCTGCTTGGTTCCAGTTGTAGGCCTACATCCCACAGGCAATTTGCTTGTCCCTCTCACACATGTAAATGGGTCAGCACTCAAGTGCACACACCTGCCTGCACCCACAGACCCTCTCACACACACTTTTCTCAACAAGATTTTTTCCTAGTTTAGAGACTCAGAGACCCATGTTGAAATACAAAAGCAGCACACCACATGACGGCCTTCACATAGAATCCAGCAGCAAATGGGAAACTTTTAACTAGCCGTGGTCCTATTACTGCAGCCCTACCATGGAACGACTGCTGGATGAGTCCTGCTCGAGAATATTGAACTTACAACAAGTCTGAGGTAAATAAGAATTCCACAGGAATACCATAAAACAGGGACCTATGACCCTTTCGAGCCAGATAGGAGTCGAACCTACAATCTTCTGATCCGTAGTCAGACGCGTTATCCATTGCGCCACTGGCCCCATGTAGGATTACCCATACTTTTGTCCTTAAGAGGACCAGAAGTTGTGTGTGTGTGTGTGTGTGTGTGTGTTTTAAAACACCATTCCATCAACCTTTTTAGCCACGTTTACTGCTCACAACCAGAAGACACAAGTAAACCCACCTGACCTCCTGAAATTCTGTTCTGTCAGGTGTTCCTAACTTATACAAAGGACTTTAGGAGGACGAAGGACCTAAAAGTCAGGGGAAATGGTCCTAGGTCCAAGGAAATGTTTTAGATCAGCCTCAGTTTCTTAAATATTCTGCATTAACATCATCAGTTCCACGTCTGTGTGGAGCTGATCTTGAGGACTCCTTAATCAGCAGGCGGGTACAACAATAAAGTGTTTAATATTACAATACAGGCGAAAATTCAGACACCTTGTCATAGGCTCACCTTGTCCAGGGACCCAAGCATGCTGCCTGTCACCTCTCAGAGCCCTTCACCTAACCTACTGTGCAGCTGTCTCACCTTTAATATCACTGTTCCACAGGCAGCATGATGTCACAATGTTCCTTGTCAGTAGCCTGAACCATGAGCCTTTGCAACCCTGGCATAATCTACATACTTCCAATTGGTGAAGTCTTGGACCACAAATGCAGTGAAGAATAATGGATTGTTACTCTTCATGCATTTTTGCCCATTGGCTCAGATTTGAATGCTTACTGGCCATACGAGCATCTCTGCCAGGCCACCCTATGTCTAGAGACCGTAGATTTAGAGAGTTTATAAACATTGTAGGTTCATCAAGGAAGTGTGCTCGCTTCGGCGGCACATATACTAAAATTGGAACGATACAGAGAAGATTAGCATGGCCCCTGCGCAAGGATGACACGCAAATTCGTGAAGCGTTCCATATTTTTACCAGCTTTCAGGAGAGAAATGTTCTATGTTTTCAAGACTAATTGAAATAATAAAGCAGGTTCCAGTGCTTTCCTCCTAATATCTATTTTTCAATTTGTCTCTCCTCAACATTTTTAATGTATTTACCTCGCAGTAATGAAGGTGCACTCTATGGCCAGCTGCATTTAGCAAGGAAGCCTGCAGGACTTCTGGGACTTTTCTTTCCCTTCTTCAGCCTCCCTGTCATTATTCTTCACAACCCCCAAATCTATACTGCTGCCAGCGATGCGTTGCTTTGTGGGAAGCAAGAGAAAGAGAAGGGGAGGGCCTATGCAAATGATGGCCTCAGGGCTGTCTGGGAGTCCCTTTTCAGCAGTACTGTTAAAATCCGCCTTGCAACCAGATTGGTCGGGTAAGCTGAAAAACACCAGGCATGATTGGCCACCAGGTCCTCTAGGCCCTTGGAGGACATATTGGCGCTGCATCCCTCAGTTTCTGAGGTCCAAGAAATGTTCACCCTCCACCCTAATAGAGAGGTCTTGGCCGATCGGGGCCGATCGGGGCAGAAGGGAGCAGGGCAAGATGCTCATGATCCAGCTCTAATAATGAACTGCCTTCCTCTCTCCTTACCTGTGGTTCTGCCTGGCTGCTTGGTTCCAGTTGTAGGCCTACATCCCACAGGCAATTTGCTTGTCCCTCTCACACATGTAAATGGGTCAGCACTCAAGTGCACACACCTGCCTGCACCCACAGACCCTCTCACACACACTTTTCTCAACAAGATTTTTTCCTAGTTTAGAGACTCAGAGACCCATGTTGAAATACAAAAGCAGCACACCACATGACGGCCTTCACATAGAATCCAGCAGCAAATGGGAAACGTTTAACTAGCCGTGGTCCTATTACTGCAGCCCTACCATGGAACGACTGCTGGATGAGTCCTGCTCGAGAATATTGAACCTACAACAAGTCTGAGGTAAATAAGAATTCCACAGGAATACCATAAAACAGGGACCTATGACCCTTTCGAGCCAGATAGGAGTCGAACCTACAATCTTCTGATCCGTAGTCAGACGCGTTATCCATTGCGCCACTGGCCCCATGTAGGATTACCCATACTTTTGTCCTTAAGAGGACCAGAAGTTGTGTGTGTGTGTGTGTGTGTGTTTTAAAACACCATTCCATCAACCTTTTTAGCCACGTTTACTGCTCACAACCAGAAGACACAAGTAAACCCACCTGACCTCCTGAAATTCTGTTCTGTCAGGTGTTCCTAACTTATACAAAGGACTTTAGGAGGACGAAGGACCTAAAAGTCAGGGGAAATGGTCCTAGGTCCAAGGAAATGTTTTAGATCAGCCTCAGTTTCTTAAATATTCTGCATTAACATCATCAGTTCCACGTCTGTGTGGAGCTGATCTTGAGGACTCCTTAATCAGCAGGCGGGTACAACAATAAAGTGTTTAATATTACAATACAGGCGAAAATTCAGACACCTTGTCATAGGCTCACCTTGTCCAGGGACCCAAGCATGCTGCCTTTCACCTCTCAGAGCCCTTCACCTAACCTACTGTGCAGCTGTCTCACCTTTAATATCACTGTTCCACAGGCAGCATGATGTCACAATGTTCCTTGTCAGTAGCCTGAACCATGAGCCTTTGCAACCCTGGCATAATCTACATACTTCCAATTGGTGAAGTCTTGGACCACAAATGCAGTGAAGAATAATGGATTGTTACTCTTCATGCATTTTTGCCCATTGGCTCAGATTTGAATGCTTACTGGCCATACGAGCATCTCTGCCAGGCCACCCTATGTCTAGAGACCGTAGATTTAGAGAGTTTATAAACATTGTAGGTTCATCAAGGAAGTGTGCTCGCTTCGGCGGCAAATATACTAAAATTGGAACGATACACAGAAGATTAGCATGGCCCCTGCGCAAGGATGACACGCAAATTCGTGAAGCGTTCCATATTTTTACCAGCTTTCAGGAGAGAAATGTTCTATGTTTTCAAGACTAATTGAAATAATAAAGCAGGTTCCAGTGCTTTCCTCCTAATATCTATTTTTCAATTTGTCTCTCCTCAACATTTTTAATGTATTTACCTCGCAGTAATGAAGGTGCACTCTATGGCCAGCTGCATTTAGCAAGGAAGCCTGCAGGACTTCTGGGACTTTTCTTTCCCTTCTTCAGCCTCCCTGTCATTATTCTTCACAACCCCCAAATCTATACTGCTGCCAGCGATGCGTTGCTTTGTGGGAAGCAAGAGAAAGAGAAGGGGAGGGCCTATGCAAATGATGGCCTCAGGGCTGTCTGGGAGTCCCTTTTCAGCAGTACTGTTAAAATCCGCCTTGCAACCAGATTGGTCGGGTAAGCTGAAAAACACCAGGCATGATTGGGCACCAGGTCCTCTAGGCCCTTGGAGGACATATCGGCGCTGCATCCCTCAGTTTCTGAGGTCCAAGAAATGTTCACCCTCCACCCTAATAGAGAGGTCTTGGCCGATCGTGGCCGATCGGGGCAGAAGGGAGCAGGGCAAGATGCTCATGATCCTGCTCTAATAATGAACTGCCTTCCTCTCTCCTTACCTGTGGTTCTGCCTGGCTGCTTGGTTCCAGTTGTAGGCCTACATCCCACAGGCAATTTGCTTGTCCCTCTCACACATGTAAATGGGTCAGCACTCAAGTGCACACACCTGCCTGCACCCACAGACCCTCTCACACACACTTTTCTCAACAAGATTTTTTCCTAGTTTAGAGACTCAGAGACCCATGTTGAAATACAAAAGCAGCACACCACATGACGGCCTTCACATAGAATCCAGCAGCAAATGGGAAACTTTTAACTAGCCGTGGTCCTATTACTGCAGCCCTACCATGGAACGACTGCTGGATGAGTCCTGCTCGAGAATATTGAACCTACAACAAGTCTGAGGTAAATAAGAATTCCACAGGAATACCATAAAACAGGGACCTATGACCCTTTCGAGCCAGATAGGAGTCGAACCTACAATCTTCTGATCCGTAGTCAGACGCGTTATCCATTGCGCCACTGGCCCCATGTAGGATTACCCATACTTTTGTCCTTAAGAGGACCAGAAGTTGTGTGTGTGTGTGTGTGTGTGTGTTTTAAAACACCATTCCATCAACCTTTTTAGCCACGTTTACTGCTCACAACCAGAAGACACAAGTAAACCCACCTGACCTCCTGAAATTCTGTTCTGTCAGGTGTTCCTAACTTATACAAAGGACTTTAGGAGGACGAAGGACCTAAAAGTCAGGGGAAATGGTCCTAGGTCCAAGGAAATGTTTTAGATCAGCCTCAGTTTCTTAAATATTCTGCATTAACATCATCAGTTCCACGTCTGTGTGGAGCTGATCTTGAGGACTCCTTAATCAGCAGGCGGGTACAACAATAAAGTGTTTAATATTACAATACAGGCGAAAATTCAGACACCTTGTCATAGGCTCACCTTGTCCAGGGACCCAAGCATGCTGCCTTTCACCTCTCAGAGCCCTTCACCTAACCTACTGTGCAGCTGTCTCACCTTTAATATCACTGTTCCACAGGCAGCATGATGTCACAATGTTCCTTGTCAGTAGCCTGAACCATGAGCCTTTGCAACCCTGGCATAATCTACATACTTCCAATTGGTGAAGTCTTGGACCACAAATGCAGTGAAGAATAATGGATTGTTACTCTTCATGCATTTTTGCCCATTGGCTCAGATTTGAATGCTTACTGGCCATACGAGCATCTCTGCCAGGCCACCCTATGTCTAGAGACCGTAGATTTAGAGAGTTTATAAACATTGTAGGTTCATCAATGAAGTGTGCTCGCTTCGGCGGCACATATACTAAAATTGGAACGATACAGAGAAGATTAGCATGGCCCCTGCGCAAGGATGACACGCAAATTCGTGAAGCGTTCCATATTTTTACCAGCTTTCAGGAGAGAAATGTTCTATGTTTTCAAGACTAATTGAAATAATAAAGCAGGTTCCAGTGCTTTCCTCCTAATATCTATTTTTCAATTTGTCTCTCCTCAACATTTTTAATGTATTTACCTCGCAGTAATGAAGGTGCACTCTATGGCCAGCTGCATTTAGCAAGGAAGCCTGCAGGACTTCTGGGACTTTTCTTTCCCTTCTTCAGCCTCCCTGTCATTATTCTTCACAACCCCCAAATCTATACTGCTGCCAGCGATGCGTTGCTTTGTGGGAAGCAAGAGAAAGAGAAGGGGAGGGCCTATGCAAATGATGGCCTCAGGGCTGTCTGGGAGTCCCTTTTCAGCAGTACTGTTAAAATCCGCCTTGCAACCAGATTGGTCGGGTAAGCTGAAAAACACCAGGCATGATTGGGCACCAGGTCCTCTAGGCCCTTGGAGGACATATCGGCGCTGCATCCCTCAGTTTCTGAGGTCCAAGAAATGTTCACCCTCCACCCTAATAGAGAGGTCTTGGCCGATCGGGGCCGATCGGGGCAGAAGGGAGCAGGGCAAGATGCTCATGATCCTGCTCTAATAATGAACTGCCTTCCTCTCTCCTTACCTGTGGTTCTGCCTGGCTGCTTGGTTCCAGTTGTAGGCCTACATCCCACAGGCAATTTGCTTGTCCCTCTCACACATGTAAATGGGTCAGCACTCAAGTGCACACACCTGCCTGCACCCACAGACCCTCTCACACACACTTTTCTCAACAAGATTTTTTCCTAGTTTAGAGACTCAGAGACCCATGTTGAAATACAAAAGCAGCACACCACATGACGGCCTTCACATAGAATCCAGCAGCAAATGGGAAACTTTTAACTAGCCGTGGTCCTATTACTGCAGCCCTACCATGGAACGACTGCTGGATGAGTCCTGCTCGAGAATATTGAACCTACAACAAGTCTGAGGTAAATAAGAATTCCACAGGAATACCATAAAACAGGGACCTATGACCCTTTCGAGCCAGATAGGAGTCGAACCTACAATCTTCTGATCCGTAGTCAGACGCGTTATCCATTGCGCCACTGGCCCCATGTAGGATTACCCATACTTTTGTCCTTAAGAGGACCAGAAGTTGTGTGTGTGTGTGTGTGTGTGTGTGTTTTAAAACACCATTCCATCAACCTTTTTAGCCACGTTTACTGCTCACAACCAGAAGACACAAGTAAACCCACCTGACCTCCTGAAATTCTGTTCTGTCAGGTGTTCCTAACTTATACAAAGGACTTTAGGAGGACGAAGGACCTAAAAGTCAGGGGAAATGGTCCTAGGTCCAAGGAAATGTTTTAGATCAGCCTCAGTTTCTTAAATATTCTGCATTAACATCATCAGTTCCACGTCTGTGTGGAGCTGATCTTGAGGACTCCTTAATCAGCAGGCGGGTACAACAATAAAGTGTTTAATATTACAATACAGGCGAAAATTCAGACACCTTGTCATAGGCTCACCTTGTCCAGGGACCCAAGCATGCTGCCTTTCACCTCTCAGAGCCCTTCACCTAACCTACTGTGCAGCTGTCTCACCTTTAATATCACTGTTCCACAGGCAGCATGATGTCACAATGTTCCTTGTCAGTAGCCTGAACCATGAGCCTTTGCAACCCTGGCATAATCTACATACTTCCAATTGGTGAAGTCTTGGACCACAAATGCAGTGAAGAATAATGGATTGTTACTCTTCATGCATTTTTGCCCATTGGCTCAGATTTGAATGCTTACTGGCCATACGAGCATCTCTGCCAGGCCACCCTATGTCTAGAGACCGTAGATTTAGAGAGTTTATAAACATTGTAGGTTCATCAATGAAGTGTGCTCGCTTCGGCGGCACATATACTAAAATTGGAACGATACAGAGAAGATTAGCATGGCCCCTGCGCAAGGATGACACGCAAATTCGTGAAGCGTTCCATATTTTTACCAGCTTTCAGGAGAGAAATGTTCTATGTTTTCAAGACTAATTGAAATAATAAAGCAGGTTCCAGTGCTTTCCTCCTAATATCTATTTTTCAATTTGTCTCTCCTCAACATTTTTAATGTATTTACCTCGCAGTAATGAAGGTGCACTCTATGGCCAGCTGCATTTAGCAAGGAAGCCTGCAGGACTTCTGGGACTTTTCTTTCCCTTCTTCAGCCTCCCTGTCATTATTCTTCACAACCCCCAAATCTATACTGCTGCCAGCGATGCGTTGCTTTGTGGGAAGCAAGAGAAAGAGAAGGGGAGGGCCTATGCAAATGATGGCCTCAGGGCTGTCTGGGAGTCCCTTTTCAGCAGTACTGTTAAAATCCGCCTTGCAACCAGATTGGTCGGGTAAGCTGAAAAACACCAGGCATGATTGGGCACCAGGTCCTCTAGGCCCTTGGAGGACATATCGGCGCTGCATCCCTCAGTTTCTGAGGTCCAAGAAATGTTCACCCTCCACCCTAATAGAGAGGTCTTGGCCGATCGGGGCCGATCGGGGCAGAAGGGAGCAGGGCAAGATGCTCATGATCCTGCTCTAATAATGAACTGCCTTCCTCTCTCCTTACCTGTGGTTCTGCCTGGCTGCTTGGTTCCAGTTGTAGGCCTACATCCCACAGGCAATTTGCTTGTCCCTCTCACACATGTAAATGGGTCAGCACTCAAGTGCACACACCTGCCTGCACCCACAGACCCTCTCACACACACTTTTCTCAACAAGATTTTTTCCTAGTTTAGAGACTCAGAGACCCATGTTGAAATACAAAAGCAGCACACCACATGACGGCCTTCACATAGAATCCAGCAGCAAATGGGAAACTTTTAACTAGCCGTGGTCCTATTACTGCAGCCCTACCATGGAACGACTGCTGGATGAGTCCTGCTCGAGAATATTGAACCTACAACAAGTCTGAGGTAAATAAGAATTCCACAGGAATACCATAAAACAGGGACCTATGACCCTTTCGAGCCAGATAGGAGTCGAACCTACAATCTTCTGATCCGTAGTCAGACGCGTTATCCATTGCGCCACTGGCCCCATGTAGGATTACCCATACTTTTGTCCTTAAGAGGACCAGAAGTTGTGTGTGTGTGTGTGTGTGTGTGTGTGTTTTAAAACACCATTCCATCAACCTTTTTAGCCACGTTTACTGCTCACAACCAGAAGACACAAGTAAACCCACCTGACCTCCTGAAATTCTGTTCTGTCAGGTGTTCCTAACTTATACAAAGGACTTTAGGAGGACGAAGGACCTAAAAGTCAGGGGAAATGGTCCTAGGTCCAAGGAAATGTTTTAGATCAGCCTCAGTTTCTTAAATATTCTGCATTAACATCATCAGTTCCACGTCTGTGTGGAGCTGATCTTGAGGACTCCTTAATCAGCAGGCGGGTACAACAATAAAGTGTTTAATATTACAATACAGGCGAAAATTCAGACACCTTGTCATAGGCTCACCTTGTCCAGGGACCCAAGCATGCTGCCTTTCACCTCTCAGAGCCCTTCACCTAACCTACTGTGCAGCTGTCTCACCTTTAATATCACTGTTCCACAGGCAGCATGATGTCACAATGTTCCTTGTCAGTAGCCTGAACCATGAGCCTTTGCAACCCTGGCATAATCTACATACTTCCAATTGGTGAAGTCTTGGACCACAAATGCAGTGAAGAATAATGGATTGTTACTCTTCATGCATTTTTGCCCATTGGCTCAGATTTGAATGCTTACTGGCCATACGAGCATCTCTGCCAGGCCACCCTATGTCTAGAGACCGTAGATTTAGAGAGTTTATAAACATTGTAGGTTCATCAATGAAGTGTGCTCGCTTCGGCGGCACATATACTAAAATTGGAACGATACAGAGAAGATTAGCATGGCCCCTGCGCAAGGATGACACGCAAATTCGTGAAGCGTTCCATATTTTTACCAGCTTTCAGGAGAGACATGTTCTATGTTTTCAAGACTAATTGAAATAATAAAGCAGGTTCCAGTGCTTTCCTCCTAATATCTATTTTTCAATTTGTCTCTCCTCAACATTTTTAATGTATTTACCTCGCAGTAATGAAGGTGCACTCTATGGCCAGCTGCATTTAGCAAGGAAGCCTGCAGGACTTCTGGGACTTTTCTTTCCCTTCTTCAGCCTCCCTGTCATTATTCTTCACAACCCCCAAATCTATACTGCTGCCAGCGATGCGTTGCTTTGTGGGAAGCAAGAGAAAGAGAAGGGGAGGGCCTATGCAAATGATGGCCTCAGGGCTGTCTGGGAGTCCCTTTTCAGCAGTACTGTTAAAATCCGCCTTGCAACCAGATTGGTCGGGTAAGCTGAAAAACACCAGGCATGATTGGGCACCAGGTCCTCTAGGCCCTTGGAGGACATATCGGCGCTGCATCCCTCAGTTTCTGAGGTCCAAGAAATGTTCACCCTCCACCCTAATAGAGAGGTCTTGGCCGATCGGGGCCGATCGGGGCAGAAGGGAGCAGGGCAAGATGCTCATGATCCTGCTCTAATAATGAACTGCCTTCCTCTCTCCTTACCTGTGGTTCTGCCTGGCTGCTTGGTTCCAGTTGTAGGCCTACATCCCACAGGCAATTTGCTTGTCCCTCTCACACATGTAAATGGGTCAGCACTCAAGTGCACACACCTGCCTGCACCCACAGACCCTCTCACACACACTTTTCTCAACAAGATTTTTTCCTAGTTTAGAGACTCAGAGACCCATGTTGAAATACAAAAGCAGCACACCACATGACGGCCTTCACATAGAATCCAGCAGCAAATGGGAAACTTTTAACTAGCCGTGGTCCTATTACTGCAGCCCTACCATGGAACGACTGCTGGATGAGTCCTGCTCGAGAATATTGAACCTACAACAAGTCTGAGGTAAATAAGAATTCCACAGGAATACCATAAAACAGGGACCTATGACCCTTTCGAGCCAGATAGGAGTCGAACCTACAATCTTCTGATCCGTAGTCAGACGCGTTATCCATTGCGCCACTGGCCCCATGTAGGATTACCCATACTTTTGTCCTTAAGAGGACCAGAAGTTGTGTGTGTGTGTGTGTGTGTGTGTTTTAAAACACCATTCCATCAACCTTTTTAGCCACGTTTACTGCTCACAACCAGAAGACACAAGTAAACCCACCTGACCTCCTGAAATTCTGTTCTGTCAGGTGTTCCTAACTTATACAAAGGACTTTAGGAGGACGAAGGACCTAAAAGTCAGGGGAAATGGTCCTAGGTCCAAGGAAATGTTTTAGATCAGCCTCAGTTTCTTAAATATTCTGCATTAACATCATCAGTTCCACGTCTGTGTGGAGCTGATCTTGAGGACTCCTTAATCAGCAGGCGGGTACAACAATAAAGTGTTTAATATTACAATACAGGCGAAAATTCAGACACCTTGTCATAGGCTCACCTTGTCCAGGGACCCAAGCATGCTGCCTTTCACCTCTCAGAGCCCTTCACCTAACCTACTGTGCAGCTGTCTCACCTTTAATATCACTGTTCCACAGGCAGCATGATGTCACAATGTTCCTTGTCAGTAGCCTGAACCATGAGCCTTTGCAACCCTGGCATAATCTACATACTTCCAATTGGTGAAGTCTTGGACCACAAATGCAGTGAAGAATAATGGATTGTTACTCTTCATGCATTTTTGCCCATTGGCTCAGATTTGAATGCTTACTGGCCATACGAGCATCTCTGCCAGGCCACCCTATGTCTAGAGACCGTAGATTTAGAGAGTTTATAAACATTGTAGGTTCATCAATGAAGTGTGCTCGCTTCGGCGGCACATATACTAAAATTGGAACGATACAGAGAAAATTAGCATGGCCCCTGCGCAAGGATGACACGCAAATTCGTGAAGCGTTCCATATTTTTACCAGCTTTCAGGAGAGAAATGTTCTATGTTTTCAAGACTAATTGAAATAATAAAGCAGGTTCCAGTGCTTTCCTCCTAATATCTATTTTTCAATTTGTCTCTCCTCAACATTTTTAATGTATTTACCTCGCAGTAATGAAGGTGCACTCTATGGCCAGCTGCATTTAGCAAGGAAGCCTGCAGGACTTCTGGGACTTTTCTTTCCCTTCTTCAGCCTCCCTGTCATTATTCTTCACAACCCCCAAATCTATACTGCTGCCAGCGATGCGTTGCTTTGTGGGAAGCAAGAGAAAGAGAAGGGGAGGGCCTATGCAAATGATGGCCTCAGGGCTGTCTGGGAGTCCCTTTTCAGCAGTACTGTTAAAATCCGCCTTGCAACCAGATTGGTCGGGTAAGCTGAAAAACACCAGGCATGATTGGGCACCAGGTCCTCTAGGCCCTTGGAGGACATATCGGCGCTGCATCCCTCAGTTTCTGAGGTCCAAGAAATGTTCACCCTCCACCCTAATAGAGAGGTCTTGGCCGATCGGGGCCGATCGGGGCAGAAGGGAGCAGGGCAAGATGCTCATGATCCTGCTCTAATAATGAACTGCCTTCCTCTCTCCTTACCTGTGGTTCTGCCTGGCTGCTTGGTTCCAGTTGTAGGCCTACATCCCACAGGCAATTTGCTTGTCCCTCTCACACATGTAAATGGGTCAGCACTCAAGTGCACACACCTGCCTGCACCCACAGACCCTCTCACACACACTTTTCTCAACAAGATTTTTTCCTAGTTTAGAGACTCAGAGACCCATGTTGAAATACAAAAGCAGCACACCACATGACGGCCTTCACATAGAATCCAGCAGCAAATGGGAAACTTTTAACTAGCCGTGGTCCTATTACTGCAGCCCTACCATGGAACGACTGCTGGATGAGTCCTGCTCGAGAATATTGAACTTACAACAAGTCTGAGGTAAATAAGAATTCCACAGGAATACCATAAAACAGGGACCTATGACCCTTTCGAGCCAGATAGGAGTCGAACCTACAATCTTCTGATCCGTAGTCAGACGCGTTATCCATTGCGCCACTGGCCCCATGTAGGATTACCCATACTTTTGTCCTTAAGAGGACCAGAAGTTGTGTGTGTGTGTGTGTGTGTGTGTGTTTTAAAACACCATTCCATCAACCTTTTTAGCCACGTTTACTGCTCACAACCAGAAGACACAAGTAAACCCACCTGACCTCCTGAAATTCTGTTCTGTCAGGTGTTCCTAACTTATACAAAGGACTTTAGGAGGACGAAGGACCTAAAAGTCAGGGGAAATGGTCCTAGGTCCAAGGAAATGTTTTAGATCAGCCTCAGTTTCTTAAATATTCTGCATTAACATCATCAGTTCCACGTCTGTGTGGAGCTGATCTTGAGGACTCCTTAATCAGCAGGCGGGTACAACAATAAAGTGTTTAATATTACAATACAGGCGAAAATTCAGACACCTTGTCATAGGCTCACCTTGTCCAGGGACCCAAGCATGCTGCCTGTCACCTCTCAGAGCCCTTCACCTAACCTACTGTGCAGCTGTCTCACCTTTAATATCACTGTTCCACAGGCAGCATGATGTCACAATGTTCCTTGTCAGTAGCCTGAACCATGAGCCTTTGCAACCCTGGCATAATCTACATACTTCCAATTGGTGAAGTCTTGGACCACAAATGCAGTGAAGAATAATGGATTGTTACTCTTCATGCATTTTTGCCCATTGGCTCAGATTTGAATGCTTACTGGCCATACGAGCATCTCTGCCAGGCCACCCTATGTCTAGAGACCGTAGATTTAGAGAGTTTATAAACATTGTAGGTTCATCAAGGAAGTGTGCTCGCTTCGGCGGCACATATACTAAAATTGGAACGATACAGAGAAGATTAGCATGGCCCCTGCGCAAGGATGACACGCAAATTCGTGAAGCGTTCCATATTTTTACCAGCTTTCAGGAGAGAAATGTTCTATGTTTTCAAGACTAATTGAAATAATAAAGCAGGTTCCAGTGCTTTCCTCCTAATATCTATTTTTCAATTTGTCTCTCCTCAACATTTTTAATGTATTTACCTCGCAGTAATGAAGGTGCACTCTATGGCCAGCTGCATTTAGCAAGGAAGCCTGCAGGACTTCTGGGACTTTTCTTTCCCTTCTTCAGCCTCCCTGTCATTATTCTTCACAACCCCCAAATCTATACTGCTGCCAGCGATGCGTTGCTTTGTGGGAAGCAAGAGAAAGAGAAGGGGAGGGCCTATGCAAATGATGGCCTCAGGGCTGTCTGGGAGTCCCTTTTCAGCAGTACTGTTAAAATCCGCCTTGCAACCAGATTGGTCGGGTAAGCTGAAAAACACCAGGCATGATTGGCCACCAGGTCCTCTAGGCCCTTGGAGGACATATTGGCGCTGCATCCCTCAGTTTCTGAGGTCCAAGAAATGTTCACCCTCCACCCTAATAGAGAGGTCTTGGCCGATCGGGGCCGATCGGGGCAGAAGGGAGCAGGGCAAGATGCTCATGATCCTGCTCTAATAATGAACTGCCTTCCTCTCTCCTTACCTGTGGTTCTGCCTGGCTGCTTGGTTCCAGTTGTAGGCCTACATCCCACAGGCAATTTGCTTGTCCCTCTCACACATGTAAATGGGTCAGCACTCAAGTGCACACACCTGCCTGCACCCACAGACCCTCTCACACACACTTTTCTCAACAAGATTTTTTCCTAGTTTAGAGACTCAGAGACCCATGTTGAAATACAAAAGCAGCACACCACATGACGGCCTTCACATAGAATCCAGCAGCAAATGGGAAACGTTTAACTAGCCGTGGTCCTATTACTGCAGCCCTACCATGGAACGACTGCTGGATGAGTCCTGCTCGAGAATATTGAACCTACAACAAGTCTGAGGTAAATAAGAATTCCACAGGAATACCATAAAACAGGGACCTATGACCCTTTCGAGCCAGATAGGAGTCGAACCTACAATCTTCTGATCCGTAGTCAGACGCGTTATCCATTGCGCCACTGGCCCCATGTAGGATTACCCATACTTTTGTCCTTAAGAGGACCAGAAGTTGTGTGTGTGTGTGTGTGTGTGTTTTAAAACACCATTCCATCAACCTTTTTAGCCACGTTTACTGCTCACAACCAGAAGACACAAGTAAACCCACCTGACCTCCTGAAATTCTGTTCTGTCAGGTGTTCCTAACTTATACAAAGGACTTTAGGAGGACGAAGGACCTAAAAGTCAGGGGAAATGGTCCTAGGTCCAAGGAAATGTTTTAGATCAGCCTCAGTTTCTTAAATATTCTGCATTAACATCATCAGTTCCACGTCTGTGTGGAGCTGATCTTGAGGACTCCTTAATCAGCAGGCGGGTACAACAATAAAGTGTTTAATATTACAATACAGGCGAAAATTCAGACACCTTGTCATAGGCTCACCTTGTCCAGGGACCCAAGCATGCTGCCTTTCACCTCTCAGAGCCCTTCACCTAACCTACTGTGCAGCTGTCTCACCTTTAATATCACTGTTCCACAGGCAGCATGATGTCACAATGTTCCTTGTCAGTAGCCTGAACCATGAGCCTTTGCAACCCTGGCATAATCTACATACTTCCAATTGGTGAAGTCTTGGACCACAAATGCAGTGAAGAATAATGGATTGTTACTCTTCATGCATTTTTGCCCATTGGCTCAGATTTGAATGCTTACTGGCCATACGAGCATCTCTGCCAGGCCACCCTATGTCTAGAGACCGTAGATTTAGAGAGTTTATAAACATTGTAGGTTCATCAAGGAAGTGTGCTCGCTTCGGCGGCAAATATACTAAAATTGGAACGATACAGAGAAGATTAGCATGGCCCCTGCGCAAGGATGACACGCAAATTCGTGAAGCGTTCCATATTTTTACCAGCTTTCAGGAGAGAAATGTTCTATGTTTTCAAGACTAATTGAAATAATAAAGCAGGTTCCAGTGCTTTCCTCCTAATATCTATTTTTCAATTTGTCTCTCCTCAACATTTTTAATGTATTTACCTCGCAGTAATGAAGGTGCACTCTATGGCCAGCTGCATTTAGCAAGGAAGCCTGCAGGACTTCTGGGACTTTTCTTTCCCTTCTTCAGCCTCCCTGTCATTATTCTTCACAACCCCCAAATCTATACTGCTGCCAGCGATGCGTTGCTTTGTGGGAAGCAAGAGAAAGAGAAGGGGAGGGCCTATGCAAATGATGGCCTCAGGGCTGTCTGGGAGTCCCTTTTCAGCAGTACTGTTAAAATCCGCCTTGCAACCAGATTGGTCGGGTAAGCTGAAAAACACCAGGCATGATTGGGCACCAGGTCCTCTAGGCCCTTGGAGGACATATCGGCGCTGCATCCCTCAGTTTCTGAGGTCCAAGAAATGTTCACCCTCCACCCTAATAGAGAGGTCTTGGCCGATCGTGGCCGATCGGGGCAGAAGGGAGCAGGGCAAGATGCTCATGATCCTGCTCTAATAATGAACTGCCTTCCTCTCTCCTTACCTGTGGTTCTGCCTGGCTGCTTGGTTCCAGTTGTAGGCCTACATCCCACAGGCAATTTGCTTGTCCCTCTCACACATGTAAATGGGTCAGCACTCAAGTGCACACACCTGCCTGCACCCACAGACCCTCTCACACACACTTTTCTCAACAAGATTTTTTCCTAGTTTAGAGACTCAGAGACCCATGTTGAAATACAAAAGCAGCACACCACATGACGGCCTTCACATAGAATCCAGCAGCAAATGGGAAACTTTTAACTAGCCGTGGTCCTATTACTGCAGCCCTACCATGGAACGACTGCTGGATGAGTCCTGCTCGAGAATATTGAACCTACAACAAGTCTGAGGTAAATAAGAATTCCACAGGAATACCATAAAACAGGGACCTATGACCCTTTCGAGCCAGATAGGAGTCGAACCTACAATCTTCTGATCCGTAGTCAGACGCGTTATCCATTGCGCCACTGGCCCCATGTAGGATTACCCATACTTTTGTCCTTAAGAGGACCAGAAGTTGTGTGTGTGTGTGTGTGTGTGTGTGTTTTAAAACACCATTCCATCAACCTTTTTAGCCACGTTTACTGCTCACAACCAGAAGACACAAGTAAACCCACCTGACCTCCTGAAATTCTGTTCTGTCAGGTGTTCCTAACTTATACAAAGGACTTTAGGAGGACGAAGGACCTAAAAGTCAGGGGAAATGGTCCTAGGTCCAAGGAAATGTTTTAGATCAGCCTCAGTTTCTTAAATATTCTGCATTAACATCATCAGTTCCACGTCTGTGTGGAGCTGATCTTGAGGACTCCTTAATCAGCAGGCGGGTACAACAATAAAGTGTTTAATATTACAATACAGGCGAAAATTCAGACACCTTGTCATAGGCTCACCTTGTCCAGGGACCCAAGCATGCTGCCTTTCACCTCTCAGAGCCCTTCACCTAACCTACTGTGCAGCTGTCTCACCTTTAATATCACTGTTCCACAGGCAGCATGATGTCACAATGTTCCTTGTCAGTAGCCTGAACCATGAGCCTTTGCAACCCTGGCATAATCTACATACTTCCAATTGGTGAAGTCTTGGACCACAAATGCAGTGAAGAATAATGGATTGTTACTCTTCATGCATTTTTGCCCATTGGCTCAGATTTGAATGCTTACTGGCCATACGAGCATCTCTGCCAGGCCACCCTATGTCTAGAGACCGTAGATTTAGAGAGTTTATAAACATTGTAGGTTCATCAATGAAGTGTGCTCGCTTCGGCGGCACATATACTAAAATTGGAACGATACAGAGAAGATTAGCATGGCCCCTGCGCAAGGATGACACGCAAATTCGTGAAGCGTTCCATATTTTTACCAGCTTTCAGGAGAGAAATGTTCTATGTTTTCAAGACTAATTGAAATAATAAAGCAGGTTCCAGTGCTTTCCTCCTAATATCTATTTTTCAATTTGTCTCTCCTCAACATTTTTAATGTATTTACCTCGCAGTAATGAAGGTGCACTCTATGGCCAGCTGCATTTAGCAAGGAAGCCTGCAGGACTTCTGGGACTTTTCTTTCCCTTCTTCAGCCTCCCTGTCATTATTCTTCACAACCCCCAAATCTATACTGCTGCCAGCGATGCGTTGCTTTGTGGGAAGCAAGAGAAAGAGAAGGGGAGGGCCTATGCAAATGATGGCCTCAGGGCTGTCTGGGAGTCCCTTTTCAGCAGTACTGTTAAAATCCGCCTTGCAACCAGATTGGTCGGGTAAGCTGAAAAACACCAGGCATGATTGGGCACCAGGTCCTCTAGGCCCTTGGAGGACATATCGGCGCTGCATCCCTCAGTTTCTGAGGTCCAAGAAATGTTCACCCTCCACCCTAATAGAGAGGTCTTGGCCGATCGGGGCCGATCGGGGCAGAAGGGAGCAGGGCAAGATGCTCATGATCCTGCTCTAATAATGAACTGCCTTCCTCTCTCCTTACCTGTGGTTCTGCCTGGCTGCTTGGTTCCAGTTGTAGGCCTACATCCCACAGGCAATTTGCTTGTCCCTCTCACACATGTAAATGGGTCAGCACTCAAGTGCACACACCTGCCTGCACCCACAGACCCTCTCACACACACTTTTCTCAACAAGATTTTTTCCTAGTTTAGAGACTCAGAGACCCATGTTGAAATACAAAAGCAGCACACCACATGACGGCCTTCACATAGAATCCAGCAGCAAATGGGAAACTTTTAACTAGCCGTGGTCCTATTACTGCAGCCCTACCATGGAACGACTGCTGGATGAGTCCTGCTCGAGAATATTGAACCTACAACAAGTCTGAGGTAAATAAGAATTCCACAGGAATACCATAAAACAGGGACCTATGACCCTTTCGAGCCAGATAGGAGTCAAACCTACAATCTTCTGATCCGTAGTCAGACGCGTTATCCATTGCGCCACTGGCCCCATGTAGGATTACCCATACTTTTGTCCTTAAGAGGACCAGAAGTTGTGTGTGTGTGTGTGTGTGTGTGTTTTAAAACACCATTCCATCAACCTTTTTAGCCACGTTTACTGCTCACAACCAGAAGACACAAGTAAACCCACCTGACCTCCTGAAATTCTGTTCTGTCAGGTGTTCCTAACTTATACAAAGGACTTTAGGAGGACGAAGGACCTAAAAGTCAGGGGAAATGGTCCTAGGTCCAAGGAAATGTTTTAGATCAGCCTCAGTTTCTTAAATATTCTGCATTAACATCATCAGTTCCACGTCTGTGTGGAGCTGATCTTGAGGACTCCTTAATCAGCAGGCGGGTACAACAATAAAGTGTTTAATATTACAATACAGGCGAAAATTCAGACACCTTGTCATAGGCTCACCTTGTCCAGGGACCCAAGCATGCTGCCTTTCACCTCTCAGAGCCCTTCACCTAACCTACTGTGCAGCTGTCTCACCTTTAATATCACTGTTCCACAGGCAGCATGATGTCACAATGTTCCTTGTCAGTAGCCTGAACCATGAGCCTTTGCAACCCTGGCATAATCTACATACTTCCAATTGGTGAAGTCTTGGACCACAAATGCAGTGAAGAATAATGGATTGTTACTCTTCATGCATTTTTGCCCATTGGCTCAGATTTGAATGCTTACTGGCCATACGAGCATCTCTGCCAGGCCACCCTATGTCTAGAGACCGTAGATTTAGAGAGTTTATAAACATTGCAGGTTCATCAAGGAAGTGTGCTCGCTTCGGCGGCACATATACTAAAATTGGAACGATACAGAGAAGATTAGCATGGCCCCTGCGCAAGGATGACACGCAAATTCGTGAAGCGTTCCATATTTTTACCAGCTTTCAGGAGAGAAATGTTCTATGTTTTCAAGACTAATTGAAATAATAAAGCAGGTTCCAGTGCTTTCCTCCTAATATCTATTTTTCAATTTGTCTCTCCTCAACATTTTTAATGTATTTACCTCGCAGTAATGAAGGTGCACTCTATGGCCAGCTGCATTTAGCAAGGAAGCCTGCAGGACTTCTGGGACTTTTCTTTCCCTTCTTCAGCCTCCCTGTCATTATTCTTCACAACCCCCAAATCTATACTGCTGCCAGCGATGCGTTGCTTTGTGGGAAGCAAGAGAAAGAGAAGGGGAGGGCCTATGCAAATGATGGCCTCAGGGCTGTCTGGGAGTCCCTTTTCAGCAGTACTGTTAAAATCCGCCTTGCAACCAGATTGGTCGGGTAAGCTGAAAAACACCAGGCATGATTGGGCACCAGGTCCTCTAGGCCCTTGGAGGACATATCGGCGCTGCATCCCTCAGTTTCTGAGGTCCAAGAAATGTTCACCCTCCACCCTAATAGAGAGGTCTTGGCCGATCGTGGCCGATCGGGGCAGAAGGGAGCAGGGCAAGATGCTCATGATCCTGCTCTAATAATGAACTGCCTTCCTCTCTCCTTACCTGTGGTTCTGCCTGGCTGCTTGGTTCCAGTTGTAGGCCTACATCCCACAGGCAATTTGCTTGTCCCTCTCACACATGTAAATGGGTCAGCACTCAAGTGCACACACCTGCCTGCACCCACAGACCCTCTCACACACACTTTTCTCAACAAGATTTTTTCCTAGTTTAGAGACTCAGAGACCCATGTTGAAATACAAAAGCAGCACACCACATGACGGCCTTCACATAGAATCCAGCAGCAAATGGGAAACGTTTAACTAGCCGTGGTCCTATTACTGCAGCCCTACCATGGAACGACTGCTGGATGAGTCCTGCTCGAGAATATTGAACCTACAACAAGTCTGAGGTAAATAAGAATTCCACAGGAATACCATAAAACAGGGACCTATGACCCTTTCGAGCCAGATAGGAGTCGAACCTACAATCTTCTGATCCGTAGTCAGACGCGTTATCCATTGCGCCACTGGCCCCATGTAGGATTACCCATACTTTTGTCCTTAAGAGGACCAGAAGTTGTGTGTGTGTGTGTGTGTTTTAAAACACCATTCCATCAACCTTTTTAGCCACGTTTACTGCTCACAACCAGAAGACACAAGTAAACCCACCTGACCTCCTGAAATTCTGTTCTGTCAGGTGTTCCTAACTTATACAAAGGACTTTAGGAGGACGAAGGACCTAAAAGTCAGGGGAAATGGTCCTAGGTCCAAGGAAATGTTTTAGATCAGCCTCAGTTTCTTAAATATTCTGCATTAACATCATCAGTTCCACGTCTGTGTGGAGCTGATCTTGAGGACTCCTTAATCAGCAGGCGGGTACAACAATAAAGTGTTTAATATTACAATACAGGCGAAAATTCAGACACCTTGTCATAGGCTCACCTTGTCCAGGGACCCAAGCATGCTGCCTTTCACCTCTCAGAGCCCTTCACCTAACCTACTGTGCAGCTGTCTCACCTTTAATATCACTGTTCCACAGGCAGCATGATGTCACAATGTTCCTTGTCAGTAGCCTGAACCATGAGCCTTTGCAACCCTGGCATAATCTACATACTTCCAATTGGTGAAGTCTTGGACCACAAATGCAGTGAAGAATAATGGATTGTTACTCTTCATGCATTTTTGCCCATTGGCTCAGATTTGAATGCTTACTGGCCATACGAGCATCTCTGCCAGGCCACCCTATGTCTAGAGACCGTAGATTTAGAGAGTTTATAAACATTGCAGGTTCATCAAGGAAGTGTGCTCGCTTCGGCGGCACATATACTAAAATTGGAACGATACAGAGAAGATTAGCATGGCCCCTGCGCAAGGATGACACGCACATTCGTGAAGCGTTCCATATTTTTACCAGCTTTCAGGAGAGAAATGTTCTATGTTTTCAAGACTAATTGAAATAATAAAGCAGGTTCCAGTGCTTTCCTCCTAATATCTATTTTTCAATTTGTCTCTCCTCAACATTTTTAATGTATTTACCTCGCAGTAATGAAGGTGCACTCTATGGCCAGCTGCATTTAGCAAGGAAGCCTGCAGGACTTCTGGGACTTTTCTTTCCCTTCTTCAGCCTCCCTGTCATTATTCTTCACAACCCCCAAATCTATACTGCTGCCAGCGATGCGTTGCTTTGTGGGAAGCAAGAGAAAGAGAAGGGGAGGGCCTATGCAAATGATGGCCTCAGGGCTGTCTGGGAGTCCCTTTTCAGCAGTACTGTTAAAATCCGCCTTGCAACCAGATTGGTCGGGTAAGCTGAAAAACACCAGGCATGATTGGGCACCAGGTCCTCTAGGCCCTTGGAGGACATATCGGCGCTGCATCCCTCAGTTTCTGAGGTCCAAGAAATGTTCACCCTCCACCCTAATAGAGAGGTCTTGGCCGATCGGGGCCGATCGGGGCAGAAGGGAGCAGGGCAAGATGCTCATGATCCTGCTCTAATAATGAACTGCCTTCCTCTCTCCTTACCTGTGGTTCTGCCTGGCTGCTTGGTTCCAGTTGTAGGCCTACATCCCACAGGCAATTTGCTTGTCCCTCTCACACATGTAAATGGGTCAGCACTCAAGTGCACACACCTGCCTGCACCCACAGACCCTCTCACACACACTTTTCTCAACAAGATTTTTTCCTAGTTTAGAGACTCAGAGACCCATGTTGAAATACAAAAGCAGCACACCACATGACGGCCTTCACATAGAATCCAGCAGCAAATGGGAAACTTTTAACTAGCCGTGGTCCTATTACTGCAGCCCTACCATGGAACGACTGCTGGATGAGTCCTGCTCGAGAATATTGAACCTACAACAAGTCTGAGGTAAATAAGAATTCCACAGGAATACCATAAAACAGGGACCTATGACCCTTTCGAGCCAGATAGGAGTCGAACCTACAATCTTCTGATCCGTAGTCAGACGCGTTATCCATTGCGCCACTGGCCCCATGTAGGATTACCCATACTTTTGTCCTTAAGAGGACCAGAAGTTGTGTGTGTGTGTGTGTGTGTGTGTTTTAAAACACCATTCCATCAACCTTTTTAGCCACGTTTACTGCTCACAACCAGAAGACACAAGTAAACCCACCTGACCTCCTGAAATTCTGTTCTGTCAGGTGTTCCTAACTTATACAAAGGACTTTAGGAGGACGAAGGACCTAAAAGTCAGGGGAAATGGTCCTAGGTCCAAGGAAATGTTTTAGATCAGCCTCAGTTTCTTAAATATTCTGCATTAACATCATCAGTTCCACGTCTGTGTGGAGCTGATCTTGAGGACTCCTTAATCAGCAGGCGGGTACAACAATAAAGTGTTTAATATTACAATACAGGCGAAAATTCAGACACCTTGTCATAGGCTCACCTTGTCCAGGGACCCAAGCATGCTGCCTTTCACCTCTCAGAGCCCTTCACCTAACCTACTGTGCAGCTGTCTCACCTTTAATATCACTGTTCCACAGGCAGCATGATGTCACAATGTTCCTTGTCAGTAGCCTGAACCATGAGCCTTTGCAACCCTGGCATAATCTACATACTTCCAATTGGTGAAGTCTTGGACCACAAATGCAGTGAAGAATAATGGATTGTTACTCTTCATGCATTTTTGCCCATTGGCTCAGATTTGAATGCTTACTGGCCATACGAGCATCTCTGCCAGGCCACCCTATGTCTAGAGACCGTAGATTTAGAGAGTTTATAAACATTGTAGGTTCATCAATGAAGTGTGCTCGCTTCGGCGGCACATATACTAAAATTGGAACGATACAGAGAAGATTAGCATGGCCCCTGCGCAAGGATGACACGCAAATTCGTGAAGCGTTCCATATTTTTACCAGCTTTCAGGAGAGAAATGTTCTATGTTTTCAAGACTAATTGAAATAATAAAGCAGGTTCCAGTGCTTTCCTCCTAATATCTATTTTTCAATTTGTCTCTCCTCAACATTTTTAATGTATTTACCTCGCAGTAATGAAGGTGCACTCTATGGCCAGCTGCATTTAGCAAGGAAGCCTGCAGGACTTCTGGGACTTTTCTTTCCCTTCTTCAGCCTCCCTGTCATTATTCTTCACAACCCCCAAATCTATACTGCTGCCAGCGATGCGTTGCTTTGTGGGAAGCAAGAGAAAGAGAAGGGGAGGGCCTATGCAAATGATGGCCTCAGGGCTGTCTGGGAGTCCCTTTTCAGCAGTACTGTTAAAATCCGCCTTGCAACCAGATTGGTCGGGTAAGCTGAAAAACACCAGGCATGATTGGGCACCAGGTCCTCTAGGCCCTTGGAGGACATATCGGCGCTGCATCCCTCAGTTTCTGAGGTCCAAGAAATGTTCACCCTCCACCCTAATAGAGAGGTCTTGGCCGATCGGGGCCGATCGGGGCAGAAGGGAGCAGGGCAAGATGCTCATGATCCTGCTCTAATAATGAACTGCCTTCCTCTCTCCTTACCTGTGGTTCTGCCTGGCTGCTTGGTTCCAGTTGTAGGCCTACATCCCACAGGCAATTTGCTTGTCCCTCTCACACATGTAAATGGGTCAGCACTCAAGTGCACACACCTGCCTGCACCCACAGACCCTCTCACACACACTTTTCTCAACAAGATTTTTTCCTAGTTTAGAGACTCAGAGACCCATGTTGAAATACAAAAGCAGCACACCACATGACGGCCTTCACATAGAATCCAGCAGCAAATGGGAAACTTTTAACTAGCCGTGGTCCTATTACTGCAGCCCTACCATGGAACGACTGCTGGATGAGTCCTGCTCGAGAATATTGAACCTACAACAAGTCTGAGGTAAATAAGAATTCCACAGGAATACCATAAAACAGGGACCTATGACCCTTTCGAGCCAGATAGGAGTCGAACCTACAATCTTCTGATCCGTAGTCAGACGCGTTATCCATTGCGCCACTGGCCCCATGTAGGATTACCCATACTTTTGTCCTTAAGAGGACCAGAAGTTGTGTGTGTGTGTGTGTGTGTGTTTTAAAACACCATTCCATCAACCTTTTTAGCCACGTTTACTGCTCACAACCAGAAGACACAAGTAAACCCACCTGACCTCCTGAAATTCTGTTCTGTCAGGTGTTCCTAACTTATACAAAGGACTTTAGGAGGACGAAGGACCTAAAAGTCAGGGGAAATGGTCCTAGGTCCAAGGAAATGTTTTAGATCAGCCTCAGTTTCTTAAATATTCTGCATTAACATCATCAGTTCCACGTCTGTGTGGAGCTGATCTTGAGGACTCCTTAATCAGCAGGCGGGTACAACAATAAAGTGTTTAATATTACAATACAGGCGAAAATTCAGACACCTTGTCATAGGCTCACCTTGTCCAGGGACCCAAGCATGCTGCCTTTCACCTCTCAGAGCCCTTCACCTAACCTACTGTGCAGCTGTCTCACCTTTAATATCACTGTTCCACAGGCAGCATGATGTCACAATGTTCCTTGTCAGTAGCCTGAACCATGAGCCTTTGCAACCCTGGCATAATCTACATACTTCCAATTGGTGAAGTCTTGGACCACAAATGCAGTGAAGAATAATGGATTGTTACTCTTCATGCATTTTTGCCCATTGGCTCAGATTTGAATGCTTACTGGCCATACGAGCATCTCTGCCAGGCCACCCTATGTCTAGAGACCGTAGATTTAGAGAGTTTATAAACATTGTAGGTTCATCAATGAAGTGTGCTCGCTTCGGCGGCACATATACTAAAATTGGAACGATACAGAGAAGATTAGCATGGCCCCTGCGCAAGGATGACACGCAAATTCGTGAAGCGTTCCATATTTTTACCAGCTTTCAGGAGAGACATGTTCTATGTTTTCAAGACTAATTGAAATAATAAAGCAGGTTCCAGTGCTTTCCTCCTAATATCTATTTTTCAATTTGTCTCTCCTCAACATTTTTAATGTATTTACCTCGCAGTAATGAAGGTGCACTCTATGGCCAGCTGCATTTAGCAAGGAAGCCTGCAGGACTTCTGGGACTTTTCTTTCCCTTCTTCAGCCTCCCTGTCATTATTCTTCACAACCCCCAAATCTATACTGCTGCCAGCGATGCGTTGCTTTGTGGGAAGCAAGAGAAAGAGAAGGGGAGGGCCTATGCAAATGATGGCCTCAGGGCTGTCTGGGAGTCCCTTTTCAGCAGTACTGTTAAAATCCGCCTTGCAACCAGATTGGTCGGGTAAGCTGAAAAACACCAGGCATGATTGGGCACCAGGTCCTCTAGGCCCTTGGAGGACATATCGGCGCTGCATCCCTCAGTTTCTGAGGTCCAAGAAATGTTCACCCTCCACCCTAATAGAGAGGTCTTGGCCGATCGTGGCCGATCGGGGCAGAAGGGAGCAGGGCAAGATGCTCATGATCCTGCTCTAATAATGAACTGCCTTCCTCTCTCCTTACCTGTGGTTCTGCCTGGCTGCTTGGTTCCAGTTGTAGGCCTACATCCCACAGGCAATTTGCTTGTCCCTCTCACACATGTAAATGGGTCAGCACTCAAGTGCACACACCTGCCTGCACCCACAGACCCTCTCACACACACTTTTCTCAACAAGATTTTTTCCTAGTTTAGAGACTCAGAGACCCATGTTGAAATACAAAAGCAGCACACCACATGACGGCCTTGACATAGAATCCAGCAGCAAACGGGAAACTTTTAACTAGCCGTGGTCCTATTACTGCAGCCCTACCATGGAACGACTGCTGGATGAGTCCTGCTCGAGAATATTGAACCTACAACAAGTCTGAGGTAAATAAGAATTCCACAGGAATACCATAAAACAGGGACCTATGACCCTTTCGAGCCAGATAGGAGTCGAACCTACAATCTTCTGATCCGTAGTCAGACGCGTTATCCATTGCGCCACTGGCCCCATGTAGGATTACCCATACTTTTGTCCTTAAGAGGACCAGAAGTTGTGTGTGTGTGTGTGTGTGTGTGTTTTAAAACACCATTCCATCAACCTTTTTAGCCACGTTTACTGCTCACAACCAGAAGACACAAGTAAACCCACCTGACCTCCTGAAATTCTGTTCTGTCAGGTGTTCCTAACTTATACAAAGGACTTTAGGAGGACGAAGGACCTAAAAGTCAGGGGAAATGGTCCTAGGTCCAAGGAAATGTTTTAGATCAGCCTCAGTTTCTTAAATATTCTGCATTAACATCATCAGTTCCACGTCTGTGTGGAGCTGATCTTGAGGACTCCTTAATCAGCAGGCGGGTACAACAATAAAGTGTTTAATATTACAATACAGGCGAAAATTCAGACACCTTGTCATAGGCTCACCTTGTCCAGGGACCCAAGCATGCTGCCTTTCACCTCTCAGAGCCCTTCACCTAACCTACTGTGCAGCTGTCTCACCTTTAATATCACTGTTCCACAGGCAGCATGATGTCACAATGTTCCTTGTCAGTAGCCTGAACCATGAGCCTTTGCAACCCTGGCATAATCTACATACTTCCAATTGGTGAAGTCTTGGACCACAAATGCAGTGAAGAATAATGGATTGTTACTCTTCATGCATTTTTGCCCATTGGCTCAGATTTGAATGCTTACTGGCCATACGAGCATCTCTGCCAGGCCACCCTATGTCTAGAGACCGTAGATTTAGAGAGTTTATAAACATTGTAGGTTCATCAATGAAGTGTGCTCGCTTCGGCGGCACATATACTAAAATTGGAACGATACAGAGAAGATTAGCATGGCCCCTGCGCAAGGATGACACGCAAATTCGTGAAGCGTTCCATATTTTTACCAGCTTTCAGGAGAGAAATGTTCTATGTTTTCAAGACTAATTGAAATAATAAAGCAGGTTCCAGTGCTTTCCTCCTAATATCTATTTTTCAATTTGTCTCTCCTCAACATTTTTAATGTATTTACCTCGCAGTAATGAAGGTGCACTCTATGGCCAGCTGCATTTAGCAAGGAAGCCTGCAGGACTTCTGGGACTTTTCTTTCCCTTCTTCAGCCTCCCTGTCATTATTCTTCACAACCCCCAAATCTATACTGCTGCCAGCGATGCGTTGCTTTGTGGGAAGCAAGAGAAAGAGAAGGGGAGGGCCTATGCAAATGATGGCCTCAGGGCTGTCTGGGAGTCCCTTTTCAGCAGTACTGTTAAAATCCGCCTTGCAACCAGATTGGTCGGGTAAGCTGAAAAACACCAGGCATGATTGGGCACCAGGTCCTCTAGGCCCTTGGAGGACATATCGGCGCTGCATCCCTCAGTTTCTGAGGTCCAAGAAATGTTCACCCTCCACCCTAATAGAGAGGTCTTGGCCGATCGGGGCCGATCGGGGCAGAAGGGAGCAGGGCAAGATGCTCATGATCCTGCTCTAATAATGAACTGCCTTCCTCTCTCCTTACCTGTGGTTCTGCCTGGCTGCTTGGTTCCAGTTGTAGGCCTACATCCCACAGGCAATTTGCTTGTCCCTCTCACACATGTAAATGGGTCAGCACTCAAGTGCACACACCTGCCTGCACCCACAGACCCTCTCACACACACTTTTCTCAACAAGATTTTTTCCTAGTTTAGAGACTCAGAGACCCATGTTGAAATACAAAAGCAGCACACCACATGACGGCCTTCACATAGAATCCAGCAGCAAATGGGAAACTTTTAACTAGCCGTGGTCCTATTACTGCAGCCCTACCATGGAACGACTGCTGGATGAGTCCTGCTCGAGAATATTGAACCTACAACAAGTCTGAGGTAAATAAGAATTCCACAGGAATACCATAAAACAGGGACCTATGACCTTTTCGAGCCAGATAGGAGTCGAACCTACAATCTTCTGATCCGTAGTCAGACGCGTTATCCATTGCGCCACTGGCCCCATGTAGGATTACCCATACTTTTGTCCTTAAGAGGACCAGAAGTTGTGTGTGTGTGTGTGTGTGTGTTTTAAAACACCATTCCATCAACCTTTTTAGCCACGTTTACTGCTCACAACCAGAAGACACAAGTAAACCCACCTGACCTCCTGAAATTCTGTTCTGTCAGGTGTTCCTAACTTATACAAAGGACTTTAGGAGGACGAAGGACCTAAAAGTCAGGGGAAATGGTCCTAGGTCCAAGGAAATGTTTTAGATCAGCCTCAGTTTCTTAAATATTCTGCATTAACATCATCAGTTCCACGTCTGTGTGGAGCTGATCTTGAGGACTCCTTAATCAGCAGGCGGGTACAACAATAAAGTGTTTAATATTACAATACAGGCGAAAATTCAGACACCTTGTCATAGGCTCACCTTGTCCAGGGACCCAAGCATGCTGCCTTTCACCTCTCAGAGCCCTTCACCTAACCTACTGTGCAGCTGTCTCACCTTTAATATCACTGTTCCACAGGCAGCATGATGTCACAATGTTCCTTGTCAGTAGCCTGAACCATGAGCCTTTGCAACCCTGGCATAATCTACATACTTCCAATTGGTGAAGTCTTGGACCACAAATGCAGTGAAGAATAATGGATTGTTACTCTTCATGCATTTTTGCCCATTGGCTCAGATTTGAATGCTTACTGGCCATACGAGCATCTCTGCCAGGCCACCCTATGTCTAGAGACCGTAGATTTAGAGAGTTTATAAACATTGTAGGTTCATCAATGAAGTGTGCTCGCTTCGGCGGCACATATACTAAAATTGGAACGATACAGAGAAGATTAGCATGGCCCCTGCGCAAGGATGACACGCAAATTCGTGAAGCGTTCCATATTTTTACCAGCTTTCAGGAGAGAAATGTTCTATGTTTTCAAGACTAATTGAAATAATAAAGCAGGTTCCAGTGCTTTCCTCCTAATATCTATTTTTCAATTTGTCTCTCCTCAACATTTTTAATGTATTTACCTCGCAGTAATGAAGGTGCACTCTATGGCCAGCTGCATTTAGCAAGGAAGCCTGCAGGACTTCTGGGACTTTTCTTTCCCTTCTTCAGCCTCCCTGTCATTATTCTTCACAACCCCCAAATCTATACTGCTGCCAGCGATGCGTTGCTTTGTGGGAAGCAAGAGAAAGAGAAGGGGAGGGCCTATGCAAATGATGGCCTCAGGGCTGTCTGGGAGTCCCTTTTCAGCAGTACTGTTAAAATCCGCCTTGCAACCAGATTGGTCGGGTAAGCTGAAAAACACCAGGCATGATTGGGCACCAGGTCCTCTAGGCCCTTGGAGGACATATCGGCGCTGCATCCCTCAGTTTCTGAGGTCCAAGAAATGTTCACCCTCCACCCTAATAGAGAGGTCTTGGCCGATCGTGGCCGATCGGGGCAGAAGGGAGCAGGGCAAGATGCTCATGATCCTGCTCTAATAATGAACTGCCTTCCTCTCTCCTTACCTGTGGTTCTGCCTGGCTGCTTGGTTCCAGTTGTAGGCCTACATCCCACAGGCAATTTGCTTGTCCCTCTCACACATGTAAATGGGTCAGCACTCAAGTGCACACACCTGCCTGCACCCACAGACCCTCTCACACACACTTTTCTCAACAAGATTTTTTCCTAGTTTAGAGACTCAGAGACCCATGTTGAAATACAAAAGCAGCACACCACATGACGGCCTTCACATAGAATCCAGCAGCAAATGGGAAACTTTTAACTAGCCGTGGTCCTATTACTGCAGCCCTACCATGGAACGACTGCTGGATGAGTCCTGCTCGAGAATATTGAACCTACAACAAGTCTGAGGTAAATAAGAATTCCACAGGAATACCATAAAACAGGGACCTATGACCCTTTCGAGCCAGATAGGAGTCGAACCCACAATCTTCTGATCCGTAGTCAGACGCGTTATCCATTGCGCCACTGGCCCCATGTAGGATTACCCATACTTTTGTCCTTAAGAGGACCAGAAGTTGTGTGTGTGTGTGTGTGTGTGTGTTTTAAAACACCATTCCATCAACCTTTTTAGCCACGTTTACTGCTCACAACCAGAAGACACAAGTAAACCCACCTGACCTCCTGAAATTCTGTTCTGTCAGGTGTTCCTAACTTATACAAAGGACTTTAGGAGGACGAAGGACCTAAAAGTCAGGGGAAATGGTCCTAGGTCCAAGGAAATGTTTTAGATCAGCCTCAGTTTCTTAAATATTCTGCATTAACATCATCAGTTCCACGTCTGTGTGGAGCTGATCTTGAGGACTCCTTAATCAGCAGGCGGGTACAACAATAAAGTGTTTAATATTACAATACAGGCGAAAATTCAGACACCTTGTCATAGGCTCACCTTGTCCAGGGACCCAAGCATGCTGCCTTTCACCTCTCAGAGCCCTTCACCTAACCTACTGTGCAGCTGTCTCACCTTTAATATCACTGTTCCACAGGCAGCATGATGTCACAATGTTCCTTGTCAGTAGCCTGAACCATGAGCCTTTGCAACCCTGGCATAATCTACATACTTCCAATTGGTGAAGTCTTGGACCACAAATGCAGTGAAGAATAATGGATTGTTACTCTTCATGCATTTTTGCCCATTGGCTCAGATTTGAATGCTTACTGGCCATACGAGCATCTCTGCCAGGCCACCCTATGTCTAGAGACCGTAGATTTAGAGAGTTTATAAACATTGTAGGTTCATCAATGAAGTGTGCTCGCTTCGGCGGCACATATACTAAAATTGGAACGATACAGAGAAGATTAGCATGGCCCCTGCGCAAGGATGACACGCAAATTCGTGAAGCGTTCCATATTTTTACCAGCTTTCAGGAGAGAAATGTTCTATGTTTTCAAGACTAATTGAAATAATAAAGCAGGTTCCAGTGCTTTCCTCCTAATATCTATTTTTCAATTTGTCTCTCCTCAACATTTTTAATGTATTTACCTCGCAGTAATGAAGGTGCACTCTATGGCCAGCTGCATTTAGCAAGGAAGCCTGCAGGACTTCTGGGACTTTTCTTTCCCTTCTTCAGCCTCCCTGTCATTATTCTTCACAACCCCCAAATCTATACTGCTGCCAGCGATGCGTTGCTTTGTGGGAAGCAAGAGAAAGAGAAGGGGAGGGCCTATGCAAATGATGGCCTCAGGGCTGTCTGGGAGTCCCTTTTCAGCAGTACTGTTAAAATCCGCCTTGCAACCAGATTGGTCGGGTAAGCTGAAAAACACCAGGCATGATTGGGCACCAGGTCCTCTAGGCCCTTGGAGGACATATCGGCGCTGCATCCCTCAGTTTCTGAGGTCCAAGAAATGTTCACCCTCCACCCTAATAGAGAGGTCTTGGCCGATCGTGGCAGATCGGGGCAGAAGGGAGCAGGGCAAGATGCTCATGATCCTGCTCTAATAATGAACTGCCTTCCTCTCTCCTTACCTGTGGTTCTGCCTGGCTGCTTGGTTCCAGTTGTAGGCCTACATCCCACAGGCAATTTGCTTGTCCCTCTCACACATGTAAATGGGTCAGCACTCAAGTGCACACACCTGCCTGCACCCACAGACCCTCTCACACACACTTTTCTCAACAAGATTTTTTCCTAGTTTAGAGACTCAGAGACCCATGTTGAAATACAAAAGCAGCACACCACATGACGGCCTTCACATAGAATCCAGCAGCAAATGGGAAACTTTTAACTAGCCGTGGTCCTATTACTGCAGCCCTACCATGGAACGACTGCTGGATGAGTCCTGCTCGAGAATATTGAACCTACAACAAGTCTGAGGTAAATAAGAATTCCACAGGAATACCATAAAACAGGGACCTATGACCCTTTCGAGCCAGATAGGAGTCGAACCTACAATCTTCTGATCCGTAGTCAGACGCGTTATCCATTGCGCCACTGGCCCCATGTAGGATTACCCATACTTTTGTCCTTAAGAGGACCAGAAGTTGTGTGTGTGTGTGTGTGTGTGTGTTTTAAAACACCATTCCATCAACCTTTTTAGCCACGTTTACTGCTCACAACCAGAAGACACAAGTAAACCCACCTGACCTCCTGAAATTCTGTTCTGTCAGGTGTTCCTAACTTATACAAAGGACTTTAGGAGGACGAAGGACCTAAAAGTCAGGGGAAATGGTCCTAGGTCCAAGGAAATGTTTTAGATCAGCCTCAGTTTCTTAAATATTCTGCATTAACATCATCAGTTCCACGTCTGTGTGGAGCTGATCTTGAGGACTCCTTAATCAGCAGGCGGGTACAACAATAAAGTGTTTAATATTACAATACAGGCGAAAATTCAGACACCTTGTCATAGGCTCACCTTGTCCAGGGACCCAAGCATGCTGCCTTTCACCTCTCAGAGCCCTTCACCTAACCTACTGTGCAGCTGTCTCACCTTTAATATCACTGTTCCACAGGCAGCATGATGTCACAATGTTCCTTGTCAGTAGCCTGAACCATGAGCCTTTGCAACCCTGGCATAATCTACATACTTCCAATTGGTGAAGTCTTGGACCACAAATGCAGTGAAGAATAATGGATTGTTACTCTTCATGCATTTTTGCCCATTGGCTCAGATTTGAATGCTTACTGGCCATACGAGCATCTCTGCCAGGCCACCCTATGTCTAGAGACCGTAGATTTAGAGAGTTTATAAACATTGTAGGTTCATCAATGAAGTGTGCTCGCTTCGGCGGCACATATACTAAAATTGGAACGATACAGAGAAGATTAGCATGGCCCCTGCGCAAGGATGACACGCAAATTCGTGAAGCGTTCCATATTTTTACCAGCTTTCAGGAGAGAAATGTTCTATGTTTTCAAGACTAATTGAAATAATAAAGCAGGTTCCAGTGCTTTCCTCCTAATATCTATTTTTCAATTTGTCTCTCCTCAACATTTTTAATGTATTTACCTCGCAGTAATGAAGGTGCACTCTATGGCCAGCTGCATTTAGCAAGGAAGCCTGCAGGACTTCTGGGACTTTTCTTTCCCTTCTTCAGCCTCCCTGTCATTATTCTTCACAACCCCCAAATCTATACTGCTGCCAGCGATGCGTTGCTTTGTGGGAAGCAAGAGAAAGAGAAGGGGAGGGCCTATGCAAATGATGGCCTCAGGGCTGTCTGGGAGTCCCTTTTCAGCAGTACTGTTAAAATCCGCCTTGCAACCAGATTGGTCGGGTAAGCTGAAAAACACCAGGCATGATTGGGCACCAGGTCCTCTAGGCCCTTGGAGGACATATCGGCGCTGCATCCCTCAGTTTCTGAGGTCCAAGAAATGTTCACCCTCCACCCTAATAGAGAGGTCTTGGCCGATCGGGGCCGATCGGGGCAGAAGGGAGCAGGGCAAGATGCTCATGATCCTGCTCTAATAATGAACTGCCTTCCTCTCTCCTTACCTGTGGTTCTGCCTGGCTGCTTGGTTCCAGTTGTAGGCCTACATCCCACAGGCAATTTGCTTGTCCCTCTCACACATGTAAATGGGTCAGCACTCAAGTGCACACACCTGCCTGCACCCACAGACCCTCTCACACACACTTTTCTCAACAAGATTTTTTCCTAGTTTAGAGACTCAGAGACCCATGTTGAAATACAAAAGCAGCACACCACATGACGGCCTTCACATAGAATCCAGCAGCAAACGGGAAACTTTTAACTAGCCGTGGTCCTATTACTGCAGCCCTACCATGGAACGACTGCTGGATGAGTCCTGCTCGAGAATATTGAACCTACAACAAGTCTGAGGTAAATAAGAATTCCACAGGAATACCATAAAACAGGGACCTATGACCCTTTCGAGCCAGATAGGAGTCGAACCTACAATCTTCTGATCCGTAGTCAGACGCGTTATCCATTGCGCCACTGGCCCCATGTAGGATTACCCATACTTTTGTCCTTAAGAGGACCAGAAGTTGTGTGTGTGTGTGTGTGTGTGTGTGTTTTAAAACACCATTCCATCAACCTTTTTAGCCACGTTTACTGCTCACAACCAGAAGACACAAGTAAACCCACCTGACCTCCTGAAATTCTGTTCTGTCAGGTGTTCCTAACTTATACAAAGGACTTTAGGAGGACGAAGGACCTAAAAGTCAGGGGAAATGGTCCTAGGTCCAAGGAAATGTTTTAGATCAGCCTCAGTTTCTTAAATATTCTGCATTAACATCATCAGTTCCACGTCTGTGTGGAGCTGATCTTGAGGACTCCTTAATCAGCAGGCGGGTACAACAATAAAGTGTTTAATATTACAATACAGGCGAAAATTCAGACACCTTGTCATAGGCTCACCTTGTCCAGGGACCCAAGCATGCTGCCTTTCACCTCTCAGAGCCCTTCACCTAACCTACTGTGCAGCTGTCTCACCTTTAATATCACTGTTCCACAGGCAGCATGATGTCACAATGTTCCTTGTCAGTAGCCTGAACCATGAGCCTTTGCAACCCTGGCATAATCTACATACTTCCAATTGGTGAAGTCTTGGACCACAAATGCAGTGAAGAATAATGGATTGTTACTCTTCATGCATTTTTGCCCATTGGCTCAGATTTGAATGCTTACTGGCCATACGAGCATCTCTGCCAGGCCACCCTATGTCTAGAGACCGTAGATTTAGAGAGTTTATAAACATTGTAGGTTCATCAATGAAGTGTGCTCGCTTCGGCGGCACATATACTAAAATTGGAACGATACAGAGAAGATTAGCATGGCCCCTGCGCAAGGATGACACGCAAATTCGTGAAGCGTTCCATATTTTTACCAGCTTTCAGAAGAGAAATGTTCTATGTTTTCAAGACTAATTGAAATAATAAAGCAGGTTCCAGTGCTTTCCTCCTAATATCTATTTTTCAATTTGTCTCTCCTCAACATTTTTAATGTATTTACCTCGCAGTAATGAAGGTGCACTCTATGGCCAGCTGCATTTAGCAAGGAAGCCTGCAGGACTTCTGGGACTTTTCTTTCCCTTCTTCAGCCTCCCTGTCATTATTCTTCACAACCCCCAAATCTATACTGCTGCCAGCGATGCGTTGCTTTGTGGGAAGCAAGAGAAAGAGAAGGGGAGGGCCTATGCAAATGATGGCCTCAGGGCTGTCTGGGAGTCCCTTTTCAGCAGTACTGTTAAAATCCGCCTTGCAACCAGATTGGTCGGGTAAGCTGAAAAACACCAGGCATGATTGGGCACCAGGTCCTCTAGGCCCTTGGAGGACATATCGGCGCTGCATCCCTCAGTTTCTGAGGTCCAAGAAATGTTCACCCTCCACCCTAATAGAGAGGTCTTGGCCGATCGGGGCCGATCGGGGCAGAAGGGAGCAGGGCAAGATGCTCATGATCCTGCTCTAATAATGAACTGCCTTCCTCTCTCCTTACCTGTGGTTCTGCCTGGCTGCTTGGTTCCAGTTGTAGGCCTACATCCCACAGGCAATTTGCTTGTCCCTCTCACACATGTAAATGGGTCAGCACTCAAGTGCACACACCTGCCTGCACCCACAGACCCTCTCACACACACTTTTCTCAACAAGATTTTTTCCTAGTTTAGAGACTCAGAGACCCATGTTGAAATACAAAAGCAGCACACCACATGACGGCCTTCACATAGAATCCAGCAGCAAATGGGAAACTTTTAACTAGCCGTGGTCCTATTACTGCAGCCCTACCATGGAACGACTGCTGGATGAGTCCTGCTCGAGAATATTGAACCTACAACAAGTCTGAGGTAAATAAGAATTCCACAGGAATACCATAAAATAGGGACCTATGACCCTTTCGAGCCAGATAGGAGTCGAACCTACAATCTTCTGATCCGTAGTCAGACGCGTTATCCATTGCGCCACTGGCCCCATGTAGGATTACCCATACTTTTGTCCTTAAGAGGACCAGAAGTTGTGTGTGTGTGTGTGTGTGTGTTTTAAAACACCATTCCATCAACCTTTTTAGCCACGTTTACTGCTCACAACCAGAAGACACAAGTAAACCCACCTGACCTCCTGAAATTCTGTTCTGTCAGGTGTTCCTAACTTATACAAAGGACTTTAGGAGGACGAAGGACCTAAAAGTCAGGGGAAATGGTCCTAGGTCCAAGGAAATGTTTTAGATCAGCCTCAGTTTCTTAAATATTCTGCATTAACATCATCAGTTCCACGTCTGTGTGGAGCTGATCTTGAGGACTCCTTAATCAGCAGGCGGGTACAACAATAAAGTGTTTAATATTACAATACAGGCGAAAATTCAGACACCTTGTCATAGGCTCACCTTGTCCAGGGACCCAAGCATGCTGCCTTTCACCTCTCAGAGCCCTTCACCTAACCTACTGTGCAGCTGTCTCACCTTTAATATCACTGTTCCACAGGCAGCATGATGTCACAATGTTCCTTGTCAGTAGCCTGAACCATGAGCCTTTGCAACCCTGGCATAATCTACATACTTCCAATTGGTGAAGTCTTGGACCACAAATGCAGTGAAGAATAATGGATTGTTACTCTTCATGCATTTTTGCCCATTGGCTCAGATTTGAATGCTTACTGGCCATACGAGCATCTCTGCCAGGCCACCCTATGTCTAGAGACCGTAGATTTAGAGAGTTTATAAACATTGTAGGTTCATCAATGAAGTGTGCTCGCTTCGGCGGCACATATACTAAAATTGGAACGATACAGAGAAGATTAGCATGGCCCCTGCGCAAGGATGACACGCAAATTCGTGAAGCGTTCCATATTTTTACCAGCTTTCAGGAGAGAAATGTTCTATGTTTTCAAGACTAATTGAAATAATAAAGCAGGTTCCAGTGCTTTCCTCCTAATATCTATTTTTCAATTTGTCTCTCCTCAACATTTTAATGTATTTACCTCGCAGTAATGAAGGTGCACTCTATGGCCAGCTGCATTTAGCAAGGAAGCCTGCAGGACTTCTGGGACTTTTCTTTCCCTTCTTCAGCCTCCCTGTCATTATTCTTCACAACCCCCAAATCTATACTGCTGCCAGCGATGCGTTGCTTTGTGGGAAGCAAGAGAAAGAGAAGGGGAGGGCCTATGCAAATGATGGCCTCAGGGCTGTCTGGGAGTCCCTTTTCAGCAGTACTGTTAAAATCCGCCTTGCAACCAGATTGGTCGGGTAAGCTGAAAAACACCAGGCATGATTGGGCACCAGGTCCTCTAGGCCCTTGGAGGACATATCGGCGCTGCATCCCTCAGTTTCTGAGGTCCAAGAAATGTTCACCCTCCACCCTAATAGAGAGGTCTTGGCCGATCGTGGCAGATCGGGGCAGAAGGGAGCAGGGCAAGATGCTCATGATCCTGCTCTAATAATGAACTGCCTTCCTCTCTCCTTACCTGTGGTTCTGCCTGGCTGCTTGGTTCCAGTTGTAGGCCTACATCCCACAGGCAATTTGCTTGTCCCTCTCACACATGTAAATGGGTCAGCACTCAAGTGCACACACCTGCCTGCACCCACAGACCCTCTCACACACACTTTTCTCAACAAGATTTTTTCCTAGTTTAGAGACTCAGAGACCCATGTTGAAATACAAAAGCAGCACACCACATGACGGCCTTCACATAGAATCCAGCAGCAAATGGGAAACTTTTAACTAGCCGTGGTCCTATTACTGCAGCCCTACCATGGAACGACTGCTGGATGAGTCCTGCTCGAGAATATTGAACCTACAACAAGTCTGAGGTAAATAAGAATTCCACAGGAATACCATAAAACAGGGACCTATGACCCTTTCGAGCCAGATAGGAGTCGAACCTACAATCTTCTGATCCGTAGTCAGACGCGTTATCCATTGCGCCACTGGCCCCATGTAGGATTACCCATACTTTTGTCCTTAAGAGGACCAGAAGTTGTGTGTGTGTGTGTGTGTGTGTGTTTAAAACACCATTCCATCAACCTTTTTAGCCACGTTTACTGCTCACAACCAGAAGACACAAGTAAACCCACCTGACCTCCTGAAATTCTGTTCTGTCAGGTGTTCCTAACTTATACAAAGGACTTTAGGAGGACGAAGGACCTAAAAGTCAGGGGAAATGGTCCTAGGTCCAAGGAAATGTTTTAGATCAGCCTCAGTTTCTTAAATATTCTGCATTAACATCATCAGTTCCACGTCTGTGTGGAGCTGATCTTGAGGACTCCTTAATCAGCAGGCGGGTACAACAATAAAGTGTTTAATATTACAATACAGGCGAAAATTCAGACACCTTGTCATAGGCTCACCTTGTCCAGGGACCCAAGCATGCTGCCTTTCACCTCTCAGAGCCCTTCACCTAACCTACTGTGCAGCTGTCTCACCTTTAATATCACTGTTCCACAGGCAGCATGATGTCACAATGTTCCTTGTCAGTAGCCTGAACCATGAGCCTTTGCAACCCTGGCATAATCTACATACTTCCAATTGGTGAAGTCTTGGACCACAAATGCAGTGAAGAATAATGGATTGTTACTCTTCATGCATTTTTGCCCATTGGCTCAGATTTGAATGCTTACTGGCCATACGAGCATCTCTGCCAGGCCACCCTATGTCTAGAGACCGTAGATTTAGAGAGTTTATAAACATTGTAGGTTCATCAATGAAGTGTGCTCGCTTCGGCGGCACATATACTAAAATTGGAACGATACAGAGAAGATTAGCATGGCCCCTGCGCAAGGATGACACGCAAATTCGTGAAGCGTTCCATATTTTTACCAGCTTTCAGGAGAGAAATGTTCTATGTTTTCAAGACTAATTGAAATAATAAAGCAGGTTCCAGTGCTTTCCTCCTAATATCTATTTTTCAATTTGTCTCTCCTCAACATTTTTAATGTATTTACCTCGCAGTAATGAAGGTGCACTCTATGGCCAGCTGCATTTAGCAAGGAAGCCTGCAGGACTTCTGGGACTTTTCTTTCCCTTCTTCAGCCTCCCTGTCATTATTCTTCACAACCCCCAAATCTATACTGCTGCCAGCGATGCGTTGCTTTGTGGGAAGCAAGAGAAAGAGAAGGGGAGGGCCTATGCAAATGATGGCCTCAGGGCTGTCTGGGAGTCCCTTTTCAGCAGTACTGTTAAAATCCGCCTTGCAACCAGATTGGTCGGGTAAGCTGAAAAACACCAGGCATGATTGGGCACCAGGTCCTCTAGGCCCTTGGAGGACATATCGGCGCTGCATCCCTCAGTTTCTGAGGTCCAAGAAATGTTCACCCTCCACCCTAATAGAGAGGTCTTGGCCGATCGGGGCCGATCGGGGCAGAAGGGAGCAGGGCAAGATGCTCATGATCCTGCTCTAATAATGAACTGCCTTCCTCTCTCCTTACCTGTGGTTCTGCCTGGCTGCTTGGTTCCAGTTGTAGGCCTACATCCCACAGGCAATTTGCTTGTCCCTCTCACACATGTAAATGGGTCAGCACTCAAGTGCACACACCTGCCTGCACCCACAGACCCTCTCACACACACTTTTCTCAACAAGATTTTTTCCTAGTTTAGAGACTCAGAGACCCATGTTGAAATACAAAAGCAGCACACCACATGACGGCCTTCACATAGAATCCAGCAGCAAATGGGAAACTTTTAACTAGCCGTGGTCCTATTACTGCAGCCCTACCATGGAACGACTGCTGGATGAGTCCTGCTCGAGAATATTGAACCTACAACAAGTCTGAGGTAAATAAGAATTCCACAGGAATACCATAAAACAGGGACCTATGACCTTTTCGAGCCAGATAGGAGTCGAACCTACAATCTTCTGATCCGTAGTCAGACGCGTTATCCATTGCGCCACTGGCCCCATGTAGGATTACCCATACTTTTGTCCTTAAGAGGACCAGAAGTTGTGTGTGTGTGTGTGTGTGTGTTTTAAAACACCATTCCATCAACCTTTTTAGCCACGTTTACTGCTCACAACCAGAAGACACAAGTAAACCCACCTGACCTCCTGAAATTCTGTTCTGTCAGGTGTTCCTAACTTATACAAAGGACTTTAGGAGGACGAAGGACCTAAAAGTCAGGGGAAATGGTCCTAGGTCCAAGGAAATGTTTTAGATCAGCCTCAGTTTCTTAAATATTCTGCATTAACATCATCAGTTCCACGTCTGTGTGGAGCTGATCTTGAGGACTCCTTAATCAGCAGGCGGGTACAACAATAAAGTGTTTAATATTACAATACAGGCGAAAATTCAGACACCTTGTCATAGGCTCACCTTGTCCAGGGACCCAAGCATGCTGCCTTTCACCTCTCAGAGCCCTTCACCTAACCTACTGTGCAGCTGTCTCACCTTTAATATCACTGTTCCACAGGCAGCATGATGTCACAATGTTCCTTGTCAGTAGCCTGAACCATGAGCCTTTGCAACCCTGGCATAATCTACATACTTCCAATTGGTGAAGTCTTGGACCACAAATGCAGTGAAGAATAATGGATTGTTACTCTTCATGCATTTTTGCCCATTGGCTCAGATTTGAATGCTTACTGGCCATACGAGCATCTCTGCCAGGCCACCCTATGTCTAGAGACCGTAGATTTAGAGAGTTTATAAACATTGTAGGTTCATCAATGAAGTGTGCTCGCTTCGGCGGCACATATACTAAAATTGGAACGATACAGAGAAGATTAGCATGGCCCCTGCGCAAGGATGACACGCAAATTCGTGAAGCGTTCCATATTTTTACCAGCTTTCAGGAGAGAAATGTTCTATGTTTTCAAGACTAATTGAAATAATAAAGCAGGTTCCAGTGCTTTCCTCCTAATATCTATTTTTCAATTTGTCTCTCCTCAACATTTTTAATGTATTTACCTCGCAGTAATGAAGGTGCACTCTTATGGCCAGCTGCATTTAGCAAGGAAGCCTGCAGGACTTCTGGGACTTTTCTTTCCCTTCTTCAGCCTCCCTGTCATTATTCTTCACAACCCCCAAATCTATACTGCTGCCAGCGATGCGTTGCTTTGTGGGAAGCAAGAGAAAGAGAAGGGGAGGGCCTATGCAAATGATGGCCTCAGGGCTGTCTGGGAGTCCCTTTTCAGCAGTACTGTTAAAATCCGCCTTGCAACCAGATTGGTCGGGTAAGCTGAAAAACACCAGGCATGATTGGGCACCAGGTCCTCTAGGCCCTTGGAGGACATATCGGCGCTGCATCCCTCAGTTTCTGAGGTCCAAGAAATGTTCACCCTCCACCCTAATAGAGAGGTCTTGGCCGATCGTGGCCGATCGGGGCAGAAGGGAGCAGGGCAAGATGCTCATGATCCTGCTCTAATAATGAACTGCCTTCCTCTCTCCTTACCTGTGGTTCTGCCTGGCTGCTTGGTTCCAGTTGTAGGCCTACATCCCACAGGCAATTTGCTTGTCCCTCTCACACATGTAAATGGGTCAGCACTCAAGTGCACACACCTGCCTGCACCCACAGACCCTCTCACACACACTTTTCTCAACAAGATTTTTTCCTAGTTTAGAGACTCAGAGACCCATGTTGAAATACAAAAGCAGCACACCACATGACGGCCTTCACATAGAATCCAGCAGCAAATGGGAAACTTTTAACTAGCCGTGGTCCTATTACTGCAGCCCTACCATGGAACGACTGCTGGATGAGTCCTGCTCGAGAATATTGAACCTACAACAAGTCTGAGGTAAATAAGAATTCCACAGGAATACCATAAAACAGGGACCTATGACCCTTTCGAGCCAGATAGGAGTCGAACCCACAATCTTCTGATCCGTAGTCAGACGCGTTATCCATTGCGCCACTGGCCCCATGTAGGATTACCCATACTTTTGTCCTTAAGAGGACCAGAAGTTGTGTGTGTGTGTGTGTGTGTGTGTTTTAAAACACCATTCCATCAACCTTTTTAGCCACGTTTACTGCTCACAACCAGAAGACACAAGTAAACCCACCTGACCTCCTGAAATTCTGTTCTGTCAGGTGTTCCTAACTTATACAAAGGACTTTAGGAGGACGAAGGACCTAAAAGTCAGGGGAAATGGTCCTAGGTCCAAGGAAATGTTTTAGATCAGCCTCAGTTTCTTAAATATTCTGCATTAACATCATCAGTTCCACGTCTGTGTGGAGCTGATCTTGAGGACTCCTTAATCAGCAGGCGGGTACAACAATAAAGTGTTTAATATTACAATACAGGCGAAAATTCAGACACCTTGTCATAGGCTCACCTTGTCCAGGGACCCAAGCATGCTGCCTTTCACCTCTCAGAGCCCTTCACCTAACCTACTGTGCAGCTGTCTCACCTTTAATATCACTGTTCCACAGGCAGCATGATGTCACAATGTTCCTTGTCAGTAGCCTGAACCATGAGCCTTTGCAACCCTGGCATAATCTACATACTTCCAATTGGTGAAGTCTTGGACCACAAATGCAGTGAAGAATAATGGATTGTTACTCTTCATGCATTTTTGCCCATTGGCTCAGATTTGAATGCTTACTGGCCATACGAGCATCTCTGCCAGGCCACCCTATGTCTAGAGACCGTAGATTTAGAGAGTTTATAAACATTGTAGGTTCATCAATGAAGTGTGCTCGCTTCGGCGGCACATATACTAAAATTGGAACGATACAGAGAAGATTAGCATGGCCCCTGCGCAAGGATGACACGCAAATTCGTGAAGCGTTCCATATTTTTACCAGCTTTCAGGAGAGAAATGTTCTATGTTTTCAAGACTAATTGAAATAATAAAGCAGGTTCCAGTGCTTTCCTCCTAATATCTATTTTTCAATTTGTCTCTCCTCAACATTTTTAATGTATTTACCTCGCAGTAATGAAGGTGCACTCTATGGCCAGCTGCATTTAGCAAGGAAGCCTGCAGGACTTCTGGGACTTTTCTTTCCCTTCTTCAGCCTCCCTGTCATTATTCTTCACAACCCCCAAATCTATACTGCTGCCAGCGATGCGTTGCTTTGTGGGAAGCAAGAGAAAGAGAAGGGGAGGGCCTATGCAAATGATGGCCTCAGGGCTGTCTGGGAGTCCCTTTTCAGCAGTACTGTTAAAATCCGCCTTGCAACCAGATTGGTCGGGTAAGCTGAAAAACACCAGGCATGATTGGGCACCAGGTCCTCTAGGCCCTTGGAGGACATATCGGCGCTGCATCCCTCAGTTTCTGAGGTCCAAGAAATGTTCACCCTCCACCCTAATAGAGAGGTCTTGGCCGATCGTGGCAGATCGGGGCAGAAGGGAGCAGGGCAAGATGCTCATGATCCTGCTCTAATAATGAACTGCCTTCCTCTCTCCTTACCTGTGGTTCTGCCTGGCTGCTTGGTTCCAGTTGTAGGCCTACATCCCACAGGCAATTTGCTTGTCCCTCTCACACATGTAAATGGGTCAGCACTCAAGTGCACACACCTGCCTGCACCCACAGACCCTCTCACACACACTTTTCTCAACAAGATTTTTTCCTAGTTTAGAGACTCAGAGACCCATGTTGAAATACAAAAGCAGCACACCACATGACGGCCTTCACATAGAATCCAGCAGCAAATGGGAAACTTTTAACTAGCCGTGGTCCTATTACTGCAGCCCTACCATGGAACGACTGCTGGATGAGTCCTGCTCGAGAATATTGAACCTACAACAAGTCTGAGGTAAATAAGAATTCCACAGGAATACCATAAAACAGGGACCTATGACCCTTTCGAGCCAGATAGGAGTCGAACCTACAATCTTCTGATCCGTAGTCAGACGCGTTATCCATTGCGCCACTGGCCCCATGTAGGATTACCCATACTTTTGTCCTTAAGAGGACCAGAAGTTGTGTGTGTGTGTGTGTGTGTGTGTTTTAAAACACCATTCCATCAACCTTTTTAGCCACGTTTACTGCTCACAACCAGAAGACACAAGTAAACCCACCTGACCTCCTGAAATTCTGTTCTGTCAGGTGTTCCTAACTTATACAAAGGACTTTAGGAGGACGAAGGACCTAAAAGTCAGGGGAAATGGTCCTAGGTCCAAGGAAATGTTTTAGATCAGCCTCAGTTTCTTAAATATTCTGCATTAACATCATCAGTTCCACGTCTGTGTGGAGCTGATCTTGAGGACTCCTTAATCAGCAGGCGGGTACAACAATAAAGTGTTTAATATTACAATACAGGCGAAAATTCAGACACCTTGTCATAGGCTCACCTTGTCCAGGGACCCAAGCATGCTGCCTTTCACCTCTCAGAGCCCTTCACCTAACCTACTGTGCAGCTGTCTCACCTTTAATATCACTGTTCCACAGGCAGCATGATGTCACAATGTTCCTTGTCAGTAGCCTGAACCATGAGCCTTTGCAACCCTGGCATAATCTACATACTTCCAATTGGTGAAGTCTTGGACCACAAATGCAGTGAAGAATAATGGATTGTTACTCTTCATGCATTTTTGCCCATTGGCTCAGATTTGAATGCTTACTGGCCATACGAGCATCTCTGCCAGGCCACCCTATGTCTAGAGACCGTAGATTTAGAGAGTTTATAAACATTGTAGGTTCATCAATGAAGTGTGCTCGCTTCGGCGGCACATATACTAAAATTGGAACGATACAGAGAAGATTAGCATGGCCCCTGCGCAAGGATGACACGCAAATTCGTGAAGCGTTCCATATTTTTACCAGCTTTCAGGAGAGAAATGTTCTATGTTTTCAAGACTAATTGAAATAATAAAGCAGGTTCCAGTGCTTTCCTCCTAATATCTATTTTTCAATTTGTCTCTCCTCAACATTTTTAATGTATTTACCTCGCAGTAATGAAGGTGCACTCTATGGCCAGCTGCATTTAGCAAGGAAGCCTGCAGGACTTCTGGGACTTTTCTTTCCCTTCTTCAGCCTCCCTGTCATTATTCTTCACAACCCCCAAATCTATACTGCTGCCAGCGATGCGTTGCTTTGTGGGAAGCAAGAGAAAGAGAAGGGGAGGGCCTATGCAAATGATGGCCTCAGGGCTGTCTGGGAGTCCCTTTTCAGCAGTACTGTTAAAATCCGCCTTGCAACCAGATTGGTCGGGTAAGCTGAAAAACACCAGGCATGATTGGGCACCAGGTCCTCTAGGCCCTTGGAGGACATATCGGCGCTGCATCCCTCAGTTTCTGAGGTCCAAGAAATGTTCACCCTCCACCCTAATAGAGAGGTCTTGGCCGATCGGGGCCGATCGGGGCAGAAGGGAGCAGGGCAAGATGCTCATGATCCTGCTCTAATAATGAACTGCCTTCCTCTCTCCTTACCTGTGGTTCTGCCTGGCTGCTTGGTTCCAGTTGTAGGCCTACATCCCACAGGCAATTTGCTTGTCCCTCTCACACATGTAAATGGGTCAGCACTCAAGTGCACACACCTGCCTGCACCCACAGACCCTCTCACACACACTTTTCTCAACAAGATTTTTTCCTAGTTTAGAGACTCAGAGACCCATGTTGAAATACAAAAGCAGCACACCACATGACGGCCTTCACATAGAATCCAGCAGCAAACGGGAAACTTTTAACTAGCCGTGGTCCTATTACTGCAGCCCTACCATGGAACGACTGCTGGATGAGTCCTGCTCGAGAATATTGAACCTACAACAAGTCTGAGGTAAATAAGAATTCCACAGGAATACCATAAAACAGGGACCTATGACCCTTTCGAGCCAGATAGGAGTCGAACCTACAATCTTCTGATCCGTAGTCAGACGCGTTATCCATTGCGCCACTGGCCCCATGTAGGATTACCCATACTTTTGTCCTTAAGAGGACCAGAAGTTGTGTGTGTGTGTGTGTGTGTGTGTGTTTTAAAACACCATTCCATCAACCTTTTTAGCCACGTTTACTGCTCACAACCAGAAGACACAAGTAAACCCACCTGACCTCCTGAAATTCTGTTCTGTCAGGTGTTCCTAACTTATACAAAGGACTTTAGGAGGACGAAGGACCTAAAAGTCAGGGGAAATGGTCCTAGGTCCAAGGAAATGTTTTAGATCAGCCTCAGTTTCTTAAATATTCTGCATTAACATCATCAGTTCCACGTCTGTGTGGAGCTGATCTTGAGGACTCCTTAATCAGCAGGCGGGTACAACAATAAAGTGTTTAATATTACAATACAGGCGAAAATTCAGACACCTTGTCATAGGCTCACCTTGTCCAGGGACCCAAGCATGCTGCCTTTCACCTCTCAGAGCCCTTCACCTAACCTACTGTGCAGCTGTCTCACCTTTAATATCACTGTTCCACAGGCAGCATGATGTCACAATGTTCCTTGTCAGTAGCCTGAACCATGAGCCTTTGCAACCCTGGCATAATCTACATACTTCCAATTGGTGAAGTCTTGGACCACAAATGCAGTGAAGAATAATGGATTGTTACTCTTCATGCATTTTTGCCCATTGGCTCAGATTTGAATGCTTACTGGCCATACGAGCATCTCTGCCAGGCCACCCTATGTCTAGAGACCGTAGATTTAGAGAGTTTATAAACATTGTAGGTTCATCAATGAAGTGTGCTCGCTTCGGCGGCACATATACTAAAATTGGAACGATACAGAGAAGATTAGCATGGCCCCTGCGCAAGGATGACACGCAAATTCGTGAAGCGTTCCATATTTTTACCAGCTTTCAGAAGAGAAATGTTCTATGTTTTCAAGACTAATTGAAATAATAAAGCAGGTTCCAGTGCTTTCCTCCTAATATCTATTTTTCAATTTGTCTCTCCTCAACATTTTTAATGTATTTACCTCGCAGTAATGAAGGTGCACTCTATGGCCAGCTGCATTTAGCAAGGAAGCCTGCAGGACTTCTGGGACTTTTCTTTCCCTTCTTCAGCCTCCCTGTCATTATTCTTCACAACCCCCAAATCTATACTGCTGCCAGCGATGCGTTGCTTTGTGGGAAGCAAGAGAAAGAGAAGGGGAGGGCCTATGCAAATGATGGCCTCAGGGCTGTCTGGGAGTCCCTTTTCAGCAGTACTGTTAAAATCCGCCTTGCAACCAGATTGGTCGGGTAAGCTGAAAAACACCAGGCATGATTGGGCACCAGGTCCTCTAGGCCCTTGGAGGACATATCGGCGCTGCATCCCTCAGTTTCTGAGGTCCAAGAAATGTTCACCCTCCACCCTAATAGAGAGGTCTTGGCCGATCGGGGCCGATCGGGGCAGAAGGGAGCAGGGCAAGATGCTCATGATCCTGCTCTAATAATGAACTGCCTTCCTCTCTCCTTACCTGTGGTTCTGCCTGGCTGCTTGGTTCCAGTTGTAGGCCTACATCCCACAGGCAATTTGCTTGTCCCTCTCACACATGTAAATGGGTCAGCACTCAAGTGCACACACCTGCCTGCACCCACAGACCCTCTCACACACACTTTTCTCAACAAGATTTTTTCCTAGTTTAGAGACTCAGAGACCCATGTTGAAATACAAAAGCAGCACACCACATGACGGCCTTCACATAGAATCCAGCAGCAAATGGGAAACTTTTAACTAGCCGTGGTCCTATTACTGCAGCCCTACCATGGAACGACTGCTGGATGAGTCCTGCTCGAGAATATTGAACCTACAACAAGTCTGAGGTAAATAAGAATTCCACAGGAATACCATAAAATAGGGACCTATGACCCTTTCGAGCCAGATAGGAGTCGAACCTACAATCTTCTGATCCGTAGTCAGACGCGTTATCCATTGCGCCACTGGCCCCATGTAGGATTACCCATACTTTTGTCCTTAAGAGGACCAGAAGTTGTGTGTGTGTGTGTGTGTGTGTTTTAAAACACCATTCCATCAACCTTTTTAGCCACGTTTACTGCTCACAACCAGAAGACACAAGTAAACCCACCTGACCTCCTGAAATTCTGTTCTGTCAGGTGTTCCTAACTTATACAAAGGACTTTAGGAGGACGAAGGACCTAAAAGTCAGGGGAAATGGTCCTAGGTCCAAGGAAATGTTTTAGATCAGCCTCAGTTTCTTAAATATTCTGCATTAACATCATCAGTTCCACGTCTGTGTGGAGCTGATCTTGAGGACTCCTTAATCAGCAGGCGGGTACAACAATAAAGTGTTTAATATTACAATACAGGCGAAAATTCAGACACCTTGTCATAGGCTCACCTTGTCCAGGGACCCAAGCATGCTGCCTTTCACCTCTCAGAGCCCTTCACCTAACCTACTGTGCAGCTGTCTCACCTTTAATATCACTGTTCCACAGGCAGCATGATGTCACAATGTTCCTTGTCAGTAGCCTGAACCATGAGCCTTTGCAACCCTGGCATAATCTACATACTTCCAATTGGTGAAGTCTTGGACCACAAATGCAGTGAAGAATAATGGATTGTTACTCTTCATGCATTTTTGCCCATTGGCTCAGATTTGAATGCTTACTGGCCATACGAGCATCTCTGCCAGGCCACCCTATGTCTAGAGACCGTAGATTTAGAGAGTTTATAAACATTGTAGGTTCATCAATGAAGTGTGCTCGCTTCGGCGGCACATATACTAAAATTGGAACGATACAGAGAAGATTAGCATGGCCCCTGCGCAAGGATGACACGCAAATTCGTGAAGCGTTCCATATTTTTACCAGCTTTCAGGAGAGAAATGTTCTATGTTTTCAAGACTAATTGAAATAATAAAGCAGGTTCCAGTGCTTTCCTCCTAATATCTATTTTTCAATTTGTCTCTCCTCAACATTTTAATGTATTTACCTCGCAGTAATGAAGGTGCACTCTATGGCCAGCTGCATTTAGCAAGGAAGCCTGCAGGACTTCTGGGACTTTTCTTTCCCTTCTTCAGCCTCCCTGTCATTATTCTTCACAACCCCCAAATCTATACTGCTGCCAGCGATGCGTTGCTTTGTGGGAAGCAAGAGAAAGAGAAGGGGAGGGCCTATGCAAATGATGGCCTCAGGGCTGTCTGGGAGTCCCTTTTCAGCAGTACTGTTAAAATCCGCCTTGCAACCAGATTGGTCGGGTAAGCTGAAAAACACCAGGCATGATTGGGCACCAGGTCCTCTAGGCCCTTGGAGGACATATCGGCGCTGCATCCCTCAGTTTCTGAGGTCCAAGAAATGTTCACCCTCCACCCTAATAGAGAGGTCTTGGCCGATCGTGGCAGATCGGGGCAGAAGGGAGCAGGGCAAGATGCTCATGATCCTGCTCTAATAATGAACTGCCTTCCTCTCTCCTTACCTGTGGTTCTGCCTGGCTGCTTGGTTCCAGTTGTAGGCCTACATCCCACAGGCAATTTGCTTGTCCCTCTCACACATGTAAATGGGTCAGCACTCAAGTGCACACACCTGCCTGCACCCACAGACCCTCTCACACACACTTTTCTCAACAAGATTTTTTCCTAGTTTAGAGACTCAGAGACCCATGTTGAAATACAAAAGCAGCACACCACATGACGGCCTTCACATAGAATCCAGCAGCAAATGGGAAACTTTTAACTAGCCGTGGTCCTATTACTGCAGCCCTACCATGGAACGACTGCTGGATGAGTCCTGCTCGAGAATATTGAACCTACAACAAGTCTGAGGTAAATAAGAATTCCACAGGAATACCATAAAACAGGGACCTATGACCCTTTCGAGCCAGATAGGAGTCGAACCTACAATCTTCTGATCCGTAGTCAGACGCGTTATCCATTGCGCCACTGGCCCCATGTAGGATTACCCATACTTTTGTCCTTAAGAGGACCAGAAGTTGTGTGTGTGTGTGTGTGTGTTTTAAAACACCATTCCATCAACCTTTTTAGCCACGTTTACTGCTCACAACCAGAAGACACAAGTAAACCCACCTGACCTCCTGAAATTCTGTTCTGTCAGGTGTTCCTAACTTATACAAAGGACTTTAGGAGGACGAAGGACCTAAAAGTCAGGGGAAATGGTCCTAGGTCCAAGGAAATGTTTTAGATCAGCCTCAGTTTCTTAAATATTCTGCATTAACATCATCAGTTCCACGTCTGTGTGGAGCTGATCTTGAGGACTCCTTAATCAGCAGGCGGGTACAACAATAAAGTGTTTAATATTACAATACAGGCGAAAATTCAGACACCTTGTCATAGGCTCACCTTGTCCAGGGACCCAAGCATGCTGCCTTTCACCTCTCAGAGCCCTTCACCTAACCTACTGTGCAGCTGTCTCACCTTTAATATCACTGTTCCACAGGCAGCATGATGTCACAATGTTCCTTGTCAGTAGCCTGAACCATGAGCCTTTGCAACCCTGGCATAATCTACATACTTCCAATTGGTGAAGTCTTGGACCACAAATGCAGTGAAGAATAATGGATTGTTACTCTTCATGCATTTTTGCCCATTGGCTCAGATTTGAATGCTTACTGGCCATACGAGCATCTCTGCCAGGCCACCCTATGTCTAGAGACCGTAGATTTAGAGAGTTTATAAACATTGTAGGTTCATCAATGAAGTGTGCTCGCTTCGGCGGCACATATACTAAAATTGGAACGATACAGAGAAGATTAGCATGGCCCCTGCGCAAGGATGACACGCAAATTCGTGAAGCGTTCCATATTTTTACCAGCTTTCAGGAGAGAAATGTTCTATGTTTTCAAGACTAATTGAAATAATAAAGCAGGTTCCAGTGCTTTCCTCCTAATATCTATTTTTCAATTTGTCTCTCCTCAACATTTTTAATGTATTTACCTCGCAGTAATGAAGGTGCACTCTATGGCCAGCTGCATTTAGCAAGGAAGCCTGCAGGACTTCTGGGACTTTTCTTTCCCTTCTTCAGCCTCCCTGTCATTATTCTTCACAACCCCCAAATCTATACTGCTGCCAGCGATGCGTTGCTTTGTGGGAAGCAAGAGAAAGAGAAGGGGAGGGCCTATGCAAATGATGGCCTCAGGGCTGTCTGGGAGTCCCTTTTCAGCAGTACTGTTAAAATCCGCCTTGCAACCAGATTGGTCGGGTAAGCTGAAAAACACCAGGCATGATTGGGCACCAGGTCCTCTAGGCCCTTGGAGGACATATCGGCGCTGCATCCCTCAGTTTCTGAGGTCCAAGAAATGTTCACCCTCCACCCTAATAGAGAGGTCTTGGCCGATCGGGGCCGATCGGGGCAGAAGGGAGCAGGGCAAGATGCTCATGATCCTGCTCTAATAATGAACTGCCTTCCTCTCTCCTTACCTGTGGTTCTGCCTGGCTGCTTGGTTCCAGTTGTAGGCCTACATCCCACAGGCAATTTGCTTGTCCCTCTCACACATGTAAATGGGTCAGCACTCAAGTGCACACACCTGCCTGCACCCACAGACCCTCTCACACACACTTTTCTCAACAAGATTTTTTCCTAGTTTAGAGACTCAGAGACCCATGTTGAAATACAAAAGCAGCACACCACATGACGGCCTTCACATAGAATCCAGCAGCAAATGGGAAACTTTTAACTAGCCGTGGTCCTATTACTGCAGCCCTACCATGGAACGACTGCTGGATGAGTCCTGCTCGAGAATATTGAACCTACAACAAGTCTGAGGTAAATAAGAATTCCACAGGAATACCATAAAACAGGGACCTATGACCCTTTCGAGCCAGATAGGAGTCGAACCTACAATCTTCTGATCCGTAGTCAGACGCGTTATCCATTGCGCCACTGGACCCATGTAGGATTACCCATACTTTTGTCCTTAAGAGGACCAGAAGTTGTGTGTGTGTGTGTGTGTGTGTTTTAAAACACCATTCCATCAACCTTTTTAGCCACGTTTACTGCTCACAACCAGAAGACACAAGTAAACCCACCTGACCTCCTGAAATTCTGTTCTGTCAGGTGTTCCTAACTTATACAAAGGACTTTAGGAGGACGAAGGACCTAAAAGTCAGGGGAAATGGTCCTAGGTCCAAGGAAATGTTTTAGATCAGCCTCAGTTTCTTAAATATTCTGCATTAACATCATCAGTTCCACGTCTGTGTGGAGCTGATCTTGAGGACTCCTTAATCAGCAGGCGGGTACAACAATAAAGTGTTTAATATTACAATACAGGCGAAAATTCAGACACCTTGTCATAGGCTCACCTTGTCCAGGGACCCATGCATGCTGCCTTTCACCTCTCAGAGCCCTTCACCTAACCTACTGTGCAGCTGTCTCACCTTTAATATCACTGTTCCACAGGCAGCATGATGTCACAATGTTCCTTGTCAGTAGCCTGAACCATGAGCCTTTGCAACCCTGGCATAATCTACATACTTCCAATTGGTGAAGTCTTGGACCACAAATGCAGTGAAGAATAATGGATTGTTACTCTTCATGCATTTTTGCCCATTGGCTCAGATTTGAATGCTTACTGGCCATACGAGCATCTCTGCCAGGCCACCCTATGTCTAGAGACCGTAGATTTAGAGAGTTTATAAACATTGTAGGTTCATCAATGAAGTGTGCTCGCTTCGGCGGCACATATACTAAAATTGGAACGATACAGAGAAGATTAGCATGGCCCCTGCGCAAGGATGACACGCAAATTCGTGAAGCGTTCCATATTTTTACCAGCTTTCAGGAGAGAAATGTTCTATGTTTTCAAGACTAATTGAAATAATAAAGCAGGTTCCAGTGCTTTCCTCCTAATATCTATTTTTCAATTTGTCTCTCCTCAACATTTTTAATGTATTTACCTCGCAGTAATGAAGGTGCACTCTATGGCCAGCTGCATTTAGCAAGGAAGCCTGCAGGACTTCTGGGACTTTTCTTTCCCTTCTTCAGCCTCCCTGTCATTATTCTTCACAACCCCCAAATCTATACTGCTGCCAGCGATGCGTTGCTTTGTGGGAAGCAAGAGAAAGAGAAGGGGAGGGCCTATGCAAATGATGGCCTCAGGGCTGTCTGGGAGTCCCTTTTCAGCAGTACTGTTAAAATCCGCCTTGCAACCAGATTGGTCGGGTAAGCTGAAAAACACCAGGCATGATTGGGCACCAGGTCCTCTAGGCCCTTGGAGGACATATCGGCGCTGCATCCCTCAGTTTCTGAGGTCCAAGAAATGTTCACCCTCCACCCTAATAGAGAGGTCTTGGCCGATCGGGGCCGATCGGGGCAGAAGGGAGCAGGGCAAGATGCTCATGATCCTGCTCTAATAATGAACTGCCTTCCTCTCTCCTTACCTGTGGTTCTGCCTGGCTGCTTGGTTCCAGTTGTAGGCCTACATCCCACAGGCAATTTGCTTGTCCCTCTCACACATGTAAATGGGTCAGCACTCAAGTGCACACACCTGCCTGCACCCACAGACCCTCTCACACACACTTTTCTCAACAAGATTTTTTCCTAGTTTAGAGACTCAGAGACCCATGTTGAAATACAAAAGCAGCACACCACATGACGGCCTTCACATAGAATCCAGCAGCAAATGGGAAACTTTTAACTAGCCGTGGTCCTATTACTGCAGCCCTACCATGGAACGACTGCTGGATGAGTCCTGCTCGAGAATATTGAACCTACAACAAGTCTGAGGTAAATAAGAATTCCACAGGAATACCATAAAATAGGGACCTATGACCCTTTCGAGCCAGATAGGAGTCGAACCTACAATCTTCTGATCCGTAGTCAGACGCGTTATCCATTGCGCCACTGGCCCCATGTAGGATTACCCATACTTTTGTCCTTAAGAGGACCAGAAGTTGTGTGTGTGTGTGTGTGTGTGTTTTAAAACACCATTCCATCAACCTTTTTAGCCACGTTTACTGCTCACAACCAGAAGACACAAGTAAACCCACCTGACCTCCTGAAATTCTGTTCTGTCAGGTGTTCCTAACTTATACAAAGGACTTTAGGAGGACGAAGGACCTAAAAGTCAGGGGAAATGGTCCTAGGTCCAAGGAAATGTTTTAGATCAGCCTCAGTTTCTTAAATATTCTGCATTAACATCATCAGTTCCACGTCTGTGTGGAGCTGATCTTGAGGACTCCTTAATCAGCAGGCGGGTACAACAATAAAGTGTTTAATATTACAATACAGGCGAAAATTCAGACACCTTGTCATAGGCTCACCTTGTCCAGGGACCCAAGCATGCTGCCTTTCACCTCTCAGAGCCCTTCACCTAACCTACTGTGCAGCTGTCTCACCTTTAATATCACTGTTCCACAGGCAGCATGATGTCACAATGTTCCTTGTCAGTAGCCTGAACCATGAGCCTTTGCAACCCTGGCATAATCTACATACTTCCAATTGGTGAAGTCTTGGACCACAAATGCAGTGAAGAATAATGGATTGTTACTCTTCATGCATTTTTGCCCATTGGCTCAGATTTGAATGCTTACTGGCCATACGAGCATCTCTGCCAGGCCACCCTATGTCTAGAGACCGTAGATTTAGAGAGTTTATAAACATTGTAGGTTCATCAATGAAGTGTGCTCGCTTCGGCGGCACATATACTAAAATTGGAACGATACAGAGAAGATTAGCATGGCCCCTGCGCAAGGATGACACGCAAATTCGTGAAGCGTTCCATATTTTTACCAGCTTTCAGGAGAGAAATGTTCTATGTTTTCAAGACTAATTGAAATAATAAAGCAGGTTCCAGTGCTTTCCTCCTAATATCTATTTTTCAATTTGTCTCTCCTCAACATTTTAATGTATTTACCTCGCAGTAATGAAGGTGCACTCTATGGCCAGCTGCATTTAGCAAGGAAGCCTGCAGGACTTCTGGGACTTTTCTTTCCCTTCTTCAGCCTCCCTGTCATTATTCTTCACAACCCCCAAATCTATACTGCTGCCAGCGATGCGTTGCTTTGTGGGAAGCAAGAGAAAGAGAAGGGGAGGGCCTATGCAAATGATGGCCTCAGGGCTGTCTGGGAGTCCCTTTTCAGCAGTACTGTTAAAATCCGCCTTGCAACCAGATTGGTCGGGTAAGCTGAAAAACACCAGGCATGATTGGGCACCAGGTCCTCTAGGCCCTTGGAGGACATATCGGCGCTGCATCCCTCAGTTTCTGAGGTCCAAGAAATGTTCACCCTCCACCCTAATAGAGAGGTCTTGGCCGATCGTGGCAGATCGGGGCAGAAGGGAGCAGGGCAAGATGCTCATGATCCTGCTCTAATAATGAACTGCCTTCCTCTCTCCTTACCTGTGGTTCTGCCTGGCTGCTTGGTTCCAGTTGTAGGCCTACATCCCACAGGCAATTTGCTTGTCCCTCTCACACATGTAAATGGGTCAGCACTCAAGTGCACACACCTGCCTGCACCCACAGACCCTCTCACACACACTTTTCTCAACAAGATTTTTTCCTAGTTTAGAGACTCAGAGACCCATGTTGAAATACAAAAGCAGCACACCACATGACGGCCTTCACATAGAATCCAGCAGCAAATGGGAAACTTTTAACTAGCCGTGGTCCTATTACTGCAGCCCTACCATGGAACGACTGCTGGATGAGTCCTGCTCGAGAATATTGAACCTACAACAAGTCTGAGGTAAATAAGAATTCCACAGGAATACCATAAAACAGGGACCTATGACCCTTTCGAGCCAGATAGGAGTCGAACCTACAATCTTCTGATCCGTAGTCAGACGCGTTATCCATTGCGCCACTGGCCCCATGTAGGATTACCCATACTTTTGTCCTTAAGAGGACCAGAAGTTGTGTGTGTGTGTGTGTGTGTTTTAAAACACCATTCCATCAACCTTTTTAGCCACGTTTACTGCTCACAACCAGAAGACACAAGTAAACCCACCTGACCTCCTGAAATTCTGTTCTGTCAGGTGTTCCTAACTTATACAAAGGACTTTAGGAGGACGAAGGACCTAAAAGTCAGGGGAAATGGTCCTAGGTCCAAGGAAATGTTTTAGATCAGCCTCAGTTTCTTAAATATTCTGCATTAACATCATCAGTTCCACGTCTGTGTGGAGCTGATCTTGAGGACTCCTTAATCAGCAGGCGGGTACAACAATAAAGTGTTTAATATTACAATACAGGCGAAAATTCAGACACCTTGTCATAGGCTCACCTTGTCCAGGGACCCAAGCATGCTGCCTTTCACCTCTCAGAGCCCTTCACCTAACCTACTGTGCAGCTGTCTCACCTTTAATATCACTGTTCCACAGGCAGCATGATGTCACAATGTTCCTTGTCAGTAGCCTGAACCATGAGCCTTTGCAACCCTGGCATAATCTACATACTTCCAATTGGTGAAGTCTTGGACCACAAATGCAGTGAAGAATAATGGATTGTTACTCTTCATGCATTTTTGCCCATTGGCTCAGATTTGAATGCTTACTGGCCATACGAGCATCTCTGCCAGGCCACCCTATGTCTAGAGACCGTAGATTTAGAGAGTTTATAAACATTGTAGGTTCATCAATGAAGTGTGCTCGCTTCGGCGGCACATATACTAAAATTGGAACGATACAGAGAAGATTAGCATGGCCCCTGCGCAAGGATGACACGCAAATTCGTGAAGCGTTCCATATTTTTACCAGCTTTCAGGAGAGAAATGTTCTATGTTTTCAAGACTAATTGAAATAATAAAGCAGGTTCCAGTGCTTTCCTCCTAATATCTATTTTTCAATTTGTCTCTCCTCAACATTTTTAATGTATTTACCTCGCAGTAATGAAGGTGCACTCTATGGCCAGCTGCATTTAGCAAGGAAGCCTGCAGGACTTCTGGGACTTTTCTTTCCCTTCTTCAGCCTCCCTGTCATTATTCTTCACAACCCCCAAATCTATACTGCTGCCAGCGATGCGTTGCTTTGTGGGAAGCAAGAGAAAGAGAAGGGGAGGGCCTATGCAAATGATGGCCTCAGGGCTGTCTGGGAGTCCCTTTTCAGCAGTACTGTTAAAATCCGCCTTGCAACCAGATTGGTCGGGTAAGCTGAAAAACACCAGGCATGATTGGGCACCAGGTCCTCTAGGCCCTTGGAGGACATATCGGCGCTGCATCCCTCAGTTTCTGAGGTCCAAGAAATGTTCACCCTCCACCCTAATAGAGAGGTCTTGGCCGATCGGGGCCGATCGGGGCAGAAGGGAGCAGGGCAAGATGCTCATGATCCTGCTCTAATAATGAACTGCCTTCCTCTCTCCTTACCTGTGGTTCTGCCTGGCTGCTTGGTTCCAGTTGTAGGCCTACATCCCACAGGCAATTTGCTTGTCCCTCTCACACATGTAAATGGGTCAGCACTCAAGTGCACACACCTGCCTGCACCCACAGACCCTCTCACACACACTTTTCTCAACAAGATTTTTTCCTAGTTTAGAGACTCAGAGACCCATGTTGAAATACAAAAGCAGCACACCACATGACGGCCTTCACATAGAATCCAGCAGCAAATGGGAAACTTTTAACTAGCCGTGGTCCTATTACTGCAGCCCTACCATGGAACGACTGCTGGATGAGTCCTGCTCGAGAATATTGAACCTACAACAAGTCTGAGGTAAATAAGAATTCCACAGGAATACCATAAAACAGGGACCTATGACCCTTTCGAGCCAGATAGGAGTCGAACCTACAATCTTCTGATCCATAGTCAGACGCGTTATCCATTGCGCCACTGGACCCATGTAGGATTACCCATACTTTTGTCCTTAAGAGGACCAGAAGTTGTGTGTGTGTGTGTGTGTGTGTTTTAAAACACCATTCCATCAACCTTTTTAGCCACGTTTACTGCTCACAACCAGAAGACACAAGTAAACCCACCTGACCTCCTGAAATTCTGTTCTGTCAGGTGTTCCTAACTTATACAAAGGACTTTAGGAGGACGAAGGACCTAAAAGTCAGGGGAAATGGTCCTAGGTCCAAGGAAATGTTTTAGATCAGCCTCAGTTTCTTAAATATTCTGCATTAACATCATCAGTTCCACGTCTGTGTGGAGCTGATCTTGAGGACTCCTTAATCAGCAGGCGGGTACAACAATAAAGTGTTTAATATTACAATACAGGCGAAAATTCAGACACCTTGTCATAGGCTCACCTTGTCCAGGGACCCAAGCATGCTGCCTTTCACCTCTCAGAGCCCTTCACCTAACCTACTGTGCAGCTGTCTCACCTTTAATATCACTGTTCCACAGGCAGCATGATGTCACAATGTTCCTTGTCAGTAGCCTGAACCATGAGCCTTTGCAACCCTGGCATAATCTACATACTTCCAATTGGTGAAGTCTTGGACCACAAATGCAGTGAAGAATAATGGATTGTTACTCTTCATGCATTTTTGCCCATTGGCTCAGATTTGAATGCTTACTGGCCATACGAGCATCTCTGCCAGGCCACCCTATGTCTAGAGACCGTAGATTTAGAGAGTTTATAAACATTGTAGGTTCATCAATGAAGTGTGCTCGCTTCGGCGGCACATATACTAAAATTGGAACGATACAGAGAAGATTAGCATGGCCCCTGCGCAAGGATGACACGCAAATTCGTGAAGCGTTCCATATTTTTACCAGCTTTCAGGAGAGAAATGTTCTATGTTTTCAAGACTAATTGAAATAATAAAGCAGGTTCCAGTGCTTTCCTCCTAATATCTATTTTTCAATTTGTCTCTCCTCAACATTTTTAATGTATTTACCTCGCAGTAATGAAGGTGCACTCTATGGCCAGCTGCATTTAGCAAGGAAGCCTGCAGGACTTCTGGGACTTTTCTTTCCCTTCTTCAGCCTCCCTGTCATTATTCTTCACAACCCCCAAATCTATACTGCTGCCAGCGATGCGTTGCTTTGTGGGAAGCAAGAGAAAGAGAAGGGGAGGGCCTATGCAAATGATGGCCTCAGGGCTGTCTGGGAGTCCCTTTTCAGCAGTACTGTTAAAATCCGCCTTGCAACCAGATTGGTCGGGTAAGCTGAAAAACACCAGGCATGATTGGGCACCAGGTCCTCTAGGCCCTTGGAGGACATATCGGCGCTGCATCCCTCAGTTTCTGAGGTCCAAGAAATGTTCACCCTCCACCCTAATAGAGAGGTCTTGGCCGATCGGGGCCGATCGGGGCAGAAGGGAGCAGGGCAAGATGCTCATGATCCTGCTCTAATAATGAACTGCCTTCCTCTCTCCTTACCTGTGGTTCTGCCTGGCTGCTTGGTTCCAGTTGTAGGCCTACATCCCACAGGCAATTTGCTTGTCCCTCTCACACATGTAAATGGGTCAGCACTCAAGTGCACACACCTGCCTGCACCCACAGACCCTCTCACACACACTTTTCTCAACAAGATTTTTTCCTAGTTTAGAGACTCAGAGACCCATGTTGAAATACAAAAGCAGCACACCACATGACGGCCTTCACATAGAATCCAGCAGCAAATGGGAAACTTTTAACTAGCCGTGGTCCTATTACTGCAGCCCTACCATGGAACGACTGCTGGATGAGTCCTGCTCGAGAATATTGAACCTACAACAAGTCTGAGGTAAATAAGAATTCCACAGGAATACCATAAAACAGGGACCTATGACCCTTTCGAGCCAGATAGGAGTCGAACCTACAATCTTCTGATCCATAGTCAGACGCGTTATCCATTGCGCCACTGGACCCATGTAGGATTACCCATACTTTTGTCCTTAAGAGGACCAGAAGTTGTGTGTGTGTGTGTGTGTGTGTTTTAAAACACCATTCCATCAACCTTTTTAGCCACGTTTACTGCTCACAACCAGAAGACACAAGTAAACCCACCTGACCTCCTGAAATTCTGTTCTGTCAGGTGTTCCTAACTTATACAAAGGACTTTAGGAGGACGAAGGACCTAAAAGTCAGGGGAAATGGTCCTAGGTCCAAGGAAATGTTTTAGATCAGCCTCAGTTTCTTAAATATTCTGCATTAACATCATCAGTTCCACGTCTGTGTGGAGCTGATCTTGAGGACTCCTTAATCAGCAGGCGGGTACAACAATAAAGTGTTTAATATTACAATACAGGCGAAAATTCAGACACCTTGTCATAGGCTCACCTTGTCCAGGGACCCAAGCATGCTGCCTTTCACCTCTCAGAGCCCTTCACCTAACCTACTGTGCAGCTGTCTCACCTTTAATATCACTGTTCCACAGGCAGCATGATGTCACAATGTTCCTTGTCAGTAGCCTGAACCATGAGCCTTTGCAACCCTGGCATAATCTACATACTTCCAATTGGTGAAGTCTTGGACCACAAATGCAGTGAAGAATAATGGATTGTTACTCTTCATGCATTTTTACCCATTGGCTCAGATTTGAATGCTTACTGGCCATACGAGCATCTCTGCCAGGCCACCCTATGTCTAGAGACCGTAGATTTAGAGAGTTTATAAACATTGTAGGTTCATCAATGAAGTGTGCTCGCTTCGGCGGCACATATACTAAAATTGGAACGATACAGAGAAGATTAGCATGGCCCCTGCGCAAGGATGACACTCAAATTCGTGAAGCGTTCCATATTTTTACCAGCTTTCAGAAGAGAAATGTTCTATGTTTTCAAGACTAATTGAAATAATAAAGCAGGTTCCAGTGCTTTCCTCCTAATATCTATTTTTCAATTTGTCTCTCCTCAACATTTTTAATGTATTTACCTCGCAGTAATGAAGGTGCACTCTATGGCCAGCTGCATTTAGCAAGGAAGCCTGCAGGACTTCTGGGACTTTTCTTTCCCTTCTTCAGCCTCCCTGTCATTATTCTTCACAACCCCCAAATCTATACTGCTGCCAGCGATGCGTTGCTTTGTGGGAAGCAAGAGAAAGAGAAGGGGAGGGCCTATGCAAATGATGGCCTCAGGGCTGTCTGGGAGTCCCTTTTCAGCAGTACTGTTAAAATCCGCCTTGCAACCAGATTGGTCGGGTAAGCTGAAAAACACCAGGCATGATTGGGCACCAGGTCCTCTAGGCCCTTGGAGGACATATCGGCGCTGCATCCCTCAGTTTCTGAGGTCCAAGAAATGTTCACCCTCCACCCTAATAGAGAGGTCTTGGCCGATGGTGGCCGATCGGGCAGAAGGGAGCAGGGCAAGATGCTCATGATCCTGCTCTAATAATGAACTGCCTTCCTCTCTCCTTACCTGTGGTTCTGCCTGGCTGCTTGGTTCCAGTTGTAGGCCTACATCCCACAGGCAATTTGCTTGTCCCTCTCACACATGTAAATGGGTCAGCACTCAAGTGCACACACCTGCCTGCACCCACAGACCCTCTCACACACACTTTTCTCAACAAGATTTTTTCCTAGTTTAGAGACTCAGAGACCCATGTTGAAATACAAAAGCAGCACACCACATGACGGCCTTCACATAGAATCCAGCAGCAAATGGGAAACTTTTAACTAGCCGTGGTCCTATTACTGCAGCCCTACCATGGAACGACTGCTGGATGAGTCCTGCTCGAGAATATTGAACCTACAACAAGTCTGAGGTAAATAAGAATTCCACAGGAATACCATAAAACAGGGACCTATGACCCTTTCGAGCCAGATAGGAGTCGAACCTACAATCTTCTGATCCGTAGTCAGACGCGTTATCCATTGCGCCACTGGCCCCATGTAGGATTACCCATACTTTTGTCCTTAAGAGGACCAGAAGTTGTGTGTGTGTGTGTGTGTGTGTTTTAAAACACCATTCCATCAACCTTTTTAGCCACGTTTACTGCTCACAACCAGAAGACACAAGTAAACCCACCTGACCTCCTGAAATTCTGTTCTGTCAGGTGTTCCTAACTTATACAAAGGACTTTAGGAGGACGAAGGACCTAAAAGTCAGGGGAAATGGTCCTAGGTCCAAGGAAATGTTTTAGATCAGCCTCAGTTTCTTAAATATTCTGCATTAACATCATCAGTTCCACGTCTGTGTGGAGCTGATCTTGAGGACTCCTTAATCAGCAGGCGGGTACAACAATAAAGTGTTTAATATTACAATACAGGCGAAAATTCAGACACCTTGTCATAGGCTCACCTTGTCCAGGGACCCAAGCATGCTGCCTTTCACCTCTCAGAGCCCTTCACCTAACCTACTGTGCAGCTGTCTCACCTTTAATATCACTGTTCCACAGGCAGCATGATGTCACAATGTTCCTTGTCAGTAGCCTGAACCATGAGCCTTTGCAACCCTGGCATAATCTACATACTTCCAATTGGTGAAGTCTTGGACCACAAATGCAGTGAAGAATAATGGATTGTTACTCTTCATGCATTTTTGCCCATTGGCTCAGATTTGAATGCTTACTGGCCATACGAGCATCTCTGCCAGGCCACCCTATGTCTAGAGACCGTAGATTTAGAGAGTTTATAAACATTGTAGGTTCATCAATGAAGTGTGCTCGCTTCGGCGGCACATATACTAAAATTGGAACGATACAGAGAAGATTAGCATGGCCCCTGCGCAAGGATGACACGCAAATTCGTGAAGCGTTCCATATTTTTACCAGCTTTCAGGAGAGAAATGTTCTATGTTTTCAAGACTAATTGAAATAATAAAGCAGGTTCCAGTGCTTTCCTCCTAATATCTATTTTTCAATTTGTCTCTCCTCAACATTTTTAATGTATTTACCTCGCAGTAATGAAGGTGCACTCTATGGCCAGCTGCATTTAGCAAGGAAGCCTGCAGGACTTCTGGGACTTTTCTTTCCCTTCTTCAGCCTCCCTGTCATTATTCTTCACAACCCCCAAATCTATACTGCTGCCAGCGATGCGTTGCTTTGTGGGAAGCAAGAGAAAGAGAAGGGGAGGGCCTATGCAAATGATGGCCTCAGGGCTGTCTGGGAGTCCCTTTTCAGCAGTACTGTTAAAATCCGCCTTGCAACCAGATTGGTCGGGTAAGCTGAAAAACACCAGGCATGATTGGGCACCAGGTCCTCTAGGCCCTTGGAGGACATATCGGCGCTGCATCCCTCAGTTTCTGAGGTCCAAGAAATGTTCACCCTCCACCCTAATAGAGAGGTCTTGGCCGATCGTGGCCGATCGGGCAGAAGGGAGCAGGGCAAGATGCTCATGATCCTGCTCTAATAATGAACTGCCTTCCTCTCTCCTTACCTGTGGTTCTGCCTGGCTGCTTGGTTCCAGTTGTAGGCCTACATCCCACAGGCAATTTGCTTGTCCCTCTCACACATGTAAATGGGTCAGCACTCAAGTGCACACACCTGCCTGCACCCACAGACCCTCTCACACACACTTTTCTCAACAAGATTTTTTCCTAGTTTAGAGACTCAGAGACCCATGTTGAAATACAAAAGCAGCACACCACATGACGGCCTTCACATAGAATCCAGCAGCAAATGGGAAACTTTTAACTAGCCGTGGTCCTATTACTGCAGCCCTACCATGGAACGACTGCTGGATGAGTCCTGCTCGAGAATATTGAACCTACAACAAGTCTGAGGTAAATAAGAATTCCACAGGAATACCATAAAACAGGGACCTATGACCCTTTCGAGCCAGATAGGAGTCGAACCTACAATCTTCTGATCCGTAGTCAGACGCGTTATCCATTGCGCCACTGGCCCCATGTAGGATTACCCATACTTTTGTCCTTAAGAGGACCAGAAGTTGTGTGTGTGTGTGTGTGTGTGTGTGTGTGTGTGTTTTAAAACACCATTCCATCAACCTTTTTAGCCACGTTTACTGCTCACAACCAGAAGACACAAGTAAACCCACCTGACCTCCTGAAATTCTGTTCTGTCAGGTGTTCCTAACTTATACAAAGGACTTTAGGAGGACGAAGGACCTAAAAGTCAGGGGAAATGGTCCTAGGTCCAAGGAAATGTTTTAGATCAGCCTCAGTTTCTTAAATATTCTGCATTAACATCATCAGTTCCACGTCTGTGTGGAGCTGATCTTGAGGACTCCTTAATCAGCAGGCGGGTACAACAATAAAGTGTTTAATATTACAATACAGGCGAAAATTCAGACACCTTGTCATAGGCTCACCTTGTCCAGGGACCCAAGCATGCTGCCTTTCACCTCTCAGAGCCCTTCACCTAACCTACTGTGCAGCTGTCTCACCTTTAATATCACTGTTCCACAGGCAGCATGATGTCACAATGTTCCTTGTCAGTAGCCTGAACCATGAGCCTTTGCAACCCTGGCATAATCTACATACTTCCAATTGGTGAAGTCTTGGACCACAAATGCAGTGAAGAATAATGGATTGTTGCTCTTCATGCATTTTTACCCATTGGCTCAGATTTGAATGCTTACTGGCCATACGAGCATCTCTGCCAGGCCACCCTATGTCTAGAGACCGTAGATTTAGAGAGTTTATAAACATTGTAGGTTCATCAATGAAGTGTGCTCGCTTCGGCGGCACATATACTAAAATTGGAACGATACAGAGAAGATTAGCATGGCCCCTGCGCAAGGATGACACTCAAATTCGTGAAGCGTTCCATATTTTTACCAGCTTTCAGAAGAGAAATGTTCTATGTTTTCAAGACTAATTGAAATAATAAAGCAGGTTCCAGTGCTTTCCTCCTAATATCTATTTTTCAATTTGTCTCTCCTCAACATTTTTAATGTATTTACCTCGCAGTAATGAAGGTGCACTCTATGGCCAGCTGCATTTAGCAAGGAAGCCTGCAGGACTTCTGGGACTTTTCTTTCCCTTCTTCAGCCTCCCTGTCATTATTCTTCACAACCCCCAAATCTATACTGCTGCCAGCGATGCGTTGCTTTGTGGGAAGCAAGAGAAAGAGAAGGGGAGGGCCTATGCAAATGATGGCCTCAGGGCTGTCTGGGAGTCCCTTTTCAGCAGTACTGTTAAAATCCGCCTTGCAACCAGATTGGTCGGGTAAGCTGAAAAACACCAGGCATGATTGGGCACCAGGTCCTCTAGGCCCTTGGAGGACATATCGGCGCTGCATCCCTCAGTTTCTGAGGTCCAAGAAATGTTCACCCTCCACCCTAATAGAGAGGTCTTGGCCGATCGTGGCCGATCGGGGCAGAAGGGAGCAGGGCAAGATGCTCATGATCCTGCTCTAATAATGAACTGCCTTCCTCTCTCCTTACCTGTGGTTCTGCCTGGCTGCTTGGTTCCAGTTGTAGGCCTACATCCCACAGGCAATTTGCTTGTCCCTCTCACACATGTAAATGGGTCAGCACTCAAGTGCACACACCTGCCTGCACCCACAGACCCTCTCACACACACTTTTCTCAACAAGATTTTTTCCTAGTTTAGAGACTCAGAGACCCATGTTGAAATACAAAAGCAGCACACCACATGACGGCCTTCACATAGAATCCAGCAGCAAATGGGAAACTTTTAACTAGCCGTGGTCCTATTACTGCAGCCCTACCATGGAACGACTGCTGGATGAGTCCTGCTCGAGAATATTGAACCTACAACAAGTCTGAGGTAAATAAGAATTCCACAGGAATACCATAAAACAGGGACCTATGACCCTTTCGAGCCAGATAGGAGTCGAACCTACAATCTTCTGATCCGTAGTCAGACGCGTTATCCATTGCGCCACTGGCCCCATTTAGGATTACCCATACTTTTGTCCTTAAGAGGACCAGAAGTTGTGTGTGTGTGTGTGTGTGTGTTTTAAAACACCATTCCATCAACCTTTTTAGCCACGTTTACTGCTCACAACCAGAAGACACAAGTAAACCCACCTGACCTCCTGAAATTCTGTTCTGTCAGGTGTTCCTAACTTATACAAAGGACTTTAGGAGGACGAAGGACCTAAAAGTCAGGGGAAATGGTCCTAGGTCCAAGGAAATGTTTTAGATCAGCCTCAGTTTCTTAAATATTCTGCATTAACATCATCAGTTCCACGTCTGTGTGGAGCTGATCTTGAGGACTCCTTAATCAGCAGGCGGGTACAACAATAAAGTGTTTAATATTACAATACAGGCGAAAATTCAGACACCTTGTCATAGGCTCACCTTGTCCAGGGACCCAAGCATGCTGCCTTTCACCTCTCAGAGCCCTTCACCTAACCTACTGTGCAGCTGTCTCACCTTTAATATCACTGTTCCACAGGCAGCATGATGTCACAATGTTCCTTGTCAGTAGCCTGAACCATGAGCCTTTGCAACCCTGGCATAATCTACATACTTCCAATTGGTGAAGTCTTGGACCACAAATGCAGTGAAGAATAATGGATTGTTACTCTTCATGCATTTTTGCCCATTGGCTCAGATTTGAATGCTTACTGGCCATACGAGCATCTCTGCCAGGCCACCCTATGTCTAGAGACCGTAGATTTAGAGAGTTTATAAACATTGTAGGTTCATCAATGAAGTGTGCTCGCTTCGGCGGCACATATACTAAAATTGGAACGATACAGAGAAGATTAGCATGGCCCCTGCGCAAGGATGACACGCAAATTCGTGAAGCGTTCCATATTTTTACCAGCTTTCAGGAGAGAAATGTTCTATGTTTTCAAGACTAATTGAAATAATAAAGCAGGTTCCAGTGCTTTCCTCCTAATATCTATTTTTCAATTTGTCTCTCCTCAACATTTTTAATGTATTTACCTCGCAGTAATGAAGGTGCACTCTATGGCCAGCTGCATTTAGCAAGGAAGCCTGCAGGACTTCTGGGACTTTTCTTTCCCTTCTTCAGCCTCCCTGTCATTATTCTTCACAACCCCCAAATCTATACTGCTGCCAGCGATGCGTTGCTTTGTGGGAAGCAAGAGAAAGAGAAGGGGAGGGCCTATGCAAATGATGGCCTCAGGGCTGTCTGGGAGTCCCTTTTCAGCAGTACTGTTAAAATCCGCCTTGCAACCAGATTGGTCGGGTAAGCTGAAAAACACCAGGCATGATTGGGCACCAGGTCCTCTAGGCCCTTGGAGGACATATCGGCGCTGCATCCCTCAGTTTCTGAGGTCCAAGAAATGTTCACCCTCCACCCTAATAGAGAGGTCTTGGCCGATGGTGGCCGATCGGGCAGAAGGGAGCAGGGCAAGATGCTCATGATCCTGCTCTAATAATGAACTGCCTTCCTCTCTCCTTACCTGTGGTTCTGCCTGGCTGCTTGGTTCCAGTTGTAGGCCTACATCCCACAGGCAATTTGCTTGTCCCTCTCACACATGTAAATGGGTCAGCACTCAAGTGCACACACCTGCCTGCACCCACAGACCCTCTCACACACACTTTTCTCAACAAGATTTTTTCCTAGTTTAGAGACTCAGAGACCCATGTTGAAATACAAAAGCAGCACACCACATGACGGCCTTCACATAGAATCCAGCAGCAAATGGGAAACTTTTAACTAGCCGTGGTCCTATTACTGCAGCCCTACCATGGAACGACTGCTGGATGAGTCCTGCTCGAGAATATTGAACCTACAACAAGTCTGAGGTAAATAAGAATTCCACAGGAATACCATAAAACAGGGACCTATGACCCTTTCGAGCCAGATAGGAGTCGAACCTACAATCTTCTGATCCGTAGTCAGACGCGTTATCCATTGCGCCACTGGCCCCATGTAGGATTACCCATACTTTTGTCCTTAAGAGGACCAGAAGTTGTGTGTGTGTGTGTGTGTGTGTGTGTGTGTTTTAAAACACCATTCCATCAACCTTTTTAGCCACGTTTACTGCTCACAACCAGAAGACACAAGTAAACCCACCTGACCTCCTGAAATTCTGTTCTGTCAGGTGTTCCTAACTTATACAAAGGACTTTAGGAGGACGAAGGACCTAAAAGTCAGGGGAAATGGTCCTAGGTCCAAGGAAATGTTTTAGATCAGCCTCAGTTTCTTAAATATTCTGCATTAACATCATCAGTTCCACGTCTGTGTGGAGCTGATCTTGAGGACTCCTTAATCAGCAGGCGGGTACAACAATAAAGTGTTTAATATTACAATACAGGCGAAAATTCAGACACCTTGTCATAGGCTCACCTTGTCCAGGGACCCAAGCATGCTGCCTTTCACCTCTCAGAGCCCTTCACCTAACCTACTGTGCAGCTGTCTCACCTTTAATATCACTGTTCCACAGGCAGCATGATGTCACAATGTTCCTTGTCAGTAGCCTGAACCATGAGCCTTTGCAACCCTGGCATAATCTACATACTTCCAATTGGTGAAGTCTTGGACCACAAATGCAGTGAAGAATAATGGATTGTTGCTCTTCATGCATTTTTACCCATTGGCTCAGATTTGAATGCTTACTGGCCATACGAGCATCTCTGCCAGGCCACCCTATGTCTAGAGACCGTAGATTTAGAGAGTTTATAAACATTGTAGGTTCATCAATGAAGTGTGCTCGCTTCGGCGGCACATATACTAAAATTGGAACGATACAGAGAAGATTAGCATGGCCCCTGCGCAAGGATGACACTCAAATTCGTGAAGCGTTCCATATTTTTACCAGCTTTCAGAAGAGAAATGTTCTATGTTTTCAAGACTAATTGAAATAATAAAGCAGGTTCCAGTGCTTTCCTCCTAATATCTATTTTTCAATTTGTCTCTCCTCAACATTTTTAATGTATTTACCTCGCAGTAATGAAGGTGCACTCTATGGCCAGCTGCATTTAGCAAGGAAGCCTGCAGGACTTCTGGGACTTTTCTTTCCCTTCTTCAGCCTCCCTGTCATTATTCTTCACAACCCCCAAATCTATACTGCTGCCAGCGATGCGTTGCTTTGTGGGAAGCAAGAGAAAGAGAAGGGGAGGGCCTATGCAAATGATGGCCTCAGGGCTGTCTGGGAGTCCCTTTTCAGCAGTACTGTTAAAATCCGCCTTGCAACCAGATTGGTCGGGTAAGCTGAAAAACACCAGGCATGATTGGGCACCAGGTCCTCTAGGCCCTTGGAGGACATATCGGCGCTGCATCCCTCAGTTTCTGAGGTCCAAGAAATGTTCACCCTCCACCCTAATAGAGAGGTCTTGGCCGATCGTGGCCGATCGGGGCAGAAGGGAGCAGGGCAAGATGCTCATGATCCTGCTCTAATAATGAACTGCCTTCCTCTCTCCTTACCTGTGGTTCTGCCTGGCTGCTTGGTTCCAGTTGTAGGCCTACATCCCACAGGCAATTTGCTTGTCCCTCTCACACATGTAAATGGGTCAGCACTCAAGTGCACACACCTGCCTGCACCCACAGACCCTCTCACACACACTTTTCTCAACAAGATTTTTTCCTAGTTTAGAGACTCAGAGACCCATGTTGAAATACAAAAGCAGCACACCACATGACGGCCTTCACATAGAATCCAGCAGCAAATGGGAAACTTTTAACTAGCCGTGGTCCTATTACTGCAGCCCTACCATGGAACGACTGCTGGATGAGTCCTGCTCGAGAATATTGAACCTACAACAAGTCTGAGGTAAATAAGAATTCCACAGGAATACCATAAAACAGGGACCTATGACCCTTTCGAGCCAGATAGGAGTCGAACCTACAATCTTCTGATCAGTAGTCAGACGCGTTATCCATTGCGCCACTGGCCCCATGTAGGATTACCCATACTTTTGTCCTTAAGAGGACCAGAAGTTGTGTGTGTGTGTGTGTGTGTTTTAAAACACCATTCCATCAACCTTTTTAGCCACGTTTACTGCTCACAACCAGAAGACACAAGTAAACCCACCTGACCTCCTGAAATTCTGTTCTGTCAGGTGTTCCTAACTTATACAAAGGACTTTAGGAGGACGAAGGACCTAAAAGTCAGGGGAAATGGTCCTAGGTCCAAGGAAATGTTTTAGATCAGCCTCAGTTTCTTAAATATTCTGCATTAACATCATCAGTTCCACGTCTGTGTGGAGCTGATCTTGAGGACTCCTTAATCAGCAGGCGGGTACAACAATAAAGTGTTTAATATTACAATACAGGCGAAAATTCAGACACCTTGTCATAGGCTCACCTTGTCCAGGGACCCATGCATGCTGCCTTTCACCTCTCAGAGCCCTTCACCTAACCTACTGTGCAGCTGTCTCACCTTTAATATCACTGTTCCACAGGCAGCATGATGTCACAATGTTCCTTGTCAGTAGCCTGAACCATGAGCCTTTGCAACCCTGGCATAATCTACATACTTCCAATTGGTGAAGTCTTGGACCACAAATGCAGTGAAGAATAATGGATTGTTACTCTTCATGCATTTTTGCCCATTGGCTCAGATTTGAATGCTTACTGGCCATACGAGCATCTCTGCCAGGCCACCCTATGTCTAGAGACCGTAGATTTAGAGAGTTTATAAACATTGTAGGTTCATCAATGAAGTGTGCTCGCTTCGGCGGCACATATACTAAAATTGGAACGATACAGAGAAGATTAGCATGGCCCCTGCGCAAGGATGACACGCAAATTCGTGAAGCGTTCCATATTTTTACCAGCTTTCAGGAGAGAAATGTTCTATGTTTTCAAGACTAATTGAAATAATAAAGCAGGTTCCAGTGCTTTCCTCCTAATATCTATTTTTCAATTTGTCTCTCCTCAACATTTTTAATGTATTTACCTCGCAGTAATGAAGGTGCACTCTATGGCCAGCTGCATTTAGCAAGGAAGCCTGCAGGACTTCTGGGACTTTTCTTTCCCTTCTTCAGCCTCCCTGTCATTATTCTTCACAACCCCCAAATCTATACTGCTGCCAGCGATGCGTTGCTTTGTGGGAAGCAAGAGAAAGAGAAGGGGAGGGCCTATGCAAATGATGGCCTCAGGGCTGTCTGGGAGTCCCTTTTCAGCAGTACTGTTAAAATCCGCCTTGCAACCAGATTGGTCGGGTAAGCTGAAAAACACCAGGCATGATTGGGCACCAGGTCCTCTAGGCCCTTGGAGGACATATCGGCGCTGCATCCCTCAGTTTCTGAGGTCCAAGAAATGTTCACCCTCCACCCTAATAGAGAGGTCTTGGCCGATCGGGGCCGATCGGGGCAGAAGGGAGCAGGGCAAGATGCTCATGATCCTGCTCTAATAATGAACTGCCTTCCTCTCTCCTTACCTGTGGTTCTGCCTGGCTGCTTGGTTCCAGTTGTAGGCCTACATCCCACAGGCAATTTGCTTGTCCCTCTCACACATGTAAATGGGTCAGCACTCAAGTGCACACACCTGCCTGCACCCACAGACCCTCTCACACACACTTTTCTCAACAAGATTTTTTCCTAGTTTAGAGACTCAGAGACCCATGTTGAAATACAAAAGCAGCACACCACATGACGGCCTTCACATAGAATCCAGCAGCAAATGGGAAACTTTTAACTAGCCGTGGTCCTATTACTGCAGCCCTACCATGGAACGACTGCTGGATGAGTCCTGCTCGAGAATATTGAACCTACAACAAGTCTGAGGTAAATAAGAATTCCACAGGAATACCATAAAACAGGGACCTATGACCCTTTCGAGCCAGATAGGAGTCGAACCTACAATCTTCTGATCCGTAGTCAGACGCGTTATCCATTGCGCCACTGGCCCCATGTAGGATTACCCATACTTTTGTCCTTAAGAGGACCAGAAGTTGTGTGTGTGTGTGTGTGTGTGTTTTAAAACACCATTCCATCAACCTTTTTAGCCACGTTTACTGCTCACAACCAGAAGACACAAGTAAACCCACCTGACCTCCTGAAATTCTGTTCTGTCAGGTGTTCCTAACTTATACAAAGGACTTTAGGAGGACGAAGGACCTAAAAGTCAGGGGAAATGGTCCTAGGTCCAAGGAAATGTTTTAGATCAGCCTCAGTTTCTTAAATATTCTGCATTAACATCATCAGTTCCACGTCTGTGTGGAGCTGATCTTGAGGACTCCTTAATCAGCAGGCGGGTACAACAATAAAGTGTTTAATATTACAATACAGGCGAAAATTCAGACACCTTGTCATAGGCTCACCTTGTCCAGGGACCCAAGCATGCTGCCTTTCACCTCTCAGAGCCCTTCACCTAACCTACTGTGCAGCTGTCTCACCTTTAATATCACTGTTCCACAGGCAGCATGATGTCACAATGTTCCTTGTCAGTAGCCTGAACCATGAGCCTTTGCAACCCTGGCATAATCTACATACTTCCAATTGGTGAAGTCTTGGACCACAAATGCAGTGAAGAATAATGGATTGTTACTCTTCATGCATTTTTGCCCATTGGCTCAGATTTGAATGCTTACTGGCCATACGAGCATCTCTGCCAGGCCACCCTATGTCTAGAGACCGTAGATTTAGAGAGTTTATAAACATTGTAGGTTCATCAATGAAGTGTGCTCGCTTCGGCGGCACATATACTAAAATTGGAACGATACAGAGAAGATTAGCATGGCCCCTGCGCAAGGATGACACGCAAATTCGTGAAGCGTTCCATATTTTTACCAGCTTTCAGGAGAGAAATGTTCTATGTTTTCAAGACTAATTGAAATAATAAAGCAGGTTCCAGTGCTTTCCTCCTAATATCTATTTTTCAATTTGTCTCTCCTCAACATTTTTAATGTATTTACCTCGCAGTAATGAAGGTGCACTCTATGGCCAGCTGCATTTAGCAAGGAAGCCTGCAGGACTTCTGGGACTTTTCTTTCCCTTCTTCAGCCTCCCTGTCATTATTCTTCACAACCCCCAAATCTATACTGCTGCCAGCGATGCGTTGCTTTGTGGGAAGCAAGAGAAAGAGAAGGGGAGGGCCTATGCAAATGATGGCCTCAGGGCTGTCTGGGAGTCCCTTTTCAGCAGTACTGTTAAAATCCGCCTTGCAACCAGATTGGTCGGGTAAGCTGAAAAACACCAGGCATGATTGGGCACCAGGTCCTCTAGGCCCTTGGAGGACATATCGGCGCTGCATCCCTCAGTTTCTGAGGTCCAAGAAATGTTCACCCTCCACCCTAATAGAGAGGTCTTGGCCGATCGTGGCCGATCGGGCAGAAGGGAGCAGAGCAAGATGCTCATGATCCTGCTCTAATAATGAACTGCCTTCCTCTCTCCTTACCTGTGGTTCTGCCTGGCTGCTTGGTTCCAGTTGTAGGCCTACATCCCACAGGCAATTTGCTTGTCCCTCTCACACATGTAAATGGGTCAGCACTCAAGTGCACACACCTGCCTGCACCCACAGACCCTCTCACACACACTTTTCTCAACAAGATTTTTTCCTAGTTTAGAGACTCAGAGACCCATGTTGAAATACAAAAGCAGCACACCACATGACGGCCTTCACATAGAATCCAGCAGCAAATGGGAAACTTTTAACTAGCCGTGGTCCTATTACTGCAGCCCTACCATGGAACGACTGCTGGATGAGTCCTGCTCGAGAATATTGAACCTACAACAAGTCTGAGGTAAATAAGAATTCCACAGGAATACCATAAAACAGGGACCTATGACCCTTTCGAGCCAGATAGGAGTCGAACCTACAATCTTCTGATCCGTAGTCAGACGCGTTATCCATTGCGCCACTGGCCCCATGTAGGATTACCCATACTTTTGTCCTTAAGAGGACCAGAAGTTGTGTGTGTGTGTGTGTGTGTGTGTGTGTGTGTTTTAAAACACCATTCCATCAACCTTTTTAGCCACGTTTACTGCTCACAACCAGAAGACACAAGTAAACCCACCTGACCTCCTGAAATTCTGTTCTGTCAGGTGTTCCTAACTTATACAAAGGACTTTAGGAGGACGAAGGACCTAAAAGTCAGGGGAAATGGTCCTAGGTCCAAGGAAATGTTTTAGATCAGCCTCAGTTTCTTAAATATTCTGCATTAACATCATCAGTTCCACGTCTGTGTGGAGCTGATCTTGAGGACTCCTTAATCAGCAGGCGGGTACAACAATAAAGTGTTTAATATTACAATACAGGCGAAAATTCAGACACCTTGTCATAGGCTCACCTTGTCCAGGGACCCAAGCATGCTGCCTTTCACCTCTCAGAGCCCTTCACCTAACCTACTGTGCAGCTGTCTCACCTTTAATATCACTGTTCCACAGGCAGCATGATGTCACAATGTTCCTTGTCAGTAGCCTGAACCATGAGCCTTTGCAACCCTGGCATAATCTACATACTTCCAATTGGTGAAGTCTTGGACCACAAATGCAGTGAAGAATAATGGATTGTTACTCTTCATGCATTTTTGCCCATTGGCTCAGATTTTAATGCTTACTGGCCATACGAGCATATCTGCCAGGCCACCCTATGTCTAGAGACCGTAGATTTAGAGAGTTTATAAACATTGTAGGTTCATCAATGAAGTGTGCTCGCTTCGGCGGCACATATACTAAAATTGGAACGATACAGAGAAGATTAGCATGGCCCCTGCGCAAGGATGACACGCAAATTCGTGAAGCGTTCCATATTTTTACCAGCTTTCAGGAGAGAAATGTTCTATGTTTTCAAGACTAATTGTAATAATAAAGCAGGTTCCAGTGCTTTCCTCCTAATATCTATTTTTCAATTTGTCTCTCCTCAACATTTTTTATGTATTTACCTCGCAGTAATGAAGGTGCACTCTATTGCCAGCTGCATTTAGCAAGGAAGCCTGCAGGACTTCTGGGACTTTTCTTTCCCTTCTTCAGCCTCCCTGTCATTATTCTTCACAACCCCCAAATCTATACTGCTGCCAGCGATGCGTTGCTTTGTGGGAAGCAAGAGAAAGAGAAGGGGAGGGCCTATGCAAATGATGGCCTCAGGGCTGTCTGGGAGTCCCTTTTCAGCAGTACTGTTAAAATCCGCCTTGCAACCAGATTGGTCGGGTAAGCTGAAAAACACCAGGCATGATTGGGCACCAGGTCCTCTAGGCCCTTGGAGGACATATCGGCGCTGCATCCCTCAGTTTCTGAGGTCCAAGAAATGTTCACCCTCCACCCTAATAGAGAGGTCTTGGCCGATCGTGGCAGATCGGGGCAGAAGGGAGCAGGGCAAGATGCTCATGATCCTGCTCTAATAATGAACTGCCTTCCTCTCTCCTTACCTGTGGTTCTGCCTGGCTGCTTGGTTCCAGTTGTAGGCCTACATCCCACAGGCAATTTGCTTGTCCCTCTCACACATGTAAATGGGTCAGCACTCAAGTGCACACACCTGCCTGCACCCACAGACCCTCTCACACACACTTTTCTCAACAAGATTTTTTCCTAGTTTAGAGACTCAGAGACCCATGTTGAAATACAAAAGCAGCACACCACATGACGGCCTTCACATAGAATCCAGCAGCAAATGGGAAACTTTTAACTAGCCGTGGTCCTATTACTGCAGCCCTACCATGGAACGACTGCTGGATGAGTCCTGCTCGAGAATATTGAACCTACAACAAGTCTGAGGTAAATAAGAATTCCACAGGAATACCATAAAACAGGGACCTATGACCCTTTCGAGCCAGATAGGAGTCGAACCTACAATCTTCTGATCAGTAGTCAGACGCGTTATCCATTGCGCCACTGGCCCCATGTAGGATTACCCATACTTTTGTCCTTAAGAGGACCAGAAGTTGTGTGTGTGTGTGTGTGTGTTTTAAAACACCATTCCATCAACCTTTTTAGCCACGTTTACTGCTCACAACCAGAAGACACAAGTAAACCCACCTGACCTCCTGAAATTCTGTTCTGTCAGGTGTTCCTAACTTATACAAAGGACTTTAGGAGGACGAAGGACCTAAAAGTCAGGGGAAATGGTCCTAGGTCCAAGGAAATGTTTTAGATCAGCCTCAGTTTCTTAAATATTCTGCATTAACATCATCAGTTCCACGTCTGTGTGGAGCTGATCTTGAGGACTCCTTAATCAGCAGGCGGGTACAACAATAAAGTGTTTAATATTACAATACAGGCGAAAATTCAGACACCTTGTCATAGGCTCACCTTGTCCAGGGACCCATGCATGCTGCCTTTCACCTCTCAGAGCCCTTCACCTAACCTACTGTGCAGCTGTCTCACCTTTAATATCACTGTTCCACAGGCAGCATGATGTCACAATGTTCCTTGTCAGTAGCCTGAACCATGAGCCTTTGCAACCCTGGCATAATCTACATACTTCCAATTGGTGAAGTCTTGGACCACAAATGCAGTGAAGAATAATGGATTGTTACTCTTCATGCATTTTTGCCCATTGGCTCAGATTTGAATGCTTACTGGCCATACGAGCATCTCTGCCAGGCCACCCTATGTCTAGAGACCGTAGATTTAGAGAGTTTATAAACATTGTAGGTTCATCAATGAAGTGTGCTCGCTTCGGCGGCACATATACTAAAATTGGAACGATACAGAGAAGATTAGCATGGCCCCTGCGCAAGGATGACACGCAAATTCGTGAAGCGTTCCATATTTTTACCAGCTTTCAGGAGAGAAATGTTCTATGTTTTCAAGACTAATTGAAATAATAAAGCAGGTTCCAGTGCTTTCCTCCTAATATCTATTTTTCAATTTGTCTCTCCTCAACATTTTTAATGTATTTACCTCGCAGTAATGAAGGTGCACTCTATGGCCAGCTGCATTTAGCAAGGAAGCCTGCAGGACTTCTGGGACTTTTCTTTCCCTTCTTCAGCCTCCCTGTCATTATTCTTCACAACCCCCAAATCTATACTGCTGCCAGCGATGCGTTGCTTTGTGGGAAGCAAGAGAAAGAGAAGGGGAGGGCCTATGCAAATGATGGCCTCAGGGCTGTCTGGGAGTCCCTTTTCAGCAGTACTGTTAAAATCCGCCTTGCAACCAGATTGGTCGGGTAAGCTGAAAAACACCAGGCATGATTGGGCACCAGGTCCTCTAGGCCCTTGGAGGACATATCGGCGCTGCATCCCTCAGTTTCTGAGGTCCAAGAAATGTTCACCCTCCACCCTAATAGAGAGGTCTTGGCCGATCGGGGCCGATCGGGGCAGAAGGGAGCAGGGCAAGATGCTCATGATCCTGCTCTAATAATGAACTGCCTTCCTCTCTCCTTACCTGTGGTTCTGCCTGGCTGCTTGGTTCCAGTTGTAGGCCTACATCCCACAGGCAATTTGCTTGTCCCTCTCACACATGTAAATGGGTCAGCACTCAAGTGCACACACCTGCCTGCACCCACAGACCCTCTCACACACACTTTTCTCAACAAGATTTTTTCCTAGTTTAGAGACTCAGAGACCCATGTTGAAATACAAAAGCAGCACACCACATGACGGCCTTCACATAGAATCCAGCAGCAAATGGGAAACTTTTAACTAGCCGTGGTCCTATTACTGCAGCCCTACCATGGAACGACTGCTGGATGAGTCCTGCTCGAGAATATTGAACCTACAACAAGTCTGAGGTAAATAAGAATTCCACAGGAATACCATAAAACAGGGACCTATGACCCTTTCGAGCCAGATAGGAGTCGAACCTACAATCTTCTGATCCGTAGTCAGACGCGTTATCCATTGCGCCACTGGCCCCATGTAGGATTACCCATACTTTTGTCCTTAAGAGGACCAGAAGTTGTGTGTGTGTGTGTGTGTGTGTTTTAAAACACCATTCCATCAACCTTTTTAGCCACGTTTACTGCTCACAACCAGAAGACACAAGTAAACCCACCTGACCTCCTGAAATTCTGTTCTGTCAGGTGTTCCTAACTTATACAAAGGACTTTAGGAGGACGAAGGACCTAAAAGTCAGGGGAAATGGTCCTAGGTCCAAGGAAATGTTTTAGATCAGCCTCAGTTTCTTAAATATTCTGCATTAACATCATCAGTTCCACGTCTGTGTGGAGCTGATCTTGAGGACTCCTTAATCAGCAGGCGGGTACAACAATAAAGTGTTTAATATTACAATACAGGCGAAAATTCAGACACCTTGTCATAGGCTCACCTTGTCCAGGGACCCAAGCATGCTGCCTTTCACCTCTCAGAGCCCTTCACCTAACCTACTGTGCAGCTGTCTCACCTTTAATATCACTGTTCCACAGGCAGCATGATGTCACAATGTTCCTTGTCAGTAGCCTGAACCATGAGCCTTTGCAACCCTGGCATAATCTACATACTTCCAATTGGTGAAGTCTTGGACCACAAATGCAGTGAAGAATAATGGATTGTTACTCTTCATGCATTTTTGCCCATTGGCTCAGATTTGAATGCTTACTGGCCATACGAGCATCTCTGCCAGGCCACCCTATGTCTAGAGACCGTAGATTTAGAGAGTTTATAAACATTGTAGGTTCATCAATGAAGTGTGCTCGCTTCGGCGGCACATATACTAAAATTGGAACGATACAGAGAAGATTAGCATGGCCCCTGCGCAAGGATGACACGCAAATTCGTGAAGCGTTCCATATTTTTACCAGCTTTCAGGAGAGAAATGTTCTATGTTTTCAAGACTAATTGAAATAATAAAGCAGGTTCCAGTGCTTTCCTCCTAATATCTATTTTTCAATTTGTCTCTCCTCAACATTTTTAATGTATTTACCTCGCAGTAATGAAGGTGCACTCTATGGCCAGCTGCATTTAGCAAGAAAGCCTGCAGGACTTCTGGGACTTTTCTTTCCCTTCTTCAGCCTCCCTGTCATTATTCTTCACAACCCCCAAATCTATACTGCTGCCAGCGATGCGTTGCTTTGTGGGAAGCAAGAGAAAGAGAAGGGGAGGGCCTATGCAAATGATGGCCTCAGGGCTGTCTGGGAGTCCCTTTTCAGCAGTACTGTTAAAATCCGCCTTGCAACCAGATTGGTCGGGTAAGCTGAAAAACACCAGGCATGATTGGGCACCAGGTCCTCTAGGCCCTTGGAGGACATATCGGCGCTGCATCCCTCAGTTTCTGAGGTCCAAGAAATGTTCACCCTCCACCCTAATAGAGAGGTCTTGGCCGATCGTGGCCGATCGGGCAGAAGGGAGCAGAGCAAGATGCTCATGATCCTGCTCTAATAATGAACTGCCTTCCTCTCTCCTTACCTGTGGTTCTGCCTGGCTGCTTGGTTCCAGTTGTAGGCCTACATCCCACAGGCAATTTGCTTGTCCCTCTCACACATGTAAATGGGTCAGCACTCAAGTGCACACACCTGCCTGCACCCACAGACCCTCTCACACACACTTTTCTCAACAAGATTTTTTCCTAGTTTAGAGACTCAGAGACCCATGTTGAAATACAAAAGCAGCACACCACATGACGGCCTTCACATAGAATCCAGCAGCAAATGGGAAACTTTTAACTAGCCGTGGTCCTATTACTGCAGCCCTACCATGGAACGACTGCTGGATGAGTCCTGCTCGAGAATATTGAACCTACAACAAGTCTGAGGTAAATAAGAATTCCACAGGAATACCATAAAACAGGGACCTATGACCCTTTCGAGCCAGATAGGAGTCGAACCTACAATCTTCTGATCCGTAGTCAGACGCGTTATCCATTGCGCCACTGGCCCCATGTAGGATTACCCATACTTTTGTCCTTAAGAGGACCAGAAGTTGTGTGTGTGTGTGTGTGTGTGTGTGTGTGTGTTTTAAAACACCATTCCATCAACCTTTTTAGCCACGTTTACTGCTCACAACCAGAAGACACAAGTAAACCCACCTGACCTCCTGAAATTCTGTTCTGTCAGGTGTTCCTAACTTATACAAAGGACTTTAGGAGGACGAAGGACCTAAAAGTCAGGGGAAATGGTCCTAGGTCCAAGGAAATGTTTTAGATCAGCCTCAGTTTCTTAAATATTCTGCATTAACATCATCAGTTCCACGTCTGTGTGGAGCTGATCTTGAGGACTCCTTAATCAGCAGGCGGGTACAACAATAAAGTGTTTAATATTACAATACAGGCGAAAATTCAGACACCTTGTCATAGGCTCACCTTGTCCAGGGACCCAAGCATGCTGCCTTTCACCTCTCAGAGCCCTTCACCTAACCTACTGTGCAGCTGTCTCACCTTTAATATCACTGTTCCACAGGCAGCATGATGTCACAATGTTCCTTGTCAGTAGCCTGAACCATGAGCCTTTGCAACCCTGGCATAATCTACATACTTCCAATTGGTGAAGTCTTGGACCACAAATGCAGTGAAGAATAATGGATTGTTACTCTTCATGCATTTTTGCCCATTGGCTCAGATTTTAATGCTTACTGGCCATACGAGCATATCTGCCAGGCCACCCTATGTCTAGAGACCGTAGATTTAGAGAGTTTATAAACATTGTAGGTTCATCAATGAAGTGTGCTCGCTTCGGCGGCACATATACTAAAATTGGAACGATACAGAGAAGATTAGCATGGCCCCTGCGCAAGGATGACACGCAAATTCGTGAAGCGTTCCATATTTTTACCAGCTTTCAGGAGAGAAATGTTCTATGTTTTCAAGACTAATTGTAATAATAAAGCAGGTTCCAGTGCTTTCCTCCTAATATCTATTTTTCAATTTGTCTCTCCTCAACATTTTTTATGTATTTACCTCGCAGTAATGAAGGTGCACTCTATTGCCAGCTGCATTTAGCAAGGAAGCCTGCAGGACTTCTGGGACTTTTCTTTCCCTTCTTCAGCCTCCCTGTCATTATTCTTCACAACCCCCAAATCTATACTGCTGCCAGCGATGCGTTGCTTTGTGGGAAGCAAGAGAAAGAGAAGGGGAGGGCCTATGCAAATGATGGCCTCAGGGCTGTCTGGGAGTCCCTTTTCAGCAGTACTGTTAAAATCCGCCTTGCAACCAGATTGGTCGGGTAAGCTGAAAAACACCAGGCATGATTGGGCACCAGGTCCTCTAGGCCCTTGGAGGACATATCGGCGCTGCATCCCTCAGTTTCTGAGGTCCAAGAAATGTTCACCCTCCACCCTAATAGAGAGGTCTTGGCCGATCGTGGCAGATCGGGGCAGAAGGGAGCAGGGCAAGATGCTCATGATCCTGCTCTAATAATGAACTGCCTTCCTCTCTCCTTACCTGTGGTTCTGCCTGGCTGCTTGGTTCCAGTTGTAGGCCTACATCCCACAGGCAATTTGCTTGTCCCTCTCACACATGTAAATGGGTCAGCACTCAAGTGCACACACCTGCCTGCACCCACAGACCCTCTCACACACACTTTTCTCAACAAGATTTTTTCCTAGTTTAGAGACTCAGAGACCCATGTTGAAATACAAAAGCAGCACACCACATGACGGCCTTCACATAGAATCCAGCAGCAAATGGGAAACTTTTAACTAGCCGTGGTCCTATTACTGCAGCCCTACCATGGAACGACTGCTGGATGAGTCCTGCTCGAGAATATTGAACCTACAACAAGTCTGAGGTAAATAAGAATTCCACAGGAATACCATAAAACAGGGACCTATGACCCTTTCGAGCCAGATAGGAGTCGAACCTACAATCTTCTGATCCGTAGTCAGACGCGTTATCCATTGCGCCACTGGCCCCATGTAGGATTACCCATACTTTTGTCCTTAAGAGGACCAGAAGTTGTGTGTGTGTGTGTGTGTGTTTTAAAACACCATTCCATCAACCTTTTTAGCCACGTTTACTGCTCACAACCAGAAGACACAAGTAAACCCACCTGACCTCCTGAAATTCTGTTCTGTCAGGTGTTCCTAACTTATACAAAGGACTTTAGGAGGACGAAGGACCTAAAAGTCAGGGGAAATGGTCCTAGGTCCAAGGAAATGTTTTAGATCAGCCTCAGTTTCTTAAATATTCTGCATTAACATCATCAGTTCCACGTCTGTGTGGAGCTGATCTTGAGGACTCCTTAATCAGCAGGCGGGTACAACAATAAAGTGTTTAATATTACAATACAGGCGAAAATTCAGACACCTTGTCATAGGCTCACCTTGTCCAGGGACCCAAGCATGCTGCCTTTCACCTCTCAGAGCCCTTCACCTAACCTACTGTGCAGCTGTCTCACCTTTAATATCACTGTTCCACAGGCAGCATGATGTCACAATGTTCCTTGTCAGTAGCCTGAACCATGAGCCTTTGCAACCCTGGCATAATCTACATACTTCCAATTGGTGAAGTCTTGGACCACAAATGCAGTGAAGAATAATGGATTGTTACTCTTCATGCATTTTTGCCCATTGGCTCAGATTTGAATGCTTACTGGCCATACGAGCATCTCTGCCAGGCCACCCTATGTCTAGAGACCGTAGATTTAGAGAGTTTATAAACATTGTAGGTTCATCAATGAAGTGTGCTCGCTTCGGCGGCACATATACTAAAATTGGAACGATACAGAGAAGATTAGCATGGCCCCTGCGCAAGGATGACACGCAAATTCGTGAAGCGTTCCATATTTTTACCAGCTTTCAGGAGAGAAATGTTCTATGTTTTCAAGACTAATTGAAATAATAAAGCAGGTTCCAGTGCTTTCCTCCTAATATCTATTTTTCAATTTGTCTCTCCTCAACATTTTTAATGTATTTACCTCGCAGTAATGAAGGTGCACTCTATGGCCAGCTGCATTTAGCAAGGAAGCCTGCAGGACTTCTGGGACTTTTCTTTCCCTTCTTCAGCCTCCCTGTCATTATTCTTCACAACCCCCAAATCTATACTGCTGCCAGCGATGCGTTGCTTTGTGGGAAGCAAGAGAAAGAGAAGGGGAGGGCCTATGCAAATGATGGCCTCAGGGCTGTCTGGGAGTCCCTTTTCAGCAGTACTGTTAAAATCCGCCTTGCAACCAGATTGGTCGGGTAAGCTGAAAAACACCAGGCATGATTGGGCACCAGGTCCTCTAGGCCCTTGGAGGACATATCGGCGCTGCATCCCTCAGTTTCTGAGGTCCAAGAAATGTTCACCCTCCACCCTAATAGAGAGGTCTTGGCCGATCGGGGCCGATCGGGGCAGAAGGGAGCAGGGCAAGATGCTCATGATCCTGCTCTAATAATGAACTGCCTTCCTCTCTCCTTACCTGTGGTTCTGCCTGGCTGCTTGGTTCCAGTTGTAGGCCTACATCCCACAGGCAATTTGCTTGTCCCTCTCACACATGTAAATGGGTCAGCACTCAAGTGCACACACCTGCCTGCACCCACAGACCCTCTCACACACACTTTTCTCAACAAGATTTTTTCCTAGTTTAGAGACTCAGAGACCCATGTTGAAATACAAAAGCAGCACACCACATGACGGCCTTCACATAGAATCCAGCAGCAAATGGGAAACTTTTAACTAGCCGTGGTCCTATTACTGCAGCCCTACCATGGAACGACTGCTGGATGAGTCCTGCTCGAGAATATTGAACCTACAACAAGTCTGAGGTAAATAAGAATTCCACAGGAATACCATAAAACAGGGACCTATGACCCTTTCGAGCCAGATAGGAGTCGAACCTACAATCTTCTGATCCGTAGTCAGACGCGTTATCCATTGCGCCACTGGCCCCATGTAGGATTACCCATACTTTTGTCCTTAAGAGGACCAGAAGTTGTGTGTGTGTGTGTGTGTGTTTTAAAACACCATTCCATCAACCTTTTTAGCCACGTTTACTGCTCACAACCAGAAGACACAAGTAAACCCACCTGACCTCCTGAAATTCTGTTCTGTCAGGTGTTCCTAACTTATACAAAGGACTTTAGGAGGACGAAGGACCTAAAAGTCAGGGGAAATGGTCCTAGGTCCAAGGAAATGTTTTAGATCAGCCTCAGTTTCTTAAATATTCTGCATTAACATCATCAGTTCCACGTCTGTGTGGAGCTGATCTTGAGGACTCCTTAATCAGCAGGCGGGTACAACAATAAAGTGTTTAATATTACAATACAGGCGAAAATTCAGACACCTTGTCATAGGCTCACCTTGTCCAGGGACCCAAGCATGCTGCCTTTCACCTCTCAGAGCCCTTCACCTAACCTACTGTGCAGCTGTCTCACCTTTAATATCACTGTTCCACAGGCAGCATGATGTCACAATGTTCCTTGTCAGTAGCCTGAACCATGAGCCTTTGCAACCCTGGCATAATCTACATACTTCCAATTGGTGAAGTCTTGGACCACAAATGCAGTGAAGAATAATGGATTGTTACTCTTCATGCATTTTTGCCCATTGGCTCAGATTTGAATGCTTACTGGCCATACGAGCATCTCTGCCAGGCCACCCTATGTCTAGAGACCGTAGATTTAGAGAGTTTATAAACATTGTAGGTTCATCAATGAAGTGTGCTCGCTTCGGCGGCACATATACTAAAATTGGAACGATACAGAGAAGATTAGCATGGCCCCTGCGCAAGGATGACACGCAAATTCGTGAAGCGTTCCATATTTTTACCAGCTTTCAGGAGAGAAATGTTCTATGTTTTCAAGACTAATTGAAATAATAAAGCAGGTTCCAGTGCTTTCCTCCTAATATCTATTTTTCAATTTGTCTCTCCTCAACATTTTTAATGTATTTACCTCGCAGTAATGAAGGTGCACTCTATGGCCAGCTGCATTTAGCAAGGAAGCCTGCAGGACTTCTGGGACTTTTCTTTCCCTTCTTCAGCCTCCCTGTCATTATTCTTCACAACCCCCAAATCTATACTGCTGCCAGCGATGCGTTGCTTTGTGGGAAGCAAGAGAAAGAGAAGGGGAGGGCCTATGCAAATGATGGCCTCAGGGCTGTCTGGGAGTCCCTTTTCAGCAGTACTGTTAAAATCCGCCTTGCAACCAGATTGGTCGGGTAAGCTGAAAAACACCAGGCATGATTGGGCACCAGGTCCTCTAGGCCCTTGGAGGACATATCGGCGCTGCATCCCTCAGTTTCTGAGGTCCAAGAAATGTTCACCCTCCACCCTAATAGAGAGGTCTTGGCCGATCGGGGCCGATCGGGGCAGAAGGGAGCAGGGCAAGATGCTCATGATCCTGCTCTAATAATGAACTGCCTTCCTCTCTCCTTACCTGTGGTTCTGCCTGGCTGCTTGGTTCCAGTTGTAGGCCTACATCCCACAGGCAATTTGCTTGTCCCTCTCACACATGTAAATGGGTCAGCACTCAAGTGCACACACCTGCCTGCACCCACAGACCCTCTCACACACACTTTTCTCAACAAGATTTTTTCCTAGTTTAGAGACTCAGAGACCCATGTTGAAATACAAAAGCAGCACACCACATGACGGCCTTCACATAGAATCCAGCAGCAAATGGGAAACTTTTAACTAGCCGTGGTCCTATTACTGCAGCCCTACCATGGAACGACTGCTGGATGAGTCCTGCTCGAGAATATTGAACCTACAACAAGTCTGAGGTAAATAAGAATTCCACAGGAATACCATAAAACAGGGACCTATGACCCTTTCGAGCCAGATAGGAGTCGAACCTACAATCTTCTGATCCGTAGTCAGACGCGTTATCCATTGCGCCACTGGCCCCATGTAGGATTACCCATACTTTTGTCCTTAAGAGGACCAGAAGTTGTGTGTGTGTGTGTGTGTGTGTTTTAAAACACCATTCCATCAACCTTTTTAGCCACGTTTACTGCTCACAACCAGAAGACACAAGTAAACCCACCTGACCTCCTGAAATTCTGTTCTGTCAGGTGTTCCTAACTTATACAAAGGACTTTAGGAGGACGAAGGACCTAAAAGTCAGGGGAAATGGTCCTAGGTCCAAGGAAATGTTTTAGATCAGCCTCAGTTTCTTAAATATTCTGCATTAACATCATCAGTTCCACGTCTGTGTGGAGCTGATCTTGAGGACTCCTTAATCAGCAGGCGGGTACAACAATAAAGTGTTTAATATTACAATACAGGCGTAAATTCAGACACCTTGTCATAGGCTCACCTTGTCCAGGGACCCATGCATGCTGCCTTTCACCTCTCAGAGCCCTTCACCTAACCTACTGTGCAGCTGTCTCACCTTTAATATCACTGTTCCACAGGCAGCATGATGTCACAATGTTCCTTGTCAGTAGCCTGAACCATGAGCCTTTGCAACCCTGGCATAATCTACATACTTCCAATTGGTGAAGTCTTGGACCACAAATGCAGTGAAGAATAATGGATTGTTACTCTTCATGCATTTTTGCCCATTGGCTCAGATTTGAATGCTTACTGGCCATACGAGCATCTCTGCCAGGCCACCCTATGTCTAGAGACCGTAGATTTAGAGAGTTTATAAACATTGTAGGTTCATCAATGAAGTGTGCTCGCTTCGGCGGCACATATACTAAAATTGGAACGATACAGAGAAGATTAGCATGGCCCCTGCGCAAGGATGACACGCAAATTCGTGAAGCGTTCCATATTTTTACCAGCTTTCAGGAGAGAAATGTTCTATGTTTTCAAGACTAATTGAAATAATAAAGCAGGTTCCAGTGCTTTCCTCCTAATATCTATTTTTCAATTTGTCTCTCCTCAACATTTTTAATGTATTTACCTCGCAGTAATGAAGGTGCACTCTATGGCCAGCTGCATTTAGCAAGGAAGCCTGCAGGACTTCTGGGACTTTTCTTTCCCTTCTTCAGCCTCCCTGTCATTATTCTTCACAACCCCCAAATCTATACTGCTGCCAGCGATGCGTTGCTTTGTGGGAAGCAAGAGAAAGAGAAGGGGAGGGCCTATGCAAATGATGGCCTCAGGGCTGTCTGGGAGTCCCTTTTCAGCAGTACTGTTAAAATCCGCCTTGCAACCAGATTGGTCGGGTAAGCTGAAAAACACCAGGCATGATTGGGCACCAGGTCCTCTAGGCCCTTGGAGGACATATCGGCGCTGCATCCCTCAGTTTCTGAGGTCCAAGAAATGTTCACCCTCCACCCTAATAGAGAGGTCTTGGCCGATCGTGGCCGATCGGGGCAGAAGGGAGCAGGGCAAGATGCTCATGATCCTGCTCTAATAATGAACTGCCTTCCTCTCTCCTTACCTGTGGTTCTGCCTGGCTGCTTGGTTCCAGTTGTAGGCCTACATCCCACAGGCAATTTGCTTGTCCCTCTCACACATGTAAATGGGTCAGCACTCAAGTGCACACACCTGCCTGCACCCACAGACCCTCTCACACACACTTTTCTCAACAAGATTTTTTCCTAGTTTAGAGACTCAGAGACCCATGTTGAAATACAAAAGCAGCACACCACATGACGGCCTTCACATAGAATCCAGCAGCAAATGGGAAACTTTTAACTAGCCGTGGTCCTATTACTGCAGCCCTACCATGGAACGACTGCTGGATGAGTCCTGCTCGAGAATATTGAACCTACAACAAGTCTGAGGTAAATAAGAATTCCACAGGAATACCATAAAACAGGGACCTATGACCCTTTCGAGCCAGATAGGAGTCGAACCTACAATCTTCTGATCCGTAGTCAGACGCGTTATCCATTGCGCCACTGGCCCCATGTAGGATTACCCATACTTTTGTCCTTAAGAGGACCAGAAGTTGTGTGTGTGTGTGTGTGTGTGTTTTAAAACACCATTCCATCAACCTTTTTAGCCACGTTTACTGCTCACAACCAGAAGACACAAGTAAACCCACCTGACCTCCTGAAATTCTGTTCTGTCAGGTGTTCCTAACTTATACAAAGGACTTTAGGAGGACGAAGGACCTAAAAGTCAGGGGAAATGGTCCTAGGTCCAAGGAAATGTTTTAGATCAGCCTCAGTTTCTTAAATATTCTGCATTAACATCATCAGTTCCACGTCTGTGTGGAGCTGATCTTGAGGACTCCTTAATCAGCAGGCGGGTACAACAATAAAGTGTTTAATATTACAATACAGGCGAAAATTCAGACACCTTGTCATAGGCTCACCTTGTCCAGGGACCCAAGCATGCTGCCTTTCACCTCTCAGAGCCCTTCACCTAACCTACTGTGCAGCTGTCTCACCTTTAATATCACTGTTCCACAGGCAGCATGATGTCACAATGTTCCTTGTCAGTAGCCTGAACCATGAGCCTTTGCAACCCTGGCATAATCTACATACTTCCAATTGGTGAAGTCTTGGACCACAAATGCAGTGAAGAATAATGGATTGTTACTCTTCATGCATTTTTGCCCATTGGCTCAGATTTGAATGCTTACTGGCCATACGAGCATCTCTGCCAGGCCACCCTATGTCTAGAGACCGTAGATTTAGAGAGTTTATAAACATTGTAGGTTCATCAATGAAGTGTGCTCGCTTCGGCGGCACATATACTAAAATTGGAACGATACAGAGAAGATTAGCATGGCCCCTGCGCAAGGATGACACGCAAATTCGTGAAGCGTTCCATATTTTTACCAGCTTTCAGGAGAGAAATGTTCTATGTTTTCAAGACTAATTGAAATAATAAAGCAGGTTCCAGTGCTTTCCTCCTAATATCTATTTTTCAATTTGTCTCTCCTCAACATTTTTAATGTATTTACCTCGCAGTAATGAAGGTGCACTCTATGGCCAGCTGCATTTAGCAAGGAAGCCTGCAGGACTTCTGGGACTTTTCTTTCCCTTCTTCAGCCTCCCTGTCATTATTCTTCACAACCCCCAAATCTATACTGCTGCCAGCGATGCGTTGCTTTGTGGGAAGCAAGAGAAAGAGAAGGGGAGGGCCTATGCAAATGATGGCCTCAGGGCTGTCTGGGAGTCCCTTTTCAGCAGTACTGTTAAAATCCGCCTTGCAACCAGATTGGTCGGGTAAGCTGAAAAACACCAGGCATGATTGGGCACCAGGTCCTCTAGGCCCTTGGAGGACATATCGGCGCTGCATCCCTCAGTTTCTGAGGTCCAAGAAATGTTCACCCTCCACCCTAATAGAGAGGTCTTGGCCGATCGTGGCCGATCGGGCAGAAGGGAGCAGGGCAAGATGCTCATGATCCTGCTCTAATAATGAACTGCCTTCCTCTCTCCTTACCTGTGGTTCTGCCTGGCTGCTTGGTTCCAGTTGTAGGCCTACATCCCACAGGCAATTTGCTTGTCCCTCTCACACATGTAAATGGGTCAGCACTCAAGTGCACACACCTGCCTGCACCCACAGACCCTCTCACACACACTTTTCTCAACAAGATTTTTTCCTAGTTTAGAGACTCAGAGACCCATGTTGAAATACAAAAGCAGCACACCACATGACGGCCTTCACATAGAATCCAGCAGCAAATGGGAAACTTTTAACTAGCCGTGGTCCTATTACTGCAGCCCTACCATGGAACGACTGCTGGATGAGTCCTGCTCGAGAATATTGAACCTACAACAAGTCTGAGGTAAATAAGAATTCCACAGGAATACCATAAAACAGGGACCTATGACCCTTTCGAGCCAGATAGGAGTCGAACCTACAATCTTCTGATCCGTAGTCAGACGCGTTATCCATTGCGCCACTGGCCCCATGTAGGATTACCCATACTTTTGTCCTTAAGAGGACCAGAAGTTGTGTGTGTGTGTGTGTGTGTGTGTGTGTGTTTTAAAACACCATTCCATCAACCTTTTTAGCCACGTTTACTGCTCACAACCAGAAGACACAAGTAAACCCACCTGACCTCCTGAAATTCTGTTCTGTCAGGTGTTCCTAACTTATACAAAGGACTTTAGGAGGACGAAGGACCTAAAAGTCAGGGGAAATGGTCCTAGGTCCAAGGAAATGTTTTAGATCAGCCTCAGTTTCTTAAATATTCTGCATTAACATCATCAGTTCCACGTCTGTGTGGAGCTGATCTTGAGGACTCCTTAATCAGCAGGCGGGTACAACAATAAAGTGTTTAATATTACAATACAGGCGAAAATTCAGACACCTTGTCATAGGCTCACCTTGTCCAGGGACCCAAGCATGCTGCCTTTCACCTCTCAGAGCCCTTCACCTAACCTACTGTGCAGCTGTCTCACCTTTAATATCACTGTTCCACAGGCAGCATGATGTCACAATGTTCCTTGTCAGTAGCCTGAACCATGAGCCTTTGCAACCCTGGCATAATCTACATACTTCCAATTGGTGAAGTCTTGGACCACAAATGCAGTGAAGAATAATGGATTGTTACTCTTCATGCATTTTTACCCATTGGCTCAGATTTGAATGCTTACTGGCCATACGAGCATCTCTGCCAGGCCACCCTATGTCTAGAGACCGTAGATTTAGAGAGTTTATAAACATTGTAGGTTCATCAATGAAGTGTGCTCGCTTCGGCGGCACATATACTAAAATTGGAACGATACAGAGAAGATTAGCATGGCCCCTGCGCAAGGATGACACTCAAATTCGTGAAGCGTTCCATATTTTTACCAGCTTTCAGAAGAGAAATGTTCTATGTTTTCAAGACTAATTGAAATAATAAAGCAGGTTCCAGTGCTTTCCTCCTAATATCTATTTTTCAATTTGTCTCTCCTCAACATTTTTAATGTATTTACCTCGCAGTAATGAAGGTGCACTCTATGGCCAGCTGCATTTAGCAAGGAAGCCTGCAGGACTTCTGGGACTTTTCTTTCCCTTCTTCAGCCTCCCTGTCATTATTCTTCACAACCCCCAAATCTATACTGCTGCCAGCGATGCGTTGCTTTGTGGGAAGCAAGAGAAAGAGAAGGGGAGGGCCTATGCAAATGATGGCCTCAGGGCTGTCTGGGAGTCCCTTTTCAGCAGTACTGTTAAAATCCGCCTTGCAACCAGATTGGTCGGGTAAGCTGAAAAACACCAGGCATGATTGGGCACCAGGTCCTCTAGGCCCTTGGAGGACATATCGGCGCTGCATCCCTCAGTTTCTGAGGTCCAAGAAATGTTCACCCTCCACCCTAATAGAGAGGTCTTGGCCGATCGTGGCCGATCGGGGCAGAAGGGAGCAGGGCAAGATGCTCATGATCCTGCTCTAATAATGAACTGCCTTCCTCTCTCCTTACCTGTGGTTCTGCCTGGCTGCTTGGTTCCAGTTGTAGGCCTACATCCCACAGGCAATTTGCTTGTCCCTCTCACACATGTAAATGGGTCAGCACTCAAGTGCACACACCTGCCTGCACCCACAGACCCTCTCACACACACTTTTCTCAACAAGATTTTTTCCTAGTTTAGAGACTCAGAGACCCATGTTGAAATACAAAAGCAGCACACCACATGACGGCCTTCACATAGAATCCAGCAGCAAATGGGAAACTTTTAACTAGCCGTGGTCCTATTACTGCAGCCCTACCATGGAACGACTGCTGGATGAGTCCTGCTCGAGAATATTGAACCTACAACAAGTCTGAGGTAAATAAGAATTCCACAGGAATACCATAAAACAGGGACCTATGACCCTTTCGAGCCAGATAGGAGTCGAACCTACAATCTTCTGATCCGTAGTCAGACGCGTTATCCATTGCGCCACTGGCCCCATGTAGGATTACCCATACTTTTGTCCTTAAGAGGACCAGAAGTTGTGTGTGTGTGTGTGTGTGTGTTTTAAAACACCATTCCATCAACCTTTTTAGCCACGTTTACTGCTCACAACCAGAAGACACAAGTAAACCCACCTGACCTCCTGAAATTCTGTTCTGTCAGGTGTTCCTAACTTATACAAAGGACTTTAGGAGGACGAAGGACCTAAAAGTCAGGGGAAATGGTCCTAGGTCCAAGGAAATGTTTTAGATCAGCCTCAGTTTCTTAAATATTCTGCATTAACATCATCAGTTCCACGTCTGTGTGGAGCTGATCTTGAGGACTCCTTAATCAGCAGGCGGGTACAACAATAAAGTGTTTAATATTACAATACAGGCGAAAATTCAGACACCTTGTCATAGGCTCACCTTGTCCAGGGACCCATGCATGCTGCCTTTCACCTCTCAGAGCCCTTCACCTAACCTACTGTGCAGCTGTCTCACCTTTAATATCACTGTTCCACAGGCAGCATGATGTCACAATGTTCCTTGTCAGTAGCCTGAACCATGAGCCTTTGCAACCCTGGCATAATCTACATACTTCCAATTGGTGAAGTCTTGGACCACAAATGCAGTGAAGAATAATGGATTGTTACTCTTCATGCATTTTTGCCCATTGGCTCAGATTTGAATGCTTACTGGCCATACGAGCATCTCTGCCAGGCCACCCTATGTCTAGAGACCGTAGATTTAGAGAGTTTATAAACATTGTAGGTTCATCAATGAAGTGTGCTCGCTTCGGCGGCACATATACTAAAATTGGAACGATACAGAGAAGATTAGCATGGCCCCTGCGCAAGGATGACACGCAAATTCGTGAAGCGTTCCATATTTTTACCAGCTTTCAGGAGAGAAATGTTCTATGTTTTCAAGACTAATTGAAATAATAAAGCAGGTTCCAGTGCTTTCCTCCTAATATCTATTTTTCAATTTGTCTCTCCTCAACATTTTTAATGTATTTACCTCGCAGTAATGAAGGTGCACTCTATGGCCAGCTGCATTTAGCAAGGAAGCCTGCAGGACTTCTGGGACTTTTCTTTCCCTTCTTCAGCCTCCCTGTCATTATTCTTCACAACCCCCAAATCTATACTGCTGCCAGCGATGCGTTGCTTTGTGGGAAGCAAGAGAAAGAGAAGGGGAGGGCCTATGCAAATGATGGCCTCAGGGCTGTCTGGGAGTCCCTTTTCAGCAGTACTGTTAAAATCCGCCTTGCAACCAGATTGGTCGGGTAAGCTGAAAAACACCAGGCATGATTGGGCACCAGGTCCTCTAGGCCCTTGGAGGACATATCGGCGCTGCATCCCTCAGTTTCTGAGGTCCAAGAAATGTTCACCCTCCACCCTAATAGAGAGGTCTTGGCCGATCGTGGCCGATCGGGGCAGAAGGGAGCAGGGCAAGATGCTCATGATCCTGCTCTAATAATGAACTGCCTTCCTCTCTCCTTACCTGTGGTTCTGCCTGGCTGCTTGGTTCCAGTTGTAGGCCTACATCCCACAGGCAATTTGCTTGTCCCTCTCACACATGTAAATGGGTCAGCACTCAAGTGCACACACCTGCCTGCACCCACAGACCCTCTCACACACACTTTTCTCAACAAGATTTTTTCCTAGTTTAGAGACTCAGAGACCCATGTTGAAATACAAAAGCAGCACACCACATGACGGCCTTCACATAGAATCCAGCAGCAAATGGGAAACTTTTAACTAGCCGTGGTCCTATTACTGCAGCCCTACCATGGAACGACTGCTGGATGAGTCCTGCTCGAGAATATTGAACCTACAACAAGTCTGAGGTAAATAAGAATTCCACAGGAATACCATAAAACAGGGACCTATGACCCTTTCGAGCCAGATAGGAGTCGAACCTACAATCTTCTGATCCGTAGTCAGACGCGTTATCCATTGCGCCACTGGCCCCATGTAGGATTACCCATACTTTTGTCCTTAAGAGGACCAGAAGTTGTGTGTGTGTGTGTGTGTGTGTTTTAAAACACCATTCCATCAACCTTTTTAGCCACGTTTACTGCTCACAACCAGAAGACACAAGTAAACCCACCTGACCTCCTGAAATTCTGTTCTGTCAGGTGTTCCTAACTTATACAAAGGACTTTAGGAGGACGAAGGACCTAAAAGTCAGGGGAAATGGTCCTAGGTCCAAGGAAATGTTTTAGATCAGCCTCAGTTTCTTAAATATTCTGCATTAACATCATCAGTTCCACGTCTGTGTGGAGCTGATCTTGAGGACTCCTTAATCAGCAGGCGGGTACAACAATAAAGTGTTTAATATTACAATACAGGCGAAAATTCAGACACCTTGTCATAGGCTCACCTTGTCCAGGGACCCAAGCATGCTGCCTTTCACCTCTCAGAGCCCTTCACCTAACCTACTGTGCAGCTGTCTCACCTTTAATATCACTGTTCCACAGGCAGCATGATGTCACAATGTTCCTTGTCAGTAGCCTGAACCATGAGCCTTTGCAACCCTGGCATAATCTACATACTTCCAATTGGTGAAGTCTTGGACCACAAATGCAGTGAAGAATAATGGATTGTTACTCTTCATGCATTTTTGCCCATTGGCTCAGATTTGAATGCTTACTGGCCATACGAGCATCTCTGCCAGGCCACCCTATGTCTAGAGACCGTAGATTTAGAGAGTTTATAAACATTGTAGGTTCATCAATGAAGTGTGCTCGCTTCGGCGGCACATATACTAAAATTGGAACGATACAGAGAAGATTAGCATGGCCCCTGCGCAAGGATGACACGCAAATTCGTGAAGCGTTCCATATTTTTACCAGCTTTCAGGAGAGAAATGTTCTATGTTTTCAAGACTAATTGAAATAATAAAGCAGGTTCCAGTGCTTTCCTCCTAATATCTATTTTTCAATTTGTCTCTCCTCAACATTTTTAATGCATTTACCTCGCAGTAATGAAGGTGCACTCTATGGCCAGCTGCATTTAGCAAGGAAGCCTGCAGGACTTCTGGGACTTTTCTTTCCCTTCTTCAGCCTCCCTGTCATTATTCTTCACAACCCCCAAATCTATACTGCTGCCAGCGATGCGTTGCTTTGTGGGAAGCAAGAGAAAGAGAAGGGGAGGGCCTATGCAAATGATGGCCTCAGGGCTGTCTGGGAGTCCCTTTTCAGCAGTACTGTTAAAATCCGCCTTGCAACCAGATTGGTCGGGTAAGCTGAAAAACACCAGGCATGATTGGGCACCAGGTCCTCTAGGCCCTTGGAGGACATATCGGCGCTGCATCCCTCAGTTTCTGAGGTCCAAGAAATGTTCACCCTCCACCCTAATAGAGAGGTCTTGGCCGATCGTGGCCGATCGGGCAGAAGGGAGCAGGGCAAGATGCTCATGATCCTGCTCTAATAATGAACTGCCTTCCTCTCTCCTTACCTGTGGTTCTGCCTGGCTGCTTGGTTCCAGTTGTAGGCCTACATCCCACAGGCAATTTGCTTGTCCCTCTCACACATGTAAATGGGTCAGCACTCAAGTGCACACACCTGCCTGCACCCACAGACCCTCTCACACACACTTTTCTCAACAAGATTTTTTCCTAGTTTAGAGACTCAGAGACCCATGTTGAAATACAAAAGCAGCACACCACATGACGGCCTTCACATAGAATCCAGCAGCAAATGGGAAACTTTTAACTAGCCGTGGTCCTATTACTGCAGCCCTACCATGGAACGACTGCTGGATGAGTCCTGCTCGAGAATATTGAACCTACAACAAGTCTGAGGTAAATAAGAATTCCACAGGAATACCATAAAACAGGGACCTATGACCCTTTCGAGCCAGATAGGAGTCGAACCTACAATCTTCTGATCCGTAGTCAGACGCGTTATCCATTGCGCCACTGGCCCCATGTAGGATTACCCATACTTTTGTCCTTAAGAGGACCAGAAGTTGTGTGTGTGTGTGTGTGTGTGTGTGTGTGTTTTAAAACACCATTCCATCAACCTTTTTAGCCACGTTTACTGCTCACAACCAGAAGACACAAGTAAACCCACCTGACCTCCTGAAATTCTGTTCTGTCAGGTGTTCCTAACTTATACAAAGGACTTTAGGAGGACGAAGGACCTAAAAGTCAGGGGAAATGGTCCTAGGTCCAAGGAAATGTTTTAGATCAGCCTCAGTTTCTTAAATATTCTGCATTAACATCATCAGTTCCACGTCTGTGTGGAGCTGATCTTGAGGACTCCTTAATCAGCAGGCGGGTACAACAATAAAGTGTTTAATATTACAATACAGGCGAAAATTCAGACACCTTGTCATAGGCTCACCTTGTCCAGGGACCCAAGCATGCTGCCTTTCACCTCTCAGAGCCCTTCACCTAACCTACTGTGCAGCTGTCTCACCTTTAATATCACTGTTCCACAGGCAGCATGATGTCACAATGTTCCTTGTCAGTAGCCTGAACCATGAGCCTTTGCAACCCTGGCATAATCTACATACTTCCAATTGGTGAAGTCTTGGACCACAAATGCAGTGAAGAATAATGGATTGTTACTCTTCATGCATTTTTGCCCATTGGCTCAGATTTGAATGCTTACTGGCCATACGAGCATATCTGCCAGGCCACCCTATGTCTAGAGACCGTAGATTTAGAGAGTTTATAAACATTGTAGGTTCATCAATGAAGTGTGCTCGCTTCGGCGGCACATATACTAAAATTGGAACGATACAGAGAAGATTAGCATGGCCCCTGCGCAAGGATGACACGCAAATTCGTGAAGCGTTCCATATTTTTACCAGCTTTCAGGAGAGAAATGTTCTATGTTTTCAAGACTAATTGTAATAATAAAGCAGGTTCCAGTGCTTTCCTCCTAATATCTATTTTTCAATTTGTCTCTCCTCAACATTTTTTATGTATTTACCTCGCAGTAATGAAGGTGCACTCTATTGCCAGCTGCATTTAGCAAGGAAGCCTGCAGGACTTCTGGGACTTTTCTTTCCCTTCTTCAGCCTCCCTGTCATTATTCTTCACAACCCCCAAATCTATACTGCTGCCAGCGATGCGTTGCTTTGTGGGAAGCAAGAGAAAGAGAAGGGGAGGGCCTATGCAAATGATGGCCTCAGGGCTGTCTGGGAGTCCCTTTTCAGCAGTACTGTTAAAATCCGCCTTGCAACCAGATTGGTCGGGTAAGCTGAAAAACACCAGGCATGATTGGGCACCAGGTCCTCTAGGCCCTTGGAGGACATATCGGCGCTGCATCCCTCAGTTTCTGAGGTCCAAGAAATGTTCACCCTCCACCCTAATAGAGAGGTCTTGGCCGATCGTGGCAGATCGGGGCAGAAGGGAGCAGGGCAAGATGCTCATGATCCTGCTCTAATAATGAACTGCCTTCCTCTCTCCTTACCTGTGGTTCTGCCTGGCTGCTTGGTTCCAGTTGTAGGCCTACATCCCACAGGCAATTTGCTTGTCCCTCTCACACATGTAAATGGGTCAGCACTCAAGTGCACACACCTGCCTGCACCCACAGACCCTCTCACACACACTTTTCTCAACAAGATTTTTTCCTAGTTTAGAGACTCAGAGACCCATGTTGAAATACAAAAGCAGCACACCACATGACGGCCTTCACATAGAATCCAGCAGCAAATGGGAAACTTTTAACTAGCCGTGGTCCTATTACTGCAGCCCTACCATGGAACGACTGCTGGATGAGTCCTGCTCGAGAATATTGAACCTACAACAAGTCTGAGGTAAATAAGAATTCCACAGGAATACCATAAAACAGGGACCTATGACCCTTTCGAGCCAGATAGGAGTCGAACCTACAATCTTCTGATCCGTAGTCAGACGCGTTATCCATTGCGCCACTGGCCCCATGTAGGATTACCCATACTTTTGTCCTTAAGAGGACCAGAAGTTGTGTGTGTGTGTGTGTGTGTTTTAAAACACCATTCCATCAACCTTTTTAGCCACGTTTACTGCTCACAACCAGAAGACACAAGTAAACCCACCTGACCTCCTGAAATTCTGTTCTGTCAGGTGTTCCTAACTTATACAAAGGACTTTAGGAGGACGAAGGACCTAAAAGTCAGGGGAAATGGTCCTAGGTCCAAGGAAATGTTTTAGATCAGCCTCAGTTTCTTAAATATTCTGCATTAACATCATCAGTTCCACGTCTGTGTGGAGCTGATCTTGAGGACTCCTTAATCAGCAGGCGGGTACAACAATAAAGTGTTTAATATTACAATACAGGCGAAAATTCAGACACCTTGTCATAGGCTCACCTTGTCCAGGGACCCAAGCATGCTGCCTTTCACCTCTCAGAGCCCTTCACCTAACCTACTGTGCAGCTGTCTCACCTTTAATATCACTGTTCCACAGGCAGCATGATGTCACAATGTTCCTTGTCAGTAGCCTGAACCATGAGCCTTTGCAACCCTGGCATAATCTACATACTTCCAATTGGTGAAGTCTTGGACCACAAATGCAGTGAAGAATAATGGATTGTTACTCTTCATGCATTTTTGCCCATTGGCTCAGATTTGAATGCTTACTGGCCATACGAGCATCTCTGCCAGGCCACCCTATGTCTAGAGACCGTAGATTTAGAGAGTTTATAAACATTGTAGGTTCATCAATGAAGTGTGCTCGCTTCGGCGGCACATATACTAAAATTGGAACGATACAGAGAAGATTAGCATGGCCCCTGCGCAAGGATGACACGCAAATTCGTGAAGCGTTCCATATTTTTACCAGCTTTCAGGAGAGAAATGTTCTATGTTTTCAAGACTAATTGAAATAATAAAGCAGGTTCCAGTGCTTTCCTCCTAATATCTATTTTTCAATTTGTCTCTCCTCAACATTTTTAATGTATTTACCTCGCAGTAATGAAGGTGCACTCTATGGCCAGCTGCATTTAGCAAGGAAGCCTGCAGGACTTCTGGGACTTTTCTTTCCCTTCTTCAGCCTCCCTGTCATTATTCTTCACAACCCCCAAATCTATACTGCTGCCAGCGATGCGTTGCTTTGTGGGAAGCAAGAGAAAGAGAAGGGGAGGGCCTATGCAAATGATGGCCTCAGGGCTGTCTGGGAGTCCCTTTTCAGCAGTACTGTTAAAATCCGCCTTGCAACCAGATTGGTCGGGTAAGCTGAAAAACACCAGGCATGATTGGGCACCAGGTCCTCTAGGCCCTTGGAGGACATATCGGCGCTGCATCCCTCAGTTTCTGAGGTCCAAGAAATGTTCACCCTCCACCCTAATAGAGAGGTCTTGGCCGATCGGGGCCGATCGGGGCAGAAGGGAGCAGGGCAAGATGCTCATGATCCTGCTCTAATAATGAACTGCCTTCCTCTCTCCTTACCTGTGGTTCTGCCTGGCTGCTTGGTTCCAGTTGTAGGCCTACATCCCACAGGCAATTTGCTTGTCCCTCTCACACATGTAAATGGGTCAGCACTCAAGTGCACACACCTGCCTGCACCCACAGACCCTCTCACACACACTTTTCTCAACAAGATTTTTTCCTAGTTTAGAGACTCAGAGACCCATGTTGAAATACAAAAGCAGCACACCACATGACGGCCTTCACATAGAATCCAGCAGCAAATGGGAAACTTTTAACTAGCCGTGGTCCTATTACTGCAGCCCTACCATGGAACGACTGCTGGATGAGTCCTGCTCGAGAATATTGAACCTACAACAAGTCTGAGGTAAATAAGAATTCCACAGGAATACCATAAAACAGGGACCTATGACCCTTTCGAGCCAGATAGGAGTCGAACCTACAATCTTCTGATCCGTAGTCAGACGCGTTATCCATTGCGCCACTGGCCCCATGTAGGATTACCCATACTTTTGTCCTTAAGAGGACCAGAAGTTGTGTGTGTGTGTGTGTGTGTGTTTTAAAACACCATTCCATCAACCTTTTTAGCCACGTTTACTGCTCACAACCAGAAGACACAAGTAAACCCACCTGACCTCCTGAAATTCTGTTCTGTCAGGTGTTCCTAACTTATACAAAGGACTTTAGGAGGACGAAGGACCTAAAAGTCAGGGGAAATGGTCCTAGGTCCAAGGAAATGTTTTAGATCAGCCTCAGTTTCTTAAATATTCTGCATTAACATCATCAGTTCCACGTCTGTGTGGAGCTGATCTTGAGGACTCCTTAATCAGCAGGCGGGTACAACAATAAAGTGTTTAATATTACAATACAGGCGAAAATTCAGACACCTTGTCATAGGCTCACCTTGTCCAGGGACCCATGCATGCTGCCTTTCACCTCTCAGAGCCCTTCACCTAACCTACTGTGCAGCTGTCTCACCTTTAATATCACTGTTCCACAGGCAGCATGATGTCACAATGTTCCTTGTCAGTAGCCTGAACCATGAGCCTTTGCAACCCTGGCATAATCTACATACTTCCAATTGGTGAAGTCTTGGACCACAAATGCAGTGAAGAATAATGGATTGTTACTCTTCATGCATTTTTGCCCATTGGCTCAGATTTGAATGCTTACTGGCCATACGAGCATCTCTGCCAGGCCACCCTATGTCTAGAGACCGTAGATTTAGAGAGTTTATAAACATTGTAGGTTCATCAATGAAGTGTGCTCGCTTCGGCGGCACATATACTAAAATTGGAACGATACAGAGAAGATTAGCATGGCCCCTGCGCAAGGATGACACGCAAATTCGTGAAGCGTTCCATATTTTTACCAGCTTTCAGGAGAGAAATGTTCTATGTTTTCAAGACTAATTGAAATAATAAAGCAGGTTCCAGTGCTTTCCTCCTAATATCTATTTTTCAATTTGTCTCTCCTCAACATTTTTAATGTATTTACCTCGCAGTAATGAAGGTGCACTCTATGGCCAGCTGCATTTAGCAAGGAAGCCTGCAGGACTTCTGGGACTTTTCTTTCCCTTCTTCAGCCTCCCTGTCATTATTCTTCACAACCCCCAAATCTATACTGCTGCCAGCGATGCGTTGCTTTGTGGGAAGCAAGAGAAAGAGAAGGGGAGGGCCTATGCAAATGATGGCCTCAGGGCTGTCTGGGAGTCCCTTTTCAGCAGTACTGTTAAAATCCGCCTTGCAACCAGATTGGTCGGGTAAGCTGAAAAACACCAGGCATGATTGGGCACCAGGTCCTCTAGGCCCTTGGAGGACATATCGGCGCTGCATCCCTCAGTTTCTGAGGTCCAAGAAATGTTCACCCTCCACCCTAATAGAGAGGTCTTGGCCGATCGTGGCCGATCGGGCAGAAGGGAGCAGGGCAAGATGCTCATGATCCTGCTCTAATAATGAACTGCCTTCCTCTCTCCTTACCTGTGGTTCTGCCTGGCTGCTTGGTTCCAGTTGTAGGCCTACATCCCACAGGCAATTTGCTTGTCCCTCTCACACATGTAAATGGGTCAGCACTCAAGTGCACACACCTGCCTGCACCCACAGACCCTCTCACACACACTTTTCTCAACAAGATTTTTTCCTAGTTTAGAGACTCAGAGACCCATGTTGAAATACAAAAGCAGCACACCACATGACGGCCTTCACATAGAATCCAGCAGCAAATGGGAAACTTTTAACTAGCCGTGGTCCTATTACTGCAGCCCTACCATGGAACGACTGCTGGATGAGTCCTGCTCGAGAATATTGAACCTACAACAAGTCTGAGGTAAATAAGAATTCCACAGGAATACCATAAAACAGGGACCTATGACCCTTTCGAGCCAGATAGGAGTCGAACCTACAATCTTCTGATCCGTAGTCAGACGCGTTATCCATTGCGCCACTGGCCCCATGTAGGATTACCCATACTTTTGTCCTTAAGAGGACCAGAAGTTGTGTGTGTGTGTGTGTGTGTGTTTTAAAACACCATTCCATCAACCTTTTTAGCCACGTTTACTGCTCACAACCAGAAGACACAAGTAAACCCACCTGACCTCCTGAAATTCTGTTCTGTCAGGTGTTCCTAACTTATACAAAGGACTTTAGGAGGACGAAGGACCTAAAAGTCAGGGGAAATGGTCCTAGGTCCAAGGAAATGTTTTAGATCAGCCTCAGTTTCTTAAATATTCTGCATTAACATCATCAGTTCCACGTCTGTGTGGAGCTGATCTTGAGGACTCCTTAATCAGCAGGCGGGTACAACAATAAAGTGTTTAATATTACAATACAGGCGAAAATTCAGACACCTTGTCATAGGCTCACCTTGTCCAGGGACCCATGCATGCTGCCTTTCACCTCTCAGAGCCCTTCACCTAACCTACTGTGCAGCTGTCTCACCTTTAATATCACTGTTCCACAGGCAGCATGATGTCACAATGTTCCTTGTCAGTAGCCTGAACCATGAGCCTTTGCAACCCTGGCATAATCTACATACTTCCAATTGGTGAAGTCTTGGACCACAAATGCAGTGAAGAATAATGGATTGTTACTCTTCATGCATTTTTGCCCATTGGCTCAGATTTGAATGCTTACTGGCCATACGAGCATCTCTGCCAGGCCACCCTATGTCTAGAGACCGTAGATTTAGAGAGTTTATAAACATTGTAGGTTCATCAATGAAGTGTGCTCGCTTCGGCGGCACATATACTAAAATTGGAACGATACAGAGAAGATTAGCATGGCCCCTGCGCAAGGATGACACGCAAATTCGTGAAGCGTTCCATATTTTTACCAGCTTTCAGGAGAGAAATGTTCTATGTTTTCAAGACTAATTGAAATAATAAAGCAGGTTCCAGTGCTTTCCTCCTAATATCTATTTTTCAATTTGTCTCTCCTCAACATTTTTAATGTATTTACCTCGCAGTAATGAAGGTGCACTCTATGGCCAGCTGCATTTAGCAAGGAAGCCTGCAGGACTTCTGGGACTTTTCTTTCCCTTCTTCAGCCTCCCTGTCATTATTCTTCACAACCCCCAAATCTATACTGCTGCCAGCGATGCGTTGCTTTGTGGGAAGCAAGAGAAAGAGAAGGGGAGGGCCTATGCAAATGATGGCCTCAGGGCTGTCTGGGAGTCCCTTTTCAGCAGTACTGTTAAAATCCGCCTTGCAACCAGATTGGTCGGGTAAGCTGAAAAACACCAGGCATGATTGGGCACCAGGTCCTCTAGGCCCTTGGAGGACATATCGGCGCTGCATCCCTCAGTTTCTGAGGTCCAAGAAATGTTCACCCTCCACCCTAATAGAGAGGTCTTGGCCGATCGTGGCCGATCGGGGCAGAAGGGAGCAGGGCAAGATGCTCATGATCCTGCTCTAATAATGAACTGCCTTCCTCTCTCCTTACCTGTGGTTCTGCCTGGCTGCTTGGTTCCAGTTGTAGGCCTACATCCCACAGGCAATTTGCTTGTCCCTCTCACACATGTAAATGGGTCAGCACTCAAGTGCACACACCTGCCTGCACCCACAGACCCTCTCACACACACTTTTCTCAACAAGATTTTTTCCTAGTTTAGAGACTCAGAGACCCATGTTGAAATACAAAAGCAGCACACCACATGACGGCCTTCACATAGAATCCAGCAGCAAATGGGAAACTTTTAACTAGCCGTGGTCCTATTACTGCAGCCCTACCATGGAACGACTGCTGGATGAGTCCTGCTCGAGAATATTGAACCTACAACAAGTCTGAGGTAAATAAGAATTCCACAGGAATACCATAAAACAGGGACCTATGACCCTTTCGAGCCAGATAGGAGTCGAACCTACAATCTTCTGATCCGTAGTCAGACGCGTTATCCATTGCGCCACTGGCCCCATGTAGGATTACCCATACTTTTGTCCTTAAGAGGACCAGAAGTTGTGTGTGTGTGTGTGTGTGTTTTAAAACACCATTCCATCAACCTTTTTAGCCACGTTTACTGCTCACAACCAGAAGACACAAGTAAACCCACCTGACCTCCTGAAATTCTGTTCTGTCAGGTGTTCCTAACTTATACAAAGGACTTTAGGAGGACGAAGGACCTAAAAGTCAGGGGAAATGGTCCTAGGTCCAAGGAAATGTTTTAGATCAGCCTCAGTTTCTTAAATATTCTGCATTAACATCATCAGTTCCACGTCTGTGTGGAGCTGATCTTGAGGACTCCTTAATCAGCAGGCGGGTACAACAATAAAGTGTTTAATATTACAATACAGGCGAAAATTCAGACACCTTGTCATAGGCTCACCTTGTCCAGGGACCCAAGCATGCTGCCTTTCACCTCTCAGAGCCCTTCACCTAACCTACTGTGCAGCTGTCTCACCTTTAATATCACTGTTCCACAGGCAGCATGATGTCACAATGTTCCTTGTCAGTAGCCTGAACCATGAGCCTTTGCAACCCTGGCATAATCTACATACTTCCAATTGGTGAAGTCTTGGACCACAAATGCAGTGAAGAATAATGGATTGTTACTCTTCATGCATTTTTGCCCATTGGCTCAGATTTGAATGCTTACTGGCCATACGAGCATCTCTGCCAGGCCACCCTATGTCTAGAGACCGTAGATTTAGAGAGTTTATAAACATTGTAGGTTCATCAATGAAGTGTGCTCGCTTCGGCGGCACATATACTAAAATTGGAACGATACAGAGAAGATTAGCATGGCCCCTGCGCAAGGATGACACGCAAATTCGTGAAGCGTTCCATATTTTTACCAGCTTTCAGGAGAGAAATGTTCTATGTTTTCAAGACTAATTGAAATAATAAAGCAGGTTCCAGTGCTTTCCTCCTAATATCTATTTTTCAATTTGTCTCTCCTCAACATTTTTAATGTATTTACCTCGCAGTAATGAAGGTGCACTCTATGGCCAGCTGCATTTAGCAAGGAAGCCTGCAGGACTTCTGGGACTTTTCTTTCCCTTCTTCAGCCTCCCTGTCATTATTCTTCACAACCCCCAAATCTATACTGCTGCCAGCGATGCGTTGCTTTGTGGGAAGCAAGAGAAAGAGAAGGGGAGGGCCTATGCAAATGATGGCCTCAGGGCTGTCTGGGAGTCCCTTTTCAGCAGTACTGTTAAAATCCGCCTTGCAACCAGATTGGTCGGGTAAGCTGAAAAACACCAGGCATGATTGGGCACCAGGTCCTCTAGGCCCTTGGAGGACATATCGGCGCTGCATCCCTCAGTTTCTGAGGTCCAAGAAATGTTCACCCTCCACCCTAATAGAGAGGTCTTGGCCGATCGGGGCCGATCGGGGCAGAAGGGAGCAGGGCAAGATGCTCATGATCCTGCTCTAATAATGAACTGCCTTCCTCTCTCCTTACCTGTGGTTCTGCCTGGCTGCTTGGTTCCAGTTGTAGGCCTACATCCCACAGGCAATTTGCTTGTCCCTCTCACACATGTAAATGGGTCAGCACTCAAGTGCACACACCTGCCTGCACCCACAGACCCTCTCACACACACTTTTCTCAACAAGATTTTTTCCTAGTTTAGAGACTCAGAGACCCATGTTGAAATACAAAAGCAGCACACCACATGACGGCCTTCACATAGAATCCAGCAGCAAATGGGAAACTTTTAACTAGCCGTGGTCCTATTACTGCAGCCCTACCATGGAACGACTGCTGGATGAGTCCTGCTCGAGAATATTGAACCTACAACAAGTCTGAGGTAAATAAGAATTCCACAGGAATACCATAAAACAGGGACCTATGACCCTTTCGAGCCAGATAGGAGTCGAACCTACAATCTTCTGATCCGTAGTCAGACGCGTTATCCATTGCGCCACTGGCCCCATGTAGGATTACCCATACTTTTGTCCTTAAGAGGACCAGAAGTTGTGTGTGTGTGTGTGTGTGTGTTTTAAAACACCATTCCATCAACCTTTTTAGCCACGTTTACTGCTCACAACCAGAAGACACAAGTAAACCCACCTGACCTCCTGAAATTCTGTTCTGTCAGGTGTTCCTAACTTATACAAAGGACTTTAGGAGGACGAAGGACCTAAAAGTCAGGGGAAATGGTCCTAGGTCCAAGGAAATGTTTTAGATCAGCCTCAGTTTCTTAAATATTCTGCATTAACATCATCAGTTCCACGTCTGTGTGGAGCTGATCTTGAGGACTCCTTAATCAGCAGGCGGGTACAACAATAAAGTGTTTAATATTACAATACAGGCGAAAATTCAGACACCTTGTCATAGGCTCACCTTGTCCAGGGACCCATGCATGCTGCCTTTCACCTCTCAGAGCCCTTCACCTAACCTACTGTGCAGCTGTCTCACCTTTAATATCACTGTTCCACAGGCAGCATGATGTCACAATGTTCCTTGTCAGTAGCCTGAACCATGAGCCTTTGCAACCCTGGCATAATCTACATACTTCCAATTGGTGAAGTCTTGGACCACAAATGCAGTGAAGAATAATGGATTGTTACTCTTCATGCATTTTTGCCCATTGGCTCAGATTTGAATGCTTACTGGCCATACGAGCATCTCTGCCAGGCCACCCTATGTCTAGAGACCGTAGATTTAGAGAGTTTATAAACATTGTAGGTTCATCAATGAAGTGTGCTCGCTTCGGCGGCACATATACTAAAATTGGAACGATACAGAGAAGATTAGCATGGCCCCTGCGCAAGGATGACACGCAAATTCGTGAAGCGTTCCATATTTTTACCAGCTTTCAGGAGAGAAATGTTCTATGTTTTCAAGACTAATTGAAATAATAAAGCAGGTTCCAGTGCTTTCCTCCTAATATCTATTTTTCAATTTGTCTCTCCTCAACATTTTTAATGTATTTACCTCGCAGTAATGAAGGTGCACTCTATGGCCAGCTGCATTTAGCAAGGAAGCCTGCAGGACTTCTGGGACTTTTCTTTCCCTTCTTCAGCCTCCCTGTCATTATTCTTCACAACCCCCAAATCTATACTGCTGCCAGCGATGCGTTGCTTTGTGGGAAGCAAGAGAAAGAGAAGGGGAGGGCCTATGCAAATGATGGCCTCAGGGCTGTCTGGGAGTCCCTTTTCAGCAGTACTGTTAAAATCCGCCTTGCAACCAGATTGGTCGGGTAAGCTGAAAAACACCAGGCATGATTGGGCACCAGGTCCTCTAGGCCCTTGGAGGACATATCGGCGCTGCATCCCTCAGTTTCTGAGGTCCAAGAAATGTTCACCCTCCACCCTAATAGAGAGGTCTTGGCCGATCGTGGCCGATCGGGCAGAAGGGAGCAGGGCAAGATGCTCATGATCCTGCTCTAATAATGAACTGCCTTCCTCTCTCCTTACCTGTGGTTCTGCCTGGCTGCTTGGTTCCAGTTGTAGGCCTACATCCCACAGGCAATTTGCTTGTCCCTCTCACACATGTAAATGGGTCAGCACTCAAGTGCACACACCTGCCTGCACCCACAGACCCTCTCACACACACTTTTCTCAACAAGATTTTTTCCTAGTTTAGAGACTCAGAGACCCATGTTGAAATACAAAAGCAGCACACCACATGACGGCCTTCACATAGAATCCAGCAGCAAATGGGAAACTTTTAACTAGCCGTGGTCCTATTACTGCAGCCCTACCATGGAACGACTGCTGGATGAGTCCTGCTCGAGAATATTGAACCTACAACAAGTCTGAGGTAAATAAGAATTCCACAGGAATACCATAAAACAGGGACCTATGACCCTTTCGAGCCAGATAGGAGTCGAACCTACAATCTTCTGATCCGTAGTCAGACGCGTTATCCATTGCGCCACTGGCCCCATGTAGGATTACCCATACTTTTGTCCTTAAGAGGACCAGAAGTTGTGTGTGTGTGTGTGTGTGTGTTTTAAAACACCATTCCATCAACCTTTTTAGCCACGTTTACTGCTCACAACCAGAAGACACAAGTAAACCCACCTGACCTCCTGAAATTCTGTTCTGTCAGGTGTTCCTAACTTATACAAAGGACTTTAGGAGGACGAAGGACCTAAAAGTCAGGGGAAATGGTCCTAGGTCCAAGGAAATGTTTTAGATCAGCCTCAGTTTCTTAAATATTCTGCATTAACATCATCAGTTCCACGTCTGTGTGGAGCTGATCTTGAGGACTCCTTAATCAGCAGGCGGGTACAACAATAAAGTGTTTAATATTACAATACAGGCGAAAATTCAGACACCTTGTCATAGGCTCACCTTGTCCAGGGACCCATGCATGCTGCCTTTCACCTCTCAGAGCCCTTCACCTAACCTACTGTGCAGCTGTCTCACCTTTAATATCACTGTTCCACAGGCAGCATGATGTCACAATGTTCCTTGTCAGTAGCCTGAACCATGAGCCTTTGCAACCCTGGCATAATCTACATACTTCCAATTGGTGAAGTCTTGGACCACAAATGCAGTGAAGAATAATGGATTGTTACTCTTCATGCATTTTTGCCCATTGGCTCAGATTTGAATGCTTACTGGCCATACGAGCATCTCTGCCAGGCCACCCTATGTCTAGAGACCGTAGATTTAGAGAGTTTATAAACATTGTAGGTTCATCAATGAAGTGTGCTCGCTTCGGCGGCACATATACTAAAATTGGAACGATACAGAGAAGATTAGCATGGCCCCTGCGCAAGGATGACACGCAAATTCGTGAAGCGTTCCATATTTTTACCAGCTTTCAGGAGAGAAATGTTCTATGTTTTCAAGACTAATTGAAATAATAAAGCAGGTTCCAGTGCTTTCCTCCTAATATCTATTTTTCAATTTGTCTCTCCTCAACATTTTTAATGTATTTACCTCGCAGTAATGAAGGTGCACTCTATGGCCAGCTGCATTTAGCAAGGAAGCCTGCAGGACTTCTGGGACTTTTCTTTCCCTTCTTCAGCCTCCCTGTCATTATTCTTCACAACCCCCAAATCTATACTGCTGCCAGCGATGCGTTGCTTTGTGGGAAGCAAGAGAAAGAGAAGGGGAGGGCCTATGCAAATGATGGCCTCAGGGCTGTCTGGGAGTCCCTTTTCAGCAGTACTGTTAAAATCCGCCTTGCAACCAGATTGGTCGGGTAAGCTGAAAAACACCAGGCATGATTGGGCACCAGGTCCTCTAGGCCCTTGGAGGACATATCGGCGCTGCATCCCTCAGTTTCTGAGGTCCAAGAAATGTTCACCCTCCACCCTAATAGAGAGGTCGTGGCCGATCGTGGCCGATCGGGGCAGAAGGGAGCAGGGCAAGATGCTCATGATCCTGCTCTAATAATGAACTGCCTTCCTCTCTCCTTACCTGTGGTTCTGCCTGGCTGCTTGGTTCCAGTTGTAGGCCTACATCCCACAGGCAATTTGCTTGTCCCTCTCACACATGTAAATGGGTCAGCACTCAAGTGCACACACCTGCCTGCACCCACAGACCCTCTCACACACACTTTTCTCAACAAGATTTTTTCCTAGTTTAGAGACTCAGAGACCCATGTTGAAATACAAAAGCAGCACACCACATGACGGCCTTCACATAGAATCCAGCAGCAAATGGGAAACTTTTAACTAGCCGTGGTCCTATTACTGCAGCCCTACCATGGAACGACTGCTGGATGAGTCCTGCTCGAGAATATTGAACCTACAACAAGTCTGAGGTAAATAAGAATTCCACAGGAATACCATAAAACAGGGACCTATGACCCTTTCGAGCCAGATAGGAGTCGAACCTACAATCTTCTGATCCGTAGTCAGACGCGTTATCCATTGCGCCACTGGCCCCATGTAGGATTACCCATACTTTTGTCCTTAAGAGGACCAGAAGTTGTGTGTGTGTGTGTGTGTGTGTTTTAAAACACCATTCCATCAACCTTTTTAGCCACGTTTACTGCTCACAACCAGAAGACACAAGTAAACCCACCTGACCTCCTGAAATTCTGTTCTGTCAGGTGTTCCTAACTTATACAAAGGACTTTAGGAGGACGAAGGACCTAAAAGTCAGGGGAAATGGTCCTAGGTCCAAGGAAATGTTTTAGATCAGCCTCAGTTTCTTAAATATTCTGCATTAACATCATCAGTTCCACGTCTGTGTGGAGCTGATCTTGAGGACTCCTTAATCAGCAGGCGGGTACAACAATAAAGTGTTTAATATTACAATACAGGCGAAAATTCAGACACCTTGTCATAGGCTCACCTTGTCCAGGGACCCAAGCATGCTGCCTTTCACCTCTCAGAGCCCTTCACCTAACCTACTGTGCAGCTGTCTCACCTTTAATATCACTGTTCCACAGGCAGCATGATGTCACAATGTTCCTTGTCAGTAGCCTGAACCATGAGCCTTTGCAACCCTGGCATAATCTACATACTTCCAATTGGTGAAGTCTTGGACCACAAATGCAGTGAAGAATAATGGATTGTTACTCTTCATGCATTTTTGCCCATTGGCTCAGATTTGAATGCTTACTGGCCATACGAGCATCTCTGCCAGGCCACCCTATGTCTAGAGACCGTAGATTTAGAGAGTTTATAAACATTGTAGGTTCATCAATGAAGTGTGCTCGCTTCGGCGGCACATATACTAAAATTGGAACGATACAGAGAAGATTAGCATGGCCCCTGCGCAAGGATGACACGCAAATTCGTGAAGCGTTCCATATTTTTACCAGCTTTCAGGAGAGAAATGTTCTATGTTTTCAAGACTAATTGAAATAATAAAGCAGGTTCCAGTGCTTTCCTCCTAATATCTATTTTTCAATTTGTCTCTCCTCAACATTTTTAATGTATTTACCTCGCAGTAATGAAGGTGCACTCTATGGCCAGCTGCATTTAGCAAGGAAGCCTGCAGGACTTCTGGGACTTTTCTTTCCCTTCTTCAGCCTCCCTGTCATTATTCTTCACAACCCCCAAATCTATACTGCTGCCAGCGATGCGTTGCTTTGTGGGAAGCAAGAGAAAGAGAAGGGGAGGGCCTATGCAAATGATGGCCTCAGGGCTGTCTGGGAGTCCCTTTTCAGCAGTACTGTTAAAATCCGCCTTGCAACCAGATTGGTCGGGTAAGCTGAAAAACACCAGGCATGATTGGGCACCAGGTCCTCTAGGCCCTTGGAGGACATATCGGCGCTGCATCCCTCAGTTTCTGAGGTCCAAGAAATGTTCACCCTCCACCCTAATAGAGAGGTCTTGGCCGATCGTGGCCGATCGGGCAGAAGGGAGCAGGGCAAGATGCTCATGATCCTGCTCTAATAATGAACTGCCTTCCTCTCTCCTTACCTGTGGTTCTGCCTGGCTGCTTGGTTCCAGTTGTAGGCCTACATCCCACAGGCAATTTGCTTGTCCCTCTCACACATGTAAATGGGTCAGCACTCAAGTGCACACACCTGCCTGCACCCACAGACCCTCTCACACACACTTTTCTCAACAAGATTTTTTCCTAGTTTAGAGACTCAGAGACCCATGTTGAAATACAAAAGCAGCACACCACATGACGGCCTTCACATAGAATCCAGCAGCAAATGGGAAACTTTTAACTAGCCGTGGTCCTATTACTGCAGCCCTACCATGGAACGACTGCTGGATGAGTCCTGCTCGAGAATATTGAACCTACAACAAGTCTGAGGTAAATAAGAATTCCACAGGAATACCATAAAACAGGGACCTATGACCCTTTCGAGCCAGATAGGAGTCGAACCTACAATCTTCTGATCCGTAGTCAGACGCGTTATCCATTGCGCCACTGGCCCCATGTAGGATTACCCATACTTTTGTCCTTAAGAGGACCAGAAGTTGTGTGTGTGTGTGTGTGTGTGTGTGTGTGTGTGTGTTTTAAAACACCATTCCATCAACCTTTTTAGCCACGTTTACTGCTCACAACCAGAAGACACAAGTAAACCCACCTGACCTCCTGAAATTCTGTTCTGTCAGGTGTTCCTAACTTATACAAAGGACTTTAGGAGGACGAAGGACCTAAAAGTCAGGGGAAATGGTCCTAGGTCCAAGGAAATGTTTTAGATCAGCCTCAGTTTCTTAAATATTCTGCATTAACATCATCAGTTCCACGTCTGTGTGGAGCTGATCTTGAGGACTCCTTAATCAGCAGGCGGGTACAACAATAAAGTGTTTAATATTACAATACAGGCGAAAATTCAGACACCTTGTCATAGGCTCACCTTGTCCAGGGACCCAAGCATGCTGCCTTTCACCTCTCAGAGCCCTTCACCTAACCTACTGTGCAGCTGTCTCACCTTTAATATCACTGTTCCACAGGCAGCATGATGTCACAATGTTCCTTGTCAGTAGCCTGAACCATGAGCCTTTGCAACCCTGGCATAATCTACATACTTCCAATTGGTGAAGTCTTGGACCACAAATGCAGTGAAGAATAATGGATTGTTACTCTTCATGCATTTTTGCCCATTGGCTCAGATTTGAATGCTTACTGGCCATACGAGCATATCTGCCAGGCCACCCTATGTCTAGAGACCGTAGATTTAGAGAGTTTATAAACATTGTAGGTTCATCAATGAAGTGTGCTCGCTTCGGCGGCACATATACTAAAATTGGAACGATACAGAGAAGATTAGCATGGCCCCTGCGCAAGGATGACACGCAAATTCGTGAAGCGTTCCATATTTTTACCAGCTTTCAGGAGAGAAATGTTCTATGTTTTCAAGACTAATTGTAATAATAAAGCAGGTTCCAGTGCTTTCCTCCTAATATCTATTTTTCAATTTGTCTCTCCTCAACATTTTTTATGTATTTACCTCGCAGTAATGAAGGTGCACTCTATTGCCAGCTGCATTTAGCAAGGAAGCCTGCAGGACTTCTGGGACTTTTCTTTCCCTTCTTCAGCCTCCCTGTCATTATTCTTCACAACCCCCAAATCTATACTGCTGCCAGCGATGCGTTGCTTTGTGGGAAGCAAGAGAAAGAGAAGGGGAGGGCCTATGCAAATGATGGCCTCAGGGCTGTCTGGGAGTCCCTTTTCAGCAGTACTGTTAAAATCCGCCTTGCAACCAGATTGGTCGGGTAAGCTGAAAAACACCAGGCATGATTGGGCACCAGGTCCTCTAGGCCCTTGGAGGACATATCGGCGCTGCATCCCTCAGTTTCTGAGGTCCAAGAAATGTTCACCCTCCACCCTAATAGAGAGGTCTTGGCCGATCGTGGCAGATCGGGGCAGAAGGGAGCAGGGCAAGATGCTCATGATCCTGCTCTAATAATGAACTGCCTTCCTCTCTCCTTACCTGTGGTTCTGCCTGGCTGCTTGGTTCCAGTTGTAGGCCTACATCCCACAGGCAATTTGCTTGTCCCTCTCACACATGTAAATGGGTCAGCACTCAAGTGCACACACCTGCCTGCACCCACAGACCCTCTCACACACACTTTTCTCAACAAGATTTTTTCCTAGTTTAGAGACTCAGAGACCCATGTTGAAATACAAAAGCAGCACACCACATGACGGCCTTCACATAGAATCCAGCAGCAAATGGGAAACTTTTAACTAGCCGTGGTCCTATTACTGCAGCCCTACCATGGAACGACTGCTGGATGAGTCCTGCTCGAGAATATTGAACCTACAACAAGTCTGAGGTAAATAAGAATTCCACAGGAATACCATAAAACAGGGACCTATGACCCTTTCGAGCCAGATAGGAGTCGAACCTACAATCTTCTGATCCGTAGTCAGACGCGTTATCCATTGCGCCACTGGCCCCATGTAGGATTACCCATACTTTTGTCCTTAAGAGGACCAGAAGTTGTGTGTGTGTGTGTGTGTGTTTTAAAACACCATTCCATCAACCTTTTTAGCCACGTTTACTGCTCACAACCAGAAGACACAAGTAAACCCACCTGACCTCCTGAAATTCTGTTCTGTCAGGTGTTCCTAACTTATACAAAGGACTTTAGGAGGACGAAGGACCTAAAAGTCAGGGGAAATGGTCCTAGGTCCAAGGAAATGTTTTAGATCAGCCTCAGTTTCTTAAATATTCTGCATTAACATCATCAGTTCCACGTCTGTGTGGAGCTGATCTTGAGGACTCCTTAATCAGCAGGCGGGTACAACAATAAAGTGTTTAATATTACAATACAGGCGAAAATTCAGACACCTTGTCATAGGCTCACCTTGTCCAGGGACCCAAGCATGCTGCCTTTCACCTCTCAGAGCCCTTCACCTAACCTACTGTGCAGCTGTCTCACCTTTAATATCACTGTTCCACAGGCAGCATGATGTCACAATGTTCCTTGTCAGTAGCCTGAACCATGAGCCTTTGCAACCCTGGCATAATCTACATACTTCCAATTGGTGAAGTCTTGGACCACAAATGCAGTGAAGAATAATGGATTGTTACTCTTCATGCATTTTTGCCCATTGGCTCAGATTTGAATGCTTACTGGCCATACGAGCATCTCTGCCAGGCCACCCTATGTCTAGAGACCGTAGATTTAGAGAGTTTATAAACATTGTAGGTTCATCAATGAAGTGTGCTCGCTTCGGCGGCACATATACTAAAATTGGAACGATACAGAGAAGATTAGCATGGCCCCTGCGCAAGGATGACACGCAAATTCGTGAAGCGTTCCATATTTTTACCAGCTTTCAGGAGAGAAATGTTCTATGTTTTCAAGACTAATTGAAATAATAAAGCAGGTTCCAGTGCTTTCCTCCTAATATCTATTTTTCAATTTGTCTCTCCTCAACATTTTTAATGTATTTACCTCGCAGTAATGAAGGTGCACTCTATGGCCAGCTGCATTTAGCAAGTAAGCCTGCAGGACTTCTGGGACTTTTCTTTCCCTTCTTCAGCCTCCCTGTCATTATTCTTCACAACCCCCAAATCTATACTGCTGCCAGCGATGCGTTGCTTTGTGGGAAGCAAGAGAAAGAGAAGGGGAGGGCCTATGCAAATGATGGCCTCAGGGCTGTCTGGGAGTCCCTTTTCAGCAGTACTGTTAAAATCCGCCTTGCAACCAGATTGGTCGGGTAAGCTGAAAAACACCAGGCATGATTGGGCACCAGGTCCTCTAGGCCCTTGGAGGACATATCGGCGCTGCATCCCTCAGTTTCTGAGGTCCAAGAAATGTTCACCCTCCACCCTAATAGAGAGGTCTTGGCCGATCGGGGCCGATCGGGGCAGAAGGGAGCAGGGCAAGATGCTCATGATCCTGCTCTAATAATGAACTGCCTTCCTCTCTCCTTACCTGTGGTTCTGCCTGGCTGCTTGGTTCCAGTTGTAGGCCTACATCCCACAGGCAATTTGCTTGTCCCTCTCACACATGTAAATGGGTCAGCACTCAAGTGCACACACCTGCCTGCACCCACAGACCCTCTCACACACACTTTTCTCAACAAGATTTTTTCCTAGTTTAGAGACTCAGAGACCCATGTTGAAATACAAAAGCAGCACACCACATGACGGCCTTCACATAGAATCCAGCAGCAAATGGGAAACTTTTAACTAGCCGTGGTCCTATTACTGCAGCCCTACCATGGAACGACTGCTGGATGAGTCCTGCTCGAGAATATTGAACCTACAACAAGTCTGAGGTAAATAAGAATTCCACAGGAATACCATAAAACAGGGACCTATGACCCTTTCGAGCCAGATAGGAGTCGAACCTACAATCTTCTGATCCGTAGTCAGACGCGTTATCCATTGCGCCACTGGACCCATGTAGGATTACCCATACTTTTGTCCTTAAGAGGACCAGAAGTTGTGTGTGTGTGTGTGTGTGTGTTTTAAAACACCATTCCATCAACCTTTTTAGCCACGTTTACTGCTCACAACCAGAAGACACAAGTAAACCCACCTGACCTCCTGAAATTCTGTTCTGTCAGGTGTTCCTAACTTATACAAAGGACTTTAGGAGGACGAAGGACCTAAAAGTCAGGGGAAATGGTCCTAGGTCCAAGGAAATGTTTTAGATCAGCCTCAGTTTCTTAAATATTCTGCATTAACATCATCAGTTCCACGTCTGTGTGGAGCTGATCTTGAGGACTCCTTAATCAGCAGGCGGGTACAACAATAAAGTGTTTAATATTACAATACAGGCGAAAATTCAGACACCTTGTCATAGGCTCACCTTGTCCAGGGACCCAAGCATGCTGCCTTTCACCTCTCAGAGCCCTTCACCTAACCTACTGTGCAGCTGTCTCACCTTTAATATCACTGTTCCACAGGCAGCATGATGTCACAATGTTCCTTGTCAGTAGCCTGAACCATGAGCCTTTGCAACCCTGGCATAATCTACATACTTCCAATTGGTGAAGTCTTGGACCACAAATGCAGTGAAGAATAATGGATTGTTACTCTTCATGCATTTTTACCCATTGGCTCAGATTTGAATGCTTACTGGCCATACGAGCATCTCTGCCAGGCCACCCTATGTCTAGAGACCGTAGATTTAGAGAGTTTATAAAGATTGTAGGTTCATCAATGAAGTGTGCTCGCTTCGGCGGCACATATACTAAAATTGGAACGATACAGAGAAGATTAGCATGGCCCCTGCGCAAGGATGACACTCAAATTCGTGAAGCGTTCCATATTTTTACCAGCTTTCAGAAGAGAAATGTTCTATGTTTTCAAGACTAATTGAAATAATAAAGCAGGTTCCAGTGCTTTCCTCCTAATATCTATTTTTCAATTTGTCTCTCCTCAACATTTTTAATGTATTTACCTCGCAGTAATGAAGGTGCACTCTATGGCCAGCTGCATTTAGCAAGGAAGCCTGCAGGACTTCTGGGACTTTTCTTTCCCTTCTTCAGCCTCCCTGTCATTATTCTTCACAACCCCCAAATCTATACTGCTGCCAGCGATGCGTTGCTTTGTGGGAAGCAAGAGAAAGAGAAGGGGAGGGCCTATGCAAATGATGGCCTCAGGGCTGTCTGGGAGTCCCTTTTCAGCAGTACTGTTAAAATCCGCCTTGCAACCAGATTGGTCGGGTAAGCTGAAAAACACCAGGCATGATTGGGCACCAGGTCCTCTAGGCCCTTGGAGGACATATCGGCGCTGCATCCCTCAGTTTCTGAGGTCCAAGAAATGTTCACCCTCCACCCTAATAGAGAGGTCTTGGCCGATCGTGGCCGATCGGGGCAGAAGGGAGCAGGGCAAGATGCTCATGATCCTGCTCTAATAATGAACTGCCTTCCTCTCTCCTTACCTGTGGTTCTGCCTGGCTGCTTGGTTCCAGTTGTAGGCCTACATCCCACAGGCAATTTGCTTGTCCCTCTCACACATGTAAATGGGTCAGCACTCAAGTGCACACACCTGCCTGCACCCACAGACCCTCTCACACACACTTTTCTCAACAAGATTTTTTCCTAGTTTAGAGACTCAGAGACCCATGTTGAAATACAAAAGCAGCACACCACATGACGGCCTTCACATAGAATCCAGCAGCAAATGGGAAACTTTTAACTAGCCGTGGTCCTATTACTGCAGCCCTACCATGGAACGACTGCTGGATGAGTCCTGCTCGAGAATATTGAACCTACAACAAGTCTGAGGTAAATAAGAATTCCACAGGAATACCATAAAACAGGGACCTATGACCCTTTCGAGCCAGATAGGAGTCGAACCTACAATCTTCTGATCCGTAGTCAGACGCGTTATCCATTGCGCCACTGGCCCCATGTAGGATTACCCATACTTTTGTCCTTAAGAGGACCAGAAGTTGTGTGTGTGTGTGTGTGTGTGTTTTAAAACACCATTCCATCAACCTTTTTAGCCACGTTTACTGCTCACAACCAGAAGACACAAGTAAACCCACCTGACCTCCTGAAATTCTGTTCTGTCAGGTGTTCCTAACTTATACAAAGGACTTTAGGAGGACGAAGGACCTAAAAGTCAGGGGAAATGGTCCTAGGTCCAAGGAAATGTTTTAGATCAGCCTCAGTTTCTTAAATATTCTGCATTAACATCATCAGTTCCACGTCTGTGTGGAGCTGATCTTGAGGACTCCTTAATCAGCAGGCGGGTACAACAATAAAGTGTTTAATATTACAATACAGGCGAAAATTCAGACACCTTGTCATAGGCTCACCTTGTCCAGGGACCCATGCATGCTGCCTTTCACCTCTCAGAGCCCTTCACCTAACCTACTGTGCAGCTGTCTCACCTTTAATATCACTGTTCCACAGGCAGCATGATGTCACAATGTTCCTTGTCAGTAGCCTGAACCATGAGCCTTTGCAACCCTGGCATAATCTACATACTTCCAATTGGTGAAGTCTTGGACCACAAATGCAGTGAAGAATAATGGATTGTTACTCTTCATGCATTTTTGCCCATTGGCTCAGATTTGAATGCTTACTGGCCATACGAGCATCTCTGCCAGGCCACCCTATGTCTAGAGACCGTAGATTTAGAGAGTTTATAAACATTGTAGGTTCATCAATGAAGTGTGCTCGCTTCGGCGGCACATATACTAAAATTGGAACGATACAGAGAAGATTAGCATGGCCCCTGCGCAAGGATGACACGCAAATTCGTGAAGCGTTCCATATTTTTACCAGCTTTCAGGAGAGAAATGTTCTATGTTTTCAAGACTAATTGAAATAATAAAGCAGGTTCCAGTGCTTTCCTCCTAATATCTATTTTTCAATTTGTCTCTCCTCAACATTTTTAATGTATTTACCTCGCAGTAATGAAGGTGCACTCTATGGCCAGCTGCATTTAGCAAGGAAGCCTGCAGGACTTCTGGGACTTTTCTTTCCCTTCTTCAGCCTCCCTGTCATTATTCTTCACAACCCCCAAATCTATACTGCTGCCAGCGATGCGTTGCTTTGTGGGAAGCAAGAGAAAGAGAAGGGGAGGGCCTATGCAAATGATGGCCTCAGGGCTGTCTGGGAGTCCCTTTTCAGCAGTACTGTTAAAATCCGCCTTGCAACCAGATTGGTCGGGTAAGCTGAAAAACACCAGGCATGATTGGGCACCAGGTCCTCTAGGCCCTTGGAGGACATATCGGCGCTGCATCCCTCAGTTTCTGAGGTCCAAGAAATGTTCACCCTCCACCCTAATAGAGAGGTCTTGGCCGATCGTGGCCGATCGGGGCAGAAGGGAGCAGGGCAAGATGCTCATGATCCTGCTCTAATAATGAACTGCCTTCCTCTCTCCTTACCTGTGGTTCTGCCTGGCTGCTTGGTTCCAGTTGTAGGCCTACATCCCACAGGCAATTTGCTTGTCCCTCTCACACATGTAAATGGGTCAGCACTCAAGTGCACACACCTGCCTGCACCCACAGACCCTCTCACACACACTTTTCTCAACAAGATTTTTTCCTAGTTTAGAGACTCAGAGACCCATGTTGAAATACAAAAGCAGCACACCACATGACGGCCTTCACATAGAATCCAGCAGCAAATGGGAAACTTTTAACTAGCCGTGGTCCTATTACTGCAGCCCTACCATGGAACGACTGCTGGATGAGTCCTGCTCGAGAATATTGAACCTACAACAAGTCTGAGGTAAATAAGAATTCCACAGGAATACCATAAAACAGGGACCTATGACCCTTTCGAGCCAGATAGGAGTCGAACCTACAATCTTCTGATCCGTAGTCAGACGCGTTATCCATTGCGCCACTGGCCCCATGTAGGATTACCCATACTTTTGTCCTTAAGAGGACCAGAAGTTGTGTGTGTGTGTGTGTGTGTGTTTTAAAACACCATTCCATCAACCTTTTTAGCCACGTTTACTGCTCACAACCAGAAGACACAAGTAAACCCACCTGACCTCCTGAAATTCTGTTCTGTCAGGTGTTCCTAACTTATACAAAGGACTTTAGGAGGACGAAGGACCTAAAAGTCAGGGGAAATGGTCCTAGGTCCAAGGAAATGTTTTAGATCAGCCTCAGTTTCTTAAATATTCTGCATTAACATCATCAGTTCCACGTCTGTGTGGAGCTGATCTTGAGGACTCCTTAATCAGCAGGCGGGTACAACAATAAAGTGTTTAATATTACAATACAGGCGAAAATTCAGACACCTTGTCATAGGCTCACCTTGTCCAGGGACCCAAGCATGCTGCCTTTCACCTCTCAGAGCCCTTCACCTAACCTACTGTGCAGCTGTCTCACCTTTAATATCACTGTTCCACAGGCAGCATGATGTCACAATGTTCCTTGTCAGTAGCCTGAACCATGAGCCTTTGCAACCCTGGCATAATCTACATACTTCCAATTGGTGAAGTCTTGGACCACAAATGCAGTGAAGAATAATGGATTGTTACTCTTCATGCATTTTTGCCCATTGGCTCAGATTTGAATGCTTACTGGCCATACGAGCATCTCTGCCAGGCCACCCTATGTCTAGAGACCGTAGATTTAGAGAGTTTATAAACATTGTAGGTTCATCAATGAAGTGTGCTCGCTTCGGCGGCACATATACTAAAATTGGAACGATACAGAGAAGATTAGCATGGCCCCTGCGCAAGGATGACACGCAAATTCGTGAAGCGTTCCATATTTTTACCAGCTTTCAGGAGAGAAATGTTCTATGTTTTCAAGACTAATTGAAATAATAAAGCAGGTTCCAGTGCTTTCCTCCTAATATCTATTTTTCAATTTGTCTCTCCTCAACATTTTTAATGTATTTACCTCGCAGTAATGAAGGTGCACTCTATGGCCAGCTGCATTTAGCAAGGAAGCCTGCAGGACTTCTGGGACTTTTCTTTCCCTTCTTCAGCCTCCCTGTCATTATTCTTCACAACCCCCAAATCTATACTGCTGCCAGCGATGCGTTGCTTTGTGGGAAGCAAGAGAAAGAGAAGGGGAGGGCCTATGCAAATGATGGCCTCAGGGCTGTCTGGGAGTCCCTTTTCAGCAGTACTGTTAAAATCCGCCTTGCAACCAGATTGGTCGGGTAAGCTGAAAAACACCAGGCATGATTGGGCACCAGGTCCTCTAGGCCCTTGGAGGACATATCGGCGCTGCATCCCTCAGTTTCTGAGGTCCAAGAAATGTTCACCCTCCACCCTAATAGAGAGGTCTTGGCCGATCGTGGCCGATCGGGGCAGAAGGGAGCAGGGCAAGATGCTCATGATCCTGCTCTAATAATGAACTGCCTTCCTCTCTCCTTACCTGTGGTTCTGCCTGGCTGCTTGGTTCCAGTTGTAGGCCTACATCCCACAGGCAATTTGCTTGTCCCTCTCACACATGTAAATGGGTCAGCACTCAAGTGCACACACCTGCCTGCACCCACAGACCCTCTCACACACACTTTTCTCAACAAGATTTTTTCCTAGTTTAGAGACTCAGAGACCCATGTTGAAATACAAAAGCAGCACACCACATGACGGCCTTCACATAGAATCCAGCAGCAAATGGGAAACTTTTAACTAGCCGTGGTCCTATTACTGCAGCCCTACCATGGAACGACTGCTGGATGAGTCCTGCTCGAGAATATTGAACCTACAACAATTCTGAGGTAAATAAGAATTCCACAGGAATACCATAAAACAGGGACCTATGACCCTTTCGAGCCAGATAGGAGTCGAACCTACAATCTTCTGATCCGTAGTCAGACGCGTTATCCATTGCGCCACTGGCCCCATGTAGGATTACCCATACTTTTGTCCTTAAGAGGACCAGAAGTTGTGTGTGTGTGTGTGTGTGTGTGTGTGTGTTTTAAAACACCATTCCATCAACCTTTTTAGCCACGTTTACTGCTCACAACCAGAAGACACAAGTAAACCCACCTGACCTCCTGAAATTCTGTTCTGTCAGGTGTTCCTAACTTATACAAAGGACTTTAGGAGGACGAAGGACCTAAAAGTCAGGGGAAATGGTCCTAGGTCCAAGGAAATGTTTTAGATCAGCCTCAGTTTCTTAAATATTCTGCATTAACATCATCAGTTCCACGTCTGTGTGGAGCTGATCTTGAGGACTCCTTAATCAGCAGGCGGGTACAACAATAAAGTGTTTAATATTACAATACAGGCGAAAATTCAGACACCTTGTCATAGGCTCACCTTGTCCAGGGACCCAAGCATGCTGCCTTTCACCTCTCAGAGCCCTTCACCTAACCTACTGTGCAGCTGTCTCACCTTTAATATCACTGTTCCACAGGCAGCATGATGTCACAATGTTCCTTGTCAGTAGCCTGAACCATGAGCCTTTGCAACCCTGGCATAATCTACATACTTCCAATTGGTGAAGTCTTGGACCACAAATGCAGTGAAGAATAATGGATTGTTACTCTTCATGCATTTTTGCCCATTGGCTCAGATTTGAATGCTTACTGGCCATACGAGCATATCTGCCAGGCCACCCTATGTCTAGAGACCGTAGATTTAGAGAGTTTATAAACATTGTAGGTTCATCAATGAAGTGTGCTCGCTTCGGCGGCACATATACTAAAATTGGAACGATACAGAGAAGATTAGCATGGCCCCTGCGCAAGGATGACACGCAAATTCGTGAAGCGTTCCATATTTTTACCAGCTTTCAGGAGAGAAATGTTCTATGTTTTCAAGACTAATTGTAATAATAAAGCAGGTTCCAGTGCTTTCCTCCTAATATCTATTTTTCAATTTGTCTCTCCTCAACATTTTTTATGTATTTACCTCGCAGTAATGAAGGTGCACTCTATTGCCAGCTGCATTTAGCAAGGAAGCCTGCAGGACTTCTGGGACTTTTCTTTCCCTTCTTCAGCCTCCCTGTCATTATTCTTCACAACCCCCAAATCTATACTGCTGCCAGCGATGCGTTGCTTTGTGGGAAGCAAGAGAAAGAGAAGGGGAGGGCCTATGCAAATGATGGCCTCAGGGCTGTCTGGGAGTCCCTTTTCAGCAGTACTGTTAAAATCCGCCTTGCAACCAGATTGGTCGGGTAAGCTGAAAAACACCAGGCATGATTGGGCACCAGGTCCTCTAGGCCCTTGGAGGACATATCGGCGCTGCATCCCTCAGTTTCTGAGGTCCAAGAAATGTTCACCCTCCACCCTAATAGAGAGGTCTTGGCCGATCGTGGCCGATCGGGGCAGAAGGGAGCAGGGCAAGATGCTCATGATCCTGCTCTAATAATGAACTGCCTTCCTCTCTCCTTACCTGTGGTTCTGCCTGGCTGCTTGGTTCCAGTTGTAGGCCTACATCCCACAGGCAATTTGCTTGTCCCTCTCACACATGTAAATGGGTCAGCACTCAAGTGCACACACCTGCCTGCACCCACAGACCCTCTCACACACACTTTTCTCAACAAGATTTTTTCCTAGTTTAGAGACTCAGAGACCCATGTTGAAATACAAAAGCAGCACACCACATGACGGCCTTCACATAGAATCCAGCAGCAAATGGGAAACTTTTAACTAGCCGTGGTCCTATTACTGCAGCCCTACCATGGAACGACTGCTGGATGAGTCCTGCTCGAGAATATTGAACCTACAACAAGTCTGAGGTAAATAAGAATTCCACAGGAATACCATAAAACAGGGACCTATGACCCTTTCGAGCCAGATAGGAGTCGAACCTACAATCTTCTGATCCGTAGTCAGACGCGTTATCCATTGCGCCACTGGCCCCATGTAGGATTACCCATACTTTTGTCCTTAAGAGGACCAGAAGTTGTGTGTGTGTGTGTGTGTGTGTGTGTGTGTTTTAAAACACCATTCCATCAACCTTTTTAGCCACGTTTACTGCTCACAACCAGAAGACACAAGTAAACCCACCTGACCTCCTGAAATTCTGTTCTGTCAGGTGTTCCTAACTTATACAAAGGACTTTAGGAGGACGAAGGACCTAAAAGTCAGGGGAAATGGTCCTAGGTCCAAGGAAATGTTTTAGATCAGCCTCAGTTTCTTAAATATTCTGCATTAACATCATCAGTTCCACGTCTGTGTGGAGCTGATCTTGAGGACTCCTTAATCAGCAGGCGGGTACAACAATAAAGTGTTTAATATTACAATACAGGCGAAAATTCAGACACCTTGTCATAGGCTCACCTTGTCCAGGGACCCAAGCATGCTGCCTTTCACCTCTCAGAGCCCTTCACCTAACCTACTGTGCAGCTGTCTCACCTTTAATATCACTGTTCCACAGGCAGCATGATGTCACAATGTTCCTTGTCAGTAGCCTGAACCATGAGCCTTTGCAACCCTGGCATAATCTACATACTTCCAATTGGTGAAGTCTTGGACCACAAATGCAGTGAAGAATAATGGATTGTTACTCTTCATGCATTTTTGCCCATTGGCTCAGATTTGAATGCTTACTGGCCATACGAGCATATCTGCCAGGCCACCCTATGTCTAGAGACCGTAGATTTAGAGAGTTTATAAACATTGTAGGTTCATCAATGAAGTGTGCTCGCTTCGGCGGCACATATACTAAAATTGGAACGATACAGAGAAGATTAGCATGGCCCCTGCGCAAGGATGACACGCAAATTCGTGAAGCGTTCCATATTTTTACCAGCTTTCAGGAGAGAAATGTTCTATGTTTTCAAGACTAATTGTAATAATAAAGCAGGTTCCAGTGCTTTCCTCCTAATATCTATTTTTCAATTTGTCTCTCCTCAACATTTTTTATGTATTTACCTCGCAGTAATGAAGGTGCACTCTATTGCCAGCTGCATTTAGCAAGGAAGCCTGCAGGACTTCTGGGACTTTTCTTTCCCTTCTTCAGCCTCCCTGTCATTATTCTTCACAACCCCCAAATCTATACTGCTGCCAGCGATGCGTTGCTTTGTGGGAAGCAAGAGAAAGAGAAGGGGAGGGCCTATGCAAATGATGGCCTCAGGGCTGTCTGGGAGTCCCTTTTCAGCAGTACTGTTAAAATCCGCCTTGCAACCAGATTGGTCGGGTAAGCTGAAAAACACCAGGCATGATTGGGCACCAGGTCCTCTAGGCCCTTGGAGGACATATCGGCGCTGCATCCCTCAGTTTCTGAGGTCCAAGAAATGTTCACCCTCCACCCTAATAGAGAGGTCTTGGCCGATCGTGGCCGATCGGGGCAGAAGGGAGCAGGGCAAGATGCTCATGATCCTGCTCTAATAATGAACTGCCTTCCTCTCTCCTTACCTGTGGTTCTGCCTGGCTGCTTGGTTCCAGTTGTAGGCCTACATCCCACAGGCAATTTGCTTGTCCCTCTCACACATGTAAATGGGTCAGCACTCAAGTGCACACACCTGCCTGCACCCACAGACCCTCTCACACACACTTTTCTCAACAAGATTTTTTCCTAGTTTAGAGACTCAGAGACCCATGTTGAAATACAAAAGCAGCACACCACATGACGGCCTTCACATAGAATCCAGCAGCAAATGGGAAACTTTTAACTAGCCGTGGTCCTATTACTGCAGCCCTACCATGGAACGACTGCTGGATGAGTCCTGCTCGAGAATATTGAACCTACAACAAGTCTGAGGTAAATAAGAATTCCACAGGAATACCATAAAACAGGGACCTATGACCCTTTCGAGCCAGATAGGAGTCGAACCTACAATCTTCTGATCCGTAGTCAGACGTGTTATCCATTGCGCCACTGGCCCCATGTAGGATTACCCATACTTTTGTCCTTAAGAGGACCAGAAGTTGTGTGTGTGTGTGTGTGTGTGTTTTAAAACACCATTCCATCAACCTTTTTAGCCACGTTTACTGCTCACAACCAGAAGACACAAGTAAACCCACCTGACCTGAAATTCTGTTCTGTCAGGTGTTCCTAACTTATACAAAGGACTTTAGGAGGACGAAGGACCTAGAAGTCAGGGGAAATGGTCCTAGGTCCAAGGAAATGTTTTAGATCAGCCTCAGTTTCTTAAATATTCTGCATTAACATCATCAGTTCCACGTCTGTGTGGAGCTGATCTTGAGGACTCCTTAATCAGCAGGCGGGTACAACAATAAAGTGTTTAATATTACAATACAGGCGAAAATTCAGACACCTTGTCATAGGCTCACCTTGTCCAGGGACCCAAGCATGCTGCCTTTCACCTCTCAGAGCCCTTCACCTAACCTACTGTGCAGCTGTCTCACCTTTAATATCACTGTTCCACAGGCAGCATGATGTCACAATGTTCCTTGTCAGTAGCCTGAACCATGAGCCTTTGCAACCCTGGCATAATCTACATACTTCCAATTGGTGAAGTCTTGGACCACAAATGCAGTGAAGAATAATGGATTGTTACTCTTCATGCATTTTTGCCCATTGGCTCAGATTTGAATGCTTACTGGCCATACGAGCATCTCTGCCAGGCCACCCTATGTCTAGAGACCGTAGATTTAGAGAGTTTATAAACATTGTAGGTTCATCAATGAAGTGTGCTCGCTTCGGCGGCACATATACTAAAATTGGAACGATACAGAGAAGATTAGCATGGCCCCTGCGCAAGGATGACACGCAAATTCGTGAAGCGTTCCATATTTTTACCAGCTTTCAGGAGAGAAATGTTCTATGTTTTCAAGACTAATTGAAATAATAAAGCAGGTTCCAGTGCTTTCCTCCTAATATCTATTTTTCAATTTGTCTCTCCTCAACATTTTTAATGTATTTACCTCGCAGTAATGAAGGTGCACTCTATGGCCAGCTGCATTTAGCAAGGAAGCCTGCAGGACTTCTGGGACTTTTCTTTCCCTTCTTCAGCCTCCCTGTCATTATTCTTCACAACCCCCAAATCTATACTGCTGCCAGCGATGCGTTGCTTTGTGGGAAGCAAGAGAAAGAGAAGGGGAGGGCCTATGCAAATGATGGCCTCAGGGCTGTCTGGGAGTCCCTTTTCAGCAGTACTGTTAAAATCCGCCTTGCAACCAGATTGGTCGGGTAAGCTGAAAAACACCAGGCATGATTGGGCACCAGGTCCTCTAGGCCCTTGGAGGACATATCGGCGCTGCATCCCTCAGTTTCTGAGGTCCAAGAAATGTTCACCCTCCACCCTAATAGAGAGGTCTTGGCCGATCGTGGCCGATCGGGGCAGAAGGGAGCAGGGCAAGATGCTCATGATCCTGCTCTAATAATGAACTGCCTTCCTCTCTCCTTACCTGTGGTTCTGCCTGGCTGCTTGGTTCCAGTTGTAGGCCTACATCCCACAGGCAATTTGCTTGTCCCTCTCACACATGTAAATGGGTCAGCACTCAAGTGCACACACCTGCCTGCACCCACAGACCCTCTCACACACACTTTTCTCAACAAGATTTTTTCCTAGTTTAGAGACTCAGAGACCCATGTTGAAATACAAAAGCAGCACACCACATGACGGCCTTCACATAGAATCCAGCAGCAAATGGGAAACTTTTAACTAGCCGTGGTCCTATTACTGCAGCCCTACCATGGAACGACTGCTGGATGAGTCCTGCTCGAGAATATTGAACCTACAACAAGTCTGAGGTAAATAAGAATTCCACAGGAATACCATAAAACAGGGACCTATGACCCTTTCGAGCCAGATAGGAGTCGAACCTACAATCTTCTGATCCGTAGTCAGACGCGTTATCCATTGCGCCACTGGCCCCATGTAGGATTACCCATACTTTTGTCCTTAAGAGGACCAGAAGTTGTGTGTGTGTGTGTGTGTGTGTGTTTTAAAACACCATTCCATCAACCTTTTTAGCCACGTTTACTGCTCACAACCAGAAGACACAAGTAAACCCACCTGACCTCCTGAAATTCTGTTCTGTCAGGTGTTCCTAACTTATACAAAGGACTTTAGGAGGACGAAGGACCTAAAAGTCAGGGGAAATGGTCCTAGGTCCAAGGAAATGTTTTAGATCAGCCTCAGTTTCTTAAATATTCTGCATTAACATCATCAGTTCCACGTCTGTGTGGAGCTGATCTTGAGGACTCCTTAATCAGCAGGCGGGTACAACAATAAAGTGTTTAATATTACAATACAGGCGAAAATTCAGACACCTTGTCATAGGCTCACCTTGTCCAGGGACCCAAGCATGCTGCCTTTCACCTCTCAGAGCCCTTCACCTAACCTACTGTGCAGCTGTCTCACCTTTAATATCACTGTTCCACAGGCAGCATGATGTCACAATGTTCCTTGTCAGTAGCCTGAACCATGAGCCTTTGCAACCCTGGCATAATCTACATACTTCCAATTGGTGAAGTCTTGGACCACAAATGCAGTGAAGAATAATGGATTGTTACTCTTCATGCATTTTTGCCCATTGGCTCAGATTTGAATGCTTACTGGCCATACGAGCATCTCTGCCAGGCCACCCTATGTCTAGAGACCGTAGATTTAGAGAGTTTATAAACATTGTAGGTTCATCAATGAAGTGTGCTCGCTTCGGCGGCACATATACTAAAATTGGAACGATACAGAGAAGATTAGCATGGCCCCTGCGCAAGGATGACACGCAAATTCGTGAAGCGTTCCATATTTTTACCAGCTTTCAGAAGAGAAATGTTCTATGTTTTCAAGACTAATTGAAATAATAAAGCAGGTTCCAGTGCTTTCCTCCTAATATCTATTTTTCAATTTGTCTCTCCTCAACATTTTTAATGTATTTACCTCGCAGTAATGAAGGTGCACTCTATGGCCAGCTGCATTTAGCAAGTAAGCCTGCAGGACTTCTGGGACTTTTCTTTCCCTTCTTCAGCCTCCCTGTCATTATTCTTCACAACCCCCAAATCTATACTGCTGCCAGCGATGCGTTGCTTTGTGGGAAGCAAGAGAAAGAGAAGGGGAGGGCCTATGCAAATGATGGCCTCAGGGCTGTCTGGGAGTCCCTTTTCAGCAGTACTGTTAAAATCCGCCTTGCAACCAGATTGGTCGGGTAAGCTGAAAAACACCAGGCATGATTGGGCACCAGGTCCTCTAGGCCCTTGGAGGACATATCGGCGCTGCATCCCTCAGTTTCTGAGGTCCAAGAAATGTTCACCCTCCACCCTAATAGAGAGGTCTTGGCCGATCGGGGCCGATCGGGGCAGAAGGGAGCAGGGCAAGATGCTCATGATCCTGCTCTAATAATGAACTGCCTTCCTCTCTCCTTACCTGTGGTTCTGCCTGGCTGCTTGGTTCCAGTTGTAGGCCTACATCCCACAGGCAATTTGCTTGTCCCTCTCACACATGTAAATGGGTCAGCACTCAAGTGCACACACCTGCCTGCACCCACAGACCCTCTCACACACACTTTTCTCAACAAGATTTTTTCCTAGTTTAGAGACTCAGAGACCCATGTTGAAATACAAAAGCAGCACACCACATGACGGCCTTCACATAGAATCCAGCAGCAAATGGGAAACTTTTAACTAGCCGTGGTCCTATTACTGCAGCCCTACCATGGAACGACTGCTGGATGAGTCCTGCTCGAGAATATTGAACCTACAACAAGTCTGAGGTAAATAAGAATTCCACAGGAATACCATAAAACAGGGACCTATGACCCTTTCGAGCCAGATAGGAGTCGAACCTACAATCTTCTGATCCGTAGTCAGACGCGTTATCCATTGCGCCACTGGACCCATGTAGGATTACCCATACTTTTGTCCTTAAGAGGACCAGAAGTTGTGTGTGTGTGTGTGTGTGTGTTTTAAAACACCATTCCATCAACCTTTTTAGCCACGTTTACTGCTCACAACCAGAAGACACAAGTAAACCCACCTGACCTCCTGAAATTCTGTTCTGTCAGGTGTTCCTAACTTATACAAAGGACTTTAGGAGGACGAAGGACCTAAAAGTCAGGGGAAATGGTCCTAGGTCCAAGGAAATGTTTTAGATCAGCCTCAGTTTCTTAAATATTCTGCATTAACATCATCAGTTCCACGTCTGTGTGGAGCTGATCTTGAGGACTCCTTAATCAGCAGGCGGGTACAACAATAAAGTGTTTAATATTACAATACAGGCGAAAATTCAGACACCTTGTCATAGGCTCACCTTGTCCAGGGACCCAAGCATGCTGCCTTTCACCTCTCAGAGCCCTTCACCTAACCTACTGTGCAGCTGTCTCACCTTTAATATCACTGTTCCACAGGCAGCATGATGTCACAATGTTCCTTGTCAGTAGCCTGAACCATGAGCCTTTGCAACCCTGGCATAATCTACATACTTCCAATTGGTGAAGTCTTGGACCACAAATGCAGTGAAGAATAATGGATTGTTACTCTTCATGCATTTTTACCCATTGGCTCAGATTTGAATGCTTACTGGCCATACGAGCATCTCTGCCAGGCCACCCTATGTCTAGAGACCGTAGATTTAGAGAGTTTATAAACATTGTAGGTTCATCAATGAAGTGTGCTCGCTTCGGCGGCACATATACTAAAATTGGAACGATACAGAGAAGATTAGCATGGCCCCTGCGCAAGGATGACACTCAAATTCGTGAAGCGTTCCATATTTTTACCAGCTTTCAGAAGAGAAATGTTCTATGTTTTCAAGACTAATTGAAATAATAAAGCAGGTTCCAGTGCTTTCCTCCTAATATCTATTTTTCAATTTGTCTCTCCTCAACATTTTTAATGTATTTACCTCGCAGTAATGAAGGTGCACTCTATGGCCAGCTGCATTTAGCAAGGAAGCCTGCAGGACTTCTGGGACTTTTCTTTCCCTTCTTCAGCCTCCCTGTCATTATTCTTCACAACCCCCAAATCTATACTGCTGCCAGCGATGCGTTGCTTTGTGGGAAGCAAGAGAAAGAGAAGGGGAGGGCCTATGCAAATGATGGCCTCAGGGCTGTCTGGGAGTCCCTTTTCAGCAGTACTGTTAAAATCCGCCTTGCAACCAGATTGGTCGGGTAAGCTGAAAAACACCAGGCATGATTGGGCACCAGGTCCTCTAGGCCCTTGGAGGACATATCGGCGCTGCATCCCTCAGTTTCTGAGGTCCAAGAAATGTTCACCCTCCACCCTAATAGAGAGGTCTTGGCCGATCGTGGCCGATCGGGGCAGAAGGGAGCAGGGCAAGATGCTCATGATCCTGCTCTAATAATGAACTGCCTTCCTCTCTCCTTACCTGTGGTTCTGCCTGGCTGCTTGGTTCCAGTTGTAGGCCTACATCCCACAGGCAATTTGCTTGTCCCTCTCACACATGTAAATGGGTCAGCACTCAAGTGCACACACCTGCCTGCACCCACAGACCCTCTCACACACACTTTTCTCAACAAGATTTTTTCCTAGTTTAGAGACTCAGAGACCCATGTTGAAATACAAAAGCAGCACACCACATGACGGCCTTCACATAGAATCCAGCAGCAAATGGGAAACTTTTAACTAGCCGTGGTCCTATTACTGCAGCCCTACCATGGAACGACTGCTGGATGAGTCCTGCTCGAGAATATTGAACCTACAACAAGTCTGAGGTAAATAAGAATTCCACAGGAATACCATAAAACAGGGACCTATGACCCTTTCGAGCCAGATAGGAGTCGAACCTACAATCTTCTGATCCGTAGTCAGACGCGTTATCCATTGCGCCACTGGCCCCATGTAGGATTACCCATACTTTTGTCCTTAAGAGGACCAGAAGTTGTGTGTGTGTGTGTGTGTGTGTTTTAAAACACCATTCCATCAACCTTTTTAGCCACGTTTACTGCTCACAACCAGAAGACACAAGTAAACCCACCTGACCTCCTGAAATTCTGTTCTGTCAGGTGTTCCTAACTTATACAAAGGACTTTAGGAGGACGAAGGACCTAAAAGTCAGGGGAAATGGTCCTAGGTCCAAGGAAATGTTTTAGATCAGCCTCAGTTTCTTAAATATTCTGCATTAACATCATCAGTTCCACGTCTGTGTGGAGCTGATCTTGAGGACTCCTTAATCAGCAGGCGGGTACAACAATAAAGTGTTTAATATTACAATACAGGCGAAAATTCAGACACCTTGTCATAGGCTCACCTTGTCCAGGGACCCATGCATGCTGCCTTTCACCTCTCAGAGCCCTTCACCTAACCTACTGTGCAGCTGTCTCACCTTTAATATCACTGTTCCACAGGCAGCATGATGTCACAATGTTCCTTGTCAGTAGCCTGAACCATGAGCCTTTGCAACCCTGGCATAATCTACATACTTCCAATTGGTGAAGTCTTGGACCACAAATGCAGTGAAGAATAATGGATTGTTACTCTTCATGCATTTTTGCCCATTGGCTCAGATTTGAATGCTTACTGGCCATACGAGCATCTCTGCCAGGCCACCCTATGTCTAGAGACCGTAGATTTAGAGAGTTTATAAACATTGTAGGTTCATCAATGAAGTGTGCTCGCTTCGGCGGCACATATACTAAAATTGGAACGATACAGAGAAGATTAGCATGGCCCCTGCGCAAGGATGACACGCAAATTCGTGAAGCGTTCCATATTTTTACCAGCTTTCAGGAGAGAAATGTTCTATGTTTTCAAGACTAATTGAAATAATAAAGCAGGTTCCAGTGCTTTCCTCCTAATATCTATTTTTCAATTTGTCTCTCCTCAACATTTTTAATGTATTTACCTCGCAGTAATGAAGGTGCACTCTATGGCCAGCTGCATTTAGCAAGGAAGCCTGCAGGACTTCTGGGACTTTTCTTTCCCTTCTTCAGCCTCCCTGTCATTATTCTTCACAACCCCCAAATCTATACTGCTGCCAGCGATGCGTTGCTTTGTGGGAAGCAAGAGAAAGAGAAGGGGAGGGCCTATGCAAATGATGGCCTCAGGGCTGTCTGGGAGTCCCTTTTCAGCAGTACTGTTAAAATCCGCCTTGCAACCAGATTGGTCGGGTAAGCTGAAAAACACCAGGCATGATTGGGCACCAGGTCCTCTAGGCCCTTGGAGGACATATCGGCGCTGCATCCCTCAGTTTCTGAGGTCCAAGAAATGTTCACCCTCCACCCTAATAGAGAGGTCTTGGCCGATCGTGGCCGATCGGGGCAGAAGGGAGCAGGGCAAGATGCTCATGATCCTGCTCTAATAATGAACTGCCTTCCTCTCTCCTTACCTGTGGTTCTGCCTGGCTGCTTGGTTCCAGTTGTAGGCCTACATCCCACAGGCAATTTGCTTGTCCCTCTCACACATGTAAATGGGTCAGCACTCAAGTGCACACACCTGCCTGCACCCACAGACCCTCTCACACACACTTTTCTCAACAAGATTTTTTCCTAGTTTAGAGACTCAGAGACCCATGTTGAAATACAAAAGCAGCACACCACATGACGGCCTTCACATAGAATCCAGCAGCAAATGGGAAACTTTTAACTAGCCGTGGTCCTATTACTGCAGCCCTACCATGGAACGACTGCTGGATGAGTCCTGCTCGAGAATATTGAACCTACAACAAGTCTGAGGTAAATAAGAATTCCACAGGAATACCATAAAACAGGGACCTATGACCCTTTCGAGCCAGATAGGAGTCGAACCTACAATCTTCTGATCCGTAGTCAGACGCGTTATCCATTGCGCCACTGGCCCCATGTAGGATTACCCATACTTTTGTCCTTAAGAGGACCAGAAGTTGTGTGTGTGTGTGTGTGTGTGTTTTAAAACACCATTCCATCAACCTTTTTAGCCACGTTTACTGCTCACAACCAGAAGACACAAGTAAACCCACCTGACCTCCTGAAATTCTGTTCTGTCAGGTGTTCCTAACTTATACAAAGGACTTTAGGAGGACGAAGGACCTAAAAGTCAGGGGAAATGGTCCTAGGTCCAAGGAAATGTTTTAGATCAGCCTCAGTTTCTTAAATATTCTGCATTAACATCATCAGTTCCACGTCTGTGTGGAGCTGATCTTGAGGACTCCTTAATCAGCAGGCGGGTACAACAATAAAGTGTTTAATATTACAATACAGGCGAAAATTCAGACACCTTGTCATAGGCTCACCTTGTCCAGGGACCCAAGCATGCTGCCTTTCACCTCTCAGAGCCCTTCACCTAACCTACTGTGCAGCTGTCTCACCTTTAATATCACTGTTCCACAGGCAGCATGATGTCACAATGTTCCTTGTCAGTAGCCTGAACCATGAGCCTTTGCAACCCTGGCATAATCTACATACTTCCAATTGGTGAAGTCTTGGACCACAAATGCAGTGAAGAATAATGGATTGTTACTCTTCATGCATTTTTGCCCATTGGCTCAGATTTGAATGCTTACTGGCCATACGAGCATCTCTGCCAGGCCACCCTATGTCTAGAGACCGTAGATTTAGAGAGTTTATAAACATTGTAGGTTCATCAATGAAGTGTGCTCGCTTCGGCGGCACATATACTAAAATTGGAACGATACAGAGAAGATTAGCATGGCCCCTGCGCAAGGATGACACGCAAATTCGTGAAGCGTTCCATATTTTTACCAGCTTTCAGGAGAGAAATGTTCTATGTTTTCAAGACTAATTGAAATAATAAAGCAGGTTCCAGTGCTTTCCTCCTAATATCTATTTTTCAATTTGTCTCTCCTCAACATTTTTAATGTATTTACCTCGCAGTAATGAAGGTGCACTCTATGGCCAGCTGCATTTAGCAAGGAAGCCTGCAGGACTTCTGGGACTTTTCTTTCCCTTCTTCAGCCTCCCTGTCATTATTCTTCACAACCCCCAAATCTATACTGCTGCCAGCGATGCGTTGCTTTGTGGGAAGCAAGAGAAAGAGAAGGGGAGGGCCTATGCAAATGATGGCCTCAGGGCTGTCTGGGAGTCCCTTTTCAGCAGTACTGTTAAAATCCGCCTTGCAACCAGATTGGTCGGGTAAGCTGAAAAACACCAGGCATGATTGGGCACCAGGTCCTCTAGGCCCTTGGAGGACATATCGGCGCTGCATCCCTCAGTTTCTGAGGTCCAAGAAATGTTCACCCTCCACCCTAATAGAGAGGTCTTGGCCGATCGTGGCCGATCGGGCAGAAGGGAGCAGGGCAAGATGCTCATGATCCTGCTCTAATAATGAACTGCCTTCCTCTCTCCTTACCTGTGGTTCTGCCTGGCTGCTTGGTTCCAGTTGTAGGCCTACATCCCACAGGCAATTTGCTTGTCCCTCTCACACATGTAAATGGGTCAGCACTCAAGTGCACACACCTGCCTGCACCCACAGACCCTCTCACACACACTTTTCTCAACAAGATTTTTTCCTAGTTTAGAGACTCAGAGACCCATGTTGAAATACAAAAGCAGCACACCACATGACGGCCTTCACATAGAATCCAGCAGCAAATGGGAAACTTTTAACTAGCCGTGGTCCTATTACTGCAGCCCTACCATGGAACGACTGCTGGATGAGTCCTGCTCGAGAATATTGAACCTACAACAAGTCTGAGGTAAATAAGAATTCCACAGGAATACCATAAAACAGGGACCTATGACCCTTTCGAGCCAGATAGGAGTCGAACCTACAATCTTCTGATCCGTAGTCAGACGCGTTATCCATTGCGCCACTGGCCCCATGTAGGATTACCCATACTTTTGTCCTTAAGAGGACCAGAAGTTGTGTGTGTGTGTGTGTGTGTGTGTGTGTGTTTTAAAACACCATTCCATCAACCTTTTTAGCCACGTTTACTGCTCACAACCAGAAGACACAAGTAAACCCACCTGACCTCCTGAAATTCTGTTCTGTCAGGTGTTCCTAACTTATACAAAGGACTTTAGGAGGACGAAGGACCTAAAAGTCAGGGGAAATGGTCCTAGGTCCAAGGAAATGTTTTAGATCAGCCTCAGTTTCTTAAATATTCTGCATTAACATCATCAGTTCCACGTCTGTGTGGAGCTGATCTTGAGGACTCCTTAATCAGCAGGCGGGTACAACAATAAAGTGTTTAATATTACAATACAGGCGAAAATTCAGACACCTTGTCATAGGCTCACCTTGTCCAGGGACCCAAGCATGCTGCCTTTCACCTCTCAGAGCCCTTCACCTAACCTACTGTGCAGCTGTCTCACCTTTAATATCACTGTTCCACAGGCAGCATGATGTCACAATGTTCCTTGTCAGTAGCCTGAACCATGAGCCTTTGCAACCCTGGCATAATCTACATACTTCCAATTGGTGAAGTCTTGGACCACAAATGCAGTGAAGAATAATGGATTGTTACTCTTCATGCATTTTTGCCCATTGGCTCAGATTTGAATGCTTACTGGCCATACGAGCATATCTGCCAGGCCACCCTATGTCTAGAGACCGTAGATTTAGAGAGTTTATAAACATTGTAGGTTCATCAATGAAGTGTGCTCGCTTCGGCGGCACATATACTAAAATTGGAACGATACAGAGAAGATTAGCATGGCCCCTGCGCAAGGATGACACGCAAATTCGTGAAGCGTTCCATATTTTTACCAGCTTTCAGGAGAGAAATGTTCTATGTTTTCAAGACTAATTGTAATAATAAAGCAGGTTCCAGTGCTTTCCTCCTAATATCTATTTTTCAATTTGTCTCTCCTCAACATTTTTTATGTATTTACCTCGCAGTAATGAAGGTGCACTCTATTGCCAGCTGCATTTAGCAAGGAAGCCTGCAGGACTTCTGGGACTTTTCTTTCCCTTCTTCAGCCTCCCTGTCATTATTCTTCACAACCCCCAAATCTATACTGCTGCCAGCGATGCGTTGCTTTGTGGGAAGCAAGAGAAAGAGAAGGGGAGGGCCTATGCAAATGATGGCCTCAGGGCTGTCTGGGAGTCCCTTTTCAGCAGTACTGTTAAAATCCGCCTTGCAACCAGATTGGTCGGGTAAGCTGAAAAACACCAGGCATGATTGGGCACCAGGTCCTCTAGGCCCTTGGAGGACATATCGGCGCTGCATCCCTCAGTTTCTGAGGTCCAAGAAATGTTCACCCTCCACCCTAATAGAGAGGTCTTGGCCGATCGTGGCCGATCGGGGCAGAAGGGAGCAGGGCAAGATGCTCATGATCCTGCTCTAATAATGAACTGCCTTCCTCTCTCCTTACCTGTGGTTCTGCCTGGCTGCTTGGTTCCAGTTGTAGGCCTACATCCCACAGGCAATTTGCTTGTCCCTCTCACACATGTAAATGGGTCAGCACTCAAGTGCACACACCTGCCTGCACCCACAGACCCTCTCACACACACTTTTCTCAACAAGATTTTTTCCTAGTTTAGAGACTCAGAGACCCATGTTGAAATACAAAAGCAGCACACCACATGACGGCCTTCACATAGAATCCAGCAGCAAATGGGAAACTTTTAACTAGCCGTGGTCCTATTACTGCAGCCCTACCATGGAACGACTGCTGGATGAGTCCTGCTCGAGAATATTGAACCTACAACAAGTCTGAGGTAAATAAGAATTCCACAGGAATACCATAAAACAGGGACCTATGACCCTTTCGAGCCAGATAGGAGTCGAACCTACAATCTTCTGATCCGTAGTCAGACGCGTTATCCATTGCGCCACTGGCCCCATGTAGGATTACCCATACTTTTGTCCTTAAGAGGACCAGAAGTTGTGTGTGTGTGTGTGTGTGTGTTTTAAAACACCATTCCATCAACCTTTTTAGCCACGTTTACTGCTCACAACCAGAAGACACAAGTAAACCCACCTGACCTGAAATTCTGTTCTGTCAGGTGTTCCTAACTTATACAAAGGACTTTAGGAGGACGAAGGACCTAGAAGTCAGGGGAAATGGTCCTAGGTCCAAGGAAATGTTTTAGATCAGCCTCAGTTTCTTAAATATTCTGCATTAACATCATCAGTTCCACGTCTGTGTGGAGCTGATCTTGAGGACTCCTTAATCAGCAGGCGGGTACAACAATAAAGTGTTTAATATTACAATACAGGCGAAAATTCAGACACCTTGTCATAGGCTCACCTTGTCCAGGGACCCAAGCATGCTGCCTTTCACCTCTCAGAGCCCTTCACCTAACCTACTGTGCAGCTGTCTCACCTTTAATATCACTGTTCCACAGGCAGCATGATGTCACAATGTTCCTTGTCAGTAGCCTGAACCATGAGCCTTTGCAACCCTGGCATAATCTACATACTTCCAATTGGTGAAGTCTTGGACCACAAATGCAGTGAAGAATAATGGATTGTTACTCTTCATGCATTTTTGCCCATTGGCTCAGATTTGAATGCTTACTGGCCATACGAGCATCTCTGCCAGGCCACCCTATGTCTAGAGACCGTAGATTTAGAGAGTTTATAAACATTGTAGGTTCATCAATGAAGTGTGCTCGCTTCGGCGGCACATATACTAAAATTGGAACGATACAGAGAAGATTAGCATGGCCCCTGCGCAAGGATGACACGCAAATTCGTGAAGCGTTCCATATTTTTACCAGCTTTCAGGAGAGAAATGTTCTATGTTTTCAAGACTAATTGAAATAATAAAGCAGGTTCCAGTGCTTTCCTCCTAATATCTATTTTTCAATTTGTCTCTCCTCAACATTTTTAATGTATTTACCTCGCAGTAATGAAGGTGCACTCTATGGCCAGCTGCATTTAGCAAGGAAGCCTGCAGGACTTCTGGGACTTTTCTTTCCCTTCTTCAGCCTCCCTGTCATTATTCTTCACAACCCCCAAATCTATACTGCTGCCAGCGATGCGTTGCTTTGTGGGAAGCAAGAGAAAGAGAAGGGGAGGGCCTATGCAAATGATGGCCTCAGGGCTGTCTGGGAGTCCCTTTTCAGCAGTACTGTTAAAATCCGCCTTGCAACCAGATTGGTCGGGTAAGCTGAAAAACACCAGGCATGATTGGGCACCAGGTCCTCTAGGCCCTTGGAGGACATATCGGCGCTGCATCCCTCAGTTTCTGAGGTCCAAGAAATGTTCACCCTCCACCCTAATAGAGAGGTCTTGGCCGATCGTGGCCGATCGGGGCAGAAGGGAGCAGGGCAAGATGCTCATGATCCTGCTCTAATAATGAACTGCCTTCCTCTCTCCTTACCTGTGGTTCTGCCTGGCTGCTTGGTTCCAGTTGTAGGCCTACATCCCACAGGCAATTTGCTTGTCCCTCTCACACATGTAAATGGGTCAGCACTCAAGTGCACACACCTGCCTGCACCCACAGACCCTCTCACACACACTTTTCTCAACAAGATTTTTTCCTAGTTTAGAGACTCAGAGACCCATGTTGAAATACAAAAGCAGCACACCACATGACGGCCTTCACATAGAATCCAGCAGCAAATGGGAAACTTTTAACTAGCCGTGGTCCTATTACTGCAGCCCTACCATGGAACGACTGCTGGATGAGTCCTGCTCGAGAATATTGAACCTACAACAAGTCTGAGGTAAATAAGAATTCCACAGGAATACCATAAAACAGGGACCTATGACCCTTTCGAGCCAGATAGGAGTCGAACCTACAATCTTCTGATCCGTAGTCAGACGCGTTATCCATTGCGCCACTGGCCCCATGTAGGATTACCCATACTTTTGTCCTTAAGAGGACCAGAAGTTGTGTGTGTGTGTGTGTGTGTTTTAAAACACCATTCCATCAACCTTTTTAGCCACGTTTACTGCTCACAACCAGAAGACACAAGTAAACCCACCTGACCTCCTGAAATTCTGTTCTGTCAGGTGTTCCTAACTTATACAAAGGACTTTAGGAGGACGAAGGACCTAAAAGTCAGGGGAAATGGTCCTAGGTCCAAGGAAATGTTTTAGATCAGCCTCAGTTTCTTAAATATTCTGCATTAACATCATCAGTTCCACGTCTGTGTGGAGCTGATCTTGAGGACTCCTTAATCAGCAGGCGGGTACAACAATAAAGTGTTTAATATTACAATACAGGCGAAAATTCAGACACCTTGTCATAGGCTCACCTTGTCCAGGGACCCAAGCATGCTGCCTTTCACCTCTCAGAGCCCTTCACCTAACCTACTGTGCAGCTGTCTCACCTTTAATATCACTGTTCCACAGGCAGCATGATGTCACAATGTTCCTTGTCAGTAGCCTGAACCATGAGCCTTTGCAACCCTGGCATAATCTACATACTTCCAATTGGTGAAGTCTTGGACCACAAATGCAGTGAAGAATAATGGATTGTTACTCTTCATGCATTTTTGCCCATTGGCTCAGATTTGAATGCTTACTGGCCATACGAGCATCTCTGCCAGGCCACCCTATGTCTAGAGACCGTAGATTTAGAGAGTTTATAAACATTGTAGGTTCATCAATGAAGTGTGCTCGCTTCGGCGGCACATATACTAAAATTGGAACGATACAGAGAAGATTAGCATGGCCCCTGCGCAAGGATGACACGCAAATTCGTGAAGCGTTCCATATTTTTACCAGCTTTCAGAAGAGAAATGTTCTATGTTTTCAAGACTAATTGAAATAATAAAGCAGGTTCCAGTGCTTTCCTCCTAATATCTATTTTTCAATTTGTCTCTCCTCAACATTTTTAATGTATTTACCTCGCAGTAATGAAGGTGCACTCTATGGCCAGCTGCATTTAGCAAGGAAGCCTGCAGGACTTCTGGGACTTTTCTTTCCCTTCTTCAGCCTCCCTGTCATTATTCTTCACAACCCCCAAATCTATACTGCTGCCAGCGATGCGTTGCTTTGTGGGAAGCAAGAGAAAGAGAAGGGGAGGGCCTATGCAAATGATGGCCTCAGGGCTGTCTGGGAGTCCCTTTTCAGCAGTACTGTTAAAATCCGCCTTGCAACCAGATTGGTCGGGTAAGCTGAAAAACACCAGGCATGATTGGGCACCAGGTCCTCTAGGCCCTTGGAGGACATATTGGCGCTGCATCCCTCAGTTTCTGAGGTCCAAGAAATGTTCACCCTCCACCCTAATAGAGAGGTCTTGGCCGATCGTGGCCGATCGGGGCAGAAGGGAGCAGGGCAAGATGCTCATGATCCTGCTCTAATAATGAACTGCCTTCCTCTCTCCTTACCTGTGGTTCTGCCTGGCTGCTTGGTTCCAGTTGTAGGCCTACATCCCACAGGCAATTTGCTTGTCCCTCTCACACATGTAAATGGGTCAGCACTCAAGTGCACACACCTGCCTGCACCCACAGACCCTCTCACACACACTTTTCTCAACAAGATTTTTTCCTAGTTTAGAGACTCAGAGACCCATGTTGAAATACAAAAGCAGCACACCACATGACGGCCTTCACATAGAATCCAGCAGCAAATGGGAAACTTTTAACTAGCCGTGGTCCTATTACTGCAGCCCTACCATGGAACGACTGCTGGATGAGTCCTGCTCGAGAATATTGAACCTACAACAAGTCTGAGGTAAATAAGAATTCCACAGGAATACCATAAAACAGGGACCTATGACCCTTTCGAGCCAGATAGGAGTCGAACCTACAATCTTCTGATCCGTAGTCAGACGTGTTATCCATTGCGCCACTGGCCCCATGTAGGATTACCCATACTTTTGTCCTTAAGAGGACCAGAAGTTGTGTGTGTGTGTGTGTGTGTTTTAAAACACCATTCCATCAACCTTTTTAGCCACGTTTACTGCTCACAACCAGAAGACACAAGTAAACCCACCTGACCTCCTGAAATTCTGTTCTGTCAGGTGTTCCTAACTTATACAAAGGACTTTAGGAGGACGAAGGACCTAAAAGTCAGGGGAAATGGTCCTAGGTCCAAGGAAATGTTTTAGATCAGCCTCAGTTTCTTAAATATTCTGCATTAACATCATCAGTTCCACGTCTGTGTGGAGCTGATCTTGAGGACTCCTTAATCAGCAGGCGGGTACAACAATAAAGTGTTTAATATTACAATACAGGCGAAAATTCAGACACCTTGTCATAGGCTCACCTTGTCCAGGGACCCAAGCATGCTGCCTTTCACCTCTCAGAGCCCTTCACCTAACCTACTGTGCAGCTGTCTCACCTTTAATATCACTGTTCCACAGGCAGCATGATGTCACAATGTTCCTTGTCAGTAGCCTGAACCATGAGCCTTTGCAACCCTGGCATAATCTACATACTTCCAATTGGTGAAGTCTTGGACCACAAATGCAGTGAAGAATAATGGATTGTTACTCTTCATGCATTTTTGCCCATTGGCTCAGATTTGAATGCTTACTGGCCATACGAGCATCTCTGCCAGGCCACCCTATGTCTAGAGACCGTAGATTTAGAGAGTTTATAAACATTGTAGGTTCATCAATGAAGTGTGCTCGCTTCGGCGGCACATATACTAAAATTGGAACGATACAGAGAAGATTAGCATGGCCCCTGCGCAAGGATGACACGCAAATTCGTGAAGCGTTCCATATTTTTACCAGCTTTCAGGAGAGAAATGTTCTATGTTTTCAAGACTAATTGAAATAATAAAGCAGGTTCCAGTGCTTTCCTCCTAATATCTATTTTTCAATTTGTCTCTCCTCAACATTTTTAATGTATTTACCTCGCAGTAATGAAGGTGCACTCTATGGCCAGCTGCATTTAGCAAGGAAGCCTGCAGGACTTCTGGGACTTTTCTTTCCCTTCTTCAGCCTCCCTGTCATTATTCTTCACAACCCCCAAATCTATACTGCTGCCAGCGATGCGTTGCTTTGTGGGAAGCAAGAGAAAGAGAAGGGGAGGGCCTATGCAAATGATGGCCTCAGGGCTGTCTGGGAGTCCCTTTTCAGCAGTACTGTTAAAATCCGCCTTGCAACCAGATTGGTCGGGTAAGCTGAAAAACACCAGGCATGATTGGGCACCAGGTCCTCTAGGCCCTTGGAGGACATATCGGCGCTGCATCCCTCAGTTTCTGAGGTCCAAGAAATGTTCACCCTCCACCCTAATAGAGAGGTCTTGGCCGATCGGGGCAGAAGGGAGCAGGGCAAGATGCTCATGATCCTGCTCTAATAATGAACTGCCTTCCTCTCTCCTTACCTGTGGTTCTGCCTGGCTGCTTGGTTCCAGTTGTAGGCCTACATCCCACAGGCAATTTGCTTGTCCCTCTCACACATGTAAATGGGTCAGCACTCAAGTGCACACACCTGCCTGCACCCACAGACCCTCTCACACACACTTTTCTCAACAAGATTTTTTCCTAGTTTAGAGACTCAGAGACCCATGTTGAAATACAAAAGCAGCACACCACATGACGGCCTTCACATAGAATCCAGCAGCAAATGGGAAACTTTTAACTAGCCGTGGTCCTATTACTGCAGCCCTACCATGGAACGACTGCTGGATGAGTCCTGCTCGAGAATATTGAACCTACAACAAGTCTGAGGTAAATAAGAATTCCACAGGAATACCATAAAACAGGGACCTATGACCCTTTCGAGCCAGATAGGAGTCGAACCTACAATCTTCTGATCCGTAGTCAGACGCGTTATCCATTGCGCCACTGGCCCCATGTAGGATTACCCATACTTTTGTCCTTAAGAGGACCAGAAGTTGTGTGTGTGTGTGTGTGTGTTTTAAAACACCATTCCATCAACCTTTTTAGCCACGTTTACTGCTCACAACCAGAAGACACAAGTAAACCCACCTGACCTCCTGAAATTCTGTTCTGTCAGGTGTTCCTAACTTATACAAAGGACTTTAGGAGGACGAAGGACCTAAAAGTCAGGGGAAATGGTCCTAGGTCCAAGGAAATGTTTTAGATCAGCCTCAGTTTCTTAAATATTCTGCATTAACATCATCAGTTCCACGTCTGTGTGGAGCTGATCTTGAGGACTCCTTAATCAGCAGGCGGGTACAACAATAAAGTGTTTAATATTACAATACAGGCGAAAATTCAGACACCTTGTCATAGGCTCACCTTGTCCAGGGACCCAAGCATGCTGCCTTTCACCTCTCAGAGCCCTTCACCTAACCTACTGTGCAGCTGTCTCACCTTTAATATCACTGTTCCACAGGCAGCATGATGTCACAATGTTCCTTGTCAGTAGCCTGAACCATGAGCCTTTGCAACCCTGGCATAATCTACATACTTCCAATTGGTGAAGTCTTGGACCACAAATGCAGTGAAGAATAATGGATTGTTACTCTTCATGCATTTTTGCCCATTGGCTCAGATTTGAATGCTTACTGGCCATACGAGCATCTCTGCCAGGCCACCCTATGTCTAGAGACCGTAGATTTAGAGAGTTTATAAACATTGTAGGTTCATCAATGAAGTGTGCTCGCTTCGGCGGCACATATACTAAAATTGGAACGATACAGAGAAGATTAGCATGGCCCCTGCGCAAGGATGACACGCAAATTCGTGAAGCGTTCCATATTTTTACCAGCTTTCAGGAGAGAAATGTTCTATGTTTTCAAGACTAATTGAAATAATAAAGCAGGTTCCAGTGCTTTCCTCCTAATATCTATTTTTCAATTTGTCTCTCCTCAACATTTTTAATGTATTTACCTCGCAGTAATGAAGGTGCACTCTATGGCCAGCTGCATTTAGCAAGGAAGCCTGCAGGACTTCTGGGACTTTTCTTTCCCTTCTTCAGCCTCCCTGTCATTATTCTTCACAACCCCCAAATCTATACTGCTGCCAGCGATGCGTTGCTTTGTGGGAAGCAAGAGAAAGAGAAGGGGAGGGCCTATGCAAATGATGGCCTCAGGGCTGTCTGGGAGTCCCTTTTCAGCAGTACTGTTAAAATCCGCCTTGCAACCAGATTGGTCGGGTAAGCTGAAAAACACCAGGCATGATTGGGCACCAGGTCCTCTAGGCCCTTGGAGGACATATCGGCGCTGCATCCCTCAGTTTCTGAGGTCCAAGAAATGTTCACCCTCCACCCTAATAGAGAGGTCTTGGCCGATCGTGGCCGATCGGGGCAGAAGGGAGCAGGGCAAGATGCTCATGATCCTGCTCTAATAATGAACTGCCTTCCTCTCTCCTTACCTGTGGTTCTGCCTGGCTGCTTGGTTCCAGTTGTAGGCCTACATCCCACAGGCAATTTGCTTGTCCCTCTCACACATGTAAATGGGTCAGCACTCAAGTGCACACACCTGCCTGCACCCACAGACCCTCTCACACACACTTTTCTCAACAAGATTTTTTCCTAGTTTAGAGACTCAGAGACCCATGTTGAAATACAAAAGCAGCACACCACATGACGGCCTTCACATAGAATCCAGCAGCAAATGGGAAACTTTTAACTAGCCGTGGTCCTATTACTGCAGCCCTACCATGGAACGACTGCTGGATGAGTCCTGCTCGAGAATATTGAACCTACAACAAGTCTGAGGTAAATAAGAATTCCACAGGAATACCATAAAACAGGGACCTATGACCCTTTCGAGCCAGATAGGAGTCGAACCTACAATCTTCTGATCCGTAGTCAGACGCGTTATCCATTGCGCCACTGGCCCCATGTAGGATTACCCATACTTTTGTCCTTAAGAGGACCAGAAGTTGTGTGTGTGTGTGTGTGTGTGTGTGTTTTAAAACACCATTCCATCAACCTTTTTAGCCACGTTTACTGCTCACAACCAGAAGACACAAGTAAACCCACCTGACCTCCTGAAATTCTGTTCTGTCAGGTGTTCCTAACTTATACAAAGGACTTTAGGAGGACGAAGGACCTAAAAGTCAGGGGAAATGGTCCTAGGTCCAAGGAAATGTTTTAGATCAGCCTCAGTTTCTTAAATATTCTGCATTAACATCATCAGTTCCACGTCTGTGTGGAGCTGATCTTGAGGACTCCTTAATCAGCAGGCGGGTACAACAATAAAGTGTTTAATATTACAATACAGGCGAAAATTCAGACACCTTGTCATAGGCTCACCTTGTCCAGGGACCCAAGCATGCTGCCTTTCACCTCTCAGAGCCCTTCACCTAACCTACTGTGCAGCTGTCTCACCTTTAATATCACTGTTCCACAGGCAGCATGATGTCACAATGTTCCTTGTCAGTAGCCTGAACCATGAGCCTTTGCAACCCTGGCATAATCTACATACTTCCAATTGGTGAAGTCTTGGACCACAAATGCAGTGAAGAATAATGGATTGTTACTCTTCATGCATTTTTGCCCATTGGCTCAGATTTGAATGCTTACTGGCCATACGAGCATCTCTGCCAGGCCACCCTATGTCTAGAGACCGTAGATTTAGAGAGTTTATAAACATTGTAGGTTCATCAATGAAGTGTGCTCGCTTCGGCGGCACATATACTAAAATTGGAACGATACAGAGAAGATTAGCATGGCCCCTGCGCAAGGATGACACGCAAATTCGTGAAGCGTTCCATATTTTTACCAGCTTTCAGAAGAGAAATGTTCTATGTTTTCAAGACTAATTGAAATAATAAAGCAGGTTCCAGTGCTTTCCTCCTAATATCTATTTTTCAATTTGTCTCTCCTCAACATTTTTAATGTATTTACCTCGCAGTAATGAAGGTGCACTCTATGGCCAGCTGCATTTAGCAAGGAAGCCTGCAGGACTTCTGGGACTTTTCTTTCCCTTCTTCAGCCTCCCTGTCATTATTCTTCACAACCCCCAAATCTATACTGCTGCCAGCGATGCGTTGCTTTGTGGGAAGCAAGAGAAAGAGAAGGGGAGGGCCTATGCAAATGATGGCCTCAGGGCTGTCTGGGAGTCCCTTTTCAGCAGTACTGTTAAAATCCGCCTTGTAACCAGATTGGTCGGGTAAGCTGAAAAACACCAGGCATGATTGGGCACCAGGTCCTCTAGGCCCTTGGAGGACATATTGGCGCTGCATCCCTCAGTTTCTGAGGTCCAAGAAATGTTCACCCTCCACCCTAATAGAGAGGTCTTGGCCGATCGTGGCCGATCGGGGCAGAAGGGAGCAGGGCAAGATGCTCATGATCCTGCTCTAATAATGAACTGCCTTCCTCTCTCCTTACCTGTGGTTCTGCCTGGCTGCTTGGTTCCAGTTGTAGGCCTACATCCCACAGGCAATTTGCTTGTCCCTCTCACACATGTAAATGGGTCAGCACTCAAGTGCACACACCTGCCTGCACCCACAGACCCTCTCACACACACTTTTCTCAACAAGATTTTTTCCTAGTTTAGAGACTCAGAGACCCATGTTGAAATACAAAAGCAGCACACCACATGACGGCCTTCACATAGAATCCAGCAGCAAATGGGAAACTTTTAACTAGCCGTGGTCCTATTACTGCAGCCCTACCATGGAACGACTGCTGGATGAGTCCTGCTCGAGAATATTGAACCTACAACAAGTCTGAGGTAAATAAGAATTCCACAGGAATACCATAAAACAGGGACCTATGACCCTTTCGAGCCAGATAGGAGTCGAACCTACAATCTTCTGATCCGTAGTCAGACGTGTTATCCATTGCGCCACTGGCCCCATGTAGGATTACCCATACTTTTGTCCTTAAGAGGACCAGAAGTTGTGTGTGTGTGTGTGTGTGTTTTAAAACACCATTCCATCAACCTTTTTAGCCACGTTTACTGCTCACAACCAGAAGACACAAGTAAACCCACCTGACCTCCTGAAATTCTGTTCTGTCAGGTGTTCCTAACTTATACAAAGGACTTTAGGAGGACGAAGGACCTAAAAGTCAGGGGAAATGGTCCTAGGTCCAAGGAAATGTTTTAGATCAGCCTCAGTTTCTTAAATATTCTGCATTAACATCATCAGTTCCACGTCTGTGTGGAGCTGATCTTGAGGACTCCTTAATCAGCAGGCGGGTACAACAATAAAGTGTTTAATATTACAATACAGGCGAAAATTCAGACACCTTGTCATAGGCTCACCTTGTCCAGGGACCCAAGCATGCTGCCTTTCACCTCTCAGAGCCCTTCACCTAACCTACTGTGCAGCTGTCTCACCTTTAATATCACTGTTCCACAGGCAGCATGATGTCACAATGTTCCTTGTCAGTAGCCTGAACCATGAGCCTTTGCAACCCTGGCATAATCTACATACTTCCAATTGGTGAAGTCTTGGACCACAAATGCAGTGAAGAATAATGGATTGTTACTCTTCATGCATTTTTGCCCATTGGCTCAGATTTGAATGCTTACTGGCCATACGAGCATCTCTGCCAGGCCACCCTATGTCTAGAGACCGTAGATTTAGAGAGTTTATAAACATTGTAGGTTCATCAATGAAGTGTGCTCGCTTCGGCGGCACATATACTAAAATTGGAACGATACAGAGAAGATTAGCATGGCCCCTGCGCAAGGATGACACGCAAATTCGTGAAGCGTTCCATATTTTTACCAGCTTTCAGGAGAGAAATGTTCTATGTTTTCAAGACTAATTGAAATAATAAAGCAGGTTCCAGTGCTTTCCTCCTAATATCTATTTTTCAATTTGTCTCTCCTCAACATTTTTAATGTATTTACCTCGCAGTAATGAAGGTGCACTCTATGGCCAGCTGCATTTAGCAAGGAAGCCTGCAGGACTTCTGGGACTTTTCTTTCCCTTCTTCAGCCTCCCTGTCATTATTCTTCACAACCCCCAAATCTATACTGCTGCCAGCGATGCGTTGCTTTGTGGGAAGCAAGAGAAAGAGAAGGGGAGGGCCTATGCAAATGATGGCCTCAGGGCTGTCTGGGAGTCCCTTTTCAGCAGTACTGTTAAAATCCGCCTTGCAACCAGATTGGTCGGGTAAGCTGAAAAACACCAGGCATGATTGGGCACCAGGTCCTCTAGGCCCTTGGAGGACATATCGGCGCTGCATCCCTCAGTTTCTGAGGTCCAAGAAATGTTCACCCTCCACCCTAATAGAGAGGTCTTGGCCGATCGGGGCAGAAGGGAGCAGGGCAAGATGCTCATGATCCTGCTCTAATAATGAACTGCCTTCCTCTCTCCTTACCTGTGGTTCTGCCTGGCTGCTTGGTTCCAGTTGTAGGCCTACATCCCACAGGCAATTTGCTTGTCCCTCTCACACATGTAAATGGGTCAGCACTCAAGTGCACACACCTGCCTGCACCCACAGACCCTCTCACACACACTTTTCTCAACAAGATTTTTTCCTAGTTTAGAGACTCAGAGACCCATGTTGAAATACAAAAGCAGCACACCACATGACGGCCTTCACATAGAATCCAGCAGCAAATGGGAAACTTTTAACTAGCCGTGGTCCTATTACTGCAGCCCTACCATGGAACGACTGCTGGATGAGTCCTGCTCGAGAATATTGAACCTACAACAAGTCTGAGGTAAATAAGAATTCCACAGGAATACCATAAAACAGGGACCTATGACCCTTTCGAGCCAGATAGGAGTCGAACCTACAATCTTCTGATCCGTAGTCAGACGCGTTATCCATTGCGCCACTGGCCCCATGTAGGATTGCCCATACTTTTGTCCTTAAGAGGACCAGAAGTTGTGTGTGTGTGTGTGTGTGTTTTAAAACACCATTCCATCAACCTTTTTAGCCACGTTTACTGCTCACAACCAGAAGACACAAGTAAACCCACCTGACCTCCTGAAATTCTGTTCTGTCAGGTGTTCCTAACTTATACAAAGGACTTTAGGAGGACGAAGGACCTAAAAGTCAGGGGAAATGGTCCTAGGTCCAAGGAAATGTTTTAGATCAGCCTCAGTTTCTTAAATATTCTGCATTAACATCATCAGTTCCACGTCTGTGTGGAGCTGATCTTGAGGACTCCTTAATCAGCAGGCGGGTACAACAATAAAGTGTTTAATATTACAATACAGGCGAAAATTCAGACACCTTGTCATAGGCTCACCTTGTCCAGGGACCCAAGCATGCTGCCTTTCACCTCTCAGAGCCCTTCACCTAACCTACTGTGCAGCTGTCTCACCTTTAATATCACTGTTCCACAGGCAGCATGATGTCACAATGTTCCTTGTCAGTAGCCTGAACCATGAGCCTTTGCAACCCTGGCATAATCTACATACTTCCAATTGGTGAAGTCTTGGACCACAAATGCAGTGAAGAATAATGGATTGTTACTCTTCATGCATTTTTGCCCATTGGCTCAGATTTGAATGCTTACTGGCCATACGAGCATCTCTGCCAGGCCACCCTATGTCTAGAGACCGTAGATTTAGAGAGTTTATAAACATTGTAGGTTCATCAATGAAGTGTGCTCGCTTCGGCGGCACATATACTAAAATTGGAACGATACAGAGAAGATTAGCATGGCCCCTGCGCAAGGATGACACGCAAATTCGTGAAGCGTTCCATATTTTTACCAGCTTTCAGGAGAGAAATGTTCTATGTTTTCAAGACTAATTGAAATAATAAAGCAGGTTCCAGTGCTTTCCTCCTAATATCTATTTTTCAATTTGTCTCTCCTCAACATTTTTAATGTATTTACCTCGCAGTAATGAAGGTGCACTCTATGGCCAGCTGCATTTAGCAAGGAAGCCTGCAGGACTTCTGGGACTTTTCTTTCCCTTCTTCAGCCTCCCTGTCATTATTCTTCACAACCCCCAAATCTATACTGCTGCCAGCGATGCGTTGCTTTGTGGGAAGCAAGAGAAAGAGAAGGGGAGGGCCTATGCAAATGATGGCCTCAGGGCTGTCTGGGAGTCCCTTTTCAGCAGTACTGTTAAAATCCGCCTTGCAACCAGATTGGTCGGGTAAGCTGAAAAACACCAGGCATGATTGGGCACCAGGTCCTCTAGGCCCTTGGAGGACATATCGGCGCTGCATCCCTCAGTTTCTGAGGTCCAAGAAATGTTCACCCTCCACCCTAATAGAGAGGTCTTGGCCGATCGGGGCAGAAGGGAGCAGGGCAAGATGCTCATGATCCTGCTCTAATAATGAACTGCCTTCCTCTCTCCTTACCTGTGGTTCTGCCTGGCTGCTTGGTTCCAGTTGTAGGCCTACATCCCACAGGCAATTTGCTTGTCCCTCTCACACATGTAAATGGGTCAGCACTCAAGTGCACACACCTGCCTGCACCCACAGACCCTCTCACACACACTTTTCTCAACAAGATTTTTTCCTAGTTTAGAGACTCAGAGACCCATGTTGAAATACAAAAGCAGCACACCACATGACGGCCTTCACATAGAATCCAGCAGCAAATGGGAAACTTTTAACTAGCCGTGGTCCTATTACTGCAGCCCTACCATGGAACGACTGCTGGATGAGTCCTGCTCGAGAATATTGAACCTACAACAAGTCTGAGGTAAATAAGAATTCCACAGGAATACCATAAAACAGGGACCTATGACCCTTTCGAGCCAGATAGGAGTCGAACCTACAATCTTCTGATCCGTAGTCAGACGCGTTATCCATTGCGCCACTGGCCCCATGTAGGATTACCCATACTTTTGTCCTTAAGAGGACCAGAAGTTGTGTGTGTGTGTGTGTGTGTTTTAAAACACCATTCCATCAACCTTTTTAGCCACGTTTACTGCTCACAACCAGAAGACACAAGTAAACCCACCTGACCTCCTGAAATTCTGTTCTGTCAGGTGTTCCTAACTTATACAAAGGACTTTAGGAGGACGAAGGACCTAAAAGTCAGGGGAAATGGTCCTAGGTCCAAGGAAATGTTTTAGATCAGCCTCAGTTTCTTAAATATTCTGCATTAACATCATCAGTTCCACGTCTGTGTGGAGCTGATCTTGAGGACTCCTTAATCAGCAGGCGGGTACAACAATAAAGTGTTTAATATTACAATACAGGCGAAAATTCAGACACCTTGTCATAGGCTCACCTTGTCCAGGGACCCAAGCATGCTGCCTTTCACCTCTCAGAGCCCTTCACCTAACCTACTGTGCAGCTGTCTCACCTTTAATATCACTGTTCCACAGGCAGCATGATGTCACAATGTTCCTTGTCAGTAGCCTGAACCATGAGCCTTTGCAACCCTGGCATAATCTACATACTTCCAATTGGTGAAGTCTTGGACCACAAATGCAGTGAAGAATAATGGATTGTTACTCTTCATGCATTTTTGCCCATTGGCTCAGATTTGAATGCTTACTGGCCATACGAGCATCTCTGCCAGGCCACCCTATGTCTAGAGACCGTAGATTTAGAGAGTTTATAAACATTGTAGGTTCATCAATGAAGTGTGCTCGCTTCGGCGGCACATATACTAAAATTGTAACGATACAGAGAAGATTAGCATGGCCCCTGCGCAAGGATGACACGCAAATTCGTGAAGCGTTCCATATTTTTACCAGCTTTCAGGAGAGAAATGTTCTATGTTTTCAAGACTAATTGAAATAATAAAGCAGGTTCCAGTGCTTTCCTCCTAATATCTATTTTTCAATTTGTCTCTCCTCAACATTTTTAATGTATTTACCTCGCAGTAATGAAGGTGCACTCTATGGCCAGCTGCATTTAGCAAGGAAGCCTGCAGGACTTCTGGGACTTTTCTTTCCCTTCTTCAGCCTCCCTGTCATTATTCTTCACAACCCCCAAATCTATACTGCTGCCAGCGATGCGTTGCTTTGTGGGAAGCAAGAGAAAGAGAAGGGGAGGGCCTATGCAAATGATGGCCTCAGGGCTGTCTGGGAGTCCCTTTTCAGCAGTACTGTTAAAATCCGCCTTGCAACCAGATTGGTCGGGTAAGCTGAAAAACACCAGGCATGATTGGGCACCAGGTCCTCTAGGCCCTTGGAGGACATATCGGCGCTGCATCCCTCAGTTTCTGAGGTCCAAGAAATGTTCACCCTCCACCCTAATAGAGAGGTCGTGGCCGATCGGGGCAGAAGGGAGCAGGGCAAGATGCTCATGATCCTGCTCTAATAATGAACTGCCTTCCTCTCTCCTTACCTGTGGTTCTGCCTGGCTGCTTGGTTCCAGTTGTAGGCCTACATCCCACAGGCAATTTGCTTGTCCCTCTCACACATGTAAATGGGTCAGCACTCAAGTGCACACACCTGCCTGCACCCACAGACCCTCTCACACACACTTTTCTCAACAAGATTTTTTCCTAGTTTAGAGACTCAGAGACCCATGTTGAAATACAAAAGCAGCACACCACATGACGGCCTTCACATAGAATCCAGCAGCAAATGGGAAACTTTTAACTAGCCGTGGTCCTATTACTGCAGCCCTACCATGGAACGACTGCTGGATGAGTCCTGCTCGAGAATATTGAACCTACAACAAGTCTGAGGTAAATAAGAATTCCACAGGAATACCATAAAACAGGGACCTATGACCCTTTCGAGCCAGATAGGAGTCGAACCTACAATCTTCTAAGCCGTAGTCAGACGCGTTATCCATTGCGCCACTGGCCCCATGTAGGATTACCCATACTTTTGTCCTTAAGAGGACCAGAAGTTGTGTGTGTGTGTGTGTGTTTTAAAACACCATTCCATCAACCTTTTTAGCCACGTTTACTGCTCACAACCAGAAGACACAAGTAAACCCACCTGACCTCCTGAAATTCTGTTCTGTCAGGTGTTCCTAACTTATACAAAGGACTTTAGGAGGACGAAGGACCTAAAAGTCAGGGGAAATGGTCCTAGGTCCAAGGAAATGTTTTAGATCAGCCTCAGTTTCTTAAATATTCTGCATTAACATCATCAGTTCCACGTCTGTGTGGAGCTGATCTTGAGGACTCCTTAATCAGCAGGCGGGTACAACAATAAAGTGTTTAATATTACAATACAGGCGAAAATTCAGACACCTTGTCATAGGCTCACCTTGTCCAGGGACCCATGCATGCTGCCTTTCACCTCTCAGAGCCCTTCACCTAACCTACTGTGCAGCTGTCTCACCTTTAATATCACTGTTCCACAGGCAGCATGATGTCACAATGTTCCTTGTCAGTAGCCTGAACCATGAGCCTTTGCAACCCTGGCATAATCTACATACTTCCAATTGGTGAAGTCTTGGACCACAAATGCAGTGAAGAATAATGGATTGTTACTCTTCATGCATTTTTGCCCATTGGCTCAGATTTGAATGCTTACTGGCCATACGAGCATCTCTGCCAGGCCACCCTATGTCTAGAGACCGTAGATTTAGAGAGTTTATAAACATTGTAGGTTCATCAATGAAGTGTGCTCGCTTCGGCGGCACATATACTAAAATTGGAACGATACAGAGAAGATTAGCATGGCCCCTGCGCAAGGATGACACGCAAATTCGTGAAGCGTTCCATATTTTTACCAGCTTTCAGGAGAGAAATGTTCTATGTTTTCAAGACTAATTGAAATAATAAAGCAGGTTCCAGTGCTTTCCTCCTAATATCTATTTTTCAATTTGTCTCTCCTCAACATTTTTAATGTATTTACCTCGCAGTAATGAAGGTGCACTCTATGGCCAGCTGCATTTAGCAAGGAAGCCTGCAGGACTTCTGGGACTTTTCTTTCCCTTCTTCAGCCTCCCTGTCATTATTCTTCACAACCCCCAAATCTATACTGCTGCCAGCGATGCGTTGCTTTGTGGGAAGCAAGAGAAAGAGAAGGGGAGGGCCTATGCAAATGATGGCCTCAGGGCTGTCTGGGAGTCCCTTTTCAGCAGTACTGTTAAAATCCGCCTTGCAACCAGATTGGTCGGGTAAGCTGAAAAACACCAGGCATGATTGGGCACCAGGTCCTCTAGGCCCTTGGAGGACATATCGGCGCTGCATCCCTCAGTTTCTGAGGTCCAAGAAATGTTCACCCTCCACCCTAATAGAGAGGTCTTGGCCGATCGTGGCCGATCGGGGCAGAAGGGAGCAGGGCAAGATGCTCATGATCCTGCTCTAATAATGAACTGCCTTCCTCTCTCCTTACCTGTGGTTCTGCCTGGCTGCTTGGTTCCAGTTGTAGGCCTACATCCCACAGGCAATTTGCTTGTCCCTCTCACACATGTAAATGGGTCAGCACTCAAGTGCACACACCTGCCTGCACCCACAGACCCTCTCACACACACTTTTCTCAACAAGATTTTTTCCTAGTTTAGAGACTCAGAGACCCATGTTGAAATACAAAAGCAGCACACCACATGACGGCCTTCACATAGAATCCAGCAGCAAATGGGAAACTTTTAACTAGCCGTGGTCCTATTACTGCAGCCCTACCATGGAACGACTGCTGGATGAGTCCTGCTCGAGAATATTGAACCTACAACAAGTCTGAGGTAAATAAGAATTCCACAGGAATACCATAAAACAGGGACCTATGACCCTTTCGAGCCAGATAGGAGTCGAACCTACAATCTTCTGATCCGTAGTCAGACGCGTTATCCATTGCGCCACTGGCCCCATGTAGGATTACCCATACTTTTGTCCTTAAGAGGACCAGAAGTTGTGTGTGTGTGTGTTTTAAAACACCATTCCATCAACCTTTTTAGCCACGTTTACTGCTCACAACCAGAAGACACAAGTAAACCCACCTGACCTCCTGAAATTCTGTTCTGTCAGGTGTTCCTAACTTATACAAAGGACTTTAGGAGGACGAAGGACCTAAAAGTCAGGGGAAATGGTCCTAGGTCCAAGGAAATGTTTTAGATCAGCCTCAGTTTCTTAAATATTCTGCATTAACATCATCAGTTCCACGTCTGTGTGGAGCTGATCTTGAGGACTCCTTAATCAGCAGGCGGGTACAACAATAAAGTGTTTAATATTACAATACAGGCGAAAATTCAGACACCTTGTCATAGGCTCACCTTGTCCAGGGACCCAAGCATGCTGCCTTTCACCTCTCAGAGCCCTTCACCTAACCTACTGTGCAGCTGTCTCACCTTTAATATCACTGTTCCACAGGCAGCATGATGTCACAATGTTCCTTGTCAGTAGCCTGAACCATGAGCCTTTGCAACCCTGGCATAATCTACATACTTCCAATTGGTGAAGTCTTGGACCACAAATGCAGTGAAGAATAATGGATTGTTACTCTTCATGCATTTTTGCCCATTGGCTCAGATTTGAATGCTTACTGGCCATACGAGCATCTCTGCCAGGCCACCCTATGTCTAGAGACCGTAGATTTAGAGAGTTTATAAACATTGTAGGTTCATCAATGAAGTGTGCTCGCTTCGGCGGCACATATACTAAAATTGGAACGATACAGAGAAGATTAGCATGGCCCCTGCGCAAGGATGACACGCAAATTCGTGAAGCGTTCCATATTTTTACCAGCTTTCAGGAGAGAAATGTTCTATGTTTTCAAGACTAATTGAAATAATAAAGCAGGTTCCAGTGCTTTCCTCCTAATATCTATTTTTCAATTTGTCTCTCCTCAACATTTTTAATGTATTTACCTCGCAGTAATGAAGGTGCACTCTATGGCCAGCTGCATTTAGCAAGGAAGCCTGCAGGACTTCTGGGACTTTTCTTTCCCTTCTTCAGCCTCCCTGTCATTATTCTTCACAACCCCCAAATCTATACTGCTGCCAGCGATGCGTTGCTTTGTGGGAAGCAAGAGAAAGAGAAGGGGAGGGCCTATGCAAATGATGGCCTCAGGGCTGTCTGGGAGTCCCTTTTCAGCAGTACTGTTAAAATCCGCCTTGCAACCAGATTGGTCGGGTAAGCTGAAAAACACCAGGCATGATTGGGCACCAGGTCCTCTAGGCCCTTGGAGGACATATCGGCGCTGCATCCCTCAGTTTCTGAGGTCCAAGAAATGTTCACCCTCCACCCTAATAGAGAGGTCTTGGCCGATCGTGGCCGATCGGGGCAGAAGGGAGCAGGGCAAGATGCTCATGATCCTGCTCTAATAATGAACTGCCTTCCTCTCTCCTTACCTGTGGTTCTGCCTGGCTGCTTGGTTCCAGTTGTAGGCCTACATCCCACAGGCAATTTGCTTGTCCCTCTCACACATGTAAATGGGTCAGCACTCAAGTGCACACACCTGCCTGCACCCACAGACCCTCTCACACACACTTTTCTCAACAAGATTTTTTCCTAGTTTAGAGACTCAGAGACCCATGTTGAAATACAAAAGCAGCACACCACATGACGGCCTTCACATAGAATCCAGCAGCAAATGGGAAACTTTTAACTAGCCGTGGTCCTATTACTGCAGCCCTACCATGGAACGACTGCTGGATGAGTCCTGCTCGAGAATATTGAACCTACAACAAGTCTGAGGTAAATAAGAATTCCACAGGAATACCATAAAACAGGGACCTATGACCCTTTCGAGCCAGATAGGAGTCGAACCTACAATCTTCTGATCCGTAGTCAGACGCGTTATCCATTGCGCCACTGGCCCCATGTAGGATTACCCATACTTTTGTCCTTAAGAGGACCAGAAGTTGTGTGTGTGTGTGTGTGTGTTTTAAAACACCATTCCATCAACCTTTTTAGCCACGTTTACTGCTCACAACCAGAAGACACAAGTAAACCCACCTGACCTCCTGAAATTCTGTTCTGTCAGGTGTTCCTAACTTATACAAAGGACTTTAGGAGGACGAAGGACCTAAAAGTCAGGGGAAATGGTCCTAGGTCCAAGGAAATGTTTTAGATCAGCCTCAGTTTCTTAAATATTCTGCATTAACATCATCAGTTCCACGTCTGTGTGGAGCTGATCTTGAGGACTCCTTAATCAGCAGGCGGGTACAACAATAAAGTGTTTAATATTACAATACAGGCGAAAATTCAGACACCTTGTCATAGGCTCACCTTGTCCAGGGACCCAAGCATGCTGCCTTTCACCTCTCAGAGCCCTTCACCTAACCTACTGTGCAGCTGTCTCACCTTTAATATCACTGTTCCACAGGCAGCATGATGTCACAATGTTCCTTGTCAGTAGCCTGAACCATGAGCCTTTGCAACCCTGGCATAATCTACATACTTCCAATTGGTGAAGTCTTGGACCACAAATGCAGTGAAGAATAATGGATTGTTACTCTTCATGCATTTTTGCCCATTGGCTCAGATTTGAATGCTTACTGGCCATACGAGCATCTCTGCCAGGCCACCCTATGTCTAGAGACCGTAGATTTAGAGAGTTTATAAACATTGTAGGTTCATCAATGAAGTGTGCTCGCTTCGGCGGCACATATACTAAAATTGTAACGATACAGAGAAGATTAGCATGGCCCCTGCGCAAGGATGACACGCAAATTCGTGAAGCGTTCCATATTTTTACCAGCTTTCAGGAGAGAAATGTTCTATGTTTTCAAGACTAATTGAAATAATAAAGCAGGTTCCAGTGCTTTCCTCCTAATATCTATTTTTCAATTTGTCTCTCCTCAACATTTTTAATGTATTTACCTCGCAGTAATGAAGGTGCACTCTATGGCCAGCTGCATTTAGCAAGGAAGCCTGCAGGACTTCTGGGACTTTTCTTTCCCTTCTTCAGCCTCCCTGTCATTATTCTTCACAACCCCCAAATCTATACTGCTGCCAGCGATGCGTTGCTTTGTGGGAAGCAAGAGAAAGAGAAGGGGAGGGCCTATGCAAATGATGGCCTCAGGGCTGTCTGGGAGTCCCTTTTCAGCAGTACTGTTAAAATCCGCCTTGCAACCAGATTGGTCGGGTAAGCTGAAAAACACCAGGCATGATTGGGCACCAGGTCCTCTAGGCCCTTGGAGGACATATCGGCGCTGCATCCCTCAGTTTCTGAGGTCCAAGAAATGTTCACCCTCCACCCTAATAGAGAGGTCGTGGCCGATCGGGGCAGAAGGGAGCAGGGCAAGATGCTCATGATCCTGCTCTAATAATGAACTGCCTTCCTCTCTCCTTACCTGTGGTTCTGCCTGGCTGCTTGGTTCCAGTTGTAGGCCTACATCCCACAGGCAATTTGCTTGTCCCTCTCACACATGTAAATGGGTCAGCACTCAAGTGCACACACCTGCCTGCACCCACAGACCCTCTCACACACACTTTTCTCAACAAGATTTTTTCCTAGTTTAGAGACTCAGAGACCCATGTTGAAATACAAAAGCAGCACACCACATGACGGCCTTCACATAGAATCCAGCAGCAAATGGGAAACTTTTAACTAGCCGTGGTCCTATTACTGCAGCCCTACCATGGAACGACTGCTGGATGAGTCCTGCTCGAGAATATTGAACCTACAACAAGTCTGAGGTAAATAAGAATTCCACAGGAATACCATAAAACAGGGACCTATGACCCTTTCGAGCCAGATAGGAGTCGAACCTACAATCTTCTAAGCCGTAGTCAGACGCGTTATCCATTGCGCCACTGGCCCCATGTAGGATTACCCATACTTTTGTCCTTAAGAGGACCAGAAGTTGTGTGTGTGTGTGTGTGTTTTAAAACACCATTCCATCAACCTTTTTAGCCACGTTTACTGCTCACAACCAGAAGACACAAGTAAACCCACCTGACCTCCTGAAATTCTGTTCTGTCAGGTGTTCCTAACTTATACAAAGGACTTTAGGAGGACGAAGGACCTAAAAGTCAGGGGAAATGGTCCTAGGTCCAAGGAAATGTTTTAGATCAGCCTCAGTTTCTTAAATATTCTGCATTAACATCATCAGTTCCACGTCTGTGTGGAGCTGATCTTGAGGACTCCTTAATCAGCAGGCGGGTACAACAATAAAGTGTTTAATATTACAATACAGGCGAAAATTCAGACACCTTGTCATAGGCTCACCTTGTCCAGGGACCCAAGCATGCTGCCTTTCACCTCTCAGAGCCCTTCACCTAACCTACTGTGCAGCTGTCTCACCTTTAATATCACTGTTCCACAGGCAGCATGATGTCACAATGTTCCTTGTCAGTAGCCTGAACCATGAGCCTTTGCAACCCTGGCATAATCTACATACTTCCAATTGGTGAAGTCTTGGACCACAAATGCAGTGAAGAATAATGGATTGTTACTCTTCATGCATTTTTGCCCATTGGCTCAGATTTGAATGCTTACTGGCCATACGAGCATCTCTGCCAGGCCACCCTATGTCTAGAGACCGTAGATTTAGAGAGTTTATAAACATTGTAGGTTCATCAATGAAGTGTGCTCGCTTCGGCGGCACATATACTAAAATTGGAACGATACAGAGAAGATTAGCATGGCCCCTGCGCAAGGATGACACGCAAATTCGTGAAGCGTTCCATATTTTTACCAGCTTTCAGGAGAGAAATGTTCTATGTTTTCAAGACTAATTGAAATAATAAAGCAGGTTCCAGTGCTTTCCTCCTAATATCTATTTTTCAATTTGTCTCTCCTCAACATTTTTAATGTATTTACCTCGCAGTAATGAAGGTGCACTCTATGGCCAGCTGCATTTAGCAAGGAAGCCTGCAGGACTTCTGGGACTTTTCTTTCCCTTCTTCAGCCTCCCTGTCATTATTCTTCACAACCCCCAAATCTATACTGCTGCCAGCGATGCGTTGCTTTGTGGGAAGCAAGAGAAAGAGAAGGGGAGGGCCTATGCAAATGATGGCCTCAGGGCTGTCTGGGAGTCCCTTTTCAGCAGTACTGTTAAAATCCGCCTTGCAACCAGATTGGTCGGGTAAGCTGAAAAACACCAGGCATGATTGGGCACCAGGTCCTCTAGGCCCTTGGAGGACATATCGGCGCTGCATCCCTCAGTTTCTGAGGTCCAAGAAATGTTCACCCTCCACCCTAATAGAGAGGTCTTGGCCGATCGGGGCAGAAGGGAGCAGGGCAAGATGCTCATGATCCTGCTCTAATAATGAACTGCCTTCCTCTCTCCTTACCTGTGGTTCTGCCTGGCTGCTTGGTTCCAGTTGTAGGCCTACATCCCACAGGCAATTTGCTTGTCCCTCTCACACATGTAAATGGGTCAGCACTCAAGTGCACACACCTGCCTGCACCCACAGACCCTCTCACACACACTTTTCTCAACAAGATTTTTTCCTAGTTTAGAGACTCAGAGACCCATGTTGAAATACAAAAGCAGCACACCACATGACGGCCTTCACATAGAATCCAGCAGCAAATGGGAAACTTTTAACTAGCCGTGGTCCTATTACTGCAGCCCTACCATGGAACGACTGCTGGATGAGTCCTGCTCGAGAATATTGAACCTACAACAAGTCTGAGGTAAATAAGAATTCCACAGGAATACCATAAAACAGGGACCTATGACCCTTTCGAGCCAGATAGGAGTCGAACCTACAATCTTCTAAGCCGTAGTCAGACGCGTTATCCATTGCGCCACTGGCCCCATGTAGGATTACCCATACTTTTGTCCTTAAGAGGACCAGAAGTTGTGTGTGTGTGTGTGTGTTTTAAAACACCATTCCATCAACCTTTTTAGCCACGTTTACTGCTCACAACCAGAAGACACAAGTAAACCCACCTGACCTCCTGAAATTCTGTTCTGTCAGGTGTTCCTAACTTATACAAAGGACTTTAGGAGGACGAAGGACCTAAAAGTCAGGGGAAATGGTCCTAGGTCCAAGGAAATGTTTTAGATCAGCCTCAGTTTCTTAAATATTCTGCATTAACATCATCAGTTCCACGTCTGTGTGGAGCTGATCTTGAGGACTCCTTAATCAGCAGGCGGGTACAACAATAAAGTGTTTAATATTACAATACAGGCGAAAATTCAGACACCTTGTCATAGGCTCACCTTGTCCAGGGACCCATGCATGCTGCCTTTCACCTCTCAGAGCCCTTCACCTAACCTACTGTGCAGCTGTCTCACCTTTAATATCACTGTTCCACAGGCAGCATGATGTCACAATGTTCCTTGTCAGTAGCCTGAACCATGAGCCTTTGCAACCCTGGCATAATCTACATACTTCCAATTGGTGAAGTCTTGGACCACAAATGCAGTGAAGAATAATGGATTGTTACTCTTCATGCATTTTTGCCCATTGGCTCAGATTTGAATGCTTACTGGCCATACGAGCATCTCTGCCAGGCCACCCTATGTCTAGAGACCGTAGATTTAGAGAGTTTATAAACATTGTAGGTTCATCAATGAAGTGTGCTCGCTTCGGCGGCACATATACTAAAATTGGAACGATACAGAGAAGATTAGCATGGCCCCTGCGCAAGGATGACACGCAAATTCGTGAAGCGTTCCATATTTTTACCAGCTTTCAGGAGAGAAATGTTCTATGTTTTCAAGACTAATTGAAATAATAAAGCAGGTTCCAGTGCTTTCCTCCTAATATCTATTTTTCAATTTGTCTCTCCTCAACATTTTTAATGTATTTACCTCGCAGTAATGAAGGTGCACTCTATGGCCAGCTGCATTTAGCAAGGAAGCCTGCAGGACTTCTGGGACTTTTCTTTCCCTTCTTCAGCCTCCCTGTCATTATTCTTCACAACCCCCAAATCTATACTGCTGCCAGCGATGCGTTGCTTTGTGGGAAGCAAGAGAAAGAGAAGGGGAGGGCCTATGCAAATGATGGCCTCAGGGCTGTCTGGGAGTCCCTTTTCAGCAGTACTGTTAAAATCCGCCTTGCAACCAGATTGGTCGGGTAAGCTGAAAAACACCAGGCATGATTGGGCACCAGGTCCTCTAGGCCCTTGGAGGACATATCGGCGCTGCATCCCTCAGTTTCTGAGGTCCAAGAAATGTTCACCCTCCACCCTAATAGAGAGGTCTTGGCCGATCGTGGCCGATCGGGGCAGAAGGGAGCAGGGCAAGATGCTCATGATCCTGCTCTAATAATGAACTGCCTTCCTCTCTCCTTACCTGTGGTTCTGCCTGGCTGCTTGGTTCCAGTTGTAGGCCTACATCCCACAGGCAATTTGCTTGTCCCTCTCACACATGTAAATGGGTCAGCACTCAAGTGCACACACCTGCCTGCACCCACAGACCCTCTCACACACACTTTTCTCAACAAGATTTTTTCCTAGTTTAGAGACTCAGAGACCCATGTTGAAATACAAAAGCAGCACACCACATGACGGCCTTCACATAGAATCCAGCAGCAAATGGGAAACTTTTAACTAGCCGTGGTCCTATTACTGCAGCCCTACCATGGAACGACTGCTGGATGAGTCCTGCTCGAGAATATTGAACCTACAACAAGTCTGAGGTAAATAAGAATTCCACAGGAATACCATAAAACAGGGACCTATGACCCTTTCGAGCCAGATAGGAGTCGAACCTACAATCTTCTGATCCGTAGTCAGACGCGTTATCCATTGCGCCACTGGCCCCATGTAGGATTACCCATACTTTTGTCCTTAAGAGGACCAGAAGTTGTGTGTGTGTGTGTTTTAAAACACCATTCCATCAACCTTTTTAGCCACGTTTACTGCTCACAACCAGAAGACACAAGTAAACCCACCTGACCTCCTGAAATTCTGTTCTGTCAGGTGTTCCTAACTTATACAAAGGACTTTAGGAGGACGAAGGACCTAAAAGTCAGGGGAAATGGTCCTAGGTCCAAGGAAATGTTTTAGATCAGCCTCAGTTTCTTAAATATTCTGCATTAACATCATCAGTTCCACGTCTGTGTGGAGCTGATCTTGAGGACTCCTTAATCAGCAGGCGGGTACAACAATAAAGTGTTTAATATTACAATACAGGCGAAAATTCAGACACCTTGTCATAGGCTCACCTTGTCCAGGGACCCAAGCATGCTGCCTTTCACCTCTCAGAGCCCTTCACCTAACCTACTGTGCAGCTGTCTCACCTTTAATATCACTGTTCCACAGGCAGCATGATGTCACAATGTTCCTTGTCAGTAGCCTGAACCATGAGCCTTTGCAACCCTGGCATAATCTACATACTTCCAATTGGTGAAGTCTTGGACCACAAATGCAGTGAAGAATAATGGATTGTTACTCTTCATGCATTTTTGCCCATTGGCTCAGATTTGAATGCTTACTGGCCATACGAGCATCTCTGCCAGGCCACCCTATGTCTAGAGACCGTAGATTTAGAGAGTTTATAAACATTGTAGGTTCATCAATGAAGTGTGCTCGCTTCGGCGGCACATATACTAAAATTGGAACGATACAGAGAAGATTAGCATGGCCCCTGCGCAAGGATGACACGCAAATTCGTGAAGCGTTCCATATTTTTACCAGCTTTCAGGAGAGAAATGTTCTATGTTTTCAAGACTAATTGAAATAATAAAGCAGGTTCCAGTGCTTTCCTCCTAATATCTATTTTTCAATTTGTCTCTCCTCAACATTTTTAATGTATTTACCTCGCAGTAATGAAGGTGCACTCTATGGCCAGCTGCATTTAGCAAGGAAGCCTGCAGGACTTCTGGGACTTTTCTTTCCCTTCTTCAGCCTCCCTGTCATTATTCTTCACAACCCCCAAATCTATACTGCTGCCAGCGATGCGTTGCTTTGTGGGAAGCAAGAGAAAGAGAAGGGGAGGGCCTATGCAAATGATGGCCTCAGGGCTGTCTGGGAGTCCCTTTTCAGCAGTACTGTTAAAATCCGCCTTGCAACCAGATTGGTCGGGTAAGCTGAAAAACACCAGGCATGATTGGGCACCAGGTCCTCTAGGCCCTTGGAGGACATATCGGCGCTGCATCCCTCAGTTTCTGAGGTCCAAGAAATGTTCACCCTCCACCCTAATAGAGAGGTCTTGGCCGATCGGGGCCGATCGGGGCAGAAGGGAGCAGGGCAAGATGCTCATGATCCTGCTCTAATAATGAACTGCCTTCCTCTCTCCTTACCTGTGGTTCTGCCTGGCTGCTTGGTTCCAGTTGTAGGCCTACATCCCACAGGCAATTTGCTTGTCCCTCTCACACATGTAAATGGGTCAGCACTCAAGTGCACACACCTGCCTGCACCCACAGACCCTCTCACACACACTTTTCTCAACAAGATTTTTTCCTAGTTTAGAGACTCAGAGACCCATGTTGAAATACAAAAGCAGCACACCACATGACGGCCTTCACATAGAATCCAGCAGCAAATGGGAAACTTTTAACTAGCCGTGGTCCTATTACTGCAGCCCTACCATGGAACGACTGCTGGATGAGTCCTGCTCGAGAATATTGAACCTACAACAAGTCTGAGGTAAATAAGAATTCCACAGGAATACCATAAAACAGGGACCTATGACCCTTTCGAGCCAGATAGGAGTCGAACCTACAATCTTCTGATCCGTAGTCAGACGCGTTATCCATTGCGCCACTGGCCCCATGTAGGATTACCCATACTTTTGTCCTTAAGAGGACCAGAAGTTGTGTGTGTGTGTGTGTGTGTTTTAAAACACCATTCCATCAACCTTTTTAGCCACGTTTACTGCTCACAACCAGAAGACACAAGTAAACCCACCTGACCTCCTGAAATTCTGTTCTGTCAGGTGTTCCTAACTTATACAAAGGACTTTAGGAGGACGAAGGACCTAAAAGTCAGGGGAAATGGTCCTAGGTCCAAGGAAATGTTTTAGATCAGCCTCAGTTTCTTAAATATTCTGCATTAACATCATCAGTTCCACGTCTGTGTGGAGCTGATCTTGAGGACTCCTTAATCAGCAGGCGGGTACAACAATAAAGTGTTTAATATTACAATACAGGCGAAAATTCAGACACCTTGTCATAGGCTCACCTTGTCCAGGGACCCAAGCATGCTGCCTTTCACCTCTCAGAGCCCTTCACCTAACCTACTGTGCAGCTGTCTCACCTTTAATATCACTGTTCCACAGGCAGCATGATGTCACAATGTTCCTTGTCAGTAGCCTGAACCATGAGCCTTTGCAACCCTGGCATAATCTACATACTTCCAATTGGTGAAGTCTTGGACCACAAATGCAGTGAAGAATAATGGATTGTTACTCTTCATGCATTTTTGCCCATTGGCTCAGATTTGAATGCTTACTGGCCATACGAGCATCTCTGCCAGGCCACCCTATGTCTAGAGACCGTAGATTTAGAGAGTTTATAAACATTGTAGGTTCATCAATGAAGTGTGCTCGCTTCGGCGGCACATATACTAAAATTGTAACGATACAGAGAAGATTAGCATGGCCCCTGCGCAAGGATGACACGCAAATTCGTGAAGCGTTCCATATTTTTACCAGCTTTCAGGAGAGAAATGTTCTATGTTTTCAAGACTAATTGAAATAATAAAGCAGGTTCCAGTGCTTTCCTCCTAATATCTATTTTTCAATTTGTCTCTCCTCAACATTTTTAATGTATTTACCTCGCAGTAATGAAGGTGCACTCTATGGCCAGCTGCATTTAGCAAGGAAGCCTGCAGGACTTCTGGGACTTTTCTTTCCCTTCTTCAGCCTCCCTGTCATTATTCTTCACAACCCCCAAATCTATACTGCTGCCAGCGATGCGTTGCTTTGTGGGAAGCAAGAGAAAGAGAAGGGGAGGGCCTATGCAAATGATGGCCTCAGGGCTGTCTGGGAGTCCCTTTTCAGCAGTACTGTTAAAATCCGCCTTGCAACCAGATTGGTCGGGTAAGCTGAAAAACACCAGGCATGATTGGGCACCAGGTCCTCTAGGCCCTTGGAGGACATATCGGCGCTGCATCCCTCAGTTTCTGAGGTCCAAGAAATGTTCACCCTCCACCCTAATAGAGAGGTCGTGGCCGATCGGGGCAGAAGGGAGCAGGGCAAGATGCTCATGATCCTGCTCTAATAATGAACTGCCTTCCTCTCTCCTTACCTGTGGTTCTGCCTGGCTGCTTGGTTCCAGTTGTAGGCCTACATCCCACAGGCAATTTGCTTGTCCCTCTCACACATGTAAATGGGTCAGCACTCAAGTGCACACACCTGCCTGCACCCACAGACCCTCTCACACACACTTTTCTCAACAAGATTTTTTCCTAGTTTAGAGACTCAGAGACCCATGTTGAAATACAAAAGCAGCACACCACATGACGGCCTTCACATAGAATCCAGCAGCAAATGGGAAACTTTTAACTAGCCGTGGTCCTATTACTGCAGCCCTACCATGGAACGACTGCTGGATGAGTCCTGCTCGAGAATATTGAACCTACAACAAGTCTGAGGTAAATAAGAATTCCACAGGAATACCATAAAACAGGGACCTATGACCCTTTCGAGCCAGATAGGAGTCGAACCTACAATCTTCTAAGCCGTAGTCAGACGCGTTATCCATTGCGCCACTGGCCCCATGTAGGATTACCCATACTTTTGTCCTTAAGAGGACCAGAAGTTGTGTGTGTGTGTGTGTGTTTTAAAACACCATTCCATCAACCTTTTTAGCCACGTTTACTGCTCACAACCAGAAGACACAAGTAAACCCACCTGACCTCCTGAAATTCTGTTCTGTCAGGTGTTCCTAACTTATACAAAGGACTTTAGGAGGACGAAGGACCTAAAAGTCAGGGGAAATGGTCCTAGGTCCAAGGAAATGTTTTAGATCAGCCTCAGTTTCTTAAATATTCTGCATTAACATCATCAGTTCCACGTCTGTGTGGAGCTGATCTTGAGGACTCCTTAATCAGCAGGCGGGTACAACAATAAAGTGTTTAATATTACAATACAGGCGAAAATTCAGACACCTTGTCATAGGCTCACCTTGTCCAGGGACCCATGCATGCTGCCTTTCACCTCTCAGAGCCCTTCACCTAACCTACTGTGCAGCTGTCTCACCTTTAATATCACTGTTCCACAGGCAGCATGATGTCACAATGTTCCTTGTCAGTAGCCTGAACCATGAGCCTTTGCAACCCTGGCATAATCTACATACTTCCAATTGGTGAAGTCTTGGACCACAAATGCAGTGAAGAATAATGGATTGTTACTCTTCATGCATTTTTGCCCATTGGCTCAGATTTGAATGCTTACTGGCCATACGAGCATCTCTGCCAGGCCACCCTATGTCTAGAGACCGTAGATTTAGAGAGTTTATAAACATTGTAGGTTCATCAATGAAGTGTGCTCGCTTCGGCGGCACATATACTAAAATTGGAACGATACAGAGAAGATTAGCATGGCCCCTGCGCAAGGATGACACGCAAATTCGTGAAGCGTTCCATATTTTTACCAGCTTTCAGGAGAGAAATGTTCTATGTTTTCAAGACTAATTGAAATAATAAAGCAGGTTCCAGTGCTTTCCTCCTAATATCTATTTTTCAATTTGTCTCTCCTCAACATTTTTAATGTATTTACCTCGCAGTAATGAAGGTGCACTCTATGGCCAGCTGCATTTAGCAAGGAAGCCTGCAGGACTTCTGGGACTTTTCTTTCCCTTCTTCAGCCTCCCTGTCATTATTCTTCACAACCCCCAAATCTATACTGCTGCCAGCGATGCGTTGCTTTGTGGGAAGCAAGAGAAAGAGAAGGGGAGGGCCTATGCAAATGATGGCCTCAGGGCTGTCTGGGAGTCCCTTTTCAGCAGTACTGTTAAAATCCGCCTTGCAACCAGATTGGTCGGGTAAGCTGAAAAACACCAGGCATGATTGGGCACCAGGTCCTCTAGGCCCTTGGAGGACATATCGGCGCTGCATCCCTCAGTTTCTGAGGTCCAAGAAATGTTCACCCTCCACCCTAATAGAGAGGTCTTGGCCGATCGTGGCCGATCGGGGCAGAAGGGAGCAGGGCAAGATGCTCATGATCCTGCTCTAATAATGAACTGCCTTCCTCTCTCCTTACCTGTGGTTCTGCCTGGCTGCTTGGTTCCAGTTGTAGGCCTACATCCCACAGGCAATTTGCTTGTCCCTCTCACACATGTAAATGGGTCAGCACTCAAGTGCACACACCTGCCTGCACCCACAGACCCTCTCACACACACTTTTCTCAACAAGATTTTTTCCTAGTTTAGAGACTCAGAGACCCATGTTGAAATACAAAAGCAGCACACCACATGACGGCCTTCACATAGAATCCAGCAGCAAATGGGAAACTTTTAACTAGCCGTGGTCCTATTACTGCAGCCCTACCATGGAACGACTGCTGGATGAGTCCTGCTCGAGAATATTGAACCTACAACAAGTCTGAGGTAAATAAGAATTCCACAGGAATACCATAAAACAGGGACCTATGACCCTTTCGAGCCAGATAGGAGTCGAACCTACAATCTTCTGATCCGTAGTCAGACGCGTTATCCATTGCGCCACTGGCCCCATGTAGGATTACCCATACTTTTGTCCTTAAGAGGACCAGAAGTTGTGTGTGTGTGTGTTTTAAAACACCATTCCATCAACCTTTTTAGCCACGTTTACTGCTCACAACCAGAAGACACAAGTAAACCCACCTGACCTCCTGAAATTCTGTTCTGTCAGGTGTTCCTAACTTATACAAAGGACTTTAGGAGGACGAAGGACCTAAAAGTCAGGGGAAATGGTCCTAGGTCCAAGGAAATGTTTTAGATCAGCCTCAGTTTCTTAAATATTCTGCATTAACATCATCAGTTCCACGTCTGTGTGGAGCTGATCTTGAGGACTCCTTAATCAGCAGGCGGGTACAACAATAAAGTGTTTAATATTACAATACAGGCGAAAATTCAGACACCTTGTCATAGGCTCACCTTGTCCAGGGACCCAAGCATGCTGCCTTTCACCTCTCAGAGCCCTTCACCTAACCTACTGTGCAGCTGTCTCACCTTTAATATCACTGTTCCACAGGCAGCATGATGTCACAATGTTCCTTGTCAGTAGCCTGAACCATGAGCCTTTGCAACCCTGGCATAATCTACATACTTCCAATTGGTGAAGTCTTGGACCACAAATGCAGTGAAGAATAATGGATTGTTACTCTTCATGCATTTTTGCCCATTGGCTCAGATTTGAATGCTTACTGGCCATACGAGCATCTCTGCCAGGCCACCCTATGTCTAGAGACCGTAGATTTAGAGAGTTTATAAACATTGTAGGTTCATCAATGAAGTGTGCTCGCTTCGGCGGCACATATACTAAAATTGGAACGATACAGAGAAGATTAGCATGGCCCCTGCGCAAGGATGACACGCAAATTCGTGAAGCGTTCCATATTTTTACCAGCTTTCAGGAGAGAAATGTTCTATGTTTTCAAGACTAATTGAAATAATAAAGCAGGTTCCAGTGCTTTCCTCCTAATATCTATTTTTCAATTTGTCTCTCCTCAACATTTTTAATGTATTTACCTCGCAGTAATGAAGGTGCACTCTATGGCCAGCTGCATTTAGCAAGGAAGCCTGCAGGACTTCTGGGACTTTTCTTTCCCTTCTTCAGCCTCCCTGTCATTATTCTTCACAACCCCCAAATCTATACTGCTGCCAGCGATGCGTTGCTTTGTGGGAAGCAAGAGAAAGAGAAGGGGAGGGCCTATGCAAATGATGGCCTCAGGGCTGTCTGGGAGTCCCTTTTCAGCAGTACTGTTAAAATCCGCCTTGCAACCAGATTGGTCGGGTAAGCTGAAAAACACCAGGCATGATTGGGCACCAGGTCCTCTAGGCCCTTGGAGGACATATCGGCGCTGCATCCCTCAGTTTCTGAGGTCCAAGAAATGTTCACCCTCCACCCTAATAGAGAGGTCTTGGCCGATCGTGGCCGATCGGGGCAGAAGGGAGCAGGGCAAGATGCTCATGATCCTGCTCTAATAATGAACTGCCTTCCTCTCTCCTTACCTGTGGTTCTGCCTGGCTGCTTGGTTCCAGTTGTAGGCCTACATCCCACAGGCAATTTGCTTGTCCCTCTCACAGATGTAAATGGGTCAGCACTCAAGTGCACACACCTGCCTGCACCCACAGACCCTCTCACACACACTTTTCTCAACAAGATTTTTTCCTAGTTTAGAGACTCAGAGACCCATGTTGAAATACAAAAGCAGCACACCACATGACGGCCTTCACATAGAATCCAGCAGCAAATGGGAAACTTTTAACTAGCCGTGGTCCTATTACTGCAGCCCTACCATGGAACGACTGCTGGATGAGTCCTGCTCGAGAATATTGAACCTACAACAAGTCTGAGGTAAATAAGAATTCCACAGGAATACCATAAAACAGGGACCTATGACCCTTTCGAGCCAGATAGGAGTCGAACCTACAATCTTCTGATCCGTAGTCAGACGCGTTATCCATTGCGCCACTGGCCCCATGTAGGATTACCCATACTTTTGTCCTTAAGAGGACCAGAAGTTGTGTGTGTGTGTGTTTTAAAACACCATTCCATCAACCTTTTTAGCCACGTTTACTGCTCACAACCAGAAGACACAAGTAAACCCACCTGACCTCCTGAAATTCTGTTCTGTCAGGTGTTCCTAACTTATACAAAGGACTTTAGGAGGACGAAGGACCTAAAAGTCAGGGGAAATGGTCCTAGGTCCAAGGAAATGTTTTAGATCAGCCTCAGTTTCTTAAATATTCTGCATTAACATCATCAGTTCCACGTCTGTGTGGAGCTGATCTTGAGGACTCCTTAATCAGCAGGCGGGTACAACAATAAAGTGTTTAATATTACAATACAGGCGAAAATTCAGACACCTTGTCATAGGCTCACCTTGTCCAGGGACCCAAGCATGCTGCCTTTCACCTCTCAGAGCCCTTCACCTAACCTACTGTGCAGCTGTCTCACCTTTAATATCACTGTTCCACAGGCAGCATGATGTCACAATGTTCCTTGTCAGTAGCCTGAACCATGAGCCTTTGCAACCCTGGCATAATCTACATACTTCCAATTGGTGAAGTCTTGGACCACAAATGCAGTGAAGAATAATGGATTGTTACTCTTCATGCATTTTTGCCCATTGGCTCAGATTTGAATGCTTACTGGCCATACGAGCATCTCTGCCAGGCCACCCTATGTCTAGAGACCGTAGATTTAGAGAGTTTATAAACATTGTAGGTTCATCAATGAAGTGTGCTCGCTTCGGCGGCACATATACTAAAATTGGAACGATACAGAGAAGATTAGCATGGCCCCTGCGCAAGGATGACACGCAAATTCGTGAAGCGTTCCATATTTTTACCAGCTTTCAGAAGAGAAATGTTCTATGTTTTCAAGACTAATTGAAATAATAAAGCAGGTTCCAGTGCTTTCCTCCTAATATCTATTTTTCAATTTGTCTCTCCTCAACATTTTTAATGTATTTACCTCGCAGTAATGAAGGTGCACTCTATGGCCAGCTGCATTTAGCAAGGAAGCCTGCAGGACTTCTGGGACTTTTCTTTCCCTTCTTCAGCCTCCCTGTCATTATTCTTCACAACCCCCAAATCTATACTGCTGCCAGCGATGCGTTGCTTTGTGGGAAGCAAGAGAAAGAGAAGGGGAGGGCCTATGCAAATGATGGCCTCAGGGCTGTCTGGGAGTCCCTTTTCAGCAGTACTGTTAAAATCCGCCTTGCAACCAGATTGGTCGGGTAAGCTGAAAAACACCAGGCATGATTGGGCACCAGGTCCTCTAGGCCCTTGGAGGACATATTGGCGCTGCATCCCTCAGTTTCTGAGGTCCAAGAAATGTTCACCCTCCACCCTAATAGAGAGGTCTTGGCCGATCGTGGCCGATCGGGGCAGAAGGGAGCAGGGCAAGATGCTCATGATCCTGCTCTAATAATGAACTGCCTTCCTCTCTCCTTACCTGTGGTTCTGCCTGGCTGCTTGGTTCCAGTTGTAGGCCTACATCCCACAGGCAATTTGCTTGTCCCTCTCACACATGTAAATGGGTCAGCACTCAAGTGCACACACCTGCCTGCACCCACAGACCCTCTCACACACACTTTTCTCAACAAGATTTTTTCCTAGTTTAGAGACTCAGAGACCCATGTTGAAATACAAAAGCAGCACACCACATGACGGCCTTCACATAGAATCCAGCAGCAAATGGGAAACTTTTAACTAGCCGTGGTCCTATTACTGCAGCCCTACCATGGAACGACTGCTGGATGAGTCCTGCTCGAGAATATTGAACCTACAACAAGTCTGAGGTAAATAAGAATTCCACAGGAATACCATAAAACAGGGACCTATGACCCTTTCGAGCCAGATAGGAGTCGAACCTACAATCTTCTGATCCGTAGTCAGACGTGTTATCCATTGCGCCACTGGCCCCATGTAGGATTACCCATACTTTTGTCCTTAAGAGGACCAGAAGTTGTGTGTGTGTGTGTGTGTGTTTTAAAACACCATTCCATCAACCTTTTTAGCCACGTTTACTGCTCACAACCAGAAGACACAAGTAAACCCACCTGACCTCCTGAAATTCTGTTCTGTCAGGTGTTCCTAACTTATACAAAGGACTTTAGGAGGACGAAGGACCTAAAAGTCAGGGGAAATGGTCCTAGGTCCAAGGAAATGTTTTAGATCAGCCTCAGTTTCTTAAATATTCTGCATTAACATCATCAGTTCCACGTCTGTGTGGAGCTGATCTTGAGGACTCCTTAATCAGCAGGCGGGTACAACAATAAAGTGTTTAATATTACAATACAGGCGAAAATTCAGACACCTTGTCATAGGCTCACCTTGTCCAGGGACCCAAGCATGCTGCCTTTCACCTCTCAGAGCCCTTCACCTAACCTACTGTGCAGCTGTCTCACCTTTAATATCACTGTTCCACAGGCAGCATGATGTCACAATGTTCCTTGTCAGTAGCCTGAACCATGAGCCTTTGCAACCCTGGCATAATCTACATACTTCCAATTGGTGAAGTCTTGGACCACAAATGCAGTGAAGAATAATGGATTGTTACTCTTCATGCATTTTTGCCCATTGGCTCAGATTTGAATGCTTACTGGCCATACGAGCATCTCTGCCAGGCCACCCTATGTCTAGAGACCGTAGATTTAGAGAGTTTATAAACATTGTAGGTTCATCAATGAAGTGTGCTCGCTTCGGCGGCACATATACTAAAATTGGAACGATACAGAGAAGATTAGCATGGCCCCTGCGCAAGGATGACACGCAAATTCGTGAAGCGTTCCATATTTTTACCAGCTTTCAGGAGAGAAATGTTCTATGTTTTCAAGACTAATTGAAATAATAAAGCAGGTTCCAGTGCTTTCCTCCTAATATCTATTTTTCAATTTGTCTCTCCTCAACATTTTTAATGTATTTACCTCGCAGTAATGAAGGTGCACTCTATGGCCAGCTGCATTTAGCAAGGAAGCCTGCAGGACTTCTGGGACTTTTCTTTCCCTTCTTCAGCCTCCCTGTCATTATTCTTCACAACCCCCAAATCTATACTGCTGCCAGCGATGCGTTGCTTTGTGGGAAGCAAGAGAAAGAGAAGGGGAGGGCCTATGCAAATGATGGCCTCAGGGCTGTCTGGGAGTCCCTTTTCAGCAGTACTGTTAAAATCCGCCTTGCAACCAGATTGGTCGGGTAAGCTGAAAAACACCAGGCATGATTGGGCACCAGGTCCTCTAGGCCCTTGGAGGACATATCGGCGCTGCATCCCTCAGTTTCTGAGGTCCAAGAAATGTTCACCCTCCACCCTAATAGAGAGGTCTTGGCCGATCGTGGCCGATCGGGGCAGAAGGGAGCAGGGCAAGATGCTCATGATCCTGCTCTAATAATGAACTGCCTTCCTCTCTCCTTACCTGTGGTTCTGCCTGGCTGCTTGGTTCCAGTTGTAGGCCTACATCCCACAGGCAATTTGCTTGTCCCTCTCACACATGTAAATGGGTCAGCACTCAAGTGCACACACCTGCCTGCACCCACAGACCCTCTCACACACACTTTTCTCAACAAGATTTTTTCCTAGTTTAGAGACTCAGAGACCCATGTTGAAATACAAAAGCAGCACACCACATGACGGCCTTCACATAGAATCCAGCAGCAAATGGGAAACTTTTAACTAGCCGTGGTCCTATTACTGCAGCCCTACCATGGAACGACTGCTGGATGAGTCCTGCTCGAGAATATTGAACCTACAACAAGTCTGAGGTAAATAAGAATTCCACAGGAATACCATAAAACAGGGACCTATGACCCTTTCGAGCCAGATAGGAGTCGAACCTACAATCTTCTGATCCGTAGTCAGACGCGTTATCCATTGCGCCACTGGCCCCATGTAGGATTACCCATACTTTTGTCCTTAAGAGGACCAGAAGTTGTGTGTGTGTGTGTGTGTGTGTGTTTTAAAACACCATTCCATCAACCTTTTTAGCCACGTTTACTGCTCACAACCAGAAGACACAAGTAAACCCACCTGACCTCCTGAAATTCTGTTCTGTCAGGTGTTCCTAACTTATACAAAGGACTTTAGGAGGACGAAGGACCTAAAAGTCAGGGGAAATGGTCCTAGGTCCAAGGAAATGTTTTAGATCAGCCTCAGTTTCTTAAATATTCTGCATTAACATCATCAGTTCCACGTCTGTGTGGAGCTGATCTTGAGGACTCCTTAATCAGCAGGCGGGTACAACAATAAAGTGTTTAATATTACAATACAGGCGAAAATTCAGACACCTTGTCATAGGCTCACCTTGTCCAGGGACCCAAGCATGCTGCCTTTCACCTCTCAGAGCCCTTCACCTAACCTACTGTGCAGCTGTCTCACCTTTAATATCACTGTTCCACAGGCAGCATGATGTCACAATGTTCCTTGTCAGTAGCCTGAACCATGAGCCTTTGCAACCCTGGCATAATCTACATACTTCCAATTGGTGAAGTCTTGGACCACAAATGCAGTGAAGAATAATGGATTGTTACTCTTCATGCATTTTTGCCCATTGGCTCAGATTTGAATGCTTACTGGCCATACGAGCATCTCTGCCAGGCCACCCTATGTCTAGAGACCGTAGATTTAGAGAGTTTATAAACATTGTAGGTTCATCAATGAAGTGTGCTCGCTTCGGCGGCACATATACTAAAATTGGAACGATACAGAGAAGATTAGCATGGCCCCTGCGCAAGGATGACACGCAAATTCGTGAAGCGTTCCATATTTTTACCAGCTTTCAGAAGAGAAATGTTCTATGTTTTCAAGACTAATTGAAATAATAAAGCAGGTTCCAGTGCTTTCCTCCTAATATCTATTTTTCAATTTGTCTCTCCTCAACATTTTTAATGTATTTACCTCGCAGTAATGAAGGTGCACTCTATGGCCAGCTGCATTTAGCAAGGAAGCCTGCAGGACTTCTGGGACTTTTCTTTCCCTTCTTCAGCCTCCCTGTCATTATTCTTCACAACCCCCAAATCTATACTGCTGCCAGCGATGCGTTGCTTTGTGGGAAGCAAGAGAAAGAGAAGGGGAGGGCCTATGCAAATGATGGCCTCAGGGCTGTCTGGGAGTCCCTTTTCAGCAGTACTGTTAAAATCCGCCTTGTAACCAGATTGGTCGGGTAAGCTGAAAAACACCAGGCATGATTGGGCACCAGGTCCTCTAGGCCCTTGGAGGACATATTGGCGCTGCATCCCTCAGTTTCTGAGGTCCAAGAAATGTTCACCCTCCACCCTAATAGAGAGGTCTTGGCCTATCGTGGCCGATCGGGGCAGAAGGGAGCAGGGCAAGATGCTCATGATCCTGCTCTAATAATGAACTGCCTTCCTCTCTCCTTACCTGTGGTTCTGCCTGGCTGCTTGGTTCCAGTTGTAGGCCTACATCCCACAGGCAATTTGCTTGTCCCTCTCACACATGTAAATGGGTCAGCACTCAAGTGCACACACCTGCCTGCACCCACAGACCCTCTCACACACACTTTTCTCAACAAGATTTTTTCCTAGTTTAGAGACTCAGAGACCCATGTTGAAATACAAAAGCAGCACACCACATGACGGCCTTCACATAGAATCCAGCAGCAAATGGGAAACTTTTAACTAGCCGTGGTCCTATTACTGCAGCCCTACCATGGAACGACTGCTGGATGAGTCCTGCTCGAGAATATTGAACCTACAACAAGTCTGAGGTAAATAAGAATTCCACAGGAATACCATAAAACAGGGACCTATGACCCTTTCGAGCCAGATAGGAGTCGAACCTACAATCTTCTGATCCGTAGTCAGACGTGTTATCCATTGCGCCACTGGCCCCATGTAGGATTACCCATACTTTTGTCCTTAAGAGGACCAGAAGTTGTGTGTGTGTGTGTGTGTGTTTTAAAACACCATTCCATCAACCTTTTTAGCCACGTTTACTGCTCACAACCAGAAGACACAAGTAAACCCACCTGACCTCCTGAAATTCTGTTCTGTCAGGTGTTCCTAACTTATACAAAGGACTTTAGGAGGACGAAGGACCTAAAAGTCAGGGGAAATGGTCCTAGGTCCAAGGAAATGTTTTAGATCAGCCTCAGTTTCTTAAATATTCTGCATTAACATCATCAGTTCCACGTCTGTGTGGAGCTGATCTTGAGGACTCCTTAATCAGCAGGCGGGTACAACAATAAAGTGTTTAATATTACAATACAGGCGAAAATTCAGACACCTTGTCATAGGCTCACCTTGTCCAGGGACCCAAGCATGCTGCCTTTCACCTCTCAGAGCCCTTCACCTAACCTACTGTGCAGCTGTCTCACCTTTAATATCACTGTTCCACAGGCAGCATGATGTCACAATGTTCCTTGTCAGTAGCCTGAACCATGAGCCTTTGCAACCCTGGCATAATCTACATACTTCCAATTGGTGAAGTCTTGGACCACAAATGCAGTGAAGAATAATGGATTGTTACTCTTCATGCATTTTTGCCCATTGGCTCAGATTTGAATGCTTACTGGCCATACGAGCATCTCTGCCAGGCCACCCTATGTCTAGAGACCGTAGATTTAGAGAGTTTATAAACATTGTAGGTTCATCAATGAAGTGTGCTCGCTTCGGCGGCACATATACTAAAATTGGAACGATACAGAGAAGATTAGCATGGCCCCTGCGCAAGGATGACACGCAAATTCGTGAAGCGTTCCATATTTTTACCAGCTTTCAGGAGAGAAATGTTCTATGTTTTCAAGACTAATTGAAATAATAAAGCAGGTTCCAGTGCTTTCCTCCTAATATCTATTTTTCAATTTGTCTCTCCTCAACATTTTTAATGTATTTACCTCGCAGTAATGAAGGTGCACTCTATGGCCAGCTGCATTTAGCAAGGAAGCCTGCAGGACTTCTGGGACTTTTCTTTCCCTTCTTCAGCCTCCCTGTCATTATTCTTCACAACCCCCAAATCTATACTGCTGCCAGCGATGCGTTGCTTTGTGGGAAGCAAGAGAAAGAGAAGGGGAGGGCCTATGCAAATGATGGCCTCAGGGCTGTCTGGGAGTCCCTTTTCAGCAGTACTGTTAAAATCCGCCTTGCAACCAGATTGGTCGGGTAAGCTGAAAAACACCAGGCATGATTGGGCACCAGGTCCTCTAGGCCCTTGGAGGACATATCGGCGCTGCATCCCTCAGTTTCTGAGGTCCAAGAAATGTTCACCCTCCACCCTAATAGAGAGGTCTTGGCCGATCGGGGCAGAAGGGAGCAGGGCAAGATGCTCATGATCCTGCTCTAATAATGAACTGCCTTCCTCTCTCCTTACCTGTGGTTCTGCCTGGCTGCTTGGTTCCAGTTGTAGGCCTACATCCCACAGGCAATTTGCTTGTCCCTCTCACACATGTAAATGGGTCAGCACTCAAGTGCACACACCTGCCTGCACCCACAGACCCTCTCACACACACTTTTCTCAACAAGATTCTTTCCTAGTTTAGAGACTCAGAGACCCATGTTGAAATACAAAAGCAGCACACCACATGACGGCCTTCACATAGAATCCAGCAGCAAATGGGAAACTTTTAACTAGCCGTGGTCCTATTACTGCAGCCCTACCATGGAACGACTGCTGGATGAGTCCTGCTCGAGAATATTGAACCTACAACAAGTCTGAGGTAAATAAGAATTCCACAGGAATACCATAAAACAGGGACCTATGACCCTTTCGAGCCAGATAGGAGTCGAACCTACAATCTTCTGATCCGTAGTCAGACGCGTTATCCATTGCGCCACTGGCCCCATGTAGGATTACCCATACTTTTGTCCTTAAGAGGACCAGAAGTTGTGTGTGTGTGTGTGTGTGTTTTAAAACACCATTCCATCAACCTTTTTAGCCACGTTTACTGCTCACAACCAGAAGACACAAGTAAACCCACCTGACCTCCTGAAATTCTGTTCTGTCAGGTGTTCCTAACTTATACAAAGGACTTTAGGAGGACGAAGGACCTAAAAGTCAGGGGAAATGGTCCTAGGTCCAAGGAAATGTTTTAGATCAGCCTCAGTTTCTTAAATATTCTGCATTAACATCATCAGTTCCACGTCTGTGTGGAGCTGATCTTGAGGACTCCTTAATCAGCAGGCGGGTACAACAATAAAGTGTTTAATATTACAATACAGGCGAAAATTCAGACACCTTGTCATAGGCTCACCTTGTCCAGGGACCCAAGCATGCTGCCTTTCACCTCTCAGAGCCCTTCACCTAACCTACTGTGCAGCTGTCTCACCTTTAATATCACTGTTCCACAGGCAGCATGATGTCACAATGTTCCTTGTCAGTAGCCTGAACCATGAGCCTTTGCAACCCTGGCATAATCTACATACTTCCAATTGGTGAAGTCTTGGACCACAAATGCAGTGAAGAATAATGGATTGTTACTCTTCATGCATTTTTGCCCATTGGCTCAGATTTGAATGCTTACTGGCCATACGAGCATCTCTGCCAGGCCACCCTATGTCTAGAGACCGTAGATTTAGAGAGTTTATAAACATTGTAGGTTCATCAATGAAGTGTGCTCGCTTCGGCGGCACATATACTAAAATTGTAACGATACAGAGAAGATTAGCATGGCCCCTGCGCAAGGATGACACGCAAATTCGTGAAGCGTTCCATATTTTTACCAGCTTTCAGGAGAGAAATGTTCTATGTTTTCAAGACTAATTGAAATAATAAAGCAGGTTCCAGTGCTTTCCTCCTAATATCTATTTTTCAATTTGTCTCTCCTCAACATTTTTAATGTATTTACCTCGCAGTAATGAAGGTGCACTCTATGGCCAGCTGCATTTAGCAAGGAAGCCTGCAGGACTTCTGGGACTTTTCTTTCCCTTCTTCAGCCTCCCTGTCATTATTCTTCACAACCCCCAAATCTATACTGCTGCCAGCGATGCGTTGCTTTGTGGGAAGCAAGAGAAAGAGAAGGGGAGGGCCTATGCAAATGATGGCCTCAGGGCTGTCTGGGAGTCCCTTTTCAGCAGTACTGTTAAAATCCGCCTTGCAACCAGATTGGTCGGGTAAGCTGAAAAACACCAGGCATGATTGGGCACCAGGTCCTCTAGGCCCTTGGAGGACATATCGGCGCTGCATCCCTCAGTTTCTGAGGTCCAAGAAATGTTCACCCTCCACCCTAATAGAGAGGTCGTGGCCGATCGGGGCAGAAGGGAGCAGGGCAAGATGCTCATGATCCTGCTCTAATAATGAACTGCCTTCCTCTCTCCTTACCTGTGGTTCTGCCTGGCTGCTTGGTTCCAGTTGTAGGCCTACATCCCACAGGCAATTTGCTTGTCCCTCTCACACATGTAAATGGGTCAGCACTCAAGTGCACACACCTGCCTGCACCCACAGACCCTCTCACACACACTTTTCTCAACAAGATTTTTTCCTAGTTTAGAGACTCAGAGACCCATGTTGAAATACAAAAGCAGCACACCACATGACGGCCTTCACATAGAATCCAGCAGCAAATGGGAAACTTTTAACTAGCCGTGGTCCTATTACTGCAGCCCTACCATGGAACGACTGCTGGATGAGTCCTGCTCGAGAATATTGAACCTACAACAAGTCTGAGGTAAATAAGAATTCCACAGGAATACCATAAAACAGGGACCTATGACCCTTTCGAGCCAGATAGGAGTCGAACCTACAATCTTCTAAGCCGTAGTCAGACGCGTTATCCATTGCGCCACTGGCCCCATGTAGGATTACCCATACTTTTGTCCTTAAGAGGACCAGAAGTTGTGTGTGTGTGTGTGTGTTTTAAAACACCATTCCATCAACCTTTTTAGCCACGTTTACTGCTCACAACCAGAAGACACAAGTAAACCCACCTGACCTCCTGAAATTCTGTTCTGTCAGGTGTTCCTAACTTATACAAAGGACTTTAGGAGGACGAAGGACCTAAAAGTCAGGGGAAATGGTCCTAGGTCCAAGGAAATGTTTTAGATCAGCCTCAGTTTCTTAAATATTCTGCATTAACATCATCAGTTCCACGTCTGTGTGGAGCTGATCTTGAGGACTCCTTAATCAGCAGGCGGGTACAACAATAAAGTGTTTAATATTACAATACAGGCGAAAATTCAGACACCTTGTCATAGGCTCACCTTGTCCAGGGACCCATGCATGCTGCCTTTCACCTCTCAGAGCCCTTCACCTAACCTACTGTGCAGCTGTCTCACCTTTAATATCACTGTTCCACAGGCAGCATGATGTCACAATGTTCCTTGTCAGTAGCCTGAACCATGAGCCTTTGCAACCCTGGCATAATCTACATACTTCCAATTGGTGAAGTCTTGGACCACAAATGCAGTGAAGAATAATGGATTGTTACTCTTCATGCATTTTTGCCCATTGGCTCAGATTTGAATGCTTACTGGCCATACGAGCATCTCTGCCAGGCCACCCTATGTCTAGAGACCGTAGATTTAGAGAGTTTATAAACATTGTAGGTTCATCAATGAAGTGTGCTCGCTTCGGCGGCACATATACTAAAATTGGAACGATACAGAGAAGATTAGCATGGCCCCTGCGCAAGGATGACACGCAAATTCGTGAAGCGTTCCATATTTTTACCAGCTTTCAGGAGAGAAATGTTCTATGTTTTCAAGACTAATTGAAATAATAAAGCAGGTTCCAGTGCTTTCCTCCTAATATCTATTTTTCAATTTGTCTCTCCTCAACATTTTTAATGTATTTACCTCGCAGTAATGAAGGTGCACTCTATGGCCAGCTGCATTTAGCAAGGAAGCCTGCAGGACTTCTGGGACTTTTCTTTCCCTTCTTCAGCCTCCCTGTCATTATTCTTCACAACCCCCAAATCTATACTGCTGCCAGCGATGCGTTGCTTTGTGGGAAGCAAGAGAAAGAGAAGGGGAGGGCCTATGCAAATGATGGCCTCAGGGCTGTCTGGGAGTCCCTTTTCAGCAGTACTGTTAAAATCCGCCTTGCAACCAGATTGGTCGGGTAAGCTGAAAAACACCAGGCATGATTGGGCACCAGGTCCTCTAGGCCCTTGGAGGACATATCGGCGCTGCATCCCTCAGTTTCTGAGGTCCAAGAAATGTTCACCCTCCACCCTAATAGAGAGGTCTTGGCCGATCGTGGCCGATCGGGGCAGAAGGGAGCAGGGCAAGATGCTCATGATCCTGCTCTAATAATGAACTGCCTTCCTCTCTCCTTACCTGTGGTTCTGCCTGGCTGCTTGGTTCCAGTTGTAGGCCTACATCCCACAGGCAATTTGCTTGTCCCTCTCACACATGTAAATGGGTCAGCACTCAAGTGCACACACCTGCCTGCACCCACAGACCCTCTCACACACACTTTTCTCAACAAGATTTTTTCCTAGTTTAGAGACTCAGAGACCCATGTTGAAATACAAAAGCAGCACACCACATGACGGCCTTCACATAGAATCCAGCAGCAAATGGGAAACTTTTAACTAGCCGTGGTCCTATTACTGCAGCCCTACCATGGAACGACTGCTGGATGAGTCCTGCTCGAGAATATTGAACCTACAACAAGTCTGAGGTAAATAAGAATTCCACAGGAATACCATAAAACAGGGACCTATGACCCTTTCGAGCCAGATAGGAGTCGAACCTACAATCTTCTGATCCGTAGTCAGACGCGTTATCCATTGCGCCACTGGCCCCATGTAGGATTACCCATACTTTTGTCCTTAAGAGGACCAGAAGTTGTGTGTGTGTGTGTGTGTGTTTTAAAACACCATTCCATCAACCTTTTTAGCCACGTTTACTGCTCACAACCAGAAGACACAAGTAAACCCACCTGACCTCCTGAAATTCTGTTCTGTCAGGTGTTCCTAACTTATACAAAGGACTTTAGGAGGACGAAGGACCTAAAAGTCAGGGGAAATGGTCCTAGGTCCAAGGAAATGTTTTAGATCAGCCTCAGTTTCTTAAATATTCTGCATTAACATCATCAGTTCCACGTCTGTGTGGAGCTGATCTTGAGGACTCCTTAATCAGCAGGCGGGTACAACAATAAAGTGTTTAATATTACAATACAGGCGAAAATTCAGACACCTTGTCATAGGCTCACCTTGTCCAGGGACCCAAGCATGCTGCCTTTCACCTCTCAGAGCCCTTCACCTAACCTACTGTGCAGCTGTCTCACCTTTAATATCACTGTTCCACAGGCAGCATGATGTCACAATGTTCCTTGTCAGTAGCCTGAACCATGAGCCTTTGCAACCCTGGCATAATCTACATACTTCCAATTGGTGAAGTCTTGGACCACAAATGCAGTGAAGAATAATGGATTGTTACTCTTCATGCATTTTTGCCCATTGGCTCAGATTTGAATGCTTACTGGCCATACGAGCATCTCTGCCAGGCCACCCTATGTCTAGAGACCGTAGATTTAGAGAGTTTATAAACATTGTAGGTTCATCAATGAAGTGTGCTCGCTTCGGCGGCACATATACTAAAATTGGAACGATACAGAGAAGATTAGCATGGCCCCTGCGCAAGGATGACACGCAAATTCGTGAAGCGTTCCATATTTTTACCAGCTTTCAGGAGAGAAATGTTCTATGTTTTCAAGACTAATTGAAATAATAAAGCAGGTTCCAGTGCTTTCCTCCTAATATCTATTTTTCAATTTGTCTCTCCTCAACATTTTTAATGTATTTACCTCGCAGTAATGAAGGTGCACTCTATGGCCAGCTGCATTTAGCAAGGAAGCCTGCAGGACTTCTGGGACTTTTCTTTCCCTTCTTCAGCCTCCCTGTCATTATTCTTCACAACCCCCAAATCTATACTGCTGCCAGCGATGCGTTGCTTTGTGGGAAGCAAGAGAAAGAGAAGGGGAGGGCCTATGCAAATGATGGCCTCAGGGCTGTCTGGGAGTCCCTTTTCAGCAGTACTGTTAAAATCCGCCTTGCAACCAGATTGGTCGGGTAAGCTGAAAAACACCAGGCATGATTGGGCACCAGGTCCTCTAGGCCCTTGGAGGACATATCGGCGCTGCATCCCTCAGTTTCTGAGGTCCAAGAAATGTTCACCCTCCACCCTAATAGAGAGGTCGTGGCCGATCGGGGCAGAAGGGAGCAGGGCAAGATGCTCATGATCCTGCTCTAATAATGAACTGCCTTCCTCTCTCCTTACCTGTGGTTCTGCCTGGCTGCTTGGTTCCAGTTGTAGGCCTACATCCCACAGGCAATTTGCTTGTCCCTCTCACACATGTAAATGGGTCAGCACTCAAGTGCACACACCTGCCTGCACCCACAGACCCTCTCACACACACTTTTCTCAACAAGATTTTTTCCTAGTTTAGAGACTCAGAGACCCATGTTGAAATACAAAAGCGGCACACCACATGACGGCCTTCACATAGAATCCAGCAGCAAATGGGAAACTTTTAACTAGCCGTGGTCCTATTACTGCAGCCCTACCATGGAACGACTGCTGGATGAGTCCTGCTCGAGAATATTGAACCTACAACAAGTCTGAGGTAAATAAGAATTCCACAGGAATACCATAAAACAGGGACCTATGACCCTTTCGAGCCAGATAGGAGTCGAACCTACAATCTTCTAAGCCGTAGTCAGACGCGTTATCCATTGCGCCACTGGCCCCATGTAGGATTACCCATACTTTTGTCCTTAAGAGGACCAGAAGTTGTGTGTGTGTGTGTGTGTTTTAAAACACCATTCCATCAACCTTTTTAGCCACGTTTACTGCTCACAACCAGAAGACACAAGTAAACCCACCTGACCTCCTGAAATTCTGTTCTGTCAGGTGTTCCTAACTTATACAAAGGACTTTAGGAGGACGAAGGACCTAAAAGTCAGGGGAAATGGTCCTAGGTCCAAGGAAATATTTTAGATCAGCCTCAGTTTCTTAAATATTCTGCATTAACATCATCAGTTCCACGTCTGTGTGGAGCTGATCTTGAGGACTCCTTAATCAGCAGGCGGGTACAACAATAAAGTGTTTAATATTACAATACAGGCGAAAATTCAGACACCTTGTCATAGGCTCACCTTGTCCAGGGACCCATGCATGCTGCCTTTCACCTCTCAGAGCCCTTCACCTAACCTACTGTGCAGCTGTCTCACCTTTAATATCACTGTTCCACAGGCAGCATGATGTCACAATGTTCCTTGTCAGTAGCCTGAACCATGAGCCTTTGCAACCCTGGCATAATCTACATACTTCCAATTGGTGAAGTCTTGGACCACAAATGCAGTGAAGAATAATGGATTGTTACTCTTCATGCATTTTTGCCCATTGGCTCAGATTTGAATGCTTACTGGCCATACGAGCATCTCTGCCAGGCCACCCTATGTCTAGAGACCGTAGATTTAGAGAGTTTATAAACATTGTAGGTTCATCAATGAAGTGTGCTCGCTTCGGCGGCACATATACTAAAATTGGAACGATACAGAGAAGATTAGCATGGCCCCTGCGCAAGGATGACACGCAAATTCGTGAAGCGTTCCATATTTTTACCAGCTTTCAGGAGAGAAATGTTCTATGTTTTCAAGACTAATTGAAATAATAAAGCAGGTTCCAGTGCTTTCCTCCTAATATCTATTTTTCAATTTGTCTCTCCTCAACATTTTTAATGTATTTACCTCGCAGTAATGAAGGTGCACTCTATGGCCAGCTGCATTTAGCAAGGAAGCCTGCAGGACTTCTGGGACTTTTCTTTCCCTTCTTCAGCCTCCCTGTCATTATTCTTCACAACCCCCAAATCTATACTGCTGCCAGCGATGCGTTGCTTTGTGGGAAGCAAGAGAAAGAGAAGGGGAGGGCCTATGCAAATGATGGCCTCAGGGCTGTCTGGGAGTCCCTTTTCAGCAGTACTGTTAAAATCCGCCTTGCAACCAGATTGGTCGGGTAAGCTGAAAAACACCAGGCATGATTGGGCACCAGGTCCTCTAGGCCCTTGGAGGACATATCGGCGCTGCATCCCTCAGTTTCTGAGGTCCAAGAAATGTTCACCCTCCACCCTAATAGAGAGGTCTTGGCCGATCGTGGCCGATCGGGGCAGAAGGGAGCAGGGCAAGATGCTCATGATCCTGCTCTAATAATGAACTGCCTTCCTCTCTCCTTACCTGTGGTTCTGCCTGGCTGCTTGGTTCCAGTTGTAGGCCTACATCCCACAGGCAATTTGCTTGTCCCTCTCACACATGTAAATGGGTCAGCACTCAAGTGCACACACCTGCCTGCACCCACAGACCCTCTCACACACACTTTTCTCAACAAGATTTTTTCCTAGTTTAGAGACTCAGAGACCCATGTTGAAATACAAAAGCAGCACACCACATGACGGCCTTCACATAGAATCCAGCAGCAAATGGGAAACTTTTAACTAGCCGTGGTCCTATTACTGCAGCCCTACCATGGAACGACTGCTGGATGAGTCCTGCTCGAGAATATTGAACCTACAACAAGTCTGAGGTAAATAAGAATTCCACAGGAATACCATAAAACAGGGACCTATGACCCTTTCGAGCCAGATAGGAGTCGAACCTACAATCTTCTGATCCGTAGTCAGACGCGTTATCCATTGCGCCACTGGCCCCATGTAGGATTACCCATACTTTTGTCCTTAAGAGGACCAGAAGTTGTGTGTGTGTGTGTTTTAAAACACCATTCCATCAACCTTTTTAGCCACGTTTACTGCTCACAACCAGAAGACACAAGTAAACCCACCTGACCTCCTGAAATTCTGTTCTGTCAGGTGTTCCTAACTTATACAAAGGACTTTAGGAGGACGAAGGACCTAAAAGTCAGGGGAAATGGTCCTAGGTCCAAGGAAATGTTTTAGATCAGCCTCAGTTTCTTAAATATTCTGCATTAACATCATCAGTTCCACGTCTGTGTGGAGCTGATCTTGAGGACTCCTTAATCAGCAGGCGGGTACAACAATAAAGTGTTTAATATTACAATACAGGCGAAAATTCAGACACCTTGTCATAGGCTCACCTTGTCCAGGGACCCAAGCATGCTGCCTTTCACCTCTCAGAGCCCTTCACCTAACCTACTGTGCAGCTGTCTCACCTTTAATATCACTGTTCCACAGGCAGCATGATGTCACAATGTTCCTTGTCAGTAGCCTGAACCATGAGCCTTTGCAACCCTGGCATAATCTACATACTTCCAATTGGTGAAGTCTTGGACCACAAATGCAGTGAAGAATAATGGATTGTTACTCTTCATGCATTTTTGCCCATTGGCTCAGATTTGAATGCTTACTGGCCATACGAGCATCTCTGCCAGGCCACCCTATGTCTAGAGACCGTAGATTTAGAGAGTTTATAAACATTGTAGGTTCATCAATGAAGTGTGCTCGCTTCGGCGGCACATATACTAAAATTGGAACGATACAGAGAAGATTAGCATGGCCCCTGCGCAAGGATGACACGCAAATTCGTGAAGCGTTCCATATTTTTACCAGCTTTCAGGAGAGAAATGTTCTATGTTTTCAAGACTAATTGAAATAATAAAGCAGGTTCCAGTGCTTTCCTCCTAATATCTATTTTTCAATTTGTCTCTCCTCAACATTTTTAATGTATTTACCTCGCAGTAATGAAGGTGCACTCTATGGCCAGCTGCATTTAGCAAGGAAGCCTGCAGGACTTCTGGGACTTTTCTTTCCCTTCTTCAGCCTCCCTGTCATTATTCTTCACAACCCCCAAATCTATACTGCTGCCAGCGATGCGTTGCTTTGTGGGAAGCAAGAGAAAGAGAAGGGGAGGGCCTATGCAAATGATGGCCTCAGGGCTGTCTGGGAGTCCCTTTTCAGCAGTACTGTTAAAATCCGCCTTGCAACCAGATTGGTCGGGTAAGCTGAAAAACACCAGGCATGATTGGGCACCAGGTCCTCTAGGCCCTTGGAGGACATATCGGCGCTGCATCCCTCAGTTTCTGAGGTCCAAGAAATGTTCACCCTCCACCCTAATAGAGAGGTCTTGGCCGATCGTGGCCGATCGGGGCAGAAGGGAGCAGGGCAAGATGCTCATGATCCTGCTCTAATAATGAACTGCCTTCCTCTCTCCTTACCTGTGGTTCTGCCTGGCTGCTTGGTTCCAGTTGTAGGCCTACATCCCACAGGCAATTTGCTTGTCCCTCTCACAGATGTAAATGGGTCAGCACTCAAGTGCACACACCTGCCTGCACCCACAGACCCTCTCACACACACTTTTCTCAACAAGATTTTTTCCTAGTTTAGAGACTCAGAGACCCATGTTGAAATACAAAAGCAGCACACCACATGACGGCCTTCACATAGAATCCAGCAGCAAATGGGAAACTTTTAACTAGCCGTGGTCCTATTACTGCAGCCCTACCATGGAACGACTGCTGGATGAGTCCTGCTCGAGAATATTGAACCTACAACAAGTCTGAGGTAAATAAGAATTCCACAGGAATACCATAAAACAGGGACCTATGACCCTTTCGAGCCAGATAGGAGTCGAACCTACAATCTTCTGATCCGTAGTCAGACGCGTTATCCATTGCGCCACTGGCCCCATGTAGGATTACCCATACTTTTGTCCTTAAGAGGACCAGAAGTTGTGTGTGTGTGTGTTTTAAAACACCATTCCATCAACCTTTTTAGCCACGTTTACTGCTCACAACCAGAAGACACAAGTAAACCCACCTGACCTCCTGAAATTCTGTTCTGTCAGGTGTTCCTAACTTATACAAAGGACTTTAGGAGGACGAAGGACCTAAAAGTCAGGGGAAATGGTCCTAGGTCCAAGGAAATGTTTTAGATCAGCCTCAGTTTCTTAAATATTCTGCATTAACATCATCAGTTCCACGTCTGTGTGGAGCTGATCTTGAGGACTCCTTAATCAGCAGGCGGGTACAACAATAAAGTGTTTAATATTACAATACAGGCGAAAATTCAGACACCTTGTCATAGGCTCACCTTGTCCAGGGACCCAAGCATGCTGCCTTTCACCTCTCAGAGCCCTTCACCTAACCTACTGTGCAGCTGTCTCACCTTTAATATCACTGTTCCACAGGCAGCATGATGTCACAATGTTCCTTGTCAGTAGCCTGAACCATGAGCCTTTGCAACCCTGGCATAATCTACATACTTCCAATTGGTGAAGTCTTGGACCACAAATGCAGTGAAGAATAATGGATTGTTACTCTTCATGCATTTTTGCCCATTGGCTCAGATTTGAATGCTTACTGGCCATACGAGCATCTCTGCCAGGCCACCCTATGTCTAGAGACCGTAGATTTAGAGAGTTTATAAACATTGTAGGTTCATCAATGAAGTGTGCTCGCTTCGGCGGCACATATACTAAAATTGGAACGATACAGAGAAGATTAGCATGGCCCCTGCGCAAGGATGACACGCAAATTCGTGAAGCGTTCCATATTTTTACCAGCTTTCAGAAGAGAAATGTTCTATGTTTTCAAGACTAATTGAAATAATAAAGCAGGTTCCAGTGCTTTCCTCCTAATATCTATTTTTCAATTTGTCTCTCCTCAACATTTTTAATGTATTTACCTCGCAGTAATGAAGGTGCACTCTATGGCCAGCTGCATTTAGCAAGGAAGCCTGCAGGACTTCTGGGACTTTTCTTTCCCTTCTTCAGCCTCCCTGTCATTATTCTTCACAACCCCCAAATCTATACTGCTGCCAGCGATGCGTTGCTTTGTGGGAAGCAAGAGAAAGAGAAGGGGAGGGCCTATGCAAATGATGGCCTCAGGGCTGTCTGGGAGTCCCTTTTCAGCAGTACTGTTAAAATCCGCCTTGCAACCAGATTGGTCGGGTAAGCTGAAAAACACCAGGCATGATTGGGCACCAGGTCCTCTAGGCCCTTGGAGGACATATTGGCGCTGCATCCCTCAGTTTCTGAGGTCCAAGAAATGTTCACCCTCCACCCTAATAGAGAGGTCTTGGCCGATCGTGGCCGATCGGGGCAGAAGGGAGCAGGGCAAGATGCTCATGATCCTGCTCTAATAATGAACTGCCTTCCTCTCTCCTTACCTGTGGTTCTGCCTGGCTGCTTGGTTCCAGTTGTAGGCCTACATCCCACAGGCAATTTGCTTGTCCCTCTCACACATGTAAATGGGTCAGCACTCAAGTGCACACACCTGCCTGCACCCACAGACCCTCTCACACACACTTTTCTCAACAAGATTTTTTCCTAGTTTAGAGACTCAGAGACCCATGTTGAAATACAAAAGCAGCACACCACATGACGGCCTTCACATAGAATCCAGCAGCAAATGGGAAACTTTTAACTAGCCGTGGTCCTATTACTGCAGCCCTACCATGGAACGACTGCTGGATGAGTCCTGCTCGAGAATATTGAACCTACAACAAGTCTGAGGTAAATAAGAATTCCACAGGAATACCATAAAACAGGGACCTATGACCCTTTCGAGCCAGATAGGAGTCGAACCTACAATCTTCTGATCCGTAGTCAGACGCGTTATCCATTGCGCCACTGGCCCCATGTAGGATTACCCATACTTTTGTCCTTAAGAGGACCAGAAGTTGTGTGTGTGTGTGTTTTAAAACACCATTCCATCAACCTTTTTAGCCACGTTTACTGCTCACAACCAGAAGACACAAGTAAACCCACCTGACCTCCTGAAATTCTGTTCTGTCAGGTGTTCCTAACTTATACAAAGGACTTTAGGAGGACGAAGGACCTAAAAGTCAGGGGAAATGGTCCTAGGTCCAAGGAAATGTTTTAGATCAGCCTCAGTTTCTTAAATATTCTGCATTAACATCATCAGTTCCACGTCTGTGTGGAGCTGATCTTGAGGACTCCTTAATCAGCAGGCGGGTACAACAATAAAGTGTTTAATATTACAATACAGGCGAAAATTCAGACACCTTGTCATAGGCTCACCTTGTCCAGGGACCCAAGCATGCTGCCTTTCACCTCTCAGAGCCCTTCACCTAACCTACTGTGCAGCTGTCTCACCTTTAATATCACTGTTCCACAGGCAGCATGATGTCACAATGTTCCTTGTCAGTAGCCTGAACCATGAGCCTTTGCAACCCTGGCATAATCTACATACTTCCAATTGGTGAAGTCTTGGACCACAAATGCAGTGAAGAATAATGGATTGTTACTCTTCATGCATTTTTGCCCATTGGCTCAGATTTGAATGCTTACTGGCCATACGAGCATCTCTGCCAGGCCACCCTATGTCTAGAGACCGTAGATTTAGAGAGTTTATAAACATTGTAGGTTCATCAATGAAGTGTGCTCGCTTCGGCGGCACATATACTAAAATTGGAACGATACAGAGAAGATTAGCATGGCCCCTGCGCAAGGATGACACGCAAATTCGTGAAGCGTTCCATATTTTTACCAGCTTTCAGGAGAGAAATGTTCTATGTTTTCAAGACTAATTGAAATAATAAAGCAGGTTCCAGTGCTTTCCTCCTAATATCTATTTTTCAATTTGTCTCTCCTCAACATTTTTAATGTATTTACCTCGCAGTAATGAAGGTGCACTCTATGGCCAGCTGCATTTAGCAAGGAAGCCTGCAGGACTTCTGGGACTTTTCTTTCCCTTCTTCAGCCTCCCTGTCATTATTCTTCACAACCCCCAAATCTATACTGCTGCCAGCGATGCGTTGCTTTGTGGGAAGCAAGAGAAAGAGAAGGGGAGGGCCTATGCAAATGATGGCCTCAGGGCTGTCTGGGAGTCCCTTTTCAGCAGTACTGTTAAAATCCGCCTTGCAACCAGATTGGTCGGGTAAGCTGAAAAACACCAGGCATGATTGGGCACCAGGTCCTCTAGGCCCTTGGAGGACATATCGGCGCTGCATCCCTCAGTTTCTGAGGTCCAAGAAATGTTCACCCTCCACCCTAATAGAGAGGTCTTGGCCGATCGTGGCCGATCGGGGCAGAAGGGAGCAGGGCAAGATGCTCATGATCCTGCTCTAATAATGAACTGCCTTCCTCTCTCCTTACCTGTGGTTCTGCCTGGCTGCTTGGTTCCAGTTGTAGGCCTACATCCCACAGGCAATTTGCTTGTCCCTCTCACAGATGTAAATGGGTCAGCACTCAAGTGCACACACCTGCCTGCACCCACAGACCCTCTCACACACACTTTTCTCAACAAGATTTTTTCCTAGTTTAGAGACTCAGAGACCCATGTTGAAATACAAAAGCAGCACACCACATGACGGCCTTCACATAGAATCCAGCAGCAAATGGGAAACTTTTAACTAGCCGTGGTCCTATTACTGCAGCCCTACCATGGAACGACTGCTGGATGAGTCCTGCTCGAGAATATTGAACCTACAACAAGTCTGAGGTAAATAAGAATTCCACAGGAATACCATAAAACAGGGACCTATGACCCTTTCGAGCCAGATAGGAGTCGAACCTACAATCTTCTGATCCGTAGTCAGACGCGTTATCCATTGCGCCACTGGCCCCATGTAGGATTACCCATACTTTTGTCCTTAAGAGGACCAGAAGTTGTGTGTGTGTGTGTTTTAAAACACCATTCCATCAACCTTTTTAGCCACGTTTACTGCTCACAACCAGAAGACACAAGTAAACCCACCTGACCTCCTGAAATTCTGTTCTGTCAGGTGTTCCTAACTTATACAAAGGACTTTAGGAGGACGAAGGACCTAAAAGTCAGGGGAAATGGTCCTAGGTCCAAGGAAATGTTTTAGATCAGCCTCAGTTTCTTAAATATTCTGCATTAACATCATCAGTTCCACGTCTGTGTGGAGCTGATCTTGAGGACTCCTTAATCAGCAGGCGGGTACAACAATAAAGTGTTTAATATTACAATACAGGCGAAAATTCAGACACCTTGTCATAGGCTCACCTTGTCCAGGGACCCAAGCATGCTGCCTTTCACCTCTCAGAGCCCTTCACCTAACCTACTGTGCAGCTGTCTCACCTTTAATATCACTGTTCCACAGGCAGCATGATGTCACAATGTTCCTTGTCAGTAGCCTGAACCATGAGCCTTTGCAACCCTGGCATAATCTACATACTTCCAATTGGTGAAGTCTTGGACCACAAATGCAGTGAAGAATAATGGATTGTTACTCTTCATGCATTTTTGCCCATTGGCTCAGATTTGAATGCTTACTGGCCATACGAGCATCTCTGCCAGGCCACCCTATGTCTAGAGACCGTAGATTTAGAGAGTTTATAAACATTGTAGGTTCATCAATGAAGTGTGCTCGCTTCGGCGGCACATATACTAAAATTGGAACGATACAGAGAAGATTAGCATGGCCCCTGCGCAAGGATGACACGCAAATTCGTGAAGCGTTCCATATTTTTACCAGCTTTCAGAAGAGAAATGTTCTATGTTTTCAAGACTAATTGAAATAATAAAGCAGGTTCCAGTGCTTTCCTCCTAATATCTATTTTTCAATTTGTCTCTCCTCAACATTTTTAATGTATTTACCTCGCAGTAATGAAGGTGCACTCTATGGCCAGCTGCATTTAGCAAGGAAGCCTGCAGGACTTCTGGGACTTTTCTTTCCCTTCTTCAGCCTCCCTGTCATTATTCTTCACAACCCCCAAATCTATACTGCTGCCAGCGATGCGTTGCTTTGTGGGAAGCAAGAGAAAGAGAAGGGGAGGGCCTATGCAAATGATGGCCTCAGGGCTGTCTGGGAGTCCCTTTTCAGCAGTACTGTTAAAATCCGCCTTGCAACCAGATTGGTCGGGTAAGCTGAAAAACACCAGGCATGATTGGGCACCAGGTCCTCTAGGCCCTTGGAGGACATATTGGCGCTGCATCCCTCAGTTTCTGAGGTCCAAGAAATGTTCACCCTCCACCCTAATAGAGAGGTCTTGGCCGATCGTGGCCGATCGGGGCAGAAGGGAGCAGGGCAAGATGCTCATGATCCTGCTCTAATAATGAACTGCCTTCCTCTCTCCTTACCTGTGGTTCTGCCTGGCTGCTTGGTTCCAGTTGTAGGCCTACATCCCACAGGCAATTTGCTTGTCCCTCTCACACATGTAAATGGGTCAGCACTCAAGTGCACACACCTGCCTGCACCCACAGACCCTCTCACACACACTTTTCTCAACAAGATTTTTTCCTAGTTTAGAGACTCAGAGACCCATGTTGAAATACAAAAGCAGCACACCACATGACGGCCTTCACATAGAATCCAGCAGCAAATGGGAAACTTTTAACTAGCCGTGGTCCTATTACTGCAGCCCTACCATGGAACGACTGCTGGATGAGTCCTGCTCGAGAATATTGAACCTACAACAAGTCTGAGGTAAATAAGAATTCCACAGGAATACCATAAAACAGGGACCTATGACCCTTTCGAGCCAGATAGGAGTCGAACCTACAATCTTCTGATCCGTAGTCAGACGCGTTATCCATTGCGCCACTGGCCCCATGTAGGATTACCCATACTTTTGTCCTTAAGAGGACCAGAAGTTGTGTGTGTGTGTGTTTTAAAACACCATTCCATCAACCTTTTTAGCCACGTTTACTGCTCACAACCAGAAGACACAAGTAAACCCACCTGACCTCCTGAAATTCTGTTCTGTCAGGTGTTCCTAACTTATACAAAGGACTTTAGGAGGACGAAGGACCTAAAAGTCAGGGGAAATGGTCCTAGGTCCAAGGAAATGTTTTAGATCAGCCTCAGTTTCTTAAATATTCTGCATTAACATCATCAGTTCCACGTCTGTGTGGAGCTGATCTTGAGGACTCCTTAATCAGCAGGCGGGTACAACAATAAAGTGTTTAATATTACAATACAGGCGAAAATTCAGACACCTTGTCATAGGCTCACCTTGTCCAGGGACCCAAGCATGCTGCCTTTCACCTCTCAGAGCCCTTCACCTAACCTACTGTGCAGCTGTCTCACCTTTAATATCACTGTTCCACAGGCAGCATGATGTCACAATGTTCCTTGTCAGTAGCCTGAACCATGAGCCTTTGCAACCCTGGCATAATCTACATACTTCCAATTGGTGAAGTCTTGGACCACAAATGCAGTGAAGAATAATGGATTGTTACTCTTCATGCATTTTTGCCCATTGGCTCAGATTTGAATGCTTACTGGCCATACGAGCATCTCTGCCAGGCCACCCTATGTCTAGAGACCGTAGATTTAGAGAGTTTATAAACATTGTAGGTTCATCAATGAAGTGTGCTCGCTTCGGCGGCACATATACTAAAATTGGAACGATACAGAGAAGATTAGCATGGCCCCTGCGCAAGGATGACACGCAAATTCGTGAAGCGTTCCATATTTTTACCAGCTTTCAGGAGAGAAATGTTCTATGTTTTCAAGACTAATTGAAATAATAAAGCAGGTTCCAGTGCTTTCCTCCTAATATCTATTTTTCAATTTGTCTCTCCTCAACATTTTTAATGTATTTACCTCGCAGTAATGAAGGTGCACTCTATGGCCAGCTGCATTTAGCAAGGAAGCCTGCAGGACTTCTGGGACTTTTCTTTCCCTTCTTCAGCCTCCCTGTCATTATTCTTCACAACCCCCAAATCTATACTGCTGCCAGCGATGCGTTGCTTTGTGGGAAGCAAGAGAAAGAGAAGGGGAGGGCCTATGCAAATGATGGCCTCAGGGCTGTCTGGGAGTCCCTTTTCAGCAGTACTGTTAAAATCCGCCTTGCAACCAGATTGGTCGGGTAAGCTGAAAAACACCAGGCATGATTGGGCACCAGGTCCTCTAGGCCCTTGGAGGACATATCGGCGCTGCATCCCTCAGTTTCTGAGGTCCAAGAAATGTTCACCCTCCACCCTAATAGAGAGGTCTTGGCCGATCGTGGCCGATCGGGGCAGAAGGGAGCAGGGCAAGATGCTCATGATCCTGCTCTAATAATGAACTGCCTTCCTCTCTCCTTACCTGTGGTTCTGCCTGGCTGCTTGGTTCCAGTTGTAGGCCTACATCCCACAGGCAATTTGCTTGTCCCTCTCACACATGTAAATGGGTCAGCACTCAAGTGCACACACCTGCCTGCACCCACAGACCCTCTCACACACACTTTTCTCAACAAGATTTTTTCCTAGTTTAGAGACTCAGAGACCCATGTTGAAATACAAAAGCAGCACACCACATGACGGCCTTCACATAGAATCCAGCAGCAAATGGGAAACTTTTAACTAGCCGTGGTCCTATTACTGCAGCCCTACCATGGAACGACTGCTGGATGAGTCCTGCTCGAGAATATTGAACCTACAACAAGTCTGAGGTAAATAAGAATTCCACAGGAATACCATAAAACAGGGACCTATGACCCTTTCGAGCCAGATAGGAGTCGAACCTACAATCTTCTGATCCGTAGTCAGACGCGTTATCCATTGCGCCACTGGCCCCATGTAGGATTACCCATACTTTTGTCCTTAAGAGGACCAGAAGTTGTGTGTGTGTGTGTTTTAAAACACCATTCCATCAACCTTTTTAGCCACGTTTACTGCTCACAACCAGAAGACACAAGTAAACCCACCTGACCTCCTGAAATTCTGTTCTGTCAGGTGTTCCTAACTTATACAAAGGACTTTAGGAGGACGAAGGACCTAAAAGTCAGGGGAAATGGTCCTAGGTCCAAGGAAATGTTTTAGATCAGCCTCAGTTTCTTAAATATTCTGCATTAACATCATCAGTTCCACGTCTGTGTGGAGCTGATCTTGAGGACTCCTTAATCAGCAGGCGGGTACAACAATAAAGTGTTTAATATTACAATACAGGCGAAAATTCAGACACCTTGTCATAGGCTCACCTTGTCCAGGGACCCAAGCATGCTGCCTTTCACCTCTCAGAGCCCTTCACCTAACCTACTGTGCAGCTGTCTCACCTTTAATATCACTGTTCCACAGGCAGCATGATGTCACAATGTTCCTTGTCAGTAGCCTGAACCATGAGCCTTTGCAACCCTGGCATAATCTACATACTTCCAATTGGTGAAGTCTTGGACCACAAATGCAGTGAAGAATAATGGATTGTTACTCTTCATGCATTTTTGCCCATTGGCTCAGATTTGAATGCTTACTGGCCATACGAGCATCTCTGCCAGGCCACCCTATGTCTAGAGACCGTAGATTTAGAGAGTTTATAAACATTGTAGGTTCATCAATGAAGTGTGCTCGCTTCGGCGGCACATATACTAAAATTGGAACGATACAGAGAAGATTAGCATGGCCCCTGCGCAAGGATGACACGCAAATTCGTGAAGCGTTCCATATTTTTACCAGCTTTCAGAAGAGAAATGTTCTATGTTTTCAAGACTAATTGAAATAATAAAGCAGGTTCCAGTGCTTTCCTCCTAATATCTATTTTTCAATTTGTCTCTCCTCAACATTTTTAATGTATTTACCTCGCAGTAATGAAGGTGCACTCTATGGCCAGCTGCATTTAGCAAGGAAGCCTGCAGGGCTTCTGGGACTTTTCTTTCCCTTCTTCAGCCTCCCTGTCATTATTCTTCACAACCCCCAAAATCTATACTGCTGCCAGCGATGCGTTGCTTTGTGGGAAGCAAGAGAAAGAGAAGGGGAGGGCCTATGCAAATGATGGCCTCAGGGCTGTCTGGGAGTCCCTTTTCAGCAGTACTGTTAAAATCCGCCTTGCAACCAGATTGGTCGGGTAAGCTGAAAAACACCAGGCATGATTGGGCACCAGGTCCTCTAGGCCCTTGGAGGACATATTGGCGCTGCATCCCTCAGTTTCTGAGGTCCAAGAAATGTTCACCCTCCACCCTAATAGAGAGGTCTTGGCCGATCGTGGCCGATCGGGGCAGAAGGGAGCAGGGCAAGATGCTCATGATCCTGCTCTAATAATGAACTGCCTTCCTCTCTCCTTACCTGTGGTTCTGCCTGGCTGCTTGGTTCCAGTTGTAGGCCTACATCCCACAGGCAATTTGCTTGTCCCTCTCACACATGTAAATGGGTCAGCACTCAAGTGCACACACCTGCCTGCACCCACAGACCCTCTCACACACACTTTTCTCAACAAGATTTTTTCCTAGTTTAGAGACTCAGAGACCCATGTTGAAATACAAAAGCAGCACACCACATGACGGCCTTCACATAGAATCCAGCAGCAAATGGGAAACTTTTAACTAGCCGTGGTCCTATTACTGCAGCCCTACCATGGAACGACTGCTGGATGAGTCCTGCTCGAGAATATTGAACCTACAACAAGTCTGAGGTAAATAAGAATTCCACAGGAATACCATAAAACAGGGACCTATGACCCTTTCGAGCCAGATAGGAGTCGAACCTACAATCTTCTGATCCGTAGTCAGACGCGTTATCCATTGCGCCACTGGCCCCATGTAGGATTACCCATACTTTTGTCCTTAAGAGGACCAGAAGTTGTGTGTGTGTGTGTTTTAAAACACCATTCCATCAACCTTTTTAGCCACGTTTACTGCTCACAACCAGAAGACACAAGTAAACCCACCTGACCTCCTGAAATTCTGTTCTGTCAGGTGTTCCTAACTTATACAAAGGACTTTAGGAGGACGAAGGACCTAAAAGTCAGGGGAAATGGTCCTAGGTCCAAGGAAATGTTTTAGATCAGCCTCAGTTTCTTAAATATTCTGCATTAACATCATCAGTTCCACGTCTGTGTGGAGCTGATCTTGAGGACTCCTTAATCAGCAGGCGGGTACAACAATAAAGTGTTTAATATTACAATACAGGCGAAAATTCAGACACCTTGTCATAGGCTCACCTTGTCCAGGGACCCAAGCATGCTGCCTTTCACCTCTCAGAGCCCTTCACCTAACCTACTGTGCAGCTGTCTCACCTTTAATATCACTGTTCCACAGGCAGCATGATGTCACAATGTTCCTTGTCAGTAGCCTGAACCATGAGCCTTTGCAACCCTGGCATAATCTACATACTTCCAATTGGTGAAGTCTTGGACCACAAATGCAGTGAAGAATAATGGATTGTTACTCTTCATGCATTTTTGCCCATTGGCTCAGATTTGAATGCTTACTGGCCATACGAGCATCTCTGCCAGGCCACCCTATGTCTAGAGACCGTAGATTTAGAGAGTTTATAAACATTGTAGGTTCATCAATGAAGTGTGCTCGCTTCGGCGGCACATATACTAAAATTGGAACGATACAGAGAAGATTAGCATGGCCCCTGCGCAAGGATGACACGCAAATTCGTGAAGCGTTCCATATTTTTACCAGCTTTCAGGAGAGAAATGTTCTATGTTTTCAAGACTAATTGAAATAATAAAGCAGGTTCCAGTGCTTTCCTCCTAATATCTATTTTTCAATTTGTCTCTCCTCAACATTTTTAATGTATTTACCTCGCAGTAATGAAGGTGCACTCTATGGCCAGCTGCATTTAGCAAGGAAGCCTGCAGGACTTCTGGGACTTTTCTTTCCCTTCTTCAGCCTCCCTGTCATTATTCTTCACAACCCCCAAATCTATACTGCTGCCAGCGATGCGTTGCTTTGTGGGAAGCAAGAGAAAGAGAAGGGGAGGGCCTATGCAAATGATGGCCTCAGGGCTGTCTGGGAGTCCCTTTTCAGCAGTACTGTTAAAATCCGCCTTGCAACCAGATTGGTCGGGTAAGCTGAAAAACACCAGGCATGATTGGGCACCAGGTCCTCTAGGCCCTTGGAGGACATATCGGCGCTGCATCCCTCAGTTTCTGAGGTCCAAGAAATGTTCACCCTCCACCCTAATAGAGAGGTCTTGGCCGATCGTGGCCGATCGGGGCAGAAGGGAGCAGGGCAAGATGCTCATGATCCTGCTCTAATAATGAACTGCCTTCCTCTCTCCTTACCTGTGGTTCTGCCTGGCTGCTTGGTTCCAGTTGTAGGCCTACATCCCACAGGCAATTTGCTTGTCCCTCTCACAGATGTAAATGGGTCAGCACTCAAGTGCACACACCTGCCTGCACCCACAGACCCTCTCACACACACTTTTCTCAACAAGATTTTTTCCTAGTTTAGAGACTCAGAGACCCATGTTGAAATACAAAAGCAGCACACCACATGACGGCCTTCACATAGAATCCAGCAGCAAATGGGAAACTTTTAACTAGCCGTGGTCCTATTACTGCAGCCCTACCATGGAACGACTGCTGGATGAGTCCTGCTCGAGAATATTGAACCTACAACAAGTCTGAGGTAAATAAGAATTCCACAGGAATACCATAAAACAGGGACCTATGACCCTTTCGAGCCAGATAGGAGTCGAACCTACAATCTTCTGATCCGTAGTCAGACGCGTTATCCATTGCGCCACTGGCCCCATGTAGGATTACCCATACTTTTGTCCTTAAGAGGACCAGAAGTTGTGTGTGTGTGTGTTTTAAAACACCATTCCATCAACCTTTTTAGCCACGTTTACTGCTCACAACCAGAAGACACAAGTAAACCCACCTGACCTCCTGAAATTCTGTTCTGTCAGGTGTTCCTAACTTATACAAAGGACTTTAGGAGGACGAAGGACCTAAAAGTCAGGGGAAATGGTCCTAGGTCCAAGGAAATGTTTTAGATCAGCCTCAGTTTCTTAAATATTCTGCATTAACATCATCAGTTCCACGTCTGTGTGGAGCTGATCTTGAGGACTCCTTAATCAGCAGGCGGGTACAACAATAAAGTGTTTAATATTACAATACAGGCGAAAATTCAGACACCTTGTCATAGGCTCACCTTGTCCAGGGACCCAAGCATGCTGCCTTTCACCTCTCAGAGCCCTTCACCTAACCTACTGTGCAGCTGTCTCACCTTTAATATCACTGTTCCACAGGCAGCATGATGTCACAATGTTCCTTGTCAGTAGCCTGAACCATGAGCCTTTGCAACCCTGGCATAATCTACATACTTCCAATTGGTGAAGTCTTGGACCACAAATGCAGTGAAGAATAATGGATTGTTACTCTTCATGCATTTTTGCCCATTGGCTCAGATTTGAATGCTTACTGGCCATACGAGCATCTCTGCCAGGCCACCCTATGTCTAGAGACCGTAGATTTAGAGAGTTTATAAACATTGTAGGTTCATCAATGAAGTGTGCTCGCTTCGGCGGCACATATACTAAAATTGGAACGATACAGAGAAGATTAGCATGGCCCCTGCGCAAGGATGACACGCAAATTCGTGAAGCGTTCCATATTTTTACCAGCTTTCAGAAGAGAAATGTTCTATGTTTTCAAGACTAATTGAAATAATAAAGCAGGTTCCAGTGCTTTCCTCCTAATATCTATTTTTCAATTTGTCTCTCCTCAACATTTTTAATGTATTTACCTCGCAGTAATGAAGGTGCACTCTATGGCCAGCTGCATTTAGCAAGGAAGCCTGCAGGACTTCTGGGACTTTTCTTTCCCTTCTTCAGCCTCCCTGTCATTATTCTTCACAACCCCCAAATCTATACTGCTGCCAGCGATGCGTTGCTTTGTGGGAAGCAAGAGAAAGAGAAGGGGAGGGCCTATGCAAATGATGGCCTCAGGGCTGTCTGGGAGTCCCTTTTCAGCAGTACTGTTAAAATCCGCCTTGCAACCAGATTGGTCGGGTAAGCTGAAAAACACCAGGCATGATTGGGCACCAGGTCCTCTAGGCCCTTGGAGGACATATTGGCGCTGCATCCCTCAGTTTCTGAGGTCCAAGAAATGTTCACCCTCCACCCTAATAGAGAGGTCTTGGCCGATCGTGGCCGATCGGGGCAGAAGGGAGCAGGGCAAGATGCTCATGATCCTGCTCTAATAATGAACTGCCTTCCTCTCTCCTTACCTGTGGTTCTGCCTGGCTGCTTGGTTCCAGTTGTAGGCCTACATCCCACAGGCAATTTGCTTGTCCCTCTCACACATGTAAATGGGTCAGCACTCAAGTGCACACACCTGCCTGCACCCACAGACCCTCTCACACACACTTTTCTCAACAAGATTTTTTCCTAGTTTAGAGACTCAGAGACCCATGTTGAAATACAAAAGCAGCACACCACATGACGGCCTTCACATAGAATCCAGCAGCAAATGGGAAACTTTTAACTAGCCGTGGTCCTATTACTGCAGCCCTACCATGGAACGACTGCTGGATGAGTCCTGCTCGAGAATATTGAACCTACAACAAGTCTGAGGTAAATAAGAATTCCACAGGAATACCATAAAACAGGGACCTATGACCCTTTCGAGCCAGATAGGAGTCGAACCTACAATCTTCTGATCCGTAGTCAGACGTGTTATCCATTGCGCCACTGGCCCCATGTAGGATTACCCATACTTTTGTCCTTAAGAGGACCAGAAGTTGTGTGTGTGTGTGTGTGTGTTTTAAAACACCATTCCATCAACCTTTTTAGCCACGTTTACTGCTCACAACCAGAAGACACAAGTAAACCCACCTGACCTCCTGAAATTCTGTTCTGTCAGGTGTTCCTAACTTATACAAAGGACTTTAGGAGGACGAAGGACCTAAAAGTCAGGGGAAATGGTCCTAGGTCCAAGGAAATGTTTTAGATCAGCCTCAGTTTCTTAAATATTCTGCATTAACATCATCAGTTCCACGTCTGTGTGGAGCTGATCTTGAGGACTCCTTAATCAGCAGGCGGGTACAACAATAAAGTGTTTAATATTACAATACAGGCGAAAATTCAGACACCTTGTCATAGGCTCACCTTGTCCAGGGACCCAAGCATGCTGCCTTTCACCTCTCAGAGCCCTTCACCTAACCTACTGTGCAGCTGTCTCACCTTTAATATCACTGTTCCACAGGCAGCATGATGTCACAATGTTCCTTGTCAGTAGCCTGAACCATGAGCCTTTGCAACCCTGGCATAATCTACATGCTTCCAATTGGTGAAGTCTTGGACCACAAATGCAGTGAAGAATAATGGATTGTTACTCTTCATGCATTTTTGCCCATTGGCTCAGATTTGAATGCTTACTGGCCATACGAGCATCTCTGCCAGGCCACCCTATGTCTAGAGACCGTAGATTTAGAGAGTTTATAAACATTGTAGGTTCATCAATGAAGTGTGCTCGCTTCGGCGGCACATATACTAAAATTGGAACGATACAGAGAAGATTAGCATGGCCCCTGCGCAAGGATGACACGCAAATTCGTGAAGCGTTCCATATTTTTACCAGCTTTCAGGAGAGAAATGTTCTATGTTTTCAAGACTAATTGAAATAATAAAGCAGGTTCCAGTGCTTTCCTCCTAATATCTATTTTTCAATTTGTCTCTCCTCAACATTTTTAATGTATTTACCTCGCAGTAATGAAGGTGCACTCTATGGCCAGCTGCATTTAGCAAGGAAGCCTGCAGGACTTCTGGGACTTTTCTTTCCCTTCTTCAGCCTCCCTGTCATTATTCTTCACAACCCCCAAATCTATACTGCTGCCAGCGATGCGTTGCTTTGTGGGAAGCAAGAGAAAGAGAAGGGGAGGGCCTATGCAAATGATGGCCTCAGGGCTGTCTGGGAGTCCCTTTTCAGCAGTACTGTTAAAATCCGCCTTGCAACCAGATTGGTCGGGTAAGCTGAAAAACACCAGGCATGATTGGGCACCAGGTCCTCTAGGCCCTTGGAGGACATATCGGCGCTGCATCCCTCAGTTTCTGAGGTCCAAGAAATGTTCACCCTCCACCCTAATAGAGAGGTCTTGGCCGATCGTGGCCGATCGGGGCAGAAGGGAGCAGGGCAAGATGCTCATGATCCTGCTCTAATAATGAACTGCCTTCCTCTCTCCTTACCTGTGGTTCTGCCTGGCTGCTTGGTTCCAGTTGTAGGCCTACATCCCACAGGCAATTTGCTTGTCCCTCTCACACATGTAAATGGGTCAGCACTCAAGTGCACACACCTGCCTGCACCCACAGACCCTCTCACACACACTTTTCTCAACAAGATTTTTTCCTAGTTTAGAGACTCAGAGACCCATGTTGAAATACAAAAGCAGCACACCACATGACGGCCTTCACATAGAATCCAGCAGCAAATGGGAAACTTTTAACTAGCCGTGGTCCTATTACTGCAGCCCTACCATGGAACGACTGCTGGATGAGTCCTGCTCGAGAATATTGAACCTACAACAAGTCTGAGGTAAATAAGAATTCCACAGGAATACCATAAAACAGGGACCTATGACCCTTTCGAGCCAGATAGGAGTCGAACCTACAATCTTCTGATCCGTAGTCAGACGCGTTATCCATTGCGCCACTGGCCCCATGTAGGATTACCCATACTTTTGTCCTTAAGAGGACCAGAAGTTGTGTGTGTGTGTGTGTGTGTGTGTTTTAAAACACCATTCCATCAACCTTTTTAGCCACGTTTACTGCTCACAACCAGAAGACACAAGTAAACCCACCTGACCTCCTGAAATTCTGTTCTGTCAGGTGTTCCTAACTTATACAAAGGACTTTAGGAGGACGAAGGACCTAAAAGTCAGGGGAAATGGTCCTAGGTCCAAGGAAATGTTTTAGATCAGCCTCAGTTTCTTAAATATTCTGCATTAACATCATCAGTTCCACGTCTGTGTGGAGCTGATCTTGAGGACTCCTTAATCAGCAGGCGGGTACAACAATAAAGTGTTTAATATTACAATACAGGCGAAAATTCAGACACCTTGTCATAGGCTCACCTTGTCCAGGGACCCAAGCATGCTGCCTTTCACCTCTCAGAGCCCTTCACCTAACCTACTGTGCAGCTGTCTCACCTTTAATATCACTGTTCCACAGGCAGCATGATGTCACAATGTTCCTTGTCAGTAGCCTGAACCATGAGCCTTTGCAACCCTGGCATAATCTACATACTTCCAATTGGTGAAGTCTTGGACCACAAATGCAGTGAAGAATAATGGATTGTTACTCTTCATGCATTTTTGCCCATTGGCTCAGATTTGAATGCTTACTGGCCATACGAGCATCTCTGCCAGGCCACCCTATGTCTAGAGACCGTAGATTTAGAGAGTTTATAAACATTGTAGGTTCATCAATGAAGTGTGCTCGCTTCGGCGGCACATATACTAAAATTGGAACGATACAGAGAAGATTAGCATGGCCCCTGCGCAAGGATGACACGCAAATTCGTGAAGCGTTCCATATTTTTACCAGCTTTCAGAAGAGAAATGTTCTATGTTTTCAAGACTAATTGAAATAATAAAGCAGGTTCCAGTGCTTTCCTCCTAATATCTATTTTTCAATTTGTCTCTCCTCAACATTTTTAATGTATTTACCTCGCAGTAATGAAGGTGCACTCTATGGCCAGCTGCATTTAGCAAGGAAGCCTGCAGGACTTCTGGGACTTTTCTTTCCCTTCTTCAGCCTCCCTGTCATTATTCTTCACAACCCCCAAATCTATACTGCTGCCAGCGATGCGTTGCTTTGTGGGAAGCAAGAGAAAGAGAAGGGGAGGGCCTATGCAAATGATGGCCTCAGGGCTGTCTGGGAGTCCCTTTTCAGCAGTACTGTTAAAATCCGCCTTGTAACCAGATTGGTCGGGTAAGCTGAAAAACACCAGGCATGATTGGGCACCAGGTCCTCTAGGCCCTTGGAGGACATATTGGCGCTGCATCCCTCAGTTTCTGAGGTCCAAGAAATGTTCACCCTCCACCCTAATAGAGAGGTCTTGGCCGATCGTGGCCGATCGGGGCAGAAGGGAGCAGGGCAAGATGCTCATGATCCTGCTCTAATAATGAACTGCCTTCCTCTCTCCTTACCTGTGGTTCTGCCTGGCTGCTTGGTTCCAGTTGTAGGCCTACATCCCACAGGCAATTTGCTTGTCCCTCTCACACATGTAAATGGGTCAGCACTCAAGTGCACACACCTGCCTGCACCCACAGACCCTCTCACACACACTTTTCTCAACAAGATTTTTTCCTAGTTTAGAGACTCAGAGACCCATGTTGAAATACAAAAGCAGCACACCACATGACGGCCTTCACATAGAATCCAGCAGCAAATGGGAAACTTTTAACTAGCCGTGGTCCTATTACTGCAGCCCTACCATGGAACGACTGCTGGATGAGTCCTGCTCGAGAATATTGAACCTACAACAAGTCTGAGGTAAATAAGAATTCCACAGGAATACCATAAAACAGGGACCTATGACCCTTTCGAGCCAGATAGGAGTCGAACCTACAATCTTCTGATCCGTAGTCAGACGTGTTATCCATTGCGCCACTGGCCCCATGTAGGATTACCCATACTTTTGTCCTTAAGAGGACCAGAAGTTGTGTGTGTGTGTGTGTGTGTTTTAAAACACCATTCCATCAACCTTTTTAGCCACGTTTACTGCTCACAACCAGAAGACACAAGTAAACCCACCTGACCTCCTGAAATTCTGTTCTGTCAGGTGTTCCTAACTTATACAAAGGACTTTAGGAGGACGAAGGACCTAAAAGTCAGGGGAAATGGTCCTAGGTCCAAGGAAATGTTTTAGATCAGCCTCAGTTTCTTAAATATTCTGCATTAACATCATCAGTTCCACGTCTGTGTGGAGCTGATCTTGAGGACTCCTTAATCAGCAGGCGGGTACAACAATAAAGTGTTTAATATTACAATACAGGCGAAAATTCAGACACCTTGTCATAGGCTCACCTTGTCCAGGGACCCAAGCATGCTGCCTTTCACCTCTCAGAGCCCTTCACCTAACCTACTGTGCAGCTGTCTCACCTTTAATATCACTGTTCCACAGGCAGCATGATGTCACAATGTTCCTTGTCAGTAGCCTGAACCATGAGCCTTTGCAACCCTGGCATAATCTACATACTTCCAATTGGTGAAGTCTTGGACCACAAATGCAGTGAAGAATAATGGATTGTTACTCTTCATGCATTTTTGCCCATTGGCTCAGATTTGAATGCTTACTGGCCATACGAGCATCTCTGCCAGGCCACCCTATGTCTAGAGACCGTAGATTTAGAGAGTTTATAAACATTGTAGGTTCATCAATGAAGTGTGCTCGCTTCGGCGGCACATATACTAAAATTGGAACGATACAGAGAAGATTAGCATGGCCCCTGCGCAAGGATGACACGCAAATTCGTGAAGCGTTCCATATTTTTACCAGCTTTCAGGAGAGAAATGTTCTATGTTTTCAAGACTAATTGAAATAATAAAGCAGGTTCCAGTGCTTTCCTCCTAATATCTATTTTTCAATTTGTCTCTCCTCAACATTTTTAATGTATTTACCTCGCAGTAATGAAGGTGCACTCTATGGCCAGCTGCATTTAGCAAGGAAGCCTGCAGGACTTCTGGGACTTTTCTTTCCCTTCTTCAGCCTCCCTGTCATTATTCTTCACAACCCCCAAATCTATACTGCTGCCAGCGATGCGTTGCTTTGTGGGAAGCAAGAGAAAGAGAAGGGGAGGGCCTATGCAAATGATGGCCTCAGGGCTGTCTGGGAGTCCCTTTTCAGCAGTACTGTTAAAATCCGCCTTGCAACCAGATTGGTCGGGTAAGCTGAAAAACACCAGGCATGATTGGGCACCAGGTCCTCTAGGCCCTTGGAGGACATATCGGCGCTGCATCCCTCAGTTTCTGAGGTCCAAGAAATGTTCACCCTCCACCCTAATAGAGAGGTCTTGGCCGATCGGGGCAGAAGGGAGCAGGGCAAGATGCTCATGATCCTGCTCTAATAATGAACTGCCTTCCTCTCTCCTTACCTGTGGTTCTGCCTGGCTGCTTGGTTCCAGTTGTAGGCCTACATCCCACAGGCAATTTGCTTGTCCCTCTCACACATGTAAATGGGTCAGCACTCAAGTGCACACACCTGCCTGCACCCACAGACCCTCTCACACACACTTTTCTCAACAAGATTTTTTCCTAGTTTAGAGACTCAGAGACCCATGTTGAAATACAAAAGCAGCACACCACATGACGGCCTTCACATAGAATCCAGCAGCAAATGGGAAACTTTTAACTAGCCGTGGTCCTATTACTGCAGCCCTACCATGGAACGACTGCTGGATGAGTCCTGCTCGAGAATATTGAACCTACAACAAGTCTGAGGTAAATAAGAATTCCACAGGAATACCATAAAACAGGGACCTATGACCCTTTCGAGCCAGATAGGAGTCGAACCTACAATCTTCTGATCCGTAGTCAGACGCGTTATCCATTGCGCCACTGGCCCCATGTAGGATTACCCATACTTTTGTCCTTAAGAGGACCAGAAGTTGTGTGTGTGTGTGTGTGTGTGTGTTTTAAAACACCATTCCATCAACCTTTTTAGCCACGTTTACTGCTCACAACCAGAAGACACAAGTAAACCCACCTGACCTCCTGAAATTCTGTTCTGTCAGGTGTTCCTAACTTATACAAAGGACTTTAGGAGGACGAAGGACCTAAAAGTCAGGGGAAATGGTCCTAGGTCCAAGGAAATGTTTTAGATCAGCCTCAGTTTCTTAAATATTCTGCATTAACATCATCAGTTCCACGTCTGTGTGGAGCTGATCTTGAGGACTCCTTAATCAGCAGGCGGGTACAACAATAAAGTGTTTAATATTACAATACAGGCGAAAATTCAGACACCTTGTCATAGGCTCACCTTGTCCAGGGACCCAAGCATGCTGCCTTTCACCTCTCAGAGCCCTTCACCTAACCTACTGTGCAGCTGTCTCACCTTTAATATCACTGTTCCACAGGCAGCATGATGTCACAATGTTCCTTGTCAGTAGCCTGAACCATGAGCCTTTGCAACCCTGGCATAATCTACATACTTCCAATTGGTGAAGTCTTGGACCACAAATGCAGTGAAGAATAATGGATTGTTACTCTTCATGCATTTTTGCCCATTGGCTCAGATTTGAATGCTTACTGGCCATACGAGCATCTCTGCCAGGCCACCCTATGTCTAGAGACCGTAGATTTAGAGAGTTTATAAACATTGTAGGTTCATCAATGAAGTGTGCTCGCTTCGGCGGCACATATACTAAAATTGGAACGATACAGAGAAGATTAGCATGGCCCCTGCGCAAGGATGACACGCAAATTCGTGAAGCGTTCCATATTTTTACCAGCTTTCAGAAGAGAAATGTTCTATGTTTTCAAGACTAATTGAAATAATAAAGCAGGTTCCAGTGCTTTCCTCCTAATATCTATTTTTCAATTTGTCTCTCCTCAACATTTTTAATGTATTTACCTCGCAGTAATGAAGGTGCACTCTATGGCCAGCTGCATTTAGCAAGGAAGCCTGCAGGACTTCTGGGACTTTTCTTTCCCTTCTTCAGCCTCCCTGTCATTATTCTTCACAACCCCCAAATCTATACTGCTGCCAGCGATGCGTTGCTTTGTGGGAAGCAAGAGAAAGAGAAGGGGAGGGCCTATGCAAATGATGGCCTCAGGGCTGTCTGGGAGTCCCTTTTCAGCAGTACTGTTAAAATCCGCCTTGTAACCAGATTGGTCGGGTAAGCTGAAAAACACCAGGCATGATTGGGCACCAGGTCCTCTAGGCCCTTGGAGGACATATTGGCGCTGCATCCCTCAGTTTCTGAGGTCCAAGAAATGTTCACCCTCCACCCTAATAGAGAGGTCTTGGCCGATCGTGGCCGATCGGGGCAGAAGGGAGCAGGGCAAGATGCTCATGATCCTGCTCTAATAATGAACTGCCTTCCTCTCTCCTTACCTGTGGTTCTGCCTGGCTGCTTGGTTCCAGTTGTAGGCCTACATCCCACAGGCAATTTGCTTGTCCCTCTCACACATGTAAATGGGTCAGCACTCAAGTGCACACACCTGCCTGCACCCACAGACCCTCTCACACACACTTTTCTCAACAAGATTTTTTCCTAGTTTAGAGACTCAGAGACCCATGTTGAAATACAAAAGCAGCACACCACATGACGGCCTTCACATAGAATCCAGCAGCAAATGGGAAACTTTTAACTAGCCGTGGTCCTATTACTGCAGCCCTACCATGGAACGACTGCTGGATGAGTCCTGCTCGAGAATATTGAACCTACAACAAGTCTGAGGTAAATAAGAATTCCACAGGAATACCATAAAACAGGGACCTATGACCCTTTCGAGCCAGATAGGAGTCGAACCTACAATCTTCTGATCCGTAGTCAGACGTGTTATCCATTGCGCCACTGGCCCCATGTAGGATTACCCATACTTTTGTCCTTAAGAGGACCAGAAGTTGTGTGTGTGTGTGTGTGTGTTTTAAAACACCATTCCATCAACCTTTTTAGCCACGTTTACTGCTCACAACCAGAAGACACAAGTAAACCCACCTGACCTCCTGAAATTCTGTTCTGTCAGGTGTTCCTAACTTATACAAAGGACTTTAGGAGGACGAAGGACCTAAAAGTCAGGGGAAATGGTCCTAGGTCCAAGGAAATGTTTTAGATCAGCCTCAGTTTCTTAAATATTCTGCATTAACATCATCAGTTCCACGTCTGTGTGGAGCTGATCTTGAGGACTCCTTAATCAGCAGGCGGGTACAACAATAAAGTGTTTAATATTACAATACAGGCGAAAATTCAGACACCTTGTCATAGGCTCACCTTGTCCAGGGACCCAAGCATGCTGCCTTTCACCTCTCAGAGCCCTTCACCTAACCTACTGTGCAGCTGTCTCACCTTTAATATCACTGTTCCACAGGCAGCATGATGTCACAATGTTCCTTGTCAGTAGCCTGAACCATGAGCCTTTGCAACCCTGGCATAATCTACATACTTCCAATTGGTGAAGTCTTGGACCACAAATGCAGTGAAGAATAATGGATTGTTACTCTTCATGCATTTTTGCCCATTGGCTCAGATTTGAATGCTTACTGGCCATACGAGCATCTCTGCCAGGCCACCCTATGTCTAGAGACCGTAGATTTAGAGAGTTTATAAACATTGTAGGTTCATCAATGAAGTGTGCTCGCTTCGGCGGCACATATACTAAAATTGGAACGATACAGAGAAGATTAGCATGGCCCCTGCGCAAGGATGACACGCAAATTCGTGAAGCGTTCCATATTTTTACCAGCTTTCAGGAGAGAAATGTTCTATGTTTTCAAGACTAATTGAAATAATAAAGCAGGTTCCAGTGCTTTCCTCCTAATATCTATTTTTCAATTTGTCTCTCCTCAACATTTTTAATGTATTTACCTCGCAGTAATGAAGGTGCACTCTATGGCCAGCTGCATTTAGCAAGGAAGCCTGCAGGACTTCTGGGACTTTTCTTTCCCTTCTTCAGCCTCCCTGTCATTATTCTTCACAACCCCCAAATCTATACTGCTGCCAGCGATGCGTTGCTTTGTGGGAAGCAAGAGAAAGAGAAGGGGAGGGCCTATGCAAATGATGGCCTCAGGGCTGTCTGGGAGTCCCTTTTCAGCAGTACTGTTAAAATCCGCCTTGCAACCAGATTGGTCGGGTAAGCTGAAAAACACCAGGCATGATTGGGCACCAGGTCCTCTAGGCCCTTGGAGGACATATCGGCGCTGCATCCCTCAGTTTCTGAGGTCCAAGAAATGTTCACCCTCCACCCTAATAGAGAGGTCTTGGCCGATCGGGGCAGAAGGGAGCAGGGCAAGATGCTCATGATCCTGCTCTAATAATGAACTGCCTTCCTCTCTCCTTACCTGTGGTTCTGCCTGGCTGCTTGGTTCCAGTTGTAGGCCTACATCCCACAGGCAATTTGCTTGTCCCTCTCACACATGTAAATGGGTCAGCACTCAAGTGCACACACCTGCCTGCACCCACAGACCCTCTCACACACACTTTTCTCAACAAGATTTTTTCCTAGTTTAGAGACTCAGAGACCCATGTTGAAATACAAAAGCAGCACACCACATGACGGCCTTCACATAGAATCCAGCAGCAAATGGGAAACTTTTAACTAGCCGTGGTCCTATTACTGCAGCCCTACCATGGAACGACTGCTGGATGAGTCCTGCTCGAGAATATTGAACCTACAACAAGTCTGAGGTAAATAAGAATTCCACAGGAATACCATAAAACAGGGACCTATGACCCTTTCGAGCCAGATAGGAGTCGAACCTACAATCTTCTGATCCGTAGTCAGACGCGTTATCCATTGCGCCACTGGCCCCATGTAGGATTACCCATACTTTTGTCCTTAAGAGGACCAGAAGTTGTGTGTGTGTGTGTGTGTGTTTTAAAACACCATTCCATCAACCTTTTTAGCCACGTTTACTGCTCACAACCAGAAGACACAAGTAAACCCACCTGACCTCCTGAAATTCTGTTCTGTCAGGTGTTCCTAACTTATACAAAGGACTTTAGGAGGACGAAGGACCTAAAAGTCAGGGGAAATGGTCCTAGGTCCAAGGAAATGTTTTAGATCAGCCTCAGTTTCTTAAATATTCTGCATTAACATCATCAGTTCCACGTCTGTGTGGAGCTGATCTTGAGGACTCCTTAATCAGCAGGCGGGTACAACAATAAAGTGTTTAATATTACAATACAGGCGAAAATTCAGACACCTTGTCATAGGCTCACCTTGTCCAGGGACCCAAGCATGCTGCCTTTCACCTCTCAGAGCCCTTCACCTAACCTACTGTGCAGCTGTCTCACCTTTAATATCACTGTTCCACAGGCAGCATGATGTCACAATGTTCCTTGTCAGTAGCCTGAACCATGAGCCTTTGCAACCCTGGCATAATCTACATACTTCCAATTGGTGAAGTCTTGGACCACAAATGCAGTGAAGAATAATGGATTGTTACTCTTCATGCATTTTTGCCCATTGGCTCAGATTTGAATGCTTACTGGCCATACGAGCATCTCTGCCAGGCCACCCTATGTCTAGAGACCGTAGATTTAGAGAGTTTATAAACATTGTAGGTTCATCAATGAAGTGTGCTCGCTTCGGCGGCACATATACTAAAATTGTAACGATACAGAGAAGATTAGCATGGCCCCTGCGCAAGGATGACACGCAAATTCGTGAAGCGTTCCATATTTTTACCAGCTTTCAGGAGAGAAATGTTCTATGTTTTCAAGACTAATTGAAATAATAAAGCAGGTTCCAGTGCTTTCCTCCTAATATCTATTTTTCAATTTGTCTCTCCTCAACATTTTTAATGTATTTACCTCGCAGTAATGAAGGTGCACTCTATGGCCAGCTGCATTTAGCAAGGAAGCCTGCAGGACTTCTGGGACTTTTCTTTCCCTTCTTCAGCCTCCCTGTCATTATTCTTCACAACCCCCAAATCTATACTGCTGCCAGCGATGCGTTGCTTTGTGGGAAGCAAGAGAAAGAGAAGGGGAGGGCCTATGCAAATGATGGCCTCAGGGCTGTCTGGGAGTCCCTTTTCAGCAGTACTGTTAAAATCCGCCTTGCAACCAGATTGGTCGGGTAAGCTGAAAAACACCAGGCATGATTGGGCACCAGGTCCTCTAGGCCCTTGGAGGACATATCGGCGCTGCATCCCTCAGTTTCTGAGGTCCAAGAAATGTTCACCCTCCACCCTAATAGAGAGGTCGTGGCCGATCGGGGCAGAAGGGAGCAGGGCAAGATGCTCATGATCCTGCTCTAATAATGAACTGCCTTCCTCTCTCCTTACCTGTGGTTCTGCCTGGCTGCTTGGTTCCAGTTGTAGGCCTACATCCCACAGGCAATTTGCTTGTCCCTCTCACACATGTAAATGGGTCAGCACTCAAGTGCACACACCTGCCTGCACCCACAGACCCTCTCACACACACTTTTCTCAACAAGATTTTTTCCTAGTTTAGAGACTCAGAGACCCATGTTGAAATACAAAAGCAGCACACCACATGACGGCCTTCACATAGAATCCAGCAGCAAATGGGAAACTTTTAACTAGCCGTGGTCCTATTACTGCAGCCCTACCATGGAACGACTGCTGGATGAGTCCTGCTCGAGAATATTGAACCTACAACAAGTCTGAGGTAAATAAGAATTCCACAGGAATACCATAAAACAGGGACCTATGACCCTTTCGAGCCAGATAGGAGTCGAACCTACAATCTTCTAAGCCGTAGTCAGACGCGTTATCCATTGCGCCACTGGCCCCATGTAGGATTACCCATACTTTTGTCCTTAAGAGGACCAGAAGTTGTGTGTGTGTGTGTGTGTTTTAAAACACCATTCCATCAACCTTTTTAGCCACGTTTACTGCTCACAACCAGAAGACACAAGTAAACCCACCTGACCTCCTGAAATTCTGTTCTGTCAGGTGTTCCTAACTTATACAAAGGACTTTAGGAGGACGAAGGACCTAAAAGTCAGGGGAAATGGTCCTAGGTCCAAGGAAATGTTTTAGATCAGCCTCAGTTTCTTAAATATTCTGCATTAACATCATCAGTTCCACGTCTGTGTGGAGCTGATCTTGAGGACTCCTTAATCAGCAGGCGGGTACAACAATAAAGTGTTTAATATTACAATACAGGCGAAAATTCAGACACCTTGTCATAGGCTCACCTTGTCCAGGGACCCATGCATGCTGCCTTTCACCTCTCAGAGCCCTTCACCTAACCTACTGTGCAGCTGTCTCACCTTTAATATCACTGTTCCACAGGCAGCATGATGTCACAATGTTCCTTGTCAGTAGCCTGAACCATGAGCCTTTGCAACCCTGGCATAATCTACATACTTCCAATTGGTGAAGTCTTGGACCACAAATGCAGTGAAGAATAATGGATTGTTACTCTTCATGCATTTTTGCCCATTGGCTCAGATTTGAATGCTTACTGGCCATACGAGCATCTCTGCCAGGCCACCCTATGTCTAGAGACCGTAGATTTAGAGAGTTTATAAACATTGTAGGTTCATCAATGAAGTGTGCTCGCTTCGGCGGCACATATACTAAAATTGGAACGATACAGAGAAGATTAGCATGGCCCCTGCGCAAGGATGACACGCAAATTCGTGAAGCGTTCCATATTTTTACCAGCTTTCAGGAGAGAAATGTTCTATGTTTTCAAGACTAATTGAAATAATAAAGCAGGTTCCAGTGCTTTCCTCCTAATATCTATTTTTCAATTTGTCTCTCCTCAACATTTTTAATGTATTTACCTCGCAGTAATGAAGGTGCACTCTATGGCCAGCTGCATTTAGCAAGGAAGCCTGCAGGACTTCTGGGACTTTTCTTTCCCTTCTTCAGCCTCCCTGTCATTATTCTTCACAACCCCCAAATCTATACTGCTGCCAGCGATGCGTTGCTTTGTGGGAAGCAAGAGAAAGAGAAGGGGAGGGCCTATGCAAATGATGGCCTCAGGGCTGTCTGGGAGTCCCTTTTCAGCAGTACTGTTAAAATCCGCCTTGCAACCAGATTGGTCGGGTAAGCTGAAAAACACCAGGCATGATTGGGCACCAGGTCCTCTAGGCCCTTGGAGGACATATCGGCGCTGCATCCCTCAGTTTCTGAGGTCCAAGAAATGTTCACCCTCCACCCTAATAGAGAGGTCTTGGCCGATCGTGGCCGATCGGGGCAGAAGGGAGCAGGGCAAGATGCTCATGCTCATGATCCTGCTCTAATAATGAACTGCCTTCCTCTCTCCTTACCTGTGGTTCTGCCTGGCTGCTTGGTTCCAGTTGTAGGCCTACATCCCACAGGCAATTTGCTTGTCCCTCTCACACATGTAAATGGGTCAGCACTCAAGTGCACACACCTGCCTGCACCCACAGACCCTCTCACACACACTTTTCTCAACAAGATTTTTTCCTAGTTTAGAGACTCAGAGACCCATGTTGAAATACAAAAGCAGCACACCACATGACGGCCTTCACATAGAATCCAGCAGCAAATGGGAAACTTTTAACTAGCCGTGGTCCTATTACTGCAGCCCTACCATGGAACGACTGCTGGATGAGTCCTGCTCGAGAATATTGAACCTACAACAAGTCTGAGGTAAATAAGAATTCCACAGGAATACCATAAAACAGGGACCTATGACCCTTTCGAGCCAGATAGGAGTCGAACCTACAATCTTCTGATCCGTAGTCAGACGCGTTATCCATTGCGCCACTGGCCCCATGTAGGATTACCCATACTTTTGTCCTTAAGAGGACCAGAAGTTGTGTGTGTGTGTGTTTTAAAACACCATTCCATCAACCTTTTTAGCCACGTTTACTGCTCACAACCAGAAGACACAAGTAAACCCACCTGACCTCCTGAAATTCTGTTCTGTCAGGTGTTCCTAACTTATACAAAGGACTTTAGGAGGACGAAGGACCTAAAAGTCAGGGGAAATGGTCCTAGGTCCAAGGAAATGTTTTAGATCAGCCTCAGTTTCTTAAATATTCTGCATTAACATCATCAGTTCCACGTCTGTGTGGAGCTGATCTTGAGGACTCCTTAATCAGCAGGCGGGTACAACAATAAAGTGTTTAATATTACAATACAGGCGAAAATTCAGACACCTTGTCATAGGCTCACCTTGTCCAGGGACCCAAGCATGCTGCCTTTCACCTCTCAGAGCCCTTCACCTAACCTACTGTGCAGCTGTCTCACCTTTAATATCACTGTTCCACAGGCAGCATGATGTCACAATGTTCCTTGTCAGTAGCCTGAACCATGAGCCTTTGCAACCCTGGCATAATCTACATACTTCCAATTGGTGAAGTCTTGGACCACAAATGCAGTGAAGAATAATGGATTGTTACTCTTCATGCATTTTTGCCCATTGGCTCAGATTTGAATGCTTACTGGCCATACGAGCATCTCTGCCAGGCCACCCTATGTCTAGAGACCGTAGATTTAGAGAGTTTATAAACATTGTAGGTTCATCAATGAAGTGTGCTCGCTTCGGCGGCACATATACTAAAATTGGAACGATACAGAGAAGATTAGCATGGCCCCTGCGCAAGGATGACACGCAAATTCGTGAAGCGTTCCATATTTTTACCAGCTTTCAGAAGAGAAATGTTCTATGTTTTCAAGACTAATTGAAATAATAAAGCAGGTTCCAGTGCTTTCCTCCTAATATCTATTTTTCAATTTGTCTCTCCTCAACATTTTTAATGTATTTACCTCGCAGTAATGAAGGTGCACTCTATGGCCAGCTGCATTTAGCAAGGAAGCCTGCAGGACTTCTGGGACTTTTCTTTCCCTTCTTCAGCCTCCCTGTCATTATTCTTCACAACCCCCAAATCTATACTGCTGCCAGCGATGCGTTGCTTTGTGGGAAGCAAGAGAAAGAGAAGGGGAGGGCCTATGCAAATGATGGCCTCAGGGCTGTCTGGGAGTCCCTTTTCAGCAGTACTGTTAAAATCCGCCTTGCAACCAGATTGGTCGGGTAAGCTGAAAAACACCAGGCATGATTGGGCACCAGGTCCTCTAGGCCCTTGGAGGACATATTGGCGCTGCATCCCTCAGTTTCTGAGGTCCAAGAAATGTTCACCCTCCACCCTAATAGAGAGGTCTTGGCCGATCGTGGCCGATCGGGGCAGAAGGGAGCAGGGCAAGATGCTCATGATCCTGCTCTAATAATGAACTGCCTTCCTCTCTCCTTACCTGTGGTTCTGCCTGGCTGCTTGGTTCCAGTTGTAGGCCTACATCCCACAGGCAATTTGCTTGTCCCTCTCACACATGTAAATGGGTCAGCACTCAAGTGCACACACCTGCCTGCACCCACAGACCCTCTCACACACACTTTTCTCAACAAGATTTTTTCCTAGTTTAGAGACTCAGAGACCCATGTTGAAATACAAAAGCAGCACACCACATGACGGCCTTCACATAGAATCCAGCAGCAAATGGGAAACTTTTAACTAGCCGTGGTCCTATTACTGCAGCCCTACCATGGAACGACTGCTGGATGAGTCCTGCTCGAGAATATTGAACCTACAACAAGTCTGAGGTAAATAAGAATTCCACAGGAATACCATAAAACAGGGACCTATGACCCTTTCGAGCCAGATAGGAGTCGAACCTACAATCTTCTGATCCGTAGTCAGACGCGTTATCCATTGCGCCACTGGCCCCATGTAGGATTACCCATACTTTTGTCCTTAAGAGGACCAGAAGTTGTGTGTGTGTGTGTTTTAAAACACCATTCCATCAACCTTTTTAGCCACGTTTACTGCTCACAACCAGAAGACACAAGTAAACCCACCTGACCTCCTGAAATTCTGTTCTGTCAGGTGTTCCTAACTTATACAAAGGACTTTAGGAGGACGAAGGACCTAAAAGTCAGGGGAAATGGTCCTAGGTCCAAGGAAATGTTTTAGATCAGCCTCAGTTTCTTAAATATTCTGCATTAACATCATCAGTTCCACGTCTGTGTGGAGCTGATCTTGAGGACTCCTTAATCAGCAGGCGGGTACAACAATAAAGTGTTTAATATTACAATACAGGCGAAAATTCAGACACCTTGTCATAGGCTCACCTTGTCCAGGGACCCAAGCATGCTGCCTTTCACCTCTCAGAGCCCTTCACCTAACCTACTGTGCAGCTGTCTCACCTTTAATATCACTGTTCCACAGGCAGCATGATGTCACAATGTTCCTTGTCAGTAGCCTGAACCATGAGCCTTTGCAACCCTGGCATAATCTACATACTTCCAATTGGTGAAGTCTTGGACCACAAATGCAGTGAAGAATAATGGATTGTTACTCTTCATGCATTTTTGCCCATTGGCTCAGATTTGAATGCTTACTGGCCATACGAGCATCTCTGCCAGGCCACCCTATGTCTAGAGACCGTAGATTTAGAGAGTTTATAAACATTGTAGGTTCATCAATGAAGTGTGCTCGCTTCGGCGGCACATATACTAAAATTGGAACGATACAGAGAAGATTAGCATGGCCCCTGCGCAAGGATGACACGCAAATTCGTGAAGCGTTCCATATTTTTACCAGCTTTCAGGAGAGAAATGTTCTATGTTTTCAAGACTAATTGAAATAATAAAGCAGGTTCCAGTGCTTTCCTCCTAATATCTATTTTTCAATTTGTCTCTCCTCAACATTTTTAATGTATTTACCTCGCAGTAATGAAGGTGCACTCTATGGCCAGCTGCATTTAGCAAGGAAGCCTGCAGGACTTCTGGGACTTTTCTTTCCCTTCTTCAGCCTCCCTGTCATTATTCTTCACAACCCCCAAATCTATACTGCTGCCAGCGATGCGTTGCTTTGTGGGAAGCAAGAGAAAGAGAAGGGGAGGGCCTATGCAAATGATGGCCTCAGGGCTGTCTGGGAGTCCCTTTTCAGCAGTACTGTTAAAATCCGCCTTGCAACCAGATTGGTCGGGTAAGCTGAAAAACACCAGGCATGATTGGGCACCAGGTCCTCTAGGCCCTTGGAGGACATATCGGCGCTGCATCCCTCAGTTTCTGAGGTCCAAGAAATGTTCACCCTCCACCCTAATAGAGAGGTCTTGGCCGATCGTGGCCGATCGGGGCAGAAGGGAGCAGGGCAAGATGCTCATGATCCTGCTCTAATAATGAACTGCCTTCCTCTCTCCTTACCTGTGGTTCTGCCTGGCTGCTTGGTTCCAGTTGTAGGCCTACATCCCACAGGCAATTTGCTTGTCCCTCTCACACATGTAAATGGGTCAGCACTCAAGTGCACACACCTGCCTGCACCCACAGACCCTCTCACACACACTTTTCTCAACAAGATTTTTTCCTAGTTTAGAGACTCAGAGACCCATGTTGAAATACAAAAGCAGCACACCACATGACGGCCTTCACATAGAATCCAGCAGCAAATGGGAAACTTTTAACTAGCCGTGGTCCTATTACTGCAGCCCTACCATGGAACGACTGCTGGATGAGTCCTGCTCGAGAATATTGAACCTACAACAAGTCTGAGGTAAATAAGAATTCCACAGGAATACCATAAAACAGGGACCTATGACCCTTTCGAGCCAGATAGGAGTCGAACCTACAATCTTCTGATCCGTAGTCAGACGCGTTATCCATTGCGCCACTGGCCCCATGTAGGATTACCCATACTTTTGTCCTTAAGAGGACCAGAAGTTGTGTGTGTGTGTGTTTTAAAACACCATTCCATCAACCTTTTTAGCCACGTTTACTGCTCACAACCAGAAGACACAAGTAAACCCACCTGACCTCCTGAAATTCTGTTCTGTCAGGTGTTCCTAACTTATACAAAGGACTTTAGGAGGACGAAGGACCTAAAAGTCAGGGGAAATGGTCCTAGGTCCAAGGAAATGTTTTAGATCAGCCTCAGTTTCTTAAATATTCTGCATTAACATCATCAGTTCCACGTCTGTGTGGAGCTGATCTTGAGGACTCCTTAATCAGCAGGCGGGTACAACAATAAAGTGTTTAATATTACAATACAGGCGAAAATTCAGACACCTTGTCATAGGCTCACCTTGTCCAGGGACCCAAGCATGCTGCCTTTCACCTCTCAGAGCCCTTCACCTAACCTACTGTGCAGCTGTCTCACCTTTAATATCACTGTTCCACAGGCAGCATGATGTCACAATGTTCCTTGTCAGTAGCCTGAACCATGAGCCTTTGCAACCCTGGCATAATCTACATACTTCCAATTGGTGAAGTCTTGGACCACAAATGCAGTGAAGAATAATGGATTGTTACTCTTCATGCATTTTTGCCCATTGGCTCAGATTTGAATGCTTACTGGCCATACGAGCATCTCTGCCAGGCCACCCTATGTCTAGAGACCGTAGATTTAGAGAGTTTATAAACATTGTAGGTTCATCAATGAAGTGTGCTCGCTTCGGCGGCACATATACTAAAATTGGAACGATACAGAGAAGATTAGCATGGCCCCTGCGCAAGGATGACACGCAAATTCGTGAAGCGTTCCATATTTTTACCAGCTTTCAGAAGAGAAATGTTCTATGTTTTCAAGACTAATTGAAATAATAAAGCAGGTTCCAGTGCTTTCCTCCTAATATCTATTTTTCAATTTGTCTCTCCTCAACATTTTTAATGTATTTACCTCGCAGTAATGAAGGTGCACTCTATGGCCAGCTGCATTTAGCAAGGAAGCCTGCAGGGCTTCTGGGACTTTTCTTTCCCTTCTTCAGCCTCCCTGTCATTATTCTTCACAACCCCCAAAATCTATACTGCTGCCAGCGATGCGTTGCTTTGTGGGAAGCAAGAGAAAGAGAAGGGGAGGGCCTATGCAAATGATGGCCTCAGGGCTGTCTGGGAGTCCCTTTTCAGCAGTACTGTTAAAATCCGCCTTGCAACCAGATTGGTCGGGTAAGCTGAAAAACACCAGGCATGATTGGGCACCAGGTCCTCTAGGCCCTTGGAGGACATATTGGCGCTGCATCCCTCAGTTTCTGAGGTCCAAGAAATGTTCACCCTCCACCCTAATAGAGAGGTCTTGGCCGATCGTGGCCGATCGGGGCAGAAGGGAGCAGGGCAAGATGCTCATGATCCTGCTCTAATAATGAACTGCCTTCCTCTCTCCTTACCTGTGGTTCTGCCTGGCTGCTTGGTTCCAGTTGTAGGCCTACATCCCACAGGCAATTTGCTTGTCCCTCTCACACATGTAAATGGGTCAGCACTCAAGTGCACACACCTGCCTGCACCCACAGACCCTCTCACACACACTTTTCTCAACAAGATTTTTTCCTAGTTTAGAGACTCAGAGACCCATGTTGAAATACAAAAGCAGCACACCACATGACGGCCTTCACATAGAATCCAGCAGCAAATGGGAAACTTTTAACTAGCCGTGGTCCTATTACTGCAGCCCTACCATGGAACGACTGCTGGATGAGTCCTGCTCGAGAATATTGAACCTACAACAAGTCTGAGGTAAATAAGAATTCCACAGGAATACCATAAAACAGGGACCTATGACCCTTTCGAGCCAGATAGGAGTCGAACCTACAATCTTCTGATCCGTAGTCAGACGCGTTATCCATTGCGCCACTGGCCCCATGTAGGATTACCCATACTTTTGTCCTTAAGAGGACCAGAAGTTGTGTGTGTGTGTGTTTTAAAACACCATTCCATCAACCTTTTTAGCCACGTTTACTGCTCACAACCAGAAGACACAAGTAAACCCACCTGACCTCCTGAAATTCTGTTCTGTCAGGTGTTCCTAACTTATACAAAGGACTTTAGGAGGACGAAGGACCTAAAAGTCAGGGGAAATGGTCCTAGGTCCAAGGAAATGTTTTAGATCAGCCTCAGTTTCTTAAATATTCTGCATTAACATCATCAGTTCCACGTCTGTGTGGAGCTGATCTTGAGGACTCCTTAATCAGCAGGCGGGTACAACAATAAAGTGTTTAATATTACAATACAGGCGAAAATTCAGACACCTTGTCATAGGCTCACCTTGTCCAGGGACCCAAGCATGCTGCCTTTCACCTCTCAGAGCCCTTCACCTAACCTACTGTGCAGCTGTCTCACCTTTAATATCACTGTTCCACAGGCAGCATGATGTCACAATGTTCCTTGTCAGTAGCCTGAACCATGAGCCTTTGCAACCCTGGCATAATCTACATACTTCCAATTGGTGAAGTCTTGGACCACAAATGCAGTGAAGAATAATGGATTGTTACTCTTCATGCATTTTTGCCCATTGGCTCAGATTTGAATGCTTACTGGCCATACGAGCATCTCTGCCAGGCCACCCTATGTCTAGAGACCGTAGATTTAGAGAGTTTATAAACATTGTAGGTTCATCAATGAAGTGTGCTCGCTTCGGCGGCACATATACTAAAATTGGAACGATACAGAGAAGATTAGCATGGCCCCTGCGCAAGGATGACACGCAAATTCGTGAAGCGTTCCATATTTTTACCAGCTTTCAGGAGAGAAATGTTCTATGTTTTCAAGACTAATTGAAATAATAAAGCAGGTTCCAGTGCTTTCCTCCTAATATCTATTTTTCAATTTGTCTCTCCTCAACATTTTTAATGTATTTACCTCGCAGTAATGAAGGTGCACTCTATGGCCAGCTGCATTTAGCAAGGAAGCCTGCAGGACTTCTGGGACTTTTCTTTCCCTTCTTCAGCCTCCCTGTCATTATTCTTCACAACCCCCAAATCTATACTGCTGCCAGCGATGCGTTGCTTTGTGGGAAGCAAGAGAAAGAGAAGGGGAGGGCCTATGCAAATGATGGCCTCAGGGCTGTCTGGGAGTCCCTTTTCAGCAGTACTGTTAAAATCCGCCTTGCAACCAGATTGGTCGGGTAAGCTGAAAAACACCAGGCATGATTGGGCACCAGGTCCTCTAGGCCCTTGGAGGACATATCGGCGCTGCATCCCTCAGTTTCTGAGGTCCAAGAAATGTTCACCCTCCACCCTAATAGAGAGGTCTTGGCCGATCGTGGCCGATCGGGGCAGAAGGGAGCAGGGCAAGATGCTCATGATCCTGCTCTAATAATGAACTGCCTTCCTCTCTCCTTACCTGTGGTTCTGCCTGGCTGCTTGGTTCCAGTTGTAGGCCTACATCCCACAGGCAATTTGCTTGTCCCTCTCACAGATGTAAATGGGTCAGCACTCAAGTGCACACACCTGCCTGCACCCACAGACCCTCTCACACACACTTTTCTCAACAAGATTTTTTCCTAGTTTAGAGACTCAGAGACCCATGTTGAAATACAAAAGCAGCACACCACATGACGGCCTTCACATAGAATCCAGCAGCAAATGGGAAACTTTTAACTAGCCGTGGTCCTATTACTGCAGCCCTACCATGGAACGACTGCTGGATGAGTCCTGCTCGAGAATATTGAACCTACAACAAGTCTGAGGTAAATAAGAATTCCACAGGAATACCATAAAACAGGGACCTATGACCCTTTCGAGCCAGATAGGAGTCGAACCTACAATCTTCTGATCCGTAGTCAGACGCGTTATCCATTGCGCCACTGGCCCCATGTAGGATTACCCATACTTTTGTCCTTAAGAGGACCAGAAGTTGTGTGTGTGTGTGTTTTAAAACACCATTCCATCAACCTTTTTAGCCACGTTTACTGCTCACAACCAGAAGACACAAGTAAACCCACCTGACCTCCTGAAATTCTGTTCTGTCAGGTGTTCCTAACTTATACAAAGGACTTTAGGAGGACGAAGGACCTAAAAGTCAGGGGAAATGGTCCTAGGTCCAAGGAAATGTTTTAGATCAGCCTCAGTTTCTTAAATATTCTGCATTAACATCATCAGTTCCACGTCTGTGTGGAGCTGATCTTGAGGACTCCTTAATCAGCAGGCGGGTACAACAATAAAGTGTTTAATATTACAATACAGGCGAAAATTCAGACACCTTGTCATAGGCTCACCTTGTCCAGGGACCCAAGCATGCTGCCTTTCACCTCTCAGAGCCCTTCACCTAACCTACTGTGCAGCTGTCTCACCTTTAATATCACTGTTCCACAGGCAGCATGATGTCACAATGTTCCTTGTCAGTAGCCTGAACCATGAGCCTTTGCAACCCTGGCATAATCTACATACTTCCAATTGGTGAAGTCTTGGACCACAAATGCAGTGAAGAATAATGGATTGTTACTCTTCATGCATTTTTGCCCATTGGCTCAGATTTGAATGCTTACTGGCCATACGAGCATCTCTGCCAGGCCACCCTATGTCTAGAGACCGTAGATTTAGAGAGTTTATAAACATTGTAGGTTCATCAATGAAGTGTGCTCGCTTCGGCGGCACATATACTAAAATTGGAACGATACAGAGAAGATTAGCATGGCCCCTGCGCAAGGATGACACGCAAATTCGTGAAGCGTTCCATATTTTTACCAGCTTTCAGAAGAGAAATGTTCTATGTTTTCAAGACTAATTGAAATAATAAAGCAGGTTCCAGTGCTTTCCTCCTAATATCTATTTTTCAATTTGTCTCTCCTCAACATTTTTAATGTATTTACCTCGCAGTAATGAAGGTGCACTCTATGGCCAGCTGCATTTAGCAAGGAAGCCTGCAGGACTTCTGGGACTTTTCTTTCCCTTCTTCAGCCTCCCTGTCATTATTCTTCACAACCCCCAAATCTATACTGCTGCCAGCGATGCGTTGCTTTGTGGGAAGCAAGAGAAAGAGAAGGGGAGGGCCTATGCAAATGATGGCCTCAGGGCTGTCTGGGAGTCCCTTTTCAGCAGTACTGTTAAAATCCGCCTTGCAACCAGATTGGTCGGGTAAGCTGAAAAACACCAGGCATGATTGGGCACCAGGTCCTCTAGGCCCTTGGAGGACATATTGGCGCTGCATCCCTCAGTTTCTGAGGTCCAAGAAATGTTCACCCTCCACCCTAATAGAGAGGTCTTGGCCGATCGTGGCCGATCGGGGCAGAAGGGAGCAGGGCAAGATGCTCATGATCCTGCTCTAATAATGAACTGCCTTCCTCTCTCCTTACCTGTGGTTCTGCCTGGCTGCTTGGTTCCAGTTGTAGGCCTACATCCCACAGGCAATTTGCTTGTCCCTCTCACACATGTAAATGGGTCAGCACTCAAGTGCACACACCTGCCTGCACCCACAGACCCTCTCACACACACTTTTCTCAACAAGATTTTTTCCTAGTTTAGAGACTCAGAGACCCATGTTGAAATACAAAAGCAGCACACCACATGACGGCCTTCACATAGAATCCAGCAGCAAATGGGAAACTTTTAACTAGCCGTGGTCCTATTACTGCAGCCCTACCATGGAACGACTGCTGGATGAGTCCTGCTCGAGAATATTGAACCTACAACAAGTCTGAGGTAAATAAGAATTCCACAGGAATACCATAAAACAGGGACCTATGACCCTTTCGAGCCAGATAGGAGTCGAACCTACAATCTTCTGATCCGTAGTCAGACGTGTTATCCATTGCGCCACTGGCCCCATGTAGGATTACCCATACTTTTGTCCTTAAGAGGACCAGAAGTTGTGTGTGTGTGTGTGTGTGTTTTAAAACACCATTCCATCAACCTTTTTAGCCACGTTTACTGCTCACAACCAGAAGACACAAGTAAACCCACCTGACCTCCTGAAATTCTGTTCTGTCAGGTGTTCCTAACTTATACAAAGGACTTTAGGAGGACGAAGGACCTAAAAGTCAGGGGAAATGGTCCTAGGTCCAAGGAAATGTTTTAGATCAGCCTCAGTTTCTTAAATATTCTGCATTAACATCATCAGTTCCACGTCTGTGTGGAGCTGATCTTGAGGACTCCTTAATCAGCAGGCGGGTACAACAATAAAGTGTTTAATATTACAATACAGGCGAAAATTCAGACACCTTGTCATAGGCTCACCTTGTCCAGGGACCCAAGCATGCTGCCTTTCACCTCTCAGAGCCCTTCACCTAACCTACTGTGCAGCTGTCTCACCTTTAATATCACTGTTCCACAGGCAGCATGATGTCACAATGTTCCTTGTCAGTAGCCTGAACCATGAGCCTTTGCAACCCTGGCATAATCTACATACTTCCAATTGGTGAAGTCTTGGACCACAAATGCAGTGAAGAATAATGGATTGTTACTCTTCATGCATTTTTGCCCATTGGCTCAGATTTGAATGCTTACTGGCCATACGAGCATCTCTGCCAGGCCACCCTATGTCTAGAGACCGTAGATTTAGAGAGTTTATAAACATTGTAGGTTCATCAATGAAGTGTGCTCGCTTCGGCGGCACATATACTAAAATTGGAACGATACAGAGAAGATTAGCATGGCCCCTGCGCAAGGATGACACGCAAATTCGTGAAGCGTTCCATATTTTTACCAGCTTTCAGGAGAGAAATGTTCTATGTTTTCAAGACTAATTGAAATAATAAAGCAGGTTCCAGTGCTTTCCTCCTAATATCTATTTTTCAATTTGTCTCTCCTCAACATTTTTAATGTATTTACCTCGCAGTAATGAAGGTGCACTCTATGGCCAGCTGCATTTAGCAAGGAAGCCTGCAGGACTTCTGGGACTTTTCTTTCCCTTCTTCAGCCTCCCTGTCATTATTCTTCACAACCCCCAAATCTATACTGCTGCCAGCGATGCGTTGCTTTGTGGGAAGCAAGAGAAAGAGAAGGGGAGGGCCTATGCAAATGATGGCCTCAGGGCTGTCTGGGAGTCCCTTTTCAGCAGTACTGTTAAAATCCGCCTTGCAACCAGATTGGTCGGGTAAGCTGAAAAACACCAGGCATGATTGGGCACCAGGTCCTCTAGGCCCTTGGAGGACATATCGGCGCTGCATCCCTCAGTTTCTGAGGTCCAAGAAATGTTCACCCTCCACCCTAATAGAGAGGTCTTGGCCGATCGTGGCCGATCGGGGCAGAAGGGAGCAGGGCAAGATGCTCATGATCCTGCTCTAATAATGAACTGCCTTCCTCTCTCCTTACCTGTGGTTCTGCCTGGCTGCTTGGTTCCAGTTGTAGGCCTACATCCCACAGGCAATTTGCTTGTCCCTCTCACACATGTAAATGGGTCAGCACTCAAGTGCACACACCTGCCTGCACCCACAGACCCTCTCACACACACTTTTCTCAACAAGATTTTTTCCTAGTTTAGAGACTCAGAGACCCATGTTGAAATACAAAAGCAGCACACCACATGACGGCCTTCACATAGAATCCAGCAGCAAATGGGAAACTTTTAACTAGCCGTGGTCCTATTACTGCAGCCCTACCATGGAACGACTGCTGGATGAGTCCTGCTCGAGAATATTGAACCTACAACAAGTCTGAGGTAAATAAGAATTCCACAGGAATACCATAAAACAGGGACCTATGACCCTTTCGAGCCAGATAGGAGTCGAACCTACAATCTTCTGATCCGTAGTCAGACGCGTTATCCATTGCGCCACTGGCCCCATGTAGGATTACCCATACTTTTGTCCTTAAGAGGACCAGAAGTTGTGTGTGTGTGTGTGTGTGTGTGTTTTAAAACACCATTCCATCAACCTTTTTAGCCACGTTTACTGCTCACAACCAGAAGACACAAGTAAACCCACCTGACCTCCTGAAATTCTGTTCTGTCAGGTGTTCCTAACTTATACAAAGGACTTTAGGAGGACGAAGGACCTAAAAGTCAGGGGAAATGGTCCTAGGTCCAAGGAAATGTTTTAGATCAGCCTCAGTTTCTTAAATATTCTGCATTAACATCATCAGTTCCACGTCTGTGTGGAGCTGATCTTGAGGACTCCTTAATCAGCAGGCGGGTACAACAATAAAGTGTTTAATATTACAATACAGGCGAAAATTCAGACACCTTGTCATAGGCTCACCTTGTCCAGGGACCCAAGCATGCTGCCTTTCACCTCTCAGAGCCCTTCACCTAACCTACTGTGCAGCTGTCTCACCTTTAATATCACTGTTCCACAGGCAGCATGATGTCACAATGTTCCTTGTCAGTAGCCTGAACCATGAGCCTTTGCAACCCTGGCATAATCTACATACTTCCAATTGGTGAAGTCTTGGACCACAAATGCAGTGAAGAATAATGGATTGTTACTCTTCATGCATTTTTGCCCATTGGCTCAGATTTGAATGCTTACTGGCCATACGAGCATCTCTGCCAGGCCACCCTATGTCTAGAGACCGTAGATTTAGAGAGTTTATAAACATTGTAGGTTCATCAATGAAGTGTGCTCGCTTCGGCGGCACATATACTAAAATTGGAACGATACAGAGAAGATTAGCATGGCCCCTGCGCAAGGATGACACGCAAATTCGTGAAGCGTTCCATATTTTTACCAGCTTTCAGAAGAGAAATGTTCTATGTTTTCAAGACTAATTGAAATAATAAAGCAGGTTCCAGTGCTTTCCTCCTAATATCTATTTTTCAATTTGTCTCTCCTCAACATTTTTAATGTATTTACCTCGCAGTAATGAAGGTGCACTCTATGGCCAGCTGCATTTAGCAAGGAAGCCTGCAGGACTTCTGGGACTTTTCTTTCCCTTCTTCAGCCTCCCTGTCATTATTCTTCACAACCCCCAAATCTATACTGCTGCCAGCGATGCGTTGCTTTGTGGGAAGCAAGAGAAAGAGAAGGGGAGGGCCTATGCAAATGATGGCCTCAGGGCTGTCTGGGAGTCCCTTTTCAGCAGTACTGTTAAAATCCGCCTTGTAACCAGATTGGTCGGGTAAGCTGAAAAACACCAGGCATGATTGGGCACCAGGTCCTCTAGGCCCTTGGAGGACATATTGGCGCTGCATCCCTCAGTTTCTGAGGTCCAAGAAATGTTCACCCTCCACCCTAATAGAGAGGTCTTGGCCGATCGTGGCCGATCGGGGCAGAAGGGAGCAGGGCAAGATGCTCATGATCCTGCTCTAATAATGAACTGCCTTCCTCTCTCCTTACCTGTGGTTCTGCCTGGCTGCTTGGTTCCAGTTGTAGGCCTACATCCCACAGGCAATTTGCTTGTCCCTCTCACACATGTAAATGGGTCAGCACTCAAGTGCACACACCTGCCTGCACCCACAGACCCTCTCACACACACTTTTCTCAACAAGATTTTTTCCTAGTTTAGAGACTCAGAGACCCATGTTGAAATACAAAAGCAGCACACCACATGACGGCCTTCACATAGAATCCAGCAGCAAATGGGAAACTTTTAACTAGCCGTGGTCCTATTACTGCAGCCCTACCATGGAACGACTGCTGGATGAGTCCTGCTCGAGAATATTGAACCTACAACAAGTCTGAGGTAAATAAGAATTCCACAGGAATACCATAAAACAGGGACCTATGACCCTTTCGAGCCAGATAGGAGTCGAACCTACAATCTTCTGATCCGTAGTCAGACGTGTTATCCATTGCGCCACTGGCCCCATGTAGGATTACCCATACTTTTGTCCTTAAGAGGACCAGAAGTTGTGTGTGTGTGTGTGTGTGTTTTAAAACACCATTCCATCAACCTTTTTAGCCACGTTTACTGCTCACAACCAGAAGACACAAGTAAACCCACCTGACCTCCTGAAATTCTGTTCTGTCAGGTGTTCCTAACTTATACAAAGGACTTTAGGAGGACGAAGGACCTAAAAGTCAGGGGAAATGGTCCTAGGTCCAAGGAAATGTTTTAGATCAGCCTCAGTTTCTTAAATATTCTGCATTAACATCATCAGTTCCACGTCTGTGTGGAGCTGATCTTGAGGACTCCTTAATCAGCAGGCGGGTACAACAATAAAGTGTTTAATATTACAATACAGGCGAAAATTCAGACACCTTGTCATAGGCTCACCTTGTCCAGGGACCCAAGCATGCTGCCTTTCACCTCTCAGAGCCCTTCACCTAACCTACTGTGCAGCTGTCTCACCTTTAATATCACTGTTCCACAGGCAGCATGATGTCACAATGTTCCTTGTCAGTAGCCTGAACCATGAGCCTTTGCAACCCTGGCATAATCTACATACTTCCAATTGGTGAAGTCTTGGACCACAAATGCAGTGAAGAATAATGGATTGTTACTCTTCATGCATTTTTGCCCATTGGCTCAGATTTGAATGCTTACTGGCCATACGAGCATCTCTGCCAGGCCACCCTATGTCTAGAGACCGTAGATTTAGAGAGTTTATAAACATTGTAGGTTCATCAATGAAGTGTGCTCGCTTCGGCGGCACATATACTAAAATTGGAACGATACAGAGAAGATTAGCATGGCCCCTGCGCAAGGATGACACGCAAATTCGTGAAGCGTTCCATATTTTTACCAGCTTTCAGGAGAGAAATGTTCTATGTTTTCAAGACTAATTGAAATAATAAAGCAGGTTCCAGTGCTTTCCTCCTAATATCTATTTTTCAATTTGTCTCTCCTCAACATTTTTAATGTATTTACCTCGCAGTAATGAAGGTGCACTCTATGGCCAGCTGCATTTAGCAAGGAAGCCTGCAGGACTTCTGGGACTTTTCTTTCCCTTCTTCAGCCTCCCTGTCATTATTCTTCACAACCCCCAAATCTATACTGCTGCCAGCGATGCGTTGCTTTGTGGGAAGCAAGAGAAAGAGAAGGGGAGGGCCTATGCAAATGATGGCCTCAGGGCTGTCTGGGAGTCCCTTTTCAGCAGTACTGTTAAAATCCGCCTTGCAACCAGATTGGTCGGGTAAGCTGAAAAACACCAGGCATGATTGGGCACCAGGTCCTCTAGGCCCTTGGAGGACATATCGGCGCTGCATCCCTCAGTTTCTGAGGTCCAAGAAATGTTCACCCTCCACCCTAATAGAGAGGTCTTGGCCGATCGGGGCAGAAGGGAGCAGGGCAAGATGCTCATGATCCTGCTCTAATAATGAACTGCCTTCCTCTCTCCTTACCTGTGGTTCTGCCTGGCTGCTTGGTTCCAGTTGTAGGCCTACATCCCACAGGCAATTTGCTTGTCCCTCTCACACATGTAAATGGGTCAGCACTCAAGTGCACACACCTGCCTGCACCCACAGACCCTCTCACACACACTTTTCTCAACAAGATTTTTTCCTAGTTTAGAGACTCAGAGACCCATGTTGAAATACAAAAGCAGCACACCACATGACGGCCTTCACATAGAATCCAGCAGCAAATGGGAAACTTTTAACTAGCCGTGGTCCTATTACTGCAGCCCTACCATGGAACGACTGCTGGATGAGTCCTGCTCGAGAATATTGAACCTACAACAAGTCTGAGGTAAATAAGAATTCCACAGGAATACCATAAAACAGGGACCTATGACCCTTTCGAGCCAGATAGGAGTCGAACCTACAATCTTCTGATCCGTAGTCAGACGCGTTATCCATTGCGCCACTGGCCCCATGTAGGATTACCCATACTTTTGTCCTTAAGAGGACCAGAAGTTGTGTGTGTGTGTGTGTGTGTGTGTTTTAAAACACCATTCCATCAACCTTTTTAGCCACGTTTACTGCTCACAACCAGAAGACACAAGTAAACCCACCTGACCTCCTGAAATTCTGTTCTGTCAGGTGTTCCTAACTTATACAAAGGACTTTAGGAGGACGAAGGACCTAAAAGTCAGGGGAAATGGTCCTAGGTCCAAGGAAATGTTTTAGATCAGCCTCAGTTTCTTAAATATTCTGCATTAACATCATCAGTTCCACGTCTGTGTGGAGCTGATCTTGAGGACTCCTTAATCAGCAGGCGGGTACAACAATAAAGTGTTTAATATTACAATACAGGCGAAAATTCAGACACCTTGTCATAGGCTCACCTTGTCCAGGGACCCAAGCATGCTGCCTTTCACCTCTCAGAGCCCTTCACCTAACCTACTGTGCAGCTGTCTCACCTTTAATATCACTGTTCCACAGGCAGCATGATGTCACAATGTTCCTTGTCAGTAGCCTGAACCATGAGCCTTTGCAACCCTGGCATAATCTACATACTTCCAATTGGTGAAGTCTTGGACCACAAATGCAGTGAAGAATAATGGATTGTTACTCTTCATGCATTTTTGCCCATTGGCTCAGATTTGAATGCTTACTGGCCATACGAGCATCTCTGCCAGGCCACCCTATGTCTAGAGACCGTAGATTTAGAGAGTTTATAAACATTGTAGGTTCATCAATGAAGTGTGCTCGCTTCGGCGGCACATATACTAAAATTGGAACGATACAGAGAAGATTAGCATGGCCCCTGCGCAAGGATGACACGCAAATTCGTGAAGCGTTCCATATTTTTACCAGCTTTCAGAAGAGAAATGTTCTATGTTTTCAAGACTAATTGAAATAATAAAGCAGGTTCCAGTGCTTTCCTCCTAATATCTATTTTTCAATTTGTCTCTCCTCAACATTTTTAATGTATTTACCTCGCAGTAATGAAGGTGCACTCTATGGCCAGCTGCATTTAGCAAGGAAGCCTGCAGGACTTCTGGGACTTTTCTTTCCCTTCTTCAGCCTCCCTGTCATTATTCTTCACAACCCCCAAATCTATACTGCTGCCAGCGATGCGTTGCTTTGTGGGAAGCAAGAGAAAGAGAAGGGGAGGGCCTATGCAAATGATGGCCTCAGGGCTGTCTGGGAGTCCCTTTTCAGCAGTACTGTTAAAATCCGCCTTGTAACCAGATTGGTCGGGTAAGCTGAAAAACACCAGGCATGATTGGGCACCAGGTCCTCTAGGCCCTTGGAGGACATATTGGCGCTGCATCCCTCAGTTTCTGAGGTCCAAGAAATGTTCACCCTCCACCCTAATAGAGAGGTCTTGGCCGATCGTGGCCGATCGGGGCAGAAGGGAGCAGGGCAAGATGCTCATGATCCTGCTCTAATAATGAACTGCCTTCCTCTCTCCTTACCTGTGGTTCTGCCTGGCTGCTTGGTTCCAGTTGTAGGCCTACATCCCACAGGCAATTTGCTTGTCCCTCTCACACATGTAAATGGGTCAGCACTCAAGTGCACACACCTGCCTGCACCCACAGACCCTCTCACACACACTTTTCTCAACAAGATTTTTTCCTAGTTTAGAGACTCAGAGACCCATGTTGAAATACAAAAGCAGCACACCACATGACGGCCTTCACATAGAATCCAGCAGCAAATGGGAAACTTTTAACTAGCCGTGGTCCTATTACTGCAGCCCTACCATGGAACGACTGCTGGATGAGTCCTGCTCGAGAATATTGAACCTACAACAAGTCTGAGGTAAATAAGAATTCCACAGGAATACCATAAAACAGGGACCTATGACCCTTTCGAGCCAGATAGGAGTCGAACCTACAATCTTCTGATCCGTAGTCAGACGTGTTATCCATTGCGCCACTGGCCCCATGTAGGATTACCCATACTTTTGTCCTTAAGAGGACCAGAAGTTGTGTGTGTGTGTGTGTGTGTTTTAAAACACCATTCCATCAACCTTTTTAGCCACGTTTACTGCTCACAACCAGAAGACACAAGTAAACCCACCTGACCTCCTGAAATTCTGTTCTGTCAGGTGTTCCTAACTTATACAAAGGACTTTAGGAGGACGAAGGACCTAAAAGTCAGGGGAAATGGTCCTAGGTCCAAGGAAATGTTTTAGATCAGCCTCAGTTTCTTAAATATTCTGCATTAACATCATCAGTTCCACGTCTGTGTGGAGCTGATCTTGAGGACTCCTTAATCAGCAGGCGGGTACAACAATAAAGTGTTTAATATTACAATACAGGCGAAAATTCAGACACCTTGTCATAGGCTCACCTTGTCCAGGGACCCAAGCATGCTGCCTTTCACCTCTCAGAGCCCTTCACCTAACCTACTGTGCAGCTGTCTCACCTTTAATATCACTGTTCCACAGGCAGCATGATGTCACAATGTTCCTTGTCAGTAGCCTGAACCATGAGCCTTTGCAACCCTGGCATAATCTACATACTTCCAATTGGTGAAGTCTTGGACCACAAATGCAGTGAAGAATAATGGATTGTTACTCTTCATGCATTTTTGCCCATTGGCTCAGATTTGAATGCTTACTGGCCATACGAGCATCTCTGCCAGGCCACCCTATGTCTAGAGACCGTAGATTTAGAGAGTTTATAAACATTGTAGGTTCATCAATGAAGTGTGCTCGCTTCGGCGGCACATATACTAAAATTGGAACGATACAGAGAAGATTAGCATGGCCCCTGCGCAAGGATGACACGCAAATTCGTGAAGCGTTCCATATTTTTACCAGCTTTCAGGAGAGAAATGTTCTATGTTTTCAAGACTAATTGAAATAATAAAGCAGGTTCCAGTGCTTTCCTCCTAATATCTATTTTTCAATTTGTCTCTCCTCAACATTTTTAATGTATTTACCTCGCAGTAATGAAGGTGCACTCTATGGCCAGCTGCATTTAGCAAGGAAGCCTGCAGGACTTCTGGGACTTTTCTTTCCCTTCTTCAGCCTCCCTGTCATTATTCTTCACAACCCCCAAATCTATACTGCTGCCAGCGATGCGTTGCTTTGTGGGAAGCAAGAGAAAGAGAAGGGGAGGGCCTATGCAAATGATGGCCTCAGGGCTGTCTGGGAGTCCCTTTTCAGCAGTACTGTTAAAATCCGCCTTGCAACCAGATTGGTCGGGTAAGCTGAAAAACACCAGGCATGATTGGGCACCAGGTCCTCTAGGCCCTTGGAGGACATATCGGCGCTGCATCCCTCAGTTTCTGAGGTCCAAGAAATGTTCACCCTCCACCCTAATAGAGAGGTCTTGGCCGATCGGGGCAGAAGGGAGCAGGGCAAGATGCTCATGATCCTGCTCTAATAATGAACTGCCTTCCTCTCTCCTTACCTGTGGTTCTGCCTGGCTGCTTGGTTCCAGTTGTAGGCCTACATCCCACAGGCAATTTGCTTGTCCCTCTCACACATGTAAATGGGTCAGCACTCAAGTGCACACACCTGCCTGCACCCACAGACCCTCTCACACACACTTTTCTCAACAAGATTTTTTCCTAGTTTAGAGACTCAGAGACCCATGTTGAAATACAAAAGCAGCACACCACATGACGGCCTTCACATAGAATCCAGCAGCAAATGGGAAACTTTTAACTAGCCGTGGTCCTATTACTGCAGCCCTACCATGGAACGACTGCTGGATGAGTCCTGCTCGAGAATATTGAACCTACAACAAGTCTGAGGTAAATAAGAATTCCACAGGAATACCATAAAACAGGGACCTATGACCCTTTCGAGCCAGATAGGAGTCGAACCTACAATCTTCTGATCCGTAGTCAGACGCGTTATCCATTGCGCCACTGGCCCCATGTAGGATTACCCATACTTTTGTCCTTAAGAGGACCAGAAGTTGTGTGTGTGTGTGTGTGTGTTTTAAAACACCATTCCATCAACCTTTTTAGCCACGTTTACTGCTCACAACCAGAAGACACAAGTAAACCCACCTGACCTCCTGAAATTCTGTTCTGTCAGGTGTTCCTAACTTATACAAAGGACTTTAGGAGGACGAAGGACCTAAAAGTCAGGGGAAATGGTCCTAGGTCCAAGGAAATGTTTTAGATCAGCCTCAGTTTCTTAAATATTCTGCATTAACATCATCAGTTCCACGTCTGTGTGGAGCTGATCTTGAGGACTCCTTAATCAGCAGGCGGGTACAACAATAAAGTGTTTAATATTACAATACAGGCGAAAATTCAGACACCTTGTCATAGGCTCACCTTGTCCAGGGACCCAAGCATGCTGCCTTTCACCTCTCAGAGCCCTTCACCTAACCTACTGTGCAGCTGTCTCACCTTTAATATCACTGTTCCACAGGCAGCATGATGTCACAATGTTCCTTGTCAGTAGCCTGAACCATGAGCCTTTGCAACCCTGGCATAATCTACATACTTCCAATTGGTGAAGTCTTGGACCACAAATGCAGTGAAGAATAATGGATTGTTACTCTTCATGCATTTTTGCCCATTGGCTCAGATTTGAATGCTTACTGGCCATACGAGCATCTCTGCCAGGCCACCCTATGTCTAGAGACCGTAGATTTAGAGAGTTTATAAACATTGTAGGTTCATCAATGAAGTGTGCTCGCTTCGGCGGCACATATACTAAAATTGTAACGATACAGAGAAGATTAGCATGGCCCCTGCGCAAGGATGACACGCAAATTCGTGAAGCGTTCCATATTTTTACCAGCTTTCAGGAGAGAAATGTTCTATGTTTTCAAGACTAATTGAAATAATAAAGCAGGTTCCAGTGCTTTCCTCCTAATATCTATTTTTCAATTTGTCTCTCCTCAACATTTTTAATGTATTTACCTCGCAGTAATGAAGGTGCACTCTATGGCCAGCTGCATTTAGCAAGGAAGCCTGCAGGACTTCTGGGACTTTTCTTTCCCTTCTTCAGCCTCCCTGTCATTATTCTTCACAACCCCCAAATCTATACTGCTGCCAGCGATGCGTTGCTTTGTGGGAAGCAAGAGAAAGAGAAGGGGAGGGCCTATGCAAATGATGGCCTCAGGGCTGTCTGGGAGTCCCTTTTCAGCAGTACTGTTAAAATCCGCCTTGCAACCAGATTGGTCGGGTAAGCTGAAAAACACCAGGCATGATTGGGCACCAGGTCCTCTAGGCCCTTGGAGGACATATCGGCGCTGCATCCCTCAGTTTCTGAGGTCCAAGAAATGTTCACCCTCCACCCTAATAGAGAGGTCGTGGCCGATCGGGGCAGAAGGGAGCAGGGCAAGATGCTCATGATCCTGCTCTAATAATGAACTGCCTTCCTCTCTCCTTACCTGTGGTTCTGCCTGGCTGCTTGGTTCCAGTTGTAGGCCTACATCCCACAGGCAATTTGCTTGTCCCTCTCACACATGTAAATGGGTCAGCACTCAAGTGCACACACCTGCCTGCACCCACAGACCCTCTCACACACACTTTTCTCAACAAGATTTTTTCCTAGTTTAGAGACTCAGAGACCCATGTTGAAATACAAAAGCAGCACACCACATGACGGCCTTCACATAGAATCCAGCAGCAAATGGGAAACTTTTAACTAGCCGTGGTCCTATTACTGCAGCCCTACCATGGAACGACTGCTGGATGAGTCCTGCTCGAGAATATTGAACCTACAACAAGTCTGAGGTAAATAAGAATTCCACAGGAATACCATAAAACAGGGACCTATGACCCTTTCGAGCCAGATAGGAGTCGAACCTACAATCTTCTAAGCCGTAGTCAGACGCGTTATCCATTGCGCCACTGGCCCCATGTAGGATTACCCATACTTTTGTCCTTAAGAGGACCAGAAGTTGTGTGTGTGTGTGTGTGTTTTAAAACACCATTCCATCAACCTTTTTAGCCACGTTTACTGCTCACAACCAGAAGACACAAGTAAACCCACCTGACCTCCTGAAATTCTGTTCTGTCAGGTGTTCCTAACTTATACAAAGGACTTTAGGAGGACGAAGGACCTAAAAGTCAGGGGAAATGGTCCTAGGTCCAAGGAAATGTTTTAGATCAGCCTCAGTTTCTTAAATATTCTGCATTAACATCATCAGTTCCACGTCTGTGTGGAGCTGATCTTGAGGACTCCTTAATCAGCAGGCGGGTACAACAATAAAGTGTTTAATATTACAATACAGGCGAAAATTCAGACACCTTGTCATAGGCTCACCTTGTCCAGGGACCCATGCATGCTGCCTTTCACCTCTCAGAGCCCTTCACCTAACCTACTGTGCAGCTGTCTCACCTTTAATATCACTGTTCCACAGGCAGCATGATGTCACAATGTTCCTTGTCAGTAGCCTGAACCATGAGCCTTTGCAACCCTGGCATAATCTACATACTTCCAATTGGTGAAGTCTTGGACCACAAATGCAGTGAAGAATAATGGATTGTTACTCTTCATGCATTTTTGCCCATTGGCTCAGATTTGAATGCTTACTGGCCATACGAGCATCTCTGCCAGGCCACCCTATGTCTAGAGACCGTAGATTTAGAGAGTTTATAAACATTGTAGGTTCATCAATGAAGTGTGCTCGCTTCGGCGGCACATATACTAAAATTGGAACGATACAGAGAAGATTAGCATGGCCCCTGCGCAAGGATGACACGCAAATTCGTGAAGCGTTCCATATTTTTACCAGCTTTCAGGAGAGAAATGTTCTATGTTTTCAAGACTAATTGAAATAATAAAGCAGGTTCCAGTGCTTTCCTCCTAATATCTATTTTTCAATTTGTCTCTCCTCAACATTTTTAATGTATTTACCTCGCAGTAATGAAGGTGCACTCTATGGCCAGCTGCATTTAGCAAGGAAGCCTGCAGGACTTCTGGGACTTTTCTTTCCCTTCTTCAGCCTCCCTGTCATTATTCTTCACAACCCCCAAATCTATACTGCTGCCAGCGATGCGTTGCTTTGTGGGAAGCAAGAGAAAGAGAAGGGGAGGGCCTATGCAAATGATGGCCTCAGGGCTGTCTGGGAGTCCCTTTTCAGCAGTACTGTTAAAATCCGCCTTGCAACCAGATTGGTCGGGTAAGCTGAAAAACACCAGGCATGATTGGGCACCAGGTCCTCTAGGCCCTTGGAGGACATATCGGCGCTGCATCCCTCAGTTTCTGAGGTCCAAGAAATGTTCACCCTCCACCCTAATAGAGAGGTCTTGGCCGATCGTGGCCGATCGGGGCAGAAGGGAGCAGGGCAAGATGCTCATGATCCTGCTCTAATAATGAACTGCCTTCCTCTCTCCTTACCTGTGGTTCTGCCTGGCTGCTTGGTTCCAGTTGTAGGCCTACATCCCACAGGCAATTTGCTTGTCCCTCTCACACATGTAAATGGGTCAGCACTCAAGTGCACACACCTGCCTGCACCCACAGACCCTCTCACACACACTTTTCTCAACAAGATTTTTTCCTAGTTTAGAGACTCAGAGACCCATGTTGAAATACAAAAGCAGCACACCACATGACGGCCTTCACATAGAATCCAGCAGCAAATGGGAAACTTTTAACTAGCCGTGGTCCTATTACTGCAGCCCTACCATGGAACGACTGCTGGATGAGTCCTGCTCGAGAATATTGAACCTACAACAAGTCTGAGGTAAATAAGAATTCCACAGGAATACCATAAAACAGGGACCTATGACCCTTTCGAGCCAGATAGGAGTCGAACCTACAATCTTCTGATCCGTAGTCAGACGCGTTATCCATTGCGCCACTGGCCCCATGTAGGATTACCCATACTTTTGTCCTTAAGAGGACCAGAAGTTGTGTGTGTGTGTGTTTTAAAACACCATTCCATCAACCTTTTTAGCCACGTTTACTGCTCACAACCAGAAGACACAAGTAAACCCACCTGACCTCCTGAAATTCTGTTCTGTCAGGTGTTCCTAACTTATACAAAGGACTTTAGGAGGACGAAGGACCTAAAAGTCAGGGGAAATGGTCCTAGGTCCAAGGAAATGTTTTAGATCAGCCTCAGTTTCTTAAATATTCTGCATTAACATCATCAGTTCCACGTCTGTGTGGAGCTGATCTTGAGGACTCCTTAATCAGCAGGCGGGTACAACAATAAAGTGTTTAATATTACAATACAGGCGAAAATTCAGACACCTTGTCATAGGCTCACCTTGTCCAGGGACCCAAGCATGCTGCCTTTCACCTCTCAGAGCCCTTCACCTAACCTACTGTGCAGCTGTCTCACCTTTAATATCACTGTTCCACAGGCAGCATGATGTCACAATGTTCCTTGTCAGTAGCCTGAACCATGAGCCTTTGCAACCCTGGCATAATCTACATACTTCCAATTGGTGAAGTCTTGGACCACAAATGCAGTGAAGAATAATGGATTGTTACTCTTCATGCATTTTTGCCCATTGGCTCAGATTTGAATGCTTACTGGCCATACGAGCATCTCTGCCAGGCCACCCTATGTCTAGAGACCGTAGATTTAGAGAGTTTATAAACATTGTAGGTTCATCAATGAAGTGTGCTCGCTTCGGCGGCACATATACTAAAATTGGAACGATACAGAGAAGATTAGCATGGCCCCTGCGCAAGGATGACACGCAAATTCGTGAAGCGTTCCATATTTTTACCAGCTTTCAGGAGAGAAATGTTCTATGTTTTCAAGACTAATTGAAATAATAAAGCAGGTTCCAGTGCTTTCCTCCTAATATCTATTTTTCAATTTGTCTCTCCTCAACATTTTTAATGTATTTACCTCGCAGTAATGAAGGTGCACTCTATGGCCAGCTGCATTTAGCAAGGAAGCCTGCAGGACTTCTGGGACTTTTCTTTCCCTTCTTCAGCCTCCCTGTCATTATTCTTCACAACCCCCAAATCTATACTGCTGCCAGCGATGCGTTGCTTTGTGGGAAGCAAGAGAAAGAGAAGGGGAGGGCCTATGCAAATGATGGCCTCAGGGCTGTCTGGGAGTCCCTTTTCAGCAGTACTGTTAAAATCCGCCTTGCAACCAGATTGGTCGGGTAAGCTGAAAAACACCAGGCATGATTGGGCACCAGGTCCTCTAGGCCCTTGGAGGACATATCGGCGCTGCATCCCTCAGTTTCTGAGGTCCAAGAAATGTTCACCCTCCACCCTAATAGAGAGGTCTTGGCCGATCGTGGCCGATCGGGGCAGAAGGGAGCAGGGCAAGATGCTCATGATCCTGCTCTAATAATGAACTGCCTTCCTCTCTCCTTACCTGTGGTTCTGCCTGGCTGCTTGGTTCCAGTTGTAGGCCTACATCCCACAGGCAATTTGCTTGTCCCTCTCACAGATGTAAATGGGTCAGCACTCAAGTGCACACACCTGCCTGCACCCACAGACCCTCTCACACACACTTTTCTCAACAAGATTTTTTCCTAGTTTAGAGACTCAGAGACCCATGTTGAAATACAAAAGCAGCACACCACATGACGGCCTTCACATAGAATCCAGCAGCAAATGGGAAACTTTTAACTAGCCGTGGTCCTATTACTGCAGCCCTACCATGGAACGACTGCTGGATGAGTCCTGCTCGAGAATATTGAACCTACAACAAGTCTGAGGTAAATAAGAATTCCACAGGAATACCATAAAACAGGGACCTATGACCCTTTCGAGCCAGATAGGAGTCGAACCTACAATCTTCTGATCCGTAGTCAGACGCGTTATCCATTGCGCCACTGGCCCCATGTAGGATTACCCATACTTTTGTCCTTAAGAGGACCAGAAGTTGTGTGTGTGTGTGTTTTAAAACACCATTCCATCAACCTTTTTAGCCACGTTTACTGCTCACAACCAGAAGACACAAGTAAACCCACCTGACCTCCTGAAATTCTGTTCTGTCAGGTGTTCCTAACTTATACAAAGGACTTTAGGAGGACGAAGGACCTAAAAGTCAGGGGAAATGGTCCTAGGTCCAAGGAAATGTTTTAGATCAGCCTCAGTTTCTTAAATATTCTGCATTAACATCATCAGTTCCACGTCTGTGTGGAGCTGATCTTGAGGACTCCTTAATCAGCAGGCGGGTACAACAATAAAGTGTTTAATATTACAATACAGGCGAAAATTCAGACACCTTGTCATAGGCTCACCTTGTCCAGGGACCCAAGCATGCTGCCTTTCACCTCTCAGAGCCCTTCACCTAACCTACTGTGCAGCTGTCTCACCTTTAATATCACTGTTCCACAGGCAGCATGATGTCACAATGTTCCTTGTCAGTAGCCTGAACCATGAGCCTTTGCAACCCTGGCATAATCTACATACTTCCAATTGGTGAAGTCTTGGACCACAAATGCAGTGAAGAATAATGGATTGTTACTCTTCATGCATTTTTGCCCATTGGCTCAGATTTGAATGCTTACTGGCCATACGAGCATCTCTGCCAGGCCACCCTATGTCTAGAGACCGTAGATTTAGAGAGTTTATAAACATTGTAGGTTCATCAATGAAGTGTGCTCGCTTCGGCGGCACATATACTAAAATTGGAACGATACAGAGAAGATTAGCATGGCCCCTGCGCAAGGATGACACGCAAATTCGTGAAGCGTTCCATATTTTTACCAGCTTTCAGAAGAGAAATGTTCTATGTTTTCAAGACTAATTGAAATAATAAAGCAGGTTCCAGTGCTTTCCTCCTAATATCTATTTTTCAATTTGTCTCTCCTCAACATTTTTAATGTATTTACCTCGCAGTAATGAAGGTGCACTCTATGGCCAGCTGCATTTAGCAAGGAAGCCTGCAGGACTTCTGGGACTTTTCTTTCCCTTCTTCAGCCTCCCTGTCATTATTCTTCACAACCCCCAAATCTATACTGCTGCCAGCGATGCGTTGCTTTGTGGGAAGCAAGAGAAAGAGAAGGGGAGGGCCTATGCAAATGATGGCCTCAGGGCTGTCTGGGAGTCCCTTTTCAGCAGTACTGTTAAAATCCGCCTTGCAACCAGATTGGTCGGGTAAGCTGAAAAACACCAGGCATGATTGGGCACCAGGTCCTCTAGGCCCTTGGAGGACATATTGGCGCTGCATCCCTCAGTTTCTGAGGTCCAAGAAATGTTCACCCTCCACCCTAATAGAGAGGTCTTGGCCGATCGTGGCCGATCGGGGCAGAAGGGAGCAGGGCAAGATGCTCATGATCCTGCTCTAATAATGAACTGCCTTCCTCTCTCCTTACCTGTGGTTCTGCCTGGCTGCTTGGTTCCAGTTGTAGGCCTACATCCCACAGGCAATTTGCTTGTCCCTCTCACACATGTAAATGGGTCAGCACTCAAGTGCACACACCTGCCTGCACCCACAGACCCTCTCACACACACTTTTCTCAACAAGATTTTTTCCTAGTTTAGAGACTCAGAGACCCATGTTGAAATACAAAAGCAGCACACCACATGACGGCCTTCACATAGAATCCAGCAGCAAATGGGAAACTTTTAACTAGCCGTGGTCCTATTACTGCAGCCCTACCATGGAACGACTGCTGGATGAGTCCTGCTCGAGAATATTGAACCTACAACAAGTCTGAGGTAAATAAGAATTCCACAGGAATACCATAAAACAGGGACCTATGACCCTTTCGAGCCAGATAGGAGTCGAACCTACAATCTTCTGATCCGTAGTCAGACGTGTTATCCATTGCGCCACTGGCCCCATGTAGGATTACCCATACTTTTGTCCTTAAGAGGACCAGAAGTTGTGTGTGTGTGTGTGTGTGTTTTAAAACACCATTCCATCAACCTTTTTAGCCACGTTTACTGCTCACAACCAGAAGACACAAGTAAACCCACCTGACCTCCTGAAATTCTGTTCTGTCAGGTGTTCCTAACTTATACAAAGGACTTTAGGAGGACGAAGGACCTAAAAGTCAGGGGAAATGGTCCTAGGTCCAAGGAAATGTTTTAGATCAGCCTCAGTTTCTTAAATATTCTGCATTAACATCATCAGTTCCACGTCTGTGTGGAGCTGATCTTGAGGACTCCTTAATCAGCAGGCGGGTACAACAATAAAGTGTTTAATATTACAATACAGGCGAAAATTCAGACACCTTGTCATAGGCTCACCTTGTCCAGGGACCCAAGCATGCTGCCTTTCACCTCTCAGAGCCCTTCACCTAACCTACTGTGCAGCTGTCTCACCTTTAATATCACTGTTCCACAGGCAGCATGATGTCACAATGTTCCTTGTCAGTAGCCTGAACCATGAGCCTTTGCAACCCTGGCATAATCTACATACTTCCAATTGGTGAAGTCTTGGACCACAAATGCAGTGAAGAATAATGGATTGTTACTCTTCATGCATTTTTGCCCATTGGCTCAGATTTGAATGCTTACTGGCCATACGAGCATCTCTGCCAGGCCACCCTATGTCTAGAGACCGTAGATTTAGAGAGTTTATAAACATTGTAGGTTCATCAATGAAGTGTGCTCGCTTCGGCGGCACATATACTAAAATTGGAACGATACAGAGAAGATTAGCATGGCCCCTGCGCAAGGATGACACGCAAATTCGTGAAGCGTTCCATATTTTTACCAGCTTTCAGGAGAGAAATGTTCTATGTTTTCAAGACTAATTGAAATAATAAAGCAGGTTCCAGTGCTTTCCTCCTAATATCTATTTTTCAATTTGTCTCTCCTCAACATTTTTAATGTATTTACCTCGCAGTAATGAAGGTGCACTCTATGGCCAGCTGCATTTAGCAAGGAAGCCTGCAGGACTTCTGGGACTTTTCTTTCCCTTCTTCAGCCTCCCTGTCATTATTCTTCACAACCCCCAAATCTATACTGCTGCCAGCGATGCGTTGCTTTGTGGGAAGCAAGAGAAAGAGAAGGGGAGGGCCTATGCAAATGATGGCCTCAGGGCTGTCTGGGAGTCCCTTTTCAGCAGTACTGTTAAAATCCGCCTTGCAACCAGATTGGTCGGGTAAGCTGAAAAACACCAGGCATGATTGGGCACCAGGTCCTCTAGGCCCTTGGAGGACATATCGGCGCTGCATCCCTCAGTTTCTGAGGTCCAAGAAATGTTCACCCTCCACCCTAATAGAGAGGTCTTGGCCGATCGGGGCAGAAGGGAGCAGGGCAAGATGCTCATGATCCTGCTCTAATAATGAACTGCCTTCCTCTCTCCTTACCTGTGGTTCTGCCTGGCTGCTTGGTTCCAGTTGTAGGCCTACATCCCACAGGCAATTTGCTTGTCCCTCTCACACATGTAAATGGGTCAGCACTCAAGTGCACACACCTGCCTGCACCCACAGACCCTCTCACACACACTTTTCTCAACAAGATTTTTTCCTAGTTTAGAGACTCAGAGACCCATGTTGAAATACAAAAGCAGCACACCACATGACGGCCTTCACATAGAATCCAGCAGCAAATGGGAAACTTTTAACTAGCCGTGGTCCTATTACTGCAGCCCTACCATGGAACGACTGCTGGATGAGTCCTGCTCGAGAATATTGAACCTACAACAAGTCTGAGGTAAATAAGAATTCCACAGGAATACCATAAAACAGGGACCTATGACCCTTTCGAGCCAGATAGGAGTCGAACCTACAATCTTCTGATCCGTAGTCAGACGCGTTATCCATTGCGCCACTGGCCCCATGTAGGATTACCCATACTTTTGTCCTTAAGAGGACCAGAAGTTGTGTGTGTGTGTGTGTGTGTTTTAAAACACCATTCCATCAACCTTTTTAGCCACGTTTACTGCTCACAACCAGAAGACACAAGTAAACCCACCTGACCTCCTGAAATTCTGTTCTGTCAGGTGTTCCTAACTTATACAAAGGACTTTAGGAGGACGAAGGACCTAAAAGTCAGGGGAAATGGTCCTAGGTCCAAGGAAATGTTTTAGATCAGCCTCAGTTTCTTAAATATTCTGCATTAACATCATCAGTTCCACGTCTGTGTGGAGCTGATCTTGAGGACTCCTTAATCAGCAGGCGGGTACAACAATAAAGTGTTTAATATTACAATACAGGCGAAAATTCAGACACCTTGTCATAGGCTCACCTTGTCCAGGGACCCAAGCATGCTGCCTTTCACCTCTCAGAGCCCTTCACCTAACCTACTGTGCAGCTGTCTCACCTTTAATATCACTGTTCCACAGGCAGCATGATGTCACAATGTTCCTTGTCAGTAGCCTGAACCATGAGCCTTTGCAACCCTGGCATAATCTACATACTTCCAATTGGTGAAGTCTTGGACCACAAATGCAGTGAAGAATAATGGATTGTTACTCTTCATGCATTTTTGCCCATTGGCTCAGATTTGAATGCTTACTGGCCATACGAGCATCTCTGCCAGGCCACCCTATGTCTAGAGACCGTAGATTTAGAGAGTTTATAAACATTGTAGGTTCATCAATGAAGTGTGCTCGCTTCGGCGGCACATATACTAAAATTGTAACGATACAGAGAAGATTAGCATGGCCCCTGCGCAAGGATGACACGCAAATTCGTGAAGCGTTCCATATTTTTACCAGCTTTCAGGAGAGAAATGTTCTATGTTTTCAAGACTAATTGAAATAATAAAGCAGGTTCCAGTGCTTTCCTCCTAATATCTATTTTTCAATTTGTCTCTCCTCAACATTTTTAATGTATTTACCTCGCAGTAATGAAGGTGCACTCTATGGCCAGCTGCATTTAGCAAGGAAGCCTGCAGGACTTCTGGGACTTTTCTTTCCCTTCTTCAGCCTCCCTGTCATTATTCTTCACAACCCCCAAATCTATACTGCTGCCAGCGATGCGTTGCTTTGTGGGAAGCAAGAGAAAGAGAAGGGGAGGGCCTATGCAAATGATGGCCTCAGGGCTGTCTGGGAGTCCCTTTTCAGCAGTACTGTTAAAATCCGCCTTGCAACCAGATTGGTCGGGTAAGCTGAAAAACACCAGGCATGATTGGGCACCAGGTCCTCTAGGCCCTTGGAGGACATATCGGCGCTGCATCCCTCAGTTTCTGAGGTCCAAGAAATGTTCACCCTCCACCCTAATAGAGAGGTCGTGGCCGATCGGGGCAGAAGGGAGCAGGGCAAGATGCTCATGATCCTGCTCTAATAATGAACTGCCTTCCTCTCTCCTTACCTGTGGTTCTGCCTGGCTGCTTGGTTCCAGTTGTAGGCCTACATCCCACAGGCAATTTGCTTGTCCCTCTCACAGATGTAAATGGGTCAGCACTCAAGTGCACACACCTGCCTGCACCCACAGACCCTCTCACACACACTTTTCTCAACAAGATTTTTTCCTAGTTTAGAGACTCAGAGACCCATGTTGAAATACAAAAGCAGCACACCACATGACGGCCTTCACATAGAATCCAGCAGCAAATGGGAAACTTTTAACTAGCCGTGGTCCTATTACTGCAGCCCTACCATGGAACGACTGCTGGATGAGTCCTGCTCGAGAATATTGAACCTACAACAAGTCTGAGGTAAATAAGAATTCCACAGGAATACCATAAAACAGGGACCTATGACCCTTTCGAGCCAGATAGGAGTCGAACCTACAATCTTCTGATCCGTAGTCAGACGCGTTATCCATTGCGCCACTGGCCCCATGTAGGATTACCCATACTTTTGTCCTTAAGAGGACCAGAAGTTGTGTGTGTGTGTGTGTGTTTTAAAACACCATTCCATCAACCTTTTTAGCCACGTTTACTGCTCACAACCAGAAGACACAAGTAAACCCACCTGACCTCCTGAAATTCTGTTCTGTCAGGTGTTCCTAACTTATACAAAGGACTTTAGGAGGACGAAGGACCTAAAAGTCAGGGGAAATGGTCCTAGGTCCAAGGAAATGTTTTAGATCAGCCTCAGTTTCTTAAATATTCTGCATTAACATCATCAGTTCCACGTCTGTGTGGAGCTGATCTTGAGGACTCCTTAATCAGCAGGCGGGTACAACAATAAAGTGTTTAATATTACAATACAGGCGAAAATTCAGACACCTTGTCATAGGCTCACCTTGTCCAGGGACCCATGCATGCTGCCTTTCACCTCTCAGAGCCCTTCACCTAACCTACTGTGCAGCTGTCTCACCTTTAATATCACTGTTCCACAGGCAGCATGATGTCACAATGTTCCTTGTCAGTAGCCTGAACCATGAGCCTTTGCAACCCTGGCATAATCTACATACTTCCAATTGGTGAAGTCTTGGACCACAAATGCAGTGAAGAATAATGGATTGTTACTCTTCATGCATTTTTGCCCATTGGCTCAGATTTGAATGCTTACTGGCCATACGAGCATCTCTGCCAGGCCACCCTATGTCTAGAGACCGTAGATTTAGAGAGTTTATAAACATTGTAGGTTCATCAATGAAGTGTGCTCGCTTCGGCGGCACATATACTAAAATTGGAACGATACAGAGAAGATTAGCATGGCCCCTGCGCAAGGATGACACGCAAATTCGTGAAGCGTTCCATATTTTTACCAGCTTTCAGGAGAGAAATGTTCTATGTTTTCAAGACTAATTGAAATAATAAAGCAGGTTCCAGTGCTTTCCTCCTAATATCTATTTTTCAATTTGTCTCTCCTCAACATTTTTAATGTATTTACCTCGCAGTAATGAAGGTGCACTCTATGGCCAGCTGCATTTAGCAAGGAAGCCTGCAGGACTTCTGGGACTTTTCTTTCCCTTCTTCAGCCTCCCTGTCATTATTCTTCACAACCCCCAAATCTATACTGCTGCCAGCGATGCGTTGCTTTGTGGGAAGCAAGAGAAAGAGAAGGGGAGGGCCTATGCAAATGATGGCCTCAGGGCTGTCTGGGAGTCCCTTTTCAGCAGTACTGTTAAAATCCGCCTTGCAACCAGATTGGTCGGGTAAGCTGAAAAACACCAGGCATGATTGGGCACCAGGTCCTCTAGGCCCTTGGAGGACATATCGGCGCTGCATCCCTCAGTTTCTGAGGTCCAAGAAATGTTCACCCTCCACCCTAATAGAGAGGTCTTGGCCGATCGTGGCCGATCGGGGCAGAAGGGAGCAGGGCAAGATGCTCATGATCCTGCTCTAATAATGAACTGCCTTCCTCTCTCCTTACCTGTGGTTCTGCCTGGCTGCTTGGTTCCAGTTGTAGGCCTACATCCCACAGGCAATTTGCTTGTCCCTCTCACACATGTAAATGGGTCAGCACTCAAGTGCACACACCTGCCTGCACCCACAGACCCTCTCACACACACTTTTCTCAACAAGATTTTTTCCTAGTTTAGAGACTCAGAGACCCATGTTGAAATACAAAAGCAGCACACCACATGACGGCCTTCACATAGAATCCAGCAGCAAATGGGAAACTTTTAACTAGCCGTGGTCCTATTACTGCAGCCCTACCATGGAACGACTGCTGGATGAGTCCTGCTCGAGAATATTGAACCTACAACAAGTCTGAGGTAAATAAGAATTCCACAGGAATACCATAAAACAGGGACCTATGACCCTTTCGAGCCAGATAGGAGTCGAACCTACAATCTTCTGATCCGTAGTCAGACGCATTATCCATTGCGCCACTGGCCCCATGTAGGATTACCCATACTTTTGTCCTTAAGAGGACCAGAAGTTGTGTGTGTGTGTGTGTGTGTTTTAAAACACCATTCCATCAACCTTTTTAGCCACGTTTACTGCTCACAACCAGAAGACACAAGTAAACCCACCTGACCTCCTGAAATTCTGTTCTGTCAGGTGTTCCTAACTTATACAAAGGACTTTAGGAGGACGAAGGACCTAAAAGTCAGGGGAAATGGTCCTAGGTCCAAGGAAATGTTTTAGATCAGCCTCAGTTTCTTAAATATTCTGCATTAACATCATCAGTTCCACGTCTGTGTGGAGCTGATCTTGAGGACTCCTTAATCAGCAGGCGGGTACAACAATAAAGTGTTTAATATTACAATACAGGCGAAAATTCAGACACCTTGTCATAGGCTCACCTTGTCCAGGGACCCATGCATGCTGCCTTTCACCTCTCAGAGCCCTTCACCTAACCTACTGTGCAGCTGTCTCACCTTTAATATCACTGTTCCACAGGCAGCATGATGTCACAATGTTCCTTGTCAGTAGCCTGAACCATGAGCCTTTGCAACCCTGGCATAATCTACATACTTCCAATTGGTGAAGTCTTGGACCACAAATGCAGTGAAGAATAATGGATTGTTACTCTTCATGCATTTTTGCCCATTGGCTCAGATTTGAATGCTTACTGGCCATACGAGCATCTCTGCCAGGCCACCCTATGTCTAGAGACCGTAGATTTAGAGAGTTTATAAACATTGTAGGTTCATCAATGAAGTGTGCTCGCTTCGGCGGCACATATACTAAAATTGGAACGATACAGAGAAGATTAGCATGGCCCCTGCGCAAGGATGACACGCAAATTCGTGAAGCGTTCCATATTTTTACCAGCTTTCAGGAGAGAAATGTTCTATGTTTTCAAGACTAATTGAAATAATAAAGCAGGTTCCAGTGCTTTCCTCCTAATATCTATTTTTCAATTTGTCTCTCCTCAACATTTTTAATGTATTTACCTCGCAGTAATGAAGGTGCACTCTATGGCCAGCTGCATTTAGCAAGGAAGCCTGCAGGACTTCTGGGACTTTTCTTTCCCTTCTTCAGCCTCCCTGTCATTATTCTTCACAACCCCCAAATCTATACTGCTGCCAGCGATGCGTTGCTTTGTGGGAAGCAAGAGAAAGAGAAGGGGAGGGCCTATGCAAATGATGGCCTCAGGGCTGTCTGGGAGTCCCTTTTCAGCAGTACTGTTAAAATCCGCCTTGCAACCAGATTGGTCGGGTAAGCTGAAAAACACCAGGCATGATTGGGCACCAGGTCCTCTAGGCCCTTGGAGGACATATCGGCGCTGCATCCCTCAGTTTCTGAGGTCCAAGAAATGTTCACCCTCCACCCTAATAGAGAGGTCTTGGCCGATCGGGGCAGAAGGGAGCAGGGCAAGATGCTCATGATCCTGCTCTAATAATGAACTGCCTTCCTCTCTCCTTACCTGTGGTTCTGCCTGGCTGCTTGGTTCCAGTTGTAGGCCTACATCCCACAGGCAATTTGCTTGTCCCTCTCACACATGTAAATGGGTCAGCACTCAAGTGCACACACCTGCCTGCACCCACAGACCCTCTCACACACACTTTTCTCAACAAGATTTTTTCCTAGTTTAGAGACTCAGAGACCCATGTTGAAATACAAAAGCAGCACACCACATGACGGCCTTCACATAGAATCCAGCAGCAAATGGGAAACTTTTAACTAGCCGTGGTCCTATTACTGCAGCCCTACCATGGAACGACTGCTGGATGAGTCCTGCTCGAGAATATTGAACCTACAACAAGTCTGAGGTAAATAAGAATTCCACAGGAATACCATAAAACAGGGACCTATGACCCTTTCGAGCCAGATAGGAGTCGAACCTACAATCTTCTGATCCGTAGTCAGACGCGTTATCCATTGCGCCACTGGCCCCATGTAGGATTCCCCATACTTTTGTCCTTAAGAGGACCAGAAGTTGTGTGTGTGTGTGTGTGTGTTTTAAAACACCATTCCATCAACCTTTTTAGCCACGTTTACTGCTCACAACCAGAAGACACAAGTAAACCCACCTGACCTCCTGAAATTCTGTTCTGTCAGGTGTTCCTAACTTATACAAAGGACTTTAGGAGGACGAAGGACCTAAAAGTCAGGGGAAATGGTCCTAGGTCCAAGGAAATGTTTTAGATCAGCCTCAGTTTCTTAAATATTCTGCATTAACATCATCAGTTCCACGTCTGTGTGGAGCTGATCTTGAGGACTCCTTAATCAGCAGGCGGGTACAACAATAAAGTGTTTAATATTACAATACAGGCGAAAATTCAGACACCTTGTCATAGGCTCACCTTGTCCAGGGACCCAAGCATGCTGCCTTTCACCTCTCAGAGCCCTTCACCTAACCTACTGTGCAGCTGTCTCACCTTTAATATCACTGTTCCACAGGCAGCATGATGTCACAATGTTCCTTGTCAGTAGCCTGAACCATGAGCCTTTGCAACCCTGGCATAATCTACATACTTCCAATTGGTGAAGTCTTGGACCACAAATGCAGTGAAGAATAATGGATTGTTACTCTTCATGCATTTTTGCCCATTGGCTCAGATTTGAATGCTTACTGGCCATACGAGCATCTCTGCCAGGCCACCCTATGTCTAGAGACCGTAGATTTAGAGAGTTTATAAACATTGTAGGTTCATCAATGAAGTGTGCTCGCTTCGGCGGCACATATACTAAAATTGTAACGATACAGAGAAGATTAGCATGGCCCCTGCGCAAGGATGACACGCAAATTCGTGAAGCGTTCCATATTTTTACCAGCTTTCAGGAGAGAAATGTTCTATGTTTTCAAGACTAATTGAAATAATAAAGCAGGTTCCAGTGCTTTCCTCCTAATATCTATTTTTCAATTTGTCTCTCCTCAACATTTTTAATGTATTTACCTCGCAGTAATGAAGGTGCACTCTATGGCCAGCTGCATTTAGCAAGGAAGCCTGCAGGACTTCTGGGACTTTTCTTTCCCTTCTTCAGCCTCCCTGTCATTATTCTTCACAACCCCCAAATCTATACTGCTGCCAGCGATGCGTTGCTTTGTGGGAAGCAAGAGAAAGAGAAGGGGAGGGCCTATGCAAATGATGGCCTCAGGGCTGTCTGGGAGTCCCTTTTCAGCAGTACTGTTAAAATCCGCCTTGCAACCAGATTGGTCGGGTAAGCTGAAAAACACCAGGCATGATTGGGCACCAGGTCCTCTAGGCCCTTGGAGGACATATCGGCGCTGCATCCCTCAGTTTCTGAGGTCCAAGAAATGTTCACCCTCCACCCTAATAGAGAGGTCGTGGCCGATCGGGGCAGAAGGGAGCAGGGCAAGATGCTCATGATCCTGCTCTAATAATGAACTGCCTTCCTCTCTCCTTACCTGTGGTTCTGCCTGGCTGCTTGGTTCCAGTTGTAGGCCTACATCCCACAGGCAATTTGCTTGTCCCTCTCACACATGTAAATGGGTCAGCACTCAAGTGCACACACCTGCCTGCACCCACAGACCCTCTCACACACACTTTTCTCAACAAGATTTTTTCCTAGTTTAGAGACTCAGAGACCCATGTTGAAATACAAAAGCAGCACACCACATGACGGCCTTCACATAGAATCCAGCAGCAAATGGGAAACTTTTAACTAGCCGTGGTCCTATTACTGCAGCCCTACCATGGAACGACTGCTGGATGAGTCCTGCTCGAGAATATTGAACCTACAACAAGTCTGAGGTAAATAAGAATTCCACAGGAATACCATAAAACAGGGACCTATGACCCTTTCGAGCCAGATAGGAGTCGAACCTACAATCTTCTGATCCGTAGTCAGACGCGTTATCCATTGCGCCACTGGCCCCATGTAGGATTACCCATACTTTTGTCCTTAAGAGGACCAGAAGTTGTGTGTGTGTGTGTGTGTTTTAAAACACCATTCCATCAACCTTTTTAGCCACGTTTACTGCTCACAACCAGAAGACACAAGTAAACCCACCTGACCTCCTGAAATTCTGTTCTGTCAGGTGTTCCTAACTTATACAAAGGACTTTAGGAGGACGAAGGACCTAAAAGTCAGGGGAAATGGTCCTAGGTCCAAGGAAATGTTTTAGATCAGCCTCAGTTTCTTAAATATTCTGCATTAACATCATCAGTTCCACGTCTGTGTGGAGCTGATCTTGAGGACTCCTTAATCAGCAGGCGGGTACAACAATAAAGTGTTTAATATTACAATACAGGCGAAAATTCAGACACCTTGTCATAGGCTCACCTTGTCCAGGGACCCATGCATGCTGCCTTTCACCTCTCAGAGCCCTTCACCTAACCTACTGTGCAGCTGTCTCACCTTTAATATCACTGTTCCACAGGCAGCATGATGTCACAATGTTCCTTGTCAGTAGCCTGAACCATGAGCCTTTGCAACCCTGGCATAATCTACATACTTCCAATTGGTGAAGTCTTGGACCACAAATGCAGTGAAGAATAATGGATTGTTACTCTTCATGCATTTTTGCCCATTGGCTCAGATTTGAATGCTTACTGGCCATACGAGCATCTCTGCCAGGCCACCCTATGTCTAGAGACCGTAGATTTAGAGAGTTTATAAACATTGTAGGTTCATCAATGAAGTGTGCTCGCTTCGGCGGCACATATACTAAAATTGGAACGATACAGAGAAGATTAGCATGGCCCCTGCGCAAGGATGACACGCAAATTCGTGAAGCGTTCCATATTTTTACCAGCTTTCAGGAGAGAAATGTTCTATGTTTTCAAGACTAATTGAAATAATAAAGCAGGTTCCAGTGCTTTCCTCCTAATATCTATTTTTCAATTTGTCTCTCCTCAACATTTTTAATGTATTTACCTCGCAGTAATGAAGGTGCACTCTATGGCCAGCTGCATTTAGCAAGGAAGCCTGCAGGACTTCTGGGACTTTTCTTTCCCTTCTTCAGCCTCCCTGTCATTATTCTTCACAACCCCCAAATCTATACTGCTGCCAGCGATGCGTTGCTTTGTGGGAAGCAAGAGAAAGAGAAGGGGAGGGCCTATGCAAATGATGGCCTCAGGGCTGTCTGGGAGTCCCTTTTCAGCAGTACTGTTAAAATCCGCCTTGCAACCAGATTGGTCGGGTAAGCTGAAAAACACCAGGCATGATTGGGCACCAGGTCCTCTAGGCCCTTGGAGGACATATCGGCGCTGCATCCCTCAGTTTCTGAGGTCCAAGAAATGTTCACCCTCCACCCTAATAGAGAGGTCTTGGCCGATCGTGGCCGATCGGGGCAGAAGGGAGCAGGGCAAGATGCTCATGATCCTGCTCTAATAATGAACTGCCTTCCTCTCTCCTTACCTGTGGTTCTGCCTGGCTGCTTGGTTCCAGTTGTAGGCCTACATCCCACAGGCAATTTGCTTGTCCCTCTCACACATGTAAATGGGTCAGCACTCAAGTGCACACACCTGCCTGCACCCACAGACCCTCTCACACACACTTTTCTCAACAAGATTTTTTCCTAGTTTAGAGACTCAGAGACCCATGTTGAAATACAAAAGCAGCACACCACATGACGGCCTTCACATAGAATCCAGCAGCAAATGGGAAACTTTTAACTAGCCGTGGTCCTATTACTGCAGCCCTACCATGGAACGACTGCTGGATGAGTCCTGCTCGAGAATATTGAACCTACAACAAGTCTGAGGTAAATAAGAATTCCACAGGAATACCATAAAACAGGGACCTATGACCCTTTCGAGCCAGATAGGAGTCGAACCTACAATCTTCTGATCCGTAGTCAGACGCGTTATCCATTGCGCCACTGGCCCCATGTAGGATTACCCATACTTTTGTCCTTAAGAGGACCAGAAGTTGTGTGTGTGTGTGTGTGTTTTAAAACACCATTCCATCAACCTTTTTAGCCACGTTTACTGCTCACAACCAGAAGACACAAGTAAACCCACCTGACCTCCTGAAATTCTGTTCTGTCAGGTGTTCCTAACTTATACAAAGGACTTTAGGAGGACGAAGGACCTAAAAGTCAGGGGAAATGGTCCTAGGTCCAAGGAAATGTTTTAGATCAGCCTCAGTTTCTTAAATATTCTGCATTAACATCATCAGTTCCACGTCTGTGTGGAGCTGATCTTGAGGACTCCTTAATCAGCAGGCGGGTACAACAATAAAGTGTTTAATATTACAATACAGGCGAAAATTCAGACACCTTGTCATAGGCTCACCTTGTCCAGGGACCCATGCATGCTGCCTTTCACCTCTCAGAGCCCTTCACCTAACCTACTGTGCAGCTGTCTCACCTTTAATATCACTGTTCCACAGGCAGCATGATGTCACAATGTTCCTTGTCAGTAGCCTGAACCATGAGCCTTTGCAACCCTGGCATAATCTACATACTTCCAATTGGTGAAGTCTTGGACCACAAATGCAGTGAAGAATAATGGATTGTTACTCTTCATGCATTTTTGCCCATTGGCTCAGATTTGAATGCTTACTGGCCATACGAGCATCTCTGCCAGGCCACCCTATGTCTAGAGACCGTAGATTTAGAGAGTTTATAAACATTGTAGGTTCATCAATGAAGTGTGCTCGCTTCGGCGGCACATATACTAAAATTGGAACGATACAGAGAAGATTAGCATGGCCCCTGCGCAAGGATGACACGCAAATTCGTGAAGCGTTCCATATTTTTACCAGCTTTCAGGAGAGAAATGTTCTATGTTTTCAAGACTAATTGAAATAATAAAGCAGGTTCCAGTGCTTTCCTCCTAATATCTATTTTTCAATTTGTCTCTCCTCAACATTTTTAATGTATTTACCTCGCAGTAATGAAGGTGCACTCTATGGCCAGCTGCATTTAGCAAGGAAGCCTGCAGGACTTCTGGGACTTTTCTTTCCCTTCTTCAGCCTCCCTGTCATTATTCTTCACAACCCCCAAATCTATACTGCTGCCAGCGATGCGTTGCTTTGTGGGAAGCAAGAGAAAGAGAAGGGGAGGGCCTATGCAAATGATGGCCTCAGGGCTGTCTGGGAGTCCCTTTTCAGCAGTACTGTTAAAATCCGCCTTGCAACCAGATTGGTCGGGTAAGCTGAAAAACACCAGGCATGATTGGGCACCAGGTCCTCTAGGCCCTTGGAGGACATATCGGCGCTGCATCCCTCAGTTTCTGAGGTCCAAGAAATGTTCACCCTCCACCCTAATAGAGAGGTCTTGGCCGATCGTGGCCGATCGGGGCAGAAGGGAGCAGGGCAAGATGCTCATGATCCTGCTCTAATAATGAACTGCCTTCCTCTCTCCTTACCTGTGGTTCTGCCTGGCTGCTTGGTTCCAGTTGTAGGCCTACATCCCACAGGCAATTTGCTTGTCCCTCTCACACATGTAAATGGGTCAGCACTCAAGTGCACACACCTGCCTGCACCCACAGACCCTCTCACACACACTTTTCTCAACAAGATTTTTTCCTAGTTTAGAGACTCAGAGACCCATGTTGAAATACAAAAGCAGCACACCACATGACGGCCTTCACATAGAATCCAGCAGCAAATGGGAAACTTTTAACTAGCCGTGGTCCTATTACTGCAGCCCTACCATGGAACGACTGCTGGATGAGTCCTGCTCGAGAATATTGAACCTACAACAAGTCTGAGGTAAATAAGAATTCCACAGGAATACCATAAAACAGGGACCTATGACCCTTTCGAGCCAGATAGGAGTCGAACCTACAATCTTCTGATCCGTAGTCAGACGCGTTATCCATTGCGCCACTGGCCCCATGTAGGATTACCCATACTTTTGTCCTTAAGAGGACCAGAAGTTGTGTGTGTGTGTGTTTTAAAACACCATTCCATCAACCTTTTTAGCCACGTTTACTGCTCACAACCAGAAGACACAAGTAAACCCACCTGACCTCCTGAAATTCTGTTCTGTCAGGTGTTCCTAACTTATACAAAGGACTTTAGGAGGACGAAGGACCTAAAAGTCAGGGGAAATGGTCCTAGGTCCAAGGAAATGTTTTAGATCAGCCTCAGTTTCTTAAATATTCTGCATTAACATCATCAGTTCCACGTCTGTGTGGAGCTGATCTTGAGGACTCCTTAATCAGCAGGCGGGTACAACAATAAAGTGTTTAATATTACAATACAGGCGAAAATTCAGACACCTTGTCATAGGCTCACCTTGTCCAGGGACCCAAGCATGCTGCCTTTCACCTCTCAGAGCCCTTCACCTAACCTACTGTGCAGCTGTCTCACCTTTAATATCACTGTTCCACAGGCAGCATGATGTCACAATGTTCCTTGTCAGTAGCCTGAACCATGAGCCTTTGCAACCCTGGCATAATCTACATACTTCCAATTGGTGAAGTCTTGGACCACAAATGCAGTGAAGAATAATGGATTGTTACTCTTCATGCATTTTTGCCCATTGGCTCAGATTTGAATGCTTACTGGCCATACGAGCATCTCTGCCAGGCCACCCTATGTCTAGAGACCGTAGATTTAGAGAGTTTATAAACATTGTAGGTTCATCAATGAAGTGTGCTCGCTTCGGCGGCACATATACTAAAATTGGAACGATACAGAGAAGATTAGCATGGCCCCTGCGCAAGGATGACACGCAAATTCGTGAAGCGTTCCATATTTTTACCAGCTTTCAGGAGAGAAATGTTCTATGTTTTCAAGACTAATTGAAATAATAAAGCAGGTTCCAGTGCTTTCCTCCTAATATCTATTTTTCAATTTGTCTCTCCTCAACATTTTTAATGTATTTACCTCGCAGTAATGAAGGTGCACTCTATGGCCAGCTGCATTTAGCAAGGAAGCCTGCAGGACTTCTGGGACTTTTCTTTCCCTTCTTCAGCCTCCCTGTCATTATTCTTCACAACCCCCAAATCTATACTGCTGCCAGCGATGCGTTGCTTTGTGGGAAGCAAGAGAAAGAGAAGGGGAGGGCCTATGCAAATGATGGCCTCAGGGCTGTCTGGGAGTCCCTTTTCAGCAGTACTGTTAAAATCCGCCTTGCAACCAGATTGGTCGGGTAAGCTGAAAAACACCAGGCATGATTGGGCACCAGGTCCTCTAGGCCCTTGGAGGACATATCGGCGCTGCATCCCTCAGTTTCTGAGGTCCAAGAAATGTTCACCCTCCACCCTAATAGAGAGGTCTTGGCCGATCGTGGCCGATCGGGGCAGAAGGGAGCAGGGCAAGATGCTCATGATCCTGCTCTAATAATGAACTGCCTTCCTCTCTCCTTACCTGTGGTTCTGCCTGGCTGCTTGGTTCCAGTTGTAGGCCTACATCCCACAGGCAATTTGCTTGTCCCTCTCACACATGTAAATGGGTCAGCACTCAAGTGCACACACCTGCCTGCACCCACAGACCCTCTCACACACACTTTTCTCAACAAGATTTTTTCCTAGTTTAGAGACTCAGAGACCCATGTTGAAATACAAAAGCAGCACACCACATGACGGCCTTCACATAGAATCCAGCAGCAAATGGGAAACTTTTAACTAGCCGTGGTCCTATTACTGCAGCCCTACCATGGAACGACTGCTGGATGAGTCCTGCTCGAGAATATTGAACCTACAACAAGTCTGAGGTAAATAAGAATTCCACAGGAATACCATAAAACAGGGACCTATGACCCTTTCGAGCCAGATAGGAGTCAAACCTACAATCTTCTGATCCGTAGTCAGACGCGTTATCCATTGCGCCACTGGCCCCATGTAGGATTACCCATACTTTTGTCCTTAAGAGGACCAGAAGTTGTGTGTGTGTGTGTTTTAAAACACCATTCCATCAACCTTTTTAGCCACGTTTACTGCTCACAACCAGAAGACACAAGTAAACCCACCTGACCTCCTGAAATTCTGTTCTGTCAGGTGTTCCTAACTTATACAAAGGACTTTAGGAGGACGAAGGACCTAAAAGTCAGGGGAAATGGTCCTAGGTCCAAGGAAATGTTTTAGATCAGCCTCAGTTTCTTAAATATTCTGCATTAACATCATCAGTTCCACGTCTGTGTGGAGCTGATCTTGAGGACTCCTTAATCAGCAGGCGGGTACAACAATAAAGTGTTTAATATTACAATACAGGCGAAAATTCAGACACCTTGTCATAGGCTCACCTTGTCCAGGGACCCAAGCATGCTGCCTTTCACCTCTCAGAGCCCTTCACCTAACCTACTGTGCAGCTGTCTCACCTTTAATATCACTGTTCCACAGGCAGCATGATGTCACAATGTTCCTTGTCAGTAGCCTGAACCATGAGCCTTTGCAACCCTGGCATAATCTACATACTTCCAATTGGTGAAGTCTTGGACCACAAATGCAGTGAAGAATAATGGATTGTTACTCTTCATGCATTTTTGCCCATTGGCTCAGATTTGAATGCTTACTGGCCATACGAGCATCTCTGCCAGGCCACCCTATGTCTAGAGACCGTAGATTTAGAGAGTTTATAAACATTGTAGGTTCATCAATGAAGTGTGCTCGCTTCGGCGGCACATATACTAAAATTGGAACGATACAGAGAAGATTAGCATGGCCCCTGCGCAAGGATGACACGCAAATTCGTGAAGCGTTCCATATTTTTACCAGCTTTCAGAAGAGAAATGTTCTATGTTTTCAAGACTAATTGAAATAATAAAGCAGGTTCCAGTGCTTTCCTCCTAATATCTATTTTTCAATTTGTCTCTCCTCAACATTTTTAATGTATTTACCTCGCAGTAATGAAGGTGCACTCTATGGCCAGCTGCATTTAGCAAGGAAGCCTGCAGGACTTCTGGGACTTTTCTTTCCCTTCTTCAGCCTCCCTGTCATTATTCTTCACAACCCCCAAATCTATACTGCTGCCAGCGATGCGTTGCTTTGTGGGAAGCAAGAGAAAGAGAAGGGGAGGGCCTATGCAAATGATGGCCTCAGGGCTGTCTGGGAGTCCCTTTTCAGCAGTACTGTTAAAATCCGCCTTGCAACCAGATTGGTCGGGTAAGCTGAAAAACACCAGGCATGATTGGGCACCAGGTCCTCTAGGCCCTTGGAGGACATATTGGCGCTGCATCCCTCAGTTTCTGAGGTCCAAGAAATGTTCACCCTCCACCCTAATAGAGAGGTCGTGGCCGATCGGGGCAGAAGGGAGCAGGGCAAGATGCTCATGATCCTGCTCTAATAATGAACTGCCTTCCTCTCTCCTTACCTGTGGTTCTGCCTGGCTGCTTGGTTCCAGTTGTAGGCCTACATCCCACAGGCAATTTGCTTGTCCCTCTCACACATGTAAATGGGTCAGCACTCAAGTGCACACACCTGCCTGCACCCACAGACCCTCTCACACACACTTTTCTCAACAAGATTTTTTCCTAGTTTAGAGACTCAGAGACCCATGTTGAAATACAAAAGCAGCACACCACATGACGGCCTTCACATAGAATCCAGCAGCAAATGGGAAACTTTTAACTAGCCGTGGTCCTATTACTGCAGCCCTACCATGGAACGACTGCTGGATGAGTCCTGCTCGAGAATATTGAACCTACAACAAGTCTGAGGTAAATAAGAATTCCACAGGAATACCATAAAACAGGGACCTATGACCCTTTCGAGCCAGATAGGAGTCGAACCTACAATCTTCTGATCCGTAGTCAGACGCGTTATCCATTGCGCCACTGGCCCCATGTAGGATTACCCATACTTTTGTCCTTAAGAGGACCAGAAGTTGTGTGTGTGTGTGTTTTAAAACACCATTCCATCAACCTTTTTAGCCACGTTTACTGCTCACAACCAGAAGACACAAGTAAACCCACCTGACCTCCTGAAATTCTGTTCTGTCAGGTGTTCCTAACTTATACAAAGGACTTTAGGAGGACGAAGGACCTAAAAGTCAGGGGAAATGGTCCTAGGTCCAAGGAAATGTTTTAGATCAGCCTCAGTTTCTTAAATATTCTGCATTAACATCATCAGTTCCACGTCTGTGTGGAGCTGATCTTGAGGACTCCTTAATCAGCAGGCGGGTACAACAATAAAGTGTTTAATATTACAATACAGGCGAAAATTCAGACACCTTGTCATAGGCTCACCTTGTCCAGGGACCCAAGCATGCTGCCTTTCACCTCTCAGAGCCCTTCACCTAACCTACTGTGCAGCTGTCTCACCTTTAATATCACTGTTCCACAGGCAGCATGATGTCACAATGTTCCTTGTCAGTAGCCTGAACCATGAGCCTTTGCAACCCTGGCATAATCTACATACTTCCAATTGGTGAAGTCTTGGACCACAAATGCAGTGAAGAATAATGGATTGTTACTCTTCATGCATTTTTGCCCATTGGCTCAGATTTGAATGCTTACTGGCCATACGAGCATCTCTGCCAGGCCACCCTATGTCTAGAGACCGTAGATTTAGAGAGTTTATAAACATTGTAGGTTCATCAATGAAGTGTGCTCGCTTCGGCGGCACATATACTAAAATTGTAACGATACAGAGAAGATTAGCATGGCCCCTGCGCAAGGATGACACGCAAATTCGTGAAGCGTTCCATATTTTTACCAGCTTTCAGGAGAGAAATGTTCTATGTTTTCAAGACTAATTGAAATAATAAAGCAGGTTCCAGTGCTTTCCTCCTAATATCTATTTTTCAATTTGTCTCTCCTCAACATTTTTAATGTATTTACCTCGCAGTAATGAAGGTGCACTCTATGGCCAGCTGCATTTAGCAAGGAAGCCTGCAGGACTTCTGGGACTTTTCTTTCCCTTCTTCAGCCTCCCTGTCATTATTCTTCACAACCCCCAAATCTATACTGCTGCCAGCGATGCGTTGCTTTGTGGGAAGCAAGAGAAAGAGAAGGGGAGGGCCTATGCAAATGATGGCCTCAGGGCTGTCTGGGAGTCCCTTTTCAGCAGTACTGTTAAAATCCGCCTTGCAACCAGATTGGTCGGGTAAGCTGAAAAACACCAGGCATGATTGGGCACCAGGTCCTCTAGGCCCTTGGAGGACATATCGGCGCTGCATCCCTCAGTTTCTGAGGTCCAAGAAATGTTCACCCTCCACCCTAATAGAGAGGTCTTGGCCGATCGTGGCCGATCGGGGCAGAAGGGAGCAGGGCAAGATGCTCATGATCCTGCTCTAATAATGAACTGCCTTCCTCTCTCCTTACCTGTGGTTCTGCCTGGCTGCTTGGTTCCAGTTGTAGGCCTACATCCCACAGGCAATTTGCTTGTCCCTCTCACACATGTAAATGGGTCAGCACTCAAGTGCACACACCTGCCTGCACCCACAGACCCTCTCACACACACTTTTCTCAACAAGATTTTTTCCTAGTTTAGAGACTCAGAGACCCATGTTGAAATACAAAAGCAGCACACCACATGACGGCCTTCACATAGAATCCAGCAGCAAATGGGAAACTTTTAACTAGCCGTGGTCCTATTACTGCAGCCCTACCATGGAACGACTGCTGGATGAGTCCTGCTCGAGAATATTGAACCTACAACAAGTCTGAGGTAAATAAGAATTCCACAGGAATACCATAAAACAGGGACCTATGACCCTTTCGAGCCAGATAGGAGTCGAACCTACAATCTTCTGATCCGTAGTCAGACGCGTTATCCATTGCGCCACTGGCCCCATGTAGGATTACCCATACTTTTGTCCTTAAGAGGACCAGAAGTTGTGTGTGTGTGTGTGTGTTTTAAAACACCATTCCATCAACCTTTTTAGCCACGTTTACTGCTCACAACCAGAAGACACAAGTAAACCCACCTGACCTCCTGAAATTCTGTTCTGTCAGGTGTTCCTAACTTATACAAAGGACTTTAGGAGGACGAAGGACCTAAAAGTCAGGGGAAATGGTCCTAGGTCCAAGGAAATGTTTTAGATCAGCCTCAGTTTCTTAAATATTCTGCATTAACATCATCAGTTCCACGTCTGTGTGGAGCTGATCTTGAGGACTCCTTAATCAGCAGGCGGGTACAACAATAAAGTGTTTAATATTACAATACAGGCGAAAATTCAGACACCTTGTCATAGGCTCACCTTGTCCAGGGACCCATGCATGCTGCCTTTCACCTCTCAGAGCCCTTCACCTAACCTACTGTGCAGCTGTCTCACCTTTAATATCACTGTTCCACAGGCAGCATGATGTCACAATGTTCCTTGTCAGTAGCCTGAACCATGAGCCTTTGCAACCCTGGCATAATCTACATACTTCCAATTGGTGAAGTCTTGGACCACAAATGCAGTGAAGAATAATGGATTGTTACTCTTCATGCATTTTTGCCCATTGGCTCAGATTTGAATGCTTACTGGCCATACGAGCATCTCTGCCAGGCCACCCTATGTCTAGAGACCGTAGATTTAGAGAGTTTATAAACATTGTAGGTTCATCAATGAAGTGTGCTCGCTTCGGCGGCACATATACTAAAATTGGAACGATACAGAGAAGATTAGCATGGCCCCTGCGCAAGGATGACACGCAAATTCGTGAAGCGTTCCATATTTTTACCAGCTTTCAGGAGAGAAATGTTCTATGTTTTCAAGACTAATTGAAATAATAAAGCAGGTTCCAGTGCTTTCCTCCTAATATCTATTTTTCAATTTGTCTCTCCTCAACATTTTTAATGTATTTACCTCGCAGTAATGAAGGTGCACTCTATGGCCAGCTGCATTTAGCAAGGAAGCCTGCAGGACTTCTGGGACTTTTCTTTCCCTTCTTCAGCCTCCCTGTCATTATTCTTCACAACCCCCAAATCTATACTGCTGCCAGCGATGCGTTGCTTTGTGGGAAGCAAGAGAAAGAGAAGGGGAGGGCCTATGCAAATGATGGCCTCAGGGCTGTCTGGGAGTCCCTTTTCAGCAGTACTGTTAAAATCCGCCTTGCAACCAGATTGGTCGGGTAAGCTGAAAAACACCAGGCATGATTGGGCACCAGGTCCTCTAGGCCCTTGGAGGACATATCGGCGCTGCATCCCTCAGTTTCTGAGGTCCAAGAAATGTTCACCCTCCACCCTAATAGAGAGGTCTTGGCCGATCGTGGCCGATCGGGGCAGAAGGGAGCAGGGCAAGATGCTCATGATCCTGCTCTAATAATGAACTGCCTTCCTCTCTCCTTACCTGTGGTTCTGCCTGGCTGCTTGGTTCCAGTTGTAGGCCTACATCCCACAGGCAATTTGCTTGTCCCTCTCACACATGTAAATGGGTCAGCACTCAAGTGCACACACCTGCCTGCACCCACAGACCCTCTCACACACACTTTTCTCAACAAGATTTTTTCCTAGTTTAGAGACTCAGAGACCCATGTTGAAATACAAAAGCAGCACACCACATGACGGCCTTCACATAGAATCCAGCAGCAAATGGGAAACTTTTAACTAGCCGTGGTCCTATTACTGCAGCCCTACCATGGAACGACTGCTGGATGAGTCCTGCTCGAGAATATTGAACCTACAACAAGTCTGAGGTAAATAAGAATTCCACAGGAATACCATAAAACAGGGACCTATGACCCTTTCGAGCCAGATAGGAGTCGAACCTACAATCTTCTGATCCGTAGTCAGACGCGTTATCCATTGCGCCACTGGCCCCATGTAGGATTACCCATACTTTTGTCCTTAAGAGGACCAGAAGTTGTGTGTGTGTGTGTGTGTTTTAAAACACCATTCCATCAACCTTTTTAGCCACGTTTACTGCTCACAACCAGAAGACACAAGTAAACCCACCTGACCTCCTGAAATTCTGTTCTGTCAGGTGTTCCTAACTTATACAAAGGACTTTAGGAGGACGAAGGACCTAAAAGTCAGGGGAAATGGTCCTAGGTCCAAGGAAATGTTTTAGATCAGCCTCAGTTTCTTAAATATTCTGCATTAACATCATCAGTTCCACGTCTGTGTGGAGCTGATCTTGAGGACTCCTTAATCAGCAGGCGGGTACAACAATAAAGTGTTTAATATTACAATACAGGCGAAAATTCAGACACCTTGTCATAGGCTCACCTTGTCCAGGGACCCATGCATGCTGCCTTTCACCTCTCAGAGCCCTTCACCTAACCTACTGTGCAGCTGTCTCACCTTTAATATCACTGTTCCACAGGCAGCATGATGTCACAATGTTCCTTGTCAGTAGCCTGAACCATGAGCCTTTGCAACCCTGGCATAATCTACATACTTCCAATTGGTGAAGTCTTGGACCACAAATGCAGTGAAGAATAATGGATTGTTACTCTTCATGCATTTTTGCCCATTGGCTCAGATTTGAATGCTTACTGGCCATACGAGCATCTCTGCCAGGCCACCCTATGTCTAGAGACCGTAGATTTAGAGAGTTTATAAACATTGTAGGTTCATCAATGAAGTGTGCTCGCTTCGGCGGCACATATACTAAAATTGGAACGATACAGAGAAGATTAGCATGGCCCCTGCGCAAGGATGACACGCAAATTCGTGAAGCGTTCCATATTTTTACCAGCTTTCAGGAGAGAAATGTTCTATGTTTTCAAGACTAATTGAAATAATAAAGCAGGTTCCAGTGCTTTCCTCCTAATATCTATTTTTCAATTTGTCTCTCCTCAACATTTTTAATGTATTTACCTCGCAGTAATGAAGGTGCACTCTATGGCCAGCTGCATTTAGCAAGGAAGCCTGCAGGACTTCTGGGACTTTTCTTTCCCTTCTTCAGCCTCCCTGTCATTATTCTTCACAACCCCCAAATCTATACTGCTGCCAGCGATGCGTTGCTTTGTGGGAAGCAAGAGAAAGAGAAGGGGAGGGCCTATGCAAATGATGGCCTCAGGGCTGTCTGGGAGTCCCTTTTCAGCAGTACTGTTAAAATCCGCCTTGCAACCAGATTGGTCGGGTAAGCTGAAAAACACCAGGCATGATTGGGCACCAGGTCCTCTAGGCCCTTGGAGGACATATCGGCGCTGCATCCCTCAGTTTCTGAGGTCCAAGAAATGTTCACCCTCCACCCTAATAGAGAGGTCTTGGCCGATCGTGGCCGATCGGGGCAGAAGGGAGCAGGGCAAGATGCTCATGATCCTGCTCTAATAATGAACTGCCTTCCTCTCTCCTTACCTGTGGTTCTGCCTGGCTGCTTGGTTCCAGTTGTAGGCCTACATCCCACAGGCAATTTGCTTGTCCCTCTCACACATGTAAATGGGTCAGCACTCAAGTGCACACACCTGCCTGCACCCACAGACCCTCTCACACACACTTTTCTCAACAAGATTTTTTCCTAGTTTAGAGACTCAGAGACCCATGTTGAAATACAAAAGCAGCACACCACATGACGGCCTTCACATAGAATCCAGCAGCAAATGGGAAACTTTTAACTAGCCGTGGTCCTATTACTGCAGCCCTACCATGGAACGACTGCTGGATGAGTCCTGCTCGAGAATATTGAACCTACAACAAGTCTGAGGTAAATAAGAATTCCACAGGAATACCATAAAACAGGGACCTATGACCCTTTCGAGCCAGATAGGAGTCGAACCTACAATCTTCTGATCCGTAGTCAGACGCGTTATC